>NC_086248.1:112655090-113302590 GCF_021018805.1 Prinia subflava
AAATCCCTCTCTTTTGAGGATCGTCCTCATGACTATGCATATTTTATTTAAAACAAATAATTTCAGCTGGTTCATGTCACGAAAGTTTTCTTTTAATCTCCAGGCACCGGTGAGTCTGTGGGTCTTTGAAGAGTTTTTTTTTTTGTTGATAAGAAGGCCATAAATTCTTCTTCACTAGAAAATTTAAAGTCTCTGCAACCGTTATCTCTGTGCAAAGAGTTCTTGATTATTTGCTCTCTTTCTTGAGTTAAAAAGAATATCACACACACACATAGCTTCAGTTTTAATTACTAAAGCTTAATGTTAATTACAAAACTACATTCACTATAATTTTCAAATATTAATACAGTATAACTTTTCTACCTAGCATATCACATATAGTAAATATCTGTGTAGAGCCACACAATATGCATTTTTCACAGACTATAAACTCATTAATAACACTTTGATGACTGAAATAGTGTCCCTGGGGTAACCCACAGTACCATGAGTGGAGGACGTGCCTCTAATCCATCTCCTTTCCTGGTTTCTCATTGTCTGCTGGCTTTTGGCACTTGGTAATTCCCGCTCTCAAGTCCATTGAACACATCTGTTACTGCTGCAGCTGGTTCTGTCCTCAGCATGGCACTCAAATACATTATTAAGTGCTTCAAAGAGGGATTTTCACAAGCATCTGTCGTTTCTGAACAGAAAAAAAATGAGGTAAAACAGTGAAAATTTAATAGACAGTAGTAATTGCTAATCTGGTTCAGTGCTTTCCCCACTCGATGGTCTTGTGTTAAATTACACTTTTTGGCACTACCCATTTTTGTCTTCTCACTTCTGCTTTGGGACTCTTTAAAAGGGCTGACTAGAGATTTATTTCAGCACCCAAAGTATTTTTATTACCATGTAATATGAAAGCAAGGCTGGAATTAGTATAAATTGGTGCCATTATGCAATAACCTTTTATAAGAATTTGACACTGATTCTGAGGGGGTTTGGAGGAATTTTTGAGGCTCTATTCTGGAGTCATGGTGAATTTATGCTCTTTTATTCAAGAAGTGAGACCATTTGGCCAATGGAGGGCACTCTCCTATAACACAGGAGAAACAGCAACTCCCATTTCCGCTTTCCAAATCCCATTTGTCATTTCAGCAAGCTTACTTATTTCTCAGGGTTGATGTTCCCCGAGATTCCCCTCGGGGCGGCCGTTCCCCGAGGTGGTGAAATCTTCTCTCTGGGTTGCTGTTCCCTGGGTATTTTCCTGGGGTTGTTGTTCCCCAAGATAATAAGGTTTTCTGTCTTCTCTTTGCCCTAAGCGTTTCACACCGAAGGCAGAGACGACACTGTGAGTCCAGCAGCTCAAGTTATCAAGGTCGTTTATTTCATATTATCTAACAGTTCTTGTTCGGCTTTGCAAGGCATCTCCAGCAAAGCAAGACACGCCGTTGGACTGGCGCTGGGCTGCCGCTGGACTGGGGCGGATCAGAGAGCCCCGTACCTTATGTACCGTACCCCCGACCCAACCACAGTCCAAGACGTATTTATTGTTTACAGAACATTACCAATACTAACTTGCTACGCTAACATGTCAGTTCTATTCTAAACCAATCTCTAAAGTCCAAATCAGCAAAAGATGGGGGATGAGAACAAGAACAAGGAAACTAGGGGCCACTCCCCAATTCCTCCATCTTGTCCTCTCAGCCCCGTATACTATGAATCCTAATCTCTATATTTATACTCTATGACAAACTACTATCTACTTCAAAATTCTTAGGATCTGTGATTCCTCCTTCATGTGAGCATTCACTTCCATGGATAGAAGCCAGAATCAGAGTCCTTCTGGGCTCTGTGGGAGGCTGGCTGACCCCCTTGTACAGATCCCAGACCCCCCTGTACAGCCCCCTGACTCTCCAGGGCTGTCAGAGGGATCCCCTGGACTCCAACATCTCCCCCTCCTGTTTGCACCAAAAACACCCTTCTGGCAGCTCCATCCATGGCGCGCCGCATGCATTGAAGCAAACACGGCACGAACACCAGAAGAATCACAAGTCCCAACAAAAAATATATCAAAACTTTTAAAAGTTCTCTCCACCACGCTGAAAGATTGAACCAATTGAACATCCCATCCAACCATGATCCGGTGACTTCTCCAAGTCTGTTGACACTGTCCCGCAATCGCTTTATGTTTTCGTGAATGGATCTAGAATGGTCCGACAAATTCATACAACACATTCCTTCAAATTCCTCACACCCATGTCCATGTCATGTTAGGTGTTAACAATGAGAGTCTTCCAATACTACATGGACCACCTATCGCCTGTGCAGGGATCGCGGGCCAAACCCTGTCCCCGCAGATTAAAAAGATCCCTTTTGGCAATTGCGCTGGACCATCATGGTTGAATGGTTTGTTCTGGACCTTGGTGTAATCGCACCAAGAGGATGCATTCTTATAAAATTCTTGATCTGGTGTGACATTTACTACTTTGTTGCTTGTCACCCCAGAAGAACCAAATTCCACACAGAATCCCATTCTAAGTGAACCAAAAATTTCCAATTCTTGAGGTTCAGAAAGAGCCTTGGGCAGAGATTCCACCCACGCGTCCCATTCACCCTCTGTTGGGATCGGCCATTCACTCACTGGCAAACCCACTAAACATGTTGAAAAGGGTTTTCCTGGCTTTGAGTGAGTCAAGCAGATGGTATCCAACCCTGACGCATTGGCCAGAGTTTCCCAGACATTTTCTCTTGGTTGCATCATTGGCAGATCTGCCACACTGCCTAAGGCAATTGGTGAAAGGATGAGGCACAGGAGTAACATCTGATCAACCTCCATATTTAGAGACCTCATTCCTCCTGGGAATTTCTGAACTCAAACAACACCCAAGTCACAGAGAAAAAAACCCCAAGTCCCAAAGTCTTTTGCACGCCAGACGAGGAGATGTTCACGGCTTTGGCACTGGCTCACGTCTGCGTGCTTGCTTCTGCGTTTCCGGGGCTTGCGTCTGCTTGTTCCTGGACTCGGTACGGTTTCACGCGTCTCGGCGACACCCACTTTGGTCCAGCTCCTGTGGAGACACAAGCATAACCCTTGCCCCAAGTTATTAATTTGAATGGACCTTCGACTTTCCTGACTCTGGGTTTTTGACCAAGACCAAGGGATTCTCTTTCAGTTTTGCCTGAGAACTATTCGAAAAATGTCTCACAATCGGTGGAGTGGGCTCTGTGAAAGAGCCGTTCAGGAAATTCAACACATATAGAGCTTTGTTCAGACGCATGTGAGGTGTTGCGTCTGCCTCCCCCCTTTTTTGTTTGTCCAAAAGGGACTTCAGTGTATGATGTGCTCTTTCAATGATTGCTTGACGTGTTGGAGAATGTGGGATGCCAAAGGTGTGCCGGACACCCCATCTTTTCAAAAATTTGTCAAGCGCTTTTCCTATGTATGTTGGACCATTATCTGTTTTTATCTCTTGCGGAACGCCTAACGATGCAAAAGCTTGCAAAAAATGTCTGCACGCGTGTTGCGCTGTTTCACCTGCGTGCAGAGATGCAAAAATTGCGCCTGAAAATGTGTCAACCGAAACATGGATATTTTTGAGTTTCCCGTTCAAGGGGCCACTGATCCGCCCAGACAGGGTTGTCTGTTTTCCAGGTCAGTTTTAAAGTGGCGAGTGCCACAGTGACCTCTACTGGAAATCATGCCCCATTGCGCCAAAATGTCTCTTCCACATAACGTGATGGGTTTTTGCACAATGAATGGGCGGGTGATTGCAGTTCTTCTACTAGGTCCAGAGACAGTGATCGCATTCTCACTCTGCAGACACAAGGAACTTCTCCCTATGCCTGAGAGAGTGCTCAAGGGTGCAATCAAGTTCTATTCTTTGGGCTAAAAGATGTAAGAAATTACAGAAACGTCCGCGCCTGTATCAATCATTCCACTGACTGTGACTGTCTTTCCACCATAGAACAATTTGCAGGTGATGATGGGTTGATCCCGACCTATGTGTTTCACCCACATGGCGTGAATTTCTACATGCTCTGCAGATGGAAAGTTTTGCTGGCGGAGTACTGGCATGACTTGTCTTTCGTCATGAAATGGCAAAGCGATGGCCTTGGCTATTGAAGTATTTTCTGGAATGATCAATGGCGTTCGGAGAGGTGTGGCCAAAACTGTCAGTTCCTCATTGCGATTTGCTGAAATGATGGAAGGATAGACGATAAGTCCTAGGATACTGCTCTTATCTTTGCCTATAATTAAAAATTCTTGTCTTCTATAAGACGTTCCAGTGACTCCCGTGGAGATCACTGCATGATTCTAATTAAAAAAACATGTCAGTTTGGAAGCTGCCAGGTCACATTGTGCCCCTGGCGGCAACAATTCTGAGTCGCTGGGGATCCTGCAGATTGCCCTACGGAGGGCATCGGATTGACATTCCCCAAGAATTGCGTGTTTGGGAGGACCTGGTTTGGAGTTATCGCTATTACTTGTGTCATCGCGCATTGGTGGTTCGCGCTCTTCTTCGAGTTTCCCGGCGCTGGCAAGGGTGTCCCATCTATGTCTGTCTTGGAACGGCATTTCTTCGCAAGATGTCTTCCTCTTCGACATCTCGGACAAATGCCTATCTGTTTTCTGGCTTTTGCAAGCTCTGGGCAATTTACTTTTAGGTGTCCTTGTTTGCCACAATTGTAGCATGTGGCTTTTGAGAATTTTGTCGCCATCGTCTCTGAGGAATTGGATTGATGGAGCGCTGCCAAAACTTCTTTGAAGTTCTCACTCTGGACTTTCATGATCTTTTCGATCTGCTCTCCCAAGAGGCTTGCTTGAATCGATGCAACATGCTGAGGTGTGCTCACCTTGCTGCATGCTTCCACCATGTCTGCCAGAGAGGGTTGATCTGGCATGGCACTGACGATCCGCTTGCATTCTGCATTAGCGTTTGCAAAAGCAAGACTTCGGAGCAAGCAAGGCTTTGCTCCTTCATCATTCACTTGCTTGTCTACTGCCTGAGTGAGGCGGTCGATGAATGAGGTGAAGGGCTCTGAAGGACCTTGCTTGATCTCAGTGTAGATGCTTTCTGGAACTCCTGCCGGTGGAATTTGCACGATTGCTTTCCGTGCCGCATCTTTGATGTCTGCCAACACCTCTCGCGGTAAATTTCTGGCTTGCCGCTGTGGGTTGTCGTGTGGCGGGTCTCCTGCCATTTCTGCCACAGTGAGAGCTGCGTTTTGTCCTCCTTGATATCTGTTTCTGAGATTTTCAAGGGCTCTTCTCCATTTTGCATCCCATATCAGGATTTGTGAATCTGTGAGAATCATTGAAGCAAGGGATCTGAGATCATACGGTGTTAAGTCGTATGTGTTGAATGTGCCTTTTAAAAGCTGTTTGAAGTAGGGTGATCTAATGCCATTCTCACGCATTGCTTTCATTAGGTCTCTTACTACATCATGATTCAGTCGTTCCCATCTTGGATTTTGTCCCCGTGCATCAAAAGTCACTGGCATTGCTATACTTCTGGTATCTGTCATATCAAAGTCTTTTTCCTTTAAGGCTTTCTTTTTTATTTCATTCCAATCTGTTGCTTCGGATGCTTGTGGATCTGTATAAATGTATTTGTGAATTGGAGTCAGTTGCTGTGCTTGTTGCCATGATGCAATATCTTCCTTCCCCTCTTCTTGATGAGGATAGAAAAGTTGCTGTCCTTGTGCAACACGCTTGGAAAAGGCTGTTCTTGGTTGACTGAGTTGCTTTGGCTTCGCTGTGTAGCTGCCTTTTGCTGGAGTGGAAGACTGAAAAAGATCCGCAGGAGAATCTTGAGAGAACTCCTGAGCACAATCTCTAAGTTGAAGGAAAAGTTGCTTCACAAAATCTTTTGAAAGCAGATTTGCTTGAGAAGTGAGTGGAATTCCTTGTGAGGCTATAATTCTGACGATGTCATCATCATCATCATCACTATCTATTTCTTCTTCTTCTTCTTCTTCTTCTATTTCTATTTCTTCTTCTTCTTCCTCTTCTTCTTCTTCTTCTTGTGGGATATAATATTTTATGTCTTCTTTAAATTGTGATAGAAATTCTTCTTGTTGCTTTGGAAGTTGTTGTTTCTGTTTAGGAATCAGTTTTCTTGCAGAAGTCTTTCTTTTATATGAAATCGGAAAAAAATGATGCAATTTTCGGATTCCGCCACCAGGTGGCGCTGCTGCCGCACCATCTGGGTGCAGTTTTACAGTTTTGCCACAAGGTGGCGCTGTTGCCACACTTGTTGGGTGTAGTTTTATGGTTTTGCCACAAGGTGGCGTCGGTGCTGCACCGGCTGGGTGCAGTGAATCAGTGTATTGTGTAGATTGAATCTCAGGCTCACTACTAGGCTGTATAATTGTTTTTATTTTTGGCCGTGCGCCAGGGTGGGACACGGACCCCGTGTGATGTTTGATGGAGGGAGGCGGGCATGGCGCTGCCTGCGCCTGCTGCGAGGGGGCGGCTCCCGGGGGGTAATCCCCACCCTGCTCCCGCCCCGTCCCTGCCTCCCTTTGCTCAAGTGCAGTGAAGGAGCCTGACACCGTTCCCATCCCCCCACGCGCACTGGCACGGTGCGGTCCAGTTTCCGCTTCCTGGTTTATTGTAACAATGGCTCCTGCCTCCAGCTGCACGGCCGGAGCAGCGGGCCCTGCAGCCTTCTGTGTGATGCGATCCGTCTCCTCCTCCCCCGACCTCACGGCGCGTGGAGGAGACCCCTCCTGTCTGCGCCCCATGGCAGCTTCCCCCACCGCGGCGGCAGAACCCCCGTCCGCTTTTGCCTCCAGCTTAGGCTGTGCGAGCACGGGCGGTCGCGGAGCCTGCCCTGTGTTCTTTGGAGTGAGTATCATTTCCCCAAAGTGTAAAAGTTCACCTTCCCCGATTTCAATTTCCTCCTCCTCCGTTTCAAACCCTTCCTGTGCAAACTGTTTCTGCCCATGGCAGGAATCCTCCCCCCGCCCCCGGTGGCGCTTTCCTCGCCCTACCCCCTCCCGACCTTGTTTCCCTGCGGGGGTTGGGGAAGGCAAGGTCGCAGGACCTCGGGCTGGTCGCCGTGGTTTCCTGGCAGGGGGGCGGGGAAGAGCCCGAAATGGACGGTGAAGTCTCAGCTGTGGAGCACTAGCATGCCTTTCTCTGGGTTTAGATTTATGTGGAGAAGGCTCGAGCTCGTAAAGTATCATGTCAAGCTCTTGAGAGGCAGGATTAATAACACAGTGTAATTTTCCCGGGACTGGTGAAGAAGTCAGTGGCAAACTGGCGCTTTGCGGTGGGGTCTGGGAAGATGCTGCAGACTGATTCTGAGCATTTGTCCCATCCTCGGGGTTTACAAGCAAAATTTGGGGTGGCTGCTGAGTCGAGGCTTGAGCAGTTGGCTCCTCCTTGCCTCTCAGCTGCCGTGGGAGATCTGATTTCTGCCCGGTGTGCTGTGCTATTATTTCCAGCAATGACCGAGCTGGTGCCAGCAATTTTAGAGCTGTCTTATCTCTCTTTGTGGCTTTTTGATATAGCTTTTTGTTTACCTCTTCCCAGAAGTCCACATGGAACAATAGTTCCGTCTTACAACGTGGAATCTCAAGGCAAATCCATTTTAGAAGAGCTCTCAGCTCCTTGTTAGATAAAGCTGCAGGCTGTGCAGCAACAATATTTTGCAGAGATGTTAGAATATGTAATTGCTCTTGGGATATGTTCCCCCCCATGTTCTGGGTTTCTGACTGGTCTCACCTAGATGCAATCTTCTCCTCCCTCTGGAACTGGAATCGGAGTTGTCCCCGCTGTCCTGCAGCTGTGAGATGATGCTCCCCGGGCCCCTGGGTCACGTCGGTCCGATTGAAGATTCAGAGGACAGCGAACTGCTGACTCTGTTGTTATCTTCTGATGACGGAGTTTTGTCTTCTCCTGAGAGTCTCTGGCTGTCGAGACGGCTCGAAGGACCAGTTCTCCGGGTTGATGTTCCCCGAGATTCCCCTCGGGGCGGCCGTTCCCCGAGGTGGTGAAATCTTCCCCCAGGGTTGCTGTTCCCTGGGTATTTCCCTGGGGTTGCTGTTCCCCAGGATAATAAGGTTTTCTGTCTCCTCTTTGCCCTAAGCGTTTCACACCAAAGGCAGAGACGACACTGTGAGTCCAGCAGCTCAAGTTATCAAGGTTGTTTATTTCATATTATCTAACAGTTCTTGTTGGGCTTTGCAAGGCGTCCCCAGCAAAGCAAGACACGCCGTTGGACTGGCGCTGGGCTGCCCTGAACTGGGCGGATCAGAGAGCCCCGTACCTTATGTACCGTACCCCCGACCCAACCACAGTCCAAGACGTATTTATTGTTTACAGAACATTACCAATACTAACTAGCTACGCTAACATGTCAGTTCTATTCTAAACCAATCTCTAAAGTCCAAATCAGCAAAAGATGGGGGATGAGAACAAGAACAAGGAAACTAGGGGCCACTCCCCAATTCCTCCATCTTGTCCTCTCAGCCCCGTATACTATGAATCCTAATCTCTATATTTATACTCTATGACAAACTACTATCTACTTCTAAATTCTTAGGATCTGTGATTCCTCCTTCATGTGAGCATTCACTTCCATGGATAGAAGCCAGAATCAGAGTCCTTCTGGGCTCTGTGGGAGGCTGGCTGACCCCCTTGTACAGATCCCAGACCCCCCTGTACAGCCCCCTGACTCTCCAGGGCTGTCAGAGGGATCCCCTGGACTCCAACACTTATTAATGTCATTTATCTGCATCTAAATTTCCCCAATGTTAAATTGGCAAATTGCCACACTAAGAAAAATCCTTACTATACTTAAACGTCAGTTTAATGAGAAATTTAACCAACTCCCAAAGGCTTAGCTTGGTGTGGTGGTTAGACTTCCTTTTCTGGAAAAGGCTATTTTAACAGCCCACTGAAGGCTGTCAAAATAGAACTGAATGCATCTTATCATCTATGCAGCAAAATTGGCAGATCTGATGGATGGATTTTATTTGACATAAAAAGTTGCTTTGGAAACAGAAGCTTCTATAAATATTTTCTATAATTGATTTTGTTTTCCATAATGAGTTTTCAAATAATTTCAAAGAATTTTAAAGTGTGAATAGAATTTTTCAGGGCAGGTGTGTGAAGGGACTCTGAGATATATGGTTGCAAATATCTGTCTTGGGTAGGAAATGGTTTACAAAGAATGCATCTGTTTCCAGATAAAATGAAAGACTCCCAAGTGGAGATGCAAACCCAGCTACACCCTGAGCTGTAACTAACCTGACCCCTACTGTAACGCTAGGCTCCCTCTTGCCAGCCACATCTGTCCCCAAGAACTACCCACCGCTCTCCGGGGCATCCTGTGACCTGGAAGGCAGCACTTCATTTCCTTGCAGGGACTGGAGCTGGAGCTGAGCTGGGGAATGCAAAACATCAGCAGATCTGCTTTATTTAGCAGTGGGATAATATATAATAATAGATGCAATAGTACAGCATCCAGAAATCTCTGTGATTTCACCCCACTGGATCATGCCAAATGTGCCAGAGAAAAGCTCTGTCAGTGGGAACACCACTGGCTCCTGGAAAAGCAAGGAGCTCCAGCAAACAGAACTGCCAAGGAAGCTGTAGTACTTATTAACAAACATACACAGCTTAGCAGTTTCTATTTGTCATACTAGGTGGACAGCCAAATCTTTGAACTTCATTTCCCTCCTCTCCCTTGCCAGAATGAGGAGGTCATGCAGAGCTGGCACCCCCACCATTGTAGTCTACACATTGTAATCTTTATTCTTTATAAACAGTGTTATCAGCAAAAAGATAAAGTTTGCCTGTAGTATTTGGGGCAAGTCTCAAAGTGTGTACTACGCTCCCTTTTATCAGCATCTTATTGTTAGCACATGATAAAACTATAGCAGCAGTCATTGCTGAAGCTGGTTAAAACAGAAGGTACGTGAGAGCCAGGAAACTCAGAATTAAACCCCACGCTTGACATTTAACAAAGATCAGACTCAACTGGGGAAAAGGAAATCCATTCTGACTACTGCAGCTCTGTCACAATGAGATTTCTCAGTGCTGACAGTCTCAGGGCCAGACTGTACAAGCTGTACGTTTCCGTGCCGTTGAAGATAAAGTGTACCTGCCAACTAACCATCCTAAATACTTCATACATAGCATGAAGAGAAAGAGTCTGGTTTCAAAACCAGCAGAACTTGCATGTTCATGTCTTTTCAGTCCTTTCCCTCTGTCACACCACAGGAGAGCCAACTTCCTTCTTTCTTACACGAGAGCTCAAGGTTAATTTAGTACCTCAAAGCAGAGTAATAGCTGAATGAATAGAAGCTAATCCACGAAGTGGGCTGAAGGGATGCTAAGGAGATGTGAACAAGGTTGATTTTTACACTGTTGAATTTACAAAGATTGTTCTGTTGATTAACAGAAATGATTATACCAAAGTTTGTAGTCTATACTTCAGTGTTTTCAGTTCGCTCCTCACCATGAATTAGTCCTTTGTTATTAGAACTAAAAGCAAGAAAAATATCAGTATACTTAAAGTTATTAATTGCATTTTACCTTTCAGCTCGAGACACTGTTACTAAAAGAGCTGGAATATCAGGCTCCATCCTAGTTTCCATTCTGAAGATTTCCCCAAGCACTGCAGACAGTTTTAGTGGCCTTTGCTCTGGAAAATCCTCCTGTGGTTATCCCAGGAATGAGTTTTTATAGGCTCCAGGCCAGTGTGAGTGAGAGACAGCTCTCCAAACCCACCAGATGAGAAACAGCAACTGGCAACTCATCTCCACTCCTTCCAAACCAGCGAGGTTTGCTGACAACACTGCAAGTAGCAAAAAGCAGAGGAAGGCTGTAAGAAAAGCTCTTTTCCACCACTCCATTATCCCATAAAATGTAGGACACCTGGCATTCTCAGGTAACTTTTTGCATGATCATCATTCCTTCACCTAGAGCTGTGCTCAGCTGCAGAGGCAAAACACATTAAAAGCTGATTCCTACAAAGGCCGGAACAGAGTTTTAAAAAAAAGGGAGAAGAAAAGAGGTTGATTACCCTAAAACTCATTGATTTATCCATCTGTGTTAGCTGATCAGGTAAAGAGTGTTCTAGTCCCTCCAAATTTGCCAAAGTTAAGTTTTCAGGCACACGTAAAAAACCACTGTGTGTTCCACGTTCTGCCACATCAAAGGCAATCACTCAAAGCAGCAAACCTCCCTCTACAGGGTCACTTTCACTTAAACTGAAATGCCCCTCCTGGTCATTACCGTCTCCAAGCAGTGATAACTGCAGGGATAATGCCTTTCAGAGTTTGGACCTGCTGTGACAGAGAGCTGATTGCTGACTCAGGTTCCTGGTTGACTCCAGGGTTAACATGTAAGCTATTTTGCCTGTCTTTCTAACTAATAAGTTCATCTACCTGCCTTTCTCACCCACGGTCAAGCAGGCAGCTCTCAAGTTCCTCCAGCCTCGTAAGATCCATTCTGGTAACAGCAGTTCTCTGCAAGAGAGGTGAAGTTTATGAGCAATCATCTGCATTACAAAAAGTGGGTCAGCCAGGCAATCAAAAACATTCTTGGCCTTCTCTTCCCCGGCCATAAGACAAGTAATGCTTTTTGCTTCCTCCTTCAGTAACAAGAGGTTTAAGCCTTTTGCTTGCTGCAGTCAACACCCTGAGGTACAGGAAGTTTCAAAGAGCAAATGTTATTTTCTGGTGAACCACATGCAAGTAAATTGACTTCTATTTTTTTTTTCCTTCTTTAATGAATTTCTTGTAGTGGCTGTGACCTGCTTTTCTGTTATCTGACTTTTAAGGTGTCACTCCTAAACTAAACCTGAAATCATGGTAGTCAGTTCATGTATTAATACCATGTCTTAGAATTTTGTGATTCCAGGATAAACTGGTTTCCTCTTCAAAAAGTAGCTTCCTGTGGCAAAGCTTTGACAATGTGAATGTTGAGGATATTTCAGTACAAGCATGAGCAGGATTTTTTTTCCTTACAATTCTGTACCAAATCTCACCTCTCTCATTTGAGAGGCTAGAATGGGTGCAGAGGCATGCCTTCCAGTGCTCTGAGCGATATTACCTCCCCTCTTTTTTGGGCTACCTCCTTGGCATCTGCTGCTTCTTGAACCCACTTTGAATGAAAGCTTTTTAGGACTTAACACCATGATTCTTGCTCTGTACAAGATTTTAGCACTGTGGATGCTGATATAGGGCTCTGTGGGGCCTCATTTCCTCTCTTCTGCATCACAATTCACTAAAATAAACCAAAAGCATTATGTGACTCAGGAGCAGGATCGAAGCACACTGTTAATTAACTCTCATGATGCACCTCAGCACAACTTGGGTCTCCCTTAAATAGCATCCTGTTTCCTTCTGCCAGACTTCTCCTCTTGTGCTGCATTCCTGTTTAAGTCTCCACAGCCACACCCTTGCATTCCTGCTGCCCAGGAGTTTGGTTCATCCCTTTGCTCTGCCTGCCTGTGACACAGCTGCTGCCCAGGGCGATGCAAGTAAAGCAAAGATTGTGGAGTTCCTAAGCTCATGTCTTAGGCTCCCTTTGGGGCAGAACCACCCTTTAACCGTTGCTTTATCCTCTGCTGTTTATCCCTTTGCACTCTTGAAGCAATGATCAACAGTGTCTTCAGCTTCTTAGTCACTGTACACACCAGGACTCCTTTAATTCTGGAAGGGAGCATGTGTCTGAGTTTCCAGTTCTTGTATTCCTGGGATCTGGGTGGAAATTGTTACAGCTGGACCTTCATCTGTCTATACACACACAAATACCCACCAGGGATATGTCATGTTCTCATGCTGTTGAGCCTTCAGGGAATTTCCAGAAGATGCCTCCAGCCTCACTTGCAGTAAACAGTCACAGGAGAACAGTCACAGTCTGGCTTCTTGCCTGGATATTCCAATGCCTGATACAGCACGGAGGTAGACAAGAAGTGTCAATTGCAGTCATTATGCACTTCTCTCTTCTGGAAGATTTCCTGTGTTTAGGAGCTGAGCTCATTTCCTTGGCTTTCTCTGCTGCTGGGTGTCTCCCCGTCCATGAGCAGGCTTTTGTTACCACCAGCACGCCAGCTCTGAGCTCATTACCTCTCAGCCTGTTAGATTGGATCGAAGAGTTCAAAAGTAACCTGAGATAAGCACGTCCACACTGACCCTGTTTTTCCTAGAAGCCAGATCAAAGTAGAGTCAGGTATGTAGTCTAAAGGCTGGTGTTCTGCAGATGGGTGATGATGAACAGTGAAACTGAAGGGCAGAGATTGCAGAGTGCCCAAGGAAATCACCCTCCGCTCTCACACAGTGTTATCTCTTCCCTCAGCAGCTGTGTTGTTTCAGGGAACCTCTGAGTAGTTTTTGCAGTTGTGAGCACATAATTTTACTTTAATTGAATTTCCACTCATAGGACATAGACCTGACAATGGCTTTGGTATTAATTTTGCCCACCAGTTCTAGGACAGCATCTTTATAACTTAAAAGGGAGGCTCCATTCTGATCCCATTCAGAGTTTCTTGATTTGAGATGACAAATCTTATTACCTGCCCCATGTATTGATTTTGCTGGGGTATATTGGGGCTTTGGGTTTGTTTTTTGGTTGTTTTTTTTTTTTTTTTTTGGAGTAGTTACACATTTTCCTATAATTTCTGGATAAAGTCTAGCCCTCTGTGAGGCTTGTTCAAGGCACATCTACCTCTAACCCCAGCATTCTGTGTGAGTCCCAGCTAAAGGACTAAAGCCCGCAGAACGTCAGGCTTGTGTCAGTGCTGCCACATGGGAGCGACACTGCTGAGCTGTAGCTCTCTGCAGAGACACGCTGCTCAGGGAAAGCAGCAAGAAGCTGCTCAGAGAGATGTTTGCTTCCAGCTATTCTCCAGGAATCTACCTGGGCAGGGCAGAGCACAGCAGGGCAGGGCAAGACAGGGCTTTTTCCTGAGCTGTGAAATGCTAACAGAGCCCTGCTGGTTTCCTTGGAAGACGTGTCAGTAATACCAGACAATAAAAGAAAGTTTCTCTTTACTGCTTGGGGCTATCAGCAGAGAGAGAGTGGGTTTGGGCTTTCCTTTTCTGAGCTGTCAGCAGAGTAGAAGCACAATGGAAATCAAGGCTTTAGATCAAGAGGGGGGCAAAGCTAAACCTGGCAAAGGGAAGTCTTATTGCATAAACTGATCTTCCCCTCAGCCTGATCAGCCTTCAGCTGGACTTTGAGTGTCCACATGAGCTGCCCTGGTCCAGTGTCACCAGCACTGAGAACATGCTGCTGTGCAGTGGATCTATGTGAGCACCTCAGAAGGAACAGCAAACTGTCCTTCTGGCCTCCCACTTCACCCTTCACAGTTCCCAAACCCCCCCTGCTACTGGAAGGTTTAAACCAACAGTGTTTTCTGTTTAAAGAGATTGTAGCCTTGCTGCTGGCTTTAGGCTGCCGTTGCTGGTGTCATTCTAGTTGAGTTTATCCCTGACCTCCCACAAGAATGGAGAGTCCATCCTTTAGGAGTAGGAAGAGCCATGCAGCTCCCAGGGCTGGCACTGAGGCAGGAGAACCCCACAGGACCTGTGCCCTGCTGGAGCAGGATTTCACACACTCTGTTCCTGAGTCAGCCCAAGTCAGCCTTGACTTCCTTGGATGAAAGCATCAGACTGAGACTGCCTTAAGGCCTGGAAGTGAGCAGATGCAGAAGAGACCCTGCCTCTGGCCTAAGGCTTATTTATTGCCTAAAGGTAAAGACACTTTGCAGATAAAGAGCTGTTCTTAGTCTCCAATGTAAGCTCCTTAACTGCTCTCCTGGAGTGCGCCCTCCCAATTCTTTTATTTTTAGATTAGCTATTTTTAAGAGGTTGCTTGCTGCCTACTTAGAGGTTTTTGATGCTCACATTTCTCAGTAGTGAACGCTGTTTTATTTGGAGTTACATCACACCAATTATTTATCTACAGAATTGACCTTGGCAGGCATGGGAACAGAGACCTCTAATTAAAAAAAACCAAGTTACTAAAAGAAAAGAAAAAAACCTCAGAGCTGCAATGACTCAGTCACTGGTTCACATTACAGTGAGAATACAGCAGATTCTCAGGGCGGAGACCTCTTTTCCAAGGGTGATGCAATCTCCAAGTCCTGACCTCTCAGCACTTTTAAAACCAGGCTGCAATACACAGAATTTGTCAATGTACTTCAGGGCTGTTACGCTGACAGATACTCCTCCTGAATTTTCAATTGTAGCTTCAAACTTTCAACTTTTCCCCCTAAAAAGGAGGGGAGGGGCAGCAGAGGGAACCCTGATTCCCTCAGGAAAAAAAAATTCCAATTTTGCTGATGGACGTGTACCAGCTGCAGTGACCTACTGGAGCAGCATCCTCAGCTCCCAGTGCCAGCCACCCCTTCTCAGCGTCACACAAGACACTTGCATGATTTTCCCTCCTGTCACCACTGCCATTCCCAATGCTCTCAGCTCAGCTGCATGGCCCTGCAAGATCTTGAAGGAGCTCTCTGGCTCCACACAGCCCTGCCTCTGCATGGACACCTCCTCTGCATCCTGGTCAAAGTCATGCAGCAAAGACTTGGCTGGAGCGTGGCTAACTGTAGTGGGGGGCTCCTGAGCCTGGGGAATTTCTGTTCCCCTGATGTCAAAACCACCACCACATTCCCCTTTATACAAAAAAAAAAAAAGTGGAAAGATCAGTGTGCCTAGGTATGGGTACCACAGTGGTTTTAGTAAGGGACCACCTGATTGGGAATGAGAAGTTTGTCACCCTTTTTGTCCCAGGAGGGCATTCCAAATGCTCTGTAATGCAGACTTGTGTTTTGCTGAAGGTTTCTATGAGCTGTCACCAAGTCCCTGATCCCAAGACAGCAACAGGCACAATGTTTGTTAACCTGTTACTAACTTTTTAAAACCCTAATTATAGAGGAAAAATTATCAGCACACATGAACATAACTTGAAATCTGAGGAACCTGAGCTGCCTGTGTCTGATTTTGATCAGGCCTTCAAAATCAAGGGATGGCAGGTCCAGGACCTGTCAAACCACAACTCCTTTCCAACAATAAATAGAGGTTTGAGGGTATCTGTGTGTAGAGGCATCAGAAACAGCTGAGAAGTAGGATACATCTGTCTGCTACTCAGCTACCTGAGCAAAAGAAATCCCTGTGTGCCCATGTAATACTCTCTTGGCTTCTTACAAGCCACAAAACCCCTTCAGGCTGTTACTACTAATTTTTCCTCCTGATGGAGACAACTGTGCTTGGATCCCAAGTGCTCGGATCCACTCAAATCTGCTTTTGGGTGGAGAAAGCAGCAGCCTTCTGCCTGTTCTGCACCACACTCCTGTCTGGAAGTTACACAGAGAGCAAACCACACTTTCGGTCACTGTGGCTTGGCACTGCAAAGCTTTCAGCTCCAAAGCCAGAAGATCAAAGGCAAATGTTTCCAAGTCACATGATGACTGAGCAGATAAGAAGTATTGAATTTCTGGAATGCAGGCATTTTGGAGGGAAATGTATCACTTTTCAGTGGCTATTAGAGCAGGTGAACTTCTCTGTACAAGTCATACATATTCAGCCTGACCAAGGTAAGCTTAGCAGCTTTTGGCTAGTCATCTCTAGGAAAAACAGTGCACAAGGAGGGCTTCTGATGCACGACCACAGCATCACTAAGAGTCTCTGTAAAAGAAAATCCCTATTCCCCAACTACACCAAAGAGAAAACTGGAAAGGCTTGATTATACCCCAGAAGCTCCAGCTGCTCCTATTCCTCTGACTCGGGTTACTCAGAGCAGATGCTGCCCATAGCAATTTTTGCTACAGCTCTGAAAGGCTCAAGCCAGGAGTGCATTCCAAACAGCAGCAGCAGCACAGAGAAGCGAGCCAAGACATTTGTAGTGTAGTTTTGAAGACCAGTGAGGAGCTAACCAGCAGCTGCACTTAGGCCTCCAAATCACTCCTGAAGCTTGTCTGTAAAACAGCACAAAGGGGTGTTTTTTATTTTTAATACTGAAAGGAGGATTGAAATGGTTTCTATACAGTATCTATTTTTACTTTCATACCATCATTTCTTCTTCCTAGAGGTCGTGCACCTCTTTTCCTTCCTTCCTTCCCGGCTCAAGTCCCTTGCAGCCAGGAGAGGTTGATCCTTTCCTACTGTGGCCACATGGAAGTCTGTGCCTTCCTTTCCAGTGTCACCAGGTTCTTTAGAAAGCAAGTCAGCTCCTCACCCTGCTGCATTAAGTGGTTGTACCTGCTGCGACAAAACTGCCAAACTGCGTGTCTGTAGCTCAGAAGTACCATACAAATATTTTTACCTCCCTTTGACCTTTAAAATCAGAAATTGGAGCAAAGGTATATTTAATATTTCAGTGGGATCTCTTACTGAATCTAATCTGCTGCTCCCTCAGCATCGGGGTAAAGTGGAATTACTAAATAATAGTAAGTTCCCATAGACTGGAATGAAATCTTGTCTTTTTCAAGTACAGCGTGTTCCGTGTCACAGAAATTAAAACAGCTACGTGATCCTTGTGAGATCATTGTTCTGGCAACAGACATATCCTCCCTCCTCCTTTGGGTTTACATGAAAAGAATTCCACATTCCCTCATAAACATCATGTCTATTGATGCTTCCCTCGCCCTCATATACTCTGCACTGGTGTTTGCTTAGCAATTCCCTGGCACTAGTACCAGTTTCCATAGCAAAGGATGTTAAATGAGACTGTAATCACAATCTCGAGGAACTGCCAAGGACTGAAAGTCAACCAAGCCACACATGAAGCAGCACAAAAATGCAAAATATCCTTGGAATACCCCTACTGGGAACTTCCTGAGAGATAGTGGAAAAATCTTCCCTTTAGAAATCCTGTCCTGAGTAGAGCATCCAGAGCCTATGAGACACTGAGCTAAAAATGCCAGACTGGGTCTGATGTCCAAAACTGATCTGTCACAGGTAGGGCAGGGAACACGTCCCAGCCAAATCTGCCTCAAAATGGCTTGGGATGGAACAGCACAGATAAGGGCAAAAAAGGGCAAGCTGCCCCTGCTGGCTGGCAGTGATGTCTGCTCCAGAGGCCATGCAGGCAGCTGCCCTGTGCCAACAAGGGGGCACAGGATGCACTTCCACAGCCCAAAAGCCTCTGCCAGCAACCTCCTTGCACTGCAGGCTGTCAATGGATACCCCCAGCAGCCCAAATTTGCCCTTCTCACCGGGGGTACAATCAGAGGGACAGAAATTTACCATGCAAAGATTGCCCCTTGTTCCTGCTGTCTGTCACTGTCACTGTCTCTGGGCAGGAAAAGCATTACCTCATTCAGGATAAGCATGGATATTGATTCATCCACTTGACACTTTTTAGTGCTAATGGTACATTTAGGTGCCCCTTGAACCATGTCAAGTGCAGTGGATTTTTGCATTAGCACTAATAACAATTACCCATCCAACTGCCAAGATGCAGGGTTAATCTGAATTTCCTCCTTGAAAACACATTTTTTGTGTTGTGTAAGCCTTTAAAATTACAGATAAGGTTCAATCTGCCCAAACCAGGGACTAGAATATAGCTGCCTCCTTGTAACACATGCAGCCTTTGTAGTGGTCAAATTTCTTCTTCAAAGGCCTAGCATGCTTTAAATTAAATTATTCTACCTCCCCTGCTCCCCACCACCCCAAAAAATAATTAAGATATTGTTTACATAGTCTCTTTCTTGTTTGGCTTTTAGGTTGTATATGCTGTTTTCTTTCAATATTTCTCAAGACAGTAATTTTTACTTCCCTGTCAAGAAATAACTGACCACTGATTCATCACAATGAATGCCAGAGACTAGCAATCTGGTATATTAGATTATCTGCATTTAACTATATTTTTTGATGAAAAATTATGTCCTTAAATACCATGCTCCATGCCTCTAGGCATGGCATTCCATTTCTGCAGGTAATGCAGCTTCTCAGTTACTTCTCCAGCTGCCTTGAGCAGCTGGAGAAGTAAATGTCACAATTCTGCACAAACTTTAGGCAAGCACATCTGCATGTGTTCTGGACAGACTCAGCTAAGATATGAACCAGGAGCATATGGGTTTTAATCAACACTTGGGCTATCACACTGATTTTTAACTAGCACAGAAAGTCAGGCTCACTGGCCCCAAGGCTCTTCAGCTCTTTCCTCCCCCTGCCCCCCTGACAATGTTAGAAGTGGGCAAATGTCTGTCTGCTCGTACCTTTAGTGGATCCTCTGCTGTTAGGAGTATTTTCACACCTCAGAACTGTCCTTGCAGCTGCCCCGTGTCTGGAGAAAGGCTGGAGGGGTCACTTGCTGGTGGAACAGCCTGAGAGCTGCCCGGGAGCCAGCCGGCCATCTGCTGCCATTGGGGTTTTCCTTCCTCCCACCGCATGGGCAGACCTGGAGGAATGCACCTCACACCTGAGCAGGTGTTTCCATAAAGGGAAAGGTTCCAGACTCACCCCTTGCCGTTCATGTCAGGTAAAGGACCCAGAAACGTCAATGCTCTTTTCCCAGTAATTGGCCAGCTGCCAAGCAGAGATACCAGTTAGATGTCTGGACCTGTTCCTCAAAACCTGTCGCCAATTTCATTGGGCAAAGTGCCAAAAATCCCACCTGGACCATTCAGTACTTAAAAAACTGCACAGAACTGCTCAATTGCTTTTTTGGACTGCCTTAGCGGTGTAAGAGTGTTCTCTGCACTGTGTGCTACTTATATTTCCTTTGTTTGAAAATGTTTGTTATTTTTGTCATTATTAAAACCTTTTGTTTTACAAAGCACGTCCAGAGAAGTTGTCTCTCTATTATTAAGCCACTCTGGGAAGCTGGAGGTCAACCCTCAGACTTGATACATCTTGACACAGCTTATTACCCCTGGCCACGTGTAAGACTGTATCACAGGCCCGCAGTTACAAATCCACAGGCTCTGCCCTAAGTCTTCCCACAGGAAATGCCAACAGGGAGATTGTCATGTCGTGAGTATTTGGCAGGGAGGAACCTTTTCAAAGTCACCATCTATCCCATCCTCCTGCATGATTGCCAGTGCTAAGTCAGGTCTGCTGTGACTTTGCCCAGCAGAAACCTGACCCCCCTCCAAGGACGGAGGTTCCCCCAGTCCCTCTGGTGATCTGCCCAAGGGCTGCACATTTTCCCCGTGACTAAATCGTTCCCAACATCCCAAGCCACAATTTGTGATCTTTGCCTGTAATTACAGCACCTCCCACCACCGAGGAGAGTTTGGCTCTCTCATCCTTTCAGCTGTCCTTCAGGGCACTGGTGGCTACTGCTACATTTACCTCCTGCTCAAGCCTTTGTTGCTGGCACTAAAGGTGTGACACTCTTCCCAAAGGAGGTCCCTAAGAGGATCCTGCTGGAGGGTTGTGAGCACTCAGCACCTCTCAGCTGAAGCTGCCAGTATTTGCAAACAAGCCACGTAACATCCACGCCAGTGGGTGTGTTGCACAATCATGTGCCTTGAGTCAGAGTGCCAAGGGCAAGATTCCCTGCCAGGAATCTCTAAGCAGCTGCTCCTTCAGTCCCCCTGCTTCCCTCGTGGAGGGGAGGGACAGGAGATCGTATTGCCTGGAGCTCAGGGGTTCATCAGGCACCACCATGTAAACAAAAAATACAAAACCTGTAAAAAAGACAAGAAGAAACGCTGAAGGATGTTTATTTCCAGGACAAGGCTCAGCCATATTCATAAAAATCTTGTGCAAGGACATGGCAAAGGAGACTGCTGTGGAGCTAAGTCCAAACAAGCATCACAGTCCAGCGTTCAGGAAGTGTCCATGTGGATATAATCACCATCACTCAGTGCTCCCAATTTCAGTGACAGAGCTCAATTCCAACACATTCTATATTCAGCACAGAGGGGGAGAGGGAACCTCAGCAATTTTTAAAACTAAAACAAAATAGATCCCTGAAGCTGGGCAGCCTAGCTTCCCTACAAGCCAGCACCTAAGTCCTTTAGGCTCTTCTTTGGAAGCCATTGGTCCCTTATTTGGACAAAATCAGAGCAGCAAGAAGCTGAAGCTTCCCCCACGCCCAAAGCTACACACGAGCACTGATCAATTCCTAATGACAGCTGTACCTGGCTCTCCCTTCTCTTGCATGTACAAACTGCCTCCCAACACAAAGCAGGCGCTGCAGGCAGGGCCACAGTTCATGAATCCTTTCCTTGAGTGCCTTATTTACTTGTTCCTGCAGAAAAAGGGGAGGAAAGAGGTATTTGGTGTGTCCTTGACACAAAGAGGTTTTAATAGGATTCAGAAAGACTTAAACATATTCCCCACGCAGGATTGGGCTGCATTTTATGGAGAAGTCAGATCCCAAGGGTGTGTAATTCCTGCCTCCCAGAAAGCACTTGTCTCAGGCTTCCAACAGAACATTCTGTTGTGATTTGCAGAGGATGAATTTTATGGGGTTTTAGTGAAGTGACCTAGAAAAGGTTGTGAGACTCCACTTATCTCTGGATACCTACACAGGCATGTGATGCTCAGCTGCCAGATAAGAGTTTGCTTCAATGATTCATTGATTTGCAGTGACTTAAACAGAGCTGCTTGCTTTGTGAGTCAACATTTCACAATATTTGGGTGCAGGACCTGACTCCCAACCACCCTGACAAAGTTGTTTATGTTATGTTTATGTTTTATGTTATGAAAGGAAGAGATTCTTACAAGACTGGAGTTCACCTGATACACTAATTTTAAAATGGTTTCTTTCTGTGACCTTCCAACTGCAATAATCCTAACTGCACTTTGCCAGCTGAGAGGAAGATGTTACAATGCTGATGAATGGGCAAAGGATGGGACGGTTTGACTGCACTGCTGTGATCTTGGTAAATTAATTTCACATATTTGTGCCTTGCATTCCTGCTTGTGCAAGTGGAGGGAACTAAAACCTCATTTCTTCCCCAGTGTGGTTATGCTGCCTGTGATAACTTTTGATGACAGGACAAAGCAAAGCCAAGCACAACCCATCAAGAATACTAAAGTAATAATTGATGTCATGCATTTTTTGGCAGCAGTTTGCACAAGAGGTTTGGTGGTTATAAACTGCTGTGGGCCCAGGGCAAGAACTGCAGAGAACCCTGGTTTTCTGAAATGAGGCAAGATCTGCTGTTATAGGAAGAATTTACAGATGATCACTAAGGGAAATCATCTTTTACTTCCCAAAGAAACAAAGATTAAATAAAATCCTGAAGTGCCTTATTTTCAGTACTGGGAAAATAAATCAAAGCAAGAGTTATTAATCTGAGACATGTAGGATTTAAACAGATTTGGGAAGACAAAAGGAAGAAACACAGAGATAGTTATAGCTTGGTTAAAACAGCAGAGCTCGTATTACTCATCACATGCCCTGACCTGAGCTCAGCAATAAACCAGGGGCTTGGTTTGAGAAAGGTTTTTCCTTTTCTAACTCAGGTGTGTTCATAAAGAAAAAATTATGTTTGCCTTGGGAATTACTTATTTCTGGTGTGTTCAGTAAATTCTTTCAGGTTGCCAATTGAAGTGCTGTGGATCACATGGGAAGACTCATTACTTGACCGGTAAAAAGGATGTGAAAAGATCCATAATTGATTGATATCAGCTTCCCCCCAATTTCCACTTCAGCAACACTCTAAACTAGGTCAGAGCATTAATTAATTCTTGTATGAAATCTCTCCTCAGCCCATCCAGCCTCCCATTGGCTAGTTAATTAAAATCAGCACCATTATTTGGCTGCTACTTTGCAGCAAGAAAAAGGAAAAGCTAGTAATTATCCACTGGGGGAATAGATTAATTAGGTTACTATGTGTTAATGCTCAGCAGCTCTCTTGTAGCTGGAAGCCAGAGTTCTTTCTGTCCTGCCTGGGTTTCTGGAAGGTAACTGGGTCACAGGAACATGTGCCTTGGCTTCAGCTTTCTCTGCATTTCCTCTTGACAAATCTTTGTTGAAGATAATCTCCTTAAAATAGAGGCTGCTTCTTCCTGCCTTCTTGTTGGAAATCAGCTCCCTGAGCACCTTACAGGGACCTTGGAAAAGTTTGACTCCCTGCTGGCACTGAGCTGTGCTTTCCTTCCTGGAGCAGCCTCCAGAAAGGCAGGCAGGGTTTCTCTTGAGCTCCTGCCCAGGTGTGCCCCAGCTGCCTGTGGCTCATGGGTGTTATCACACCGAGGGAACACCCAACACGCCTCCCAGCAAGGGGCTGGAAACTTCTGTGCAGCAAGATTCAGGTACGAATCTGATCCCTGTTTTGGGATAGCTCTGTGCCACTCAGCTGGCAAAGAAGTGCTGATGCTCCCTGGTTCTTTAAAAGAGAATCCAACACCAATAAAATGTCACTTATATCCTGACTGGTGAATTTATACTATGAAAAGGCAATTTCACACTTTGGATGTATGAGGAAGAGCTGAAGAGATCAAACAAGATAGCTGCCAAGGTAGTAAAATCAGAGAGACCATGCAGATGGGCTGAACTAGGGATTAAGAGGACACTTTCTCCCCTAATGATTCATTGATTTGCAGTGACTCCCCACCAGCACAGTTTCCTTGCAGCTGAAGGAACTTGCCTGTGCTGCAGCAGAAAACTCCTGGTGTTTGAAGCTGTGCATTTTGTGCTGACAGTACACTTAGTCCTAAAACCAAGCACCATTTTCTCAGTTATTCACATCCCACCAGCAGCATCCATAGGGATCTGCCTTTGTGCAGCACCTCTGAGACTGAGTGCCACAAACTTGCAAGCAAATCCCACATTTTTGTCTCTGTAAAACCTTTCCCACTGATAACTGAATCCCAAATGCCAACATTCTCTCTTCCTCCTCTGTAGGGAAAATTGTTGGCAGCTTTTCTCAAGCCAGTCTTGATACCCCATGGTTCCTTTGCTATCTCTATCCAAGATGCTGCTGTTGTCAGAAGTGCCAAATACAGTGCAGTATTTTGTCTGGGAAAAATAACAGGTCTATTCTTTGCAATCTGAGTATGATTAAAGACAAATGAGGCTCCTTCCAAAGCCCCAGCTCTCATGAACTCTTCACCTGTCTTCCAATTTTAAGATTTTGTCTTCCGGATTTTACCTGTACCTATCTAAAGTTTATCTGCAGTTTGTGCAAGATGCTATCACACCGTGAGATAAAGAAGACACGATGATTACATACTTCAGAAGGAAAAAATACTGATTTATTCCTATGTTCATTCTAAAAATACTGATTTATCCTAGAATTTGTTCTCTTAACACAATGGCTGAAAGGCAATGTCTGATGTAAGCAATGACAATTACTTCCTCCTGCCTTTTCAATTCTGGCAATGACTGTAAAAGAGGTTTTCCACTGCTCATAAAGTAGTGTGTAGCAGTTTACTGGTCATAAAGAAACTTTGCACACTGAGATGAAAAGCAGCCAAACATTAAAAAATAGAGCCAAGGTCTCCAATATTCTGAATTTGAAGGGTTACACACTTATATTGGCCCTGAAGGCTTTGCTGACCTGCGATGAGGACTTTCCTTTCCCTCACACCAGTCTCTACACTGTTCCCAACCCTTGCCTCCTTTAAAGAGGCATTCAGTGGAGAAGTCACTAAATCACTGATGGATACAGATGTTGGATCAGCAACATCTGATAAATGCAAATAAAAAAAAATCACTTCTTGAGCTGGGGACAGCTGAGTGGAGTGTAGAGGATGTATGGATGTGCTCTCCTGATAACAGTTTATTCCCATGAATAATCCTCCATTGTGCAAACAGTCCCACTCAACACAGGGATTACAAAACAGTTAAGGGCAGGAGGATGAAACCCTGAGATAAGATGCAGAATAAACAAATGTGATATTGCAGTTATTAATTCATGTGTACTAATAGGCAGATAATGCAGTCAGGACGGCCATGAGTCACAGAGCTTCACTGATTCCTGAGCTTATCAGCAAAAGTGTCCTCAATGCAAAGCCAGAGTGCCATTTTTAAATATAGCTGCTGTCCAGAAGCTGAGGCTGTCACCTATCTGTGACTGGGCACCTACAAGTGACAAGGTCACCCAGGGTGTAAAGTTTCAACAGGAGCTCTGTGTCTTCTGGTCAAGTCACTCTCCCTGCTACCCTCTCAGTCATAATTTTGTTTTATTTTTTTCAACATGCCTAATTTCTTTTGCCCAGTACCCTGAGAAAACTCAAGGTTTACTTATCTAGGCAGTGTGTTTATATTTTCCTACTTTCCAGTACATTCTGAATCAGTACACTGGTTTTGGACTATATTGACAAAGGGAAAATTCATCACGAGGCTGTCCCATGTCATTTGCAAGCCAGATTCCCAGCACCTGAGGGGGCTCAGGGTCTGCTGGCTATCTTCATTCCTATTTTCCTTCCATTGCATTGCAATACCTGTTTTATCATGCCACTTGCTCCTGGGGTTTTCCTATTGAGATCTGAAAAGCCATGCCCCATCTTGCCCACTTACCCTCCCGGGGTGCAGAGCAGGGTCTCAGTCACGCAGGGCCCAAGGTGCACAGGCAGGACAGCAGAGGCAGAGCTCAGGGAAAACCTGCTGCACAAAATCAGTCTTTAAAACACACAAGTGGGAAAGACAACAACTTTTCTACTACAGAACCTCTAATACTTAACTTTAAAACATTTTGTGAGAGGTGTTGCAACTCAGCTAATAAATATAAAACCATCTCAGAGCGCATCAGTTGGAAAACCAAGATATCTTTGTTTGGTTTCTACAGTAGTTTGAAAAATACATTCCTTGTTGAAACAAAAAGGATCTTCTGAATACTTTTTTTTGTAGAAACATCTGCTGTGTGGGAAGTTATTCAATCAAAAAAACATACCTCTTTATTTATATCAGAAAATTCTCCAAGTCTGGAGCATGTTGCAAAACAAAGCAAAGAGAAATAAACAGGAAATAAGTGACCAAGTAGTCACAACATTTTAAGGTCAGTTCCCCTTGCTTTGGATTTATGTTGTAGTCTTTCCCAATGTGTTTTTTTTTTTCAAGGAATTTTCTCTGTCTCTTTGTCTATCTTTGGTTAGTGTGGTGTTGTTTTTTTTTGGTTTTTTTTTTTTTTGTTTTTTTTTTTTTTTTTTTTGTGTGTGTGTGTGTGTGTTTTTTGGTGACTCCTTTTCCTTTCGTTCTTTAATTGAATTATTCCCTTTGTTCCTCCTAGAGGGTTTGAAAACAAATAAACTTTATTTCTACTTCACCCTGGGTGTGATAATTCCTGTGCACAAGTCACAAACTGCGGATCAGAACACGTAAAACCCCGGTCCATTTACTTTCTTTCCAGTTGCTTTGATTCAGCCTGATCTGTGGCGTGGGTCAGGATCCTTTGCAGAGGATCCACTGGATAAAGGAATGGGTATGCTCACCTGACAGCTTGCTGAGGCAAGGCAGTCTCCTGTCTCAGAACCAGCCTGCTCCATTCAAAATCCTCCAGTAATCCTGTCCCTGGGATTTTGCAGGCACCTCATACACCATTCCCTAGGAGTCCTCATTTCAGTCAGCATCTAAGAATCCCCACAGATTTTGACTGCAGGCACACGGTCCTGAGCTCTGCTGAAAAAGAGGTCTCTGCTCTGTGATTCTCAGTATTCATTAATCTGACAGATCTTATTGTGGCCTTTCAGTACTTAAAGGAGGCTTGTGAGAAACATGGAGAGAGACCTTTTACCAGGGCCTGTCACAACAGGGCACAGGATGGTGGTTTTAAACTCAAGGAGGGAAGGTTTTTCTGTGATTCCAGTGCCAGTGAACAAGGGTGAATGTTTACTCCCCAAAAACAGTCTTTTGAGTTTCTTATTATCCTTTTAACACAACTTGTGTTCCGAGCCTGCAGGATACTGGAACTCTGGTTTAATAATGTTAAAAACTGGTTTAGTTCTTGAGGGCCAAAACTATTTGTGGAGCAATACTTTGAATGAAAACAGCAGAAATAAATTATAGCTGCATGTTGTTCTAGAAGAGAGCAGGAAAACACCACAGGCATGCCATTAACACTGAGATAATTTCTGTGCTCTCATTTTACTTCTCAATGCCACACATTCATCTCTGCTTTAGAAATATGAAAGTTTTGTATAGTGCCTAATTGGCCATAATTCAATACTATCAGAATTCAAAGGCAAATACTATTTCACCTTGGGAGCAGGTGGGTGCCATTTCTGGAGCAGCCTCTCTGCAACACAGCCTGAGCCCAAGGCAATTACTAACAAAATTGGTGGGTGCCTCAGATCACCTCCCTGCAAATCAGAGAAGCTTTTTGGCAGCCCAGAGAACGGCAAGGTACAAGAAAAAGATACTTTCTGCCACCTCTGTGTCCCCTCTCCTGCCAGGAGCAGCTGCAGGGGAACCTGCTGTGTTCTGTGGGGTGCTGGTCTGGGTTCAGGGTGACCATTCAGCCTGGGACAGCAGCACTGCTGCTCCTCCCTGGGAGCCTTCTCCACGGACTCTCTTAATCATCATTTCACCCAGCTCCTCAGCAGGGTCAGGTCCCTGGAGGAAGAGCTGCAATACAGCACGGAGGTTTTGCCCTTCTGCATTTTTCCAGCAAAAAGCAATTTCCCTGGGTTGTGAGCAGCAGCTGAGCTCTGCAGCTGCAGTCTCACTGGCAGAGCTGCCAGCAGCACCAGGACAGAGGCTCACACAATTTAGTTAATCAGTCATTTATCTGTCTGAGGCCTGTCTGTGCTTTACACAGGCTTGGGATCAGGCCAGTGCTCCAGCACACTTGAATGTCTTTTGCTCCCGTGGCTGAGAGCAGCTGGGCAGGATTTTCAGTGCTTTTCTGTGGGATTTTTCCCCACATAAAAGAGTGTTCACATCAACCAACAGGCTGGCTTTGAGTTCTCACACCAGTTACAGCCTAGACTTTGCAGGTCTTATTTTGCTGCCTTTGGTCCTGCTGGGACACTATCCATGCAACAGTCCAACAGATTTTGCAGTGTTCCAGAGCTTACCTATACCTGTCTGCAGTAAACCTGATAAACCAGTTTTGGCTGTCAGACAAATGCTGCCCATTGTTCAGCTGTACAATGTGTCTTTTATCACTGATCTTGCATTTTTGCACTGGTTGCTCTTAGCTTTGAAAGCTTTGACTAAAAGGTAAATGGCAAACTTGTGAACAGCTTCACGTGGAGCACTGTCAGACTCAGCAAAGGATGTTATCATCTTCAAACTTGCATATACCTGTATCTATCCCCACAAGTTTGAAAATGAGAGTTCTTTCTTCTTCCCAGCAAGGAGAATAAGAGCCAGAATTACTCAAAAAGATTTCTTGGTTGTATATTGTTAACCTTACTAAAATTTTTTTAATATATATATTTTTTTCTATTTCCAATGCTGTGGGCAGAATGGGAATGTTTTGTTTACAAGAGTTACTGGCTGAGCACAAAAGAGAGAGCTAAGAACACAGAGTAAGTGTAAGTAAGTGGCATGTTCACACATTTCCCCTCAGAAGCTCACTTTGAGGTGGCTCACCCTCTGTTTTAAACATGAATTGATAAATCTGCTTGAGCTGCTCTTTGTCACAGAAAGCAGCTCCCTAAAAGCTAAGGACAGCTCAGCTTCTGCCTGCTGTCCCCACTTAAACCAAGACAGCTCCAACACTCATCCAAACAGAACTTGAATTGTTTCACTCCACTGACTCAGCACAGAACTGACCTCACTGAAAACCAACCAACTCACCAGCAACAACACGAACCCAGAGCAAACCCTCCCCACTTTGTGACAGAGCTGTCCTGCTTCAGTGAGCTGTTAGACAAGGGCCAGAGAGTGCAAAGGGCAGCCAGGAGTGCTGGAGCAGGTGCAGCAGAGCCAAAAGGCTGCAGCCAGTGTTAGGCTGGCTTCAAGCAGGCACATCCTCAGCTTCTCCTCAACTGACCTTTGCTTCTAAGAAAGAAACTGTCTCTGTGGCATGGCTGCATTTCCAGGAACAACAGTGCAGTAAACTCTGGGTGTTGCAGTAAACATGGGAATTGATACTTACTTAACAGCCATAAAAAGGAAGATATTTCAGTCTATCTTTGAAGACTTTGATGTCAATAACTGAGACTTAAAACACATTTCTCTGTCATTAGGTGTATGTGTGGCAGATGGAGGAGAAATGCAAGGGGTGCAGGACAGGAAAAGCTAACATTTTCCCCCCATTAGATTCGTCCTATTTTTTTTCTCCATATTGGTTATTCAGTAGAGGCACACTTCAAGGAATGCTGAGTCTGGAAGGACAGAGACCCAACCGACAACAGGGAGCAAATTTCAGGTGCTGTTGCACCCTTTGATGTTCACACAGGTCACTGAGAACATCATTTTCTTTCTCCCCTGCAAAATGCTGGGCAGCACCAGAGCACAGCCCCACGTTGCAGCAACTCCTTACCTGCAGAATTCAAAGTCAGCCCTTGCATCACCGCTGGTGTTATCTGGCAGAGCATAAAGTTCAGCCTCACATTTCATTTAAAACACAAACATGACCTTTGAGATGGGCTTCTAAATGACGGCAGAGTTAAACCTTCCTGCTGGCATAGGAAGATCTCTCCTTATCTTGAGGTGTGCCTCCCTGTATCTTGAGATAAAAAAAAGAAATAAACAAAAACATGAGCTGTCATATTCCACGATTGCTCTTCATTTTCATTTTCTTCGTTTCACTGTCTCTTACCCAGTTGAATGGGTATTGCTGGGAAAACTGGCATAGGAGTACAGTTCAGAGATAACAAGATGGAGACAGTAACAAAAGAAGATTTGTGCAAGAGCACAAGAGAACAGCTTACAATCAGCAAGTAAACAGAGCTAGGAGTTCACAGAACACCAGATACACATTCGTATTTACAAAAATAAAACAAAGCTATGTATATAATCTCAGTGTTATATATATAGAGAGAAAAAACCCGAGTATAGAACTTATTCCAGTTGTATTAAAACCTAAACAGTTTCCCATTTGCAACTGACCTTGGCTAGTTTAAATGTGCTGCTGTGACTATGTGGTACTTGAGACCTTCGAGTGTTTCACAAACAAACAAACTCACCACCACAACCAATCAAACAAAAAAGCCCCAAAATCAAACAAAAAAATTCACAAAACCACCCCCCCCAATTATGTATGTTTCATTTCAGAAACTATAAACCAGCTCAGAGCAAGAAGCAAATGCTGACACCTTCAAGACTAAATCATGGCATGTCTCATTTCAAATCAAATTTTAGTGCCTGCAATATTCTATTGGCACTTGGGTGTGGCTTTGTTTTGTTATTGGTTTTTTGAAAACTTTGTTGTAACGTCTATCACCCATGCCAAATAATACATAATAATTCACAGTGTTTTAAAGTGACTGAATTTTTGACAGAAGGAAGTGAAACTCTTCTTTTTCCTGTTATAAATTTGATTATTGTCAATAGTAGCCATAAGAGAGCTTCATTTTACATTTATGATATTTTATACTTGTTACTTTGTCACTTTACATTTAGTGATGCTGAATGCTGTCATGGCCCACCATGCAAAGCTCTAGAGAATATGACAAGAGCATTAATTCTCACTGAAGAATCTCTTAACTTTCAGTTCCATATAAAAACTGGGACTGGGAGGATGAGAGGGAGGGCAGAGAAGAAGAATCAAAATTGGGGAAAACAACCCTGAACAATCCATAAATTGATGTCCCAGCCACAGAATGGTTTGGCCGTGAGCCCTTCCAGGGACAGGGCATCCACAGCTTCCCCCAGCACCCAGTGCCTTGCTGGATAAAGAAACCGCTCCTAACACCTTGCCTAAATCTCCCCTCCTTCAGTTTCCAGCCATTCCACCATCACAACATGCCCTTGGAAAAAGCTTCCTCTCCAGCTGCCCTTGCAGCCTCTTCTGAGGCTCTGAAAGCCCCAAGGACTGAAAGGGACTCCAGAGTCTCCTTGAAACCCTCTGTTCTCCAGGCTGAGTGACTCCAGCTCTCTCACCTTGCCTCCTTGGCAGAGGTGCTCCAGCCCTCTGAGCATTTCATGGCCCTTTGGACTTGTTCCAGCAGGAACCTCTCCCTTTTCCCCTCGGGGCCCCCAGAGCTGGACACAGCACTGCAGGTGGGGTCTCACCACAGCAGAGGGGCAGCGTCACCTCCCTGGGCCTGCTGGCCACCCCGCTGTCCATGACAAACTGCTGACTCGTCCACAGGGAAAAAGACATTATTCTGTACCACAGAAAACACTACAGAAAAAATACCATTGCACAATGGGCAGGTTTTCTAATAATCCCTTCTCATCACTCTCCATGAGACCAGGAGGCTTTTGCCACGATGACAGCATTGTTCTTTCTTGATATTTTTCACATCCCTTAGCATCACTTTCCTTTAGTGCCCATAAACTGTTCAGATTTCACTTTGGGTACAGCAATATTCTCAGTGCCAGAGAAAAGGTCAGAAGTGTATTTGCAATTATAAGTGATTCTACAAAAGATCCAAGAACATTAATTTGACACTGCATGCCTCCATTTGCACAGTTTTACCGGCTATTTTTATTCACAATTACCCACCAGACCCAGAGCAACTGCAGAGAAATCAAGTGCAGTAAAATGAGGAGTGAAGTTCCTCTGAGTGTTCAGCTGCCATCAGCACTGGTGTCAGTAAAAGCAGATCACCAGAGCTCGATGCACGCTGTGAAAGAGGAAGCACAGCTGTCACTGGGTGTTCACAACCTCTGCAGCTACTTGCAGCATCAATGCAGTTTGATTATTGGTTGAATCTGTAATTCTGGCAGCTGAAGAAAATATTCCATTGGCTACAGAAGCCTTGAAGGCATTTCCTAGTGCCTTTTTAGCATAGGTTTGCCAGTGTATTGTAAACATCGGCCTCAACCACTTCTTTCCTACACTTGGGCAAGGGTTTGTGTCATTATTTATCAAAATGATTGCAGTCCCATTGGGCCTCACATCCCTTCAGATATTTCACCTGCAGCACACAACGCCTCCAAGCAACTTCATTCCATGCTGTCATGGCAGGGAGCAAGGGAACAGCGGGCAGATTGTCCAGGAACCTGTAGCAGGTTCCTTTGGCCCTTTCACTCCTGCTCTGGGACTTCCTCACGCAGTGTCACTGCCTGAACAGAGACAGGGCATTTTACCCTCTGCTTAAGTATTAGCAGTTCTCAGTCAGCTTGTTAATTTTTACTGCATAAGAAAACACGTTTTCCAACAGATGGTTTAAATAAGAGTTTGTGCTTGCCCATTGGAAACAGATCTTGTGATCTTGTCTTTCTGGATCTCTTTGGGACTTTTGCAAACAACACCTCAATTCAATGCAGGTTTTATAATATAAACCACCATTTCCTTTATTTATTTATTTTTAGGAAAGCACATCATCAACCTTAACTTTTTGGACAGACATTTAAGAAGGGTTCTCTAAACTGATCCATGTGCTCTAATTACTGCACAGTTTTATGTGTTCTTAAAGAGCAGCTGAGGCTTGTCTGCTGCATCGTGGCAAAGTCTGAGCTTATCTGACCCAACCATATAGAAAAAACTCCTCAGGGAGGAAAAAAGAAAGTGTGCTGGCAAGCTGAAGTAAAGGTAGACTTTTCTTCAGATTAAGTCAGTCAACATAAAACTGTATTTTCCAGCCCACCCTTTTCCTACTTTCTCCACACTGATACATATCTTTAATAAAATGAACACATGAATATTTCTTGAATCCATTTAGGGCCTAAATTATAATTTTAAGCTACAGTGAATTATGGAAGGAAAAGCAATATTAGTTTGAGAAAATAAAGCCCCCCCTTTTTTTTTATTAACACCAGGGCTGAATGAGACTAAGTATTACAATTCTAGTTTTTATTAAAAAGTTAACAGTACAATTTTGTAATATGCCTGCCACAACACCAGATTTTTGAGAAGTTTAACACACCAAACAATGTTTGAAAGTGTTCAATTCTATCCCTGCTTTACAACAAATTCCTTGAACTGATAAATCTTAAAAACACAGAAGAGAAAATAAGCAGACAATTGCTTTTCTATATACTGTTTTCTCTAAAGTTTCTTTATCCCCTTTCTTCACTCAGTGGTGAATACACCTGGAAAAGTGATGGCTCCTAATGTTCTCCTAGATACCAAGGGTTTGTAACTAGAGTAGTTCACACCTGTGTTTAACAAGGGAATCACTTTCCACCACGCACTTTCCACCAACCCTCCCTCCTCCTTACTCAGAGGAATTCCTCTTTTTCACTTAAAAATGAGCTGCTTTCAGCTATAATTTCCTTTTAGTGCATGCTTCCCCCACCTTTGTTCCATGAAGCTTGCAACACCAACACAGAGACCCCAGCAGTTTTGGTGCATTACACCCTTTTTTTGATATACAGCATCAGATATTAACATTCATTTCCCCAACAACACCCAGCGAAATGCCACAAATTGCTTATAAACACAGCTAGATCTGCAGGGCATGAATAAATGGAAAACAGGCCTCTATTTAAATGGCAGGCTGAGGGACAACAACGTGTGACAGCATTCCTGTAACTCCCAACACAAGACAGGATAAATTGTTTCTCTGCACAGCATGAGGAAGTGGTGAAGTTATCACATAGCTCAGCCACAAAACAGAGCACAGCAAAAACACAGAGAAAACCAGCTTCCCTTTATCGCTCACATGTTGTTGGGTGAGTTCCAGGGGGCCACCCTCACTGTCATAAAATCAGGCCTCAGGCAGGCCTGAGGGGTTGTGGGCCCAAAGGCAGCAACACCTTTTAGTCTCCCCGGGGTCTTCACACAACATATATCCTGAAACAAATGTAAATATCACACTTACATTCTGCCTGCAGCTTCAAAACTCCGGTGTGGGCATTCCCACTTCGGTTTGCCTCGGCACCAGGCACCATTGCAATGAAAATGTGTTTTTAGCTGTACCGTGAACGACAGCCCTGTGGTTCGTGTGGCCAAGCATGGGGGCACCCAGACATGGACAGAGAAAGAGACAGAGCCCACACCAGAGCCGGGGGTGTCCCTGGGAACCCCCAGAGGGATGTGTCAGGAGCAGGGCACGCTGGCTCCTGCCACCCCACGTTTCAGCGGGTGACAGAGGCTGAACCTGAGGGCAGGGCTGGGGCACCTACACGGGCAGAGCCTCAGGAAAGCACCCAGGGACAAATGGCCACCATCCAAAGAACTGAAATCAAAGCCCTTGAAGAAAGGTATACCTCCTGCCCCCTTATACCACAAAAAAGTCCATCGTGTCCTTGGTACCATAGGCCTACAGCCAGCTCAAGCCACAGTAAACCTTAAGGAAGCAGAGCTCCCTACCCTTAGTGTAGCCTTTACACTTTCAGGTTGGGGATGGAGGGCACGAAAGGCGGTGGGGTGTCCCCAGAGAGGATGCGGATGGCAGCAGAAGCCTAACGCGCCTCAGCAACGCCATTATCCAGCCCCCGCAAACACGCACCCCAACACCTCCAGTTCCCGTGGGACACCGCTCCCTCAGCGCCGAGGCTTTTAAAGGGAACGGCGCGCGCCCCTCCGGCCCGGCCCTGATTGGCTGCGGCGGGAGGGGCGGGGCCGGGGGTGACGCGTCAGCGGGGCGGGTCACGTGGCCACCGCCTCCCCGGTGCGCTCGGGGGCAGCTGGATCCGGTTGCCGCCACGCCGCGCTATCCCCGGCAACGCCGCCCTCTCCCCGGCCTCCCCCGCGCTGTCAGCGGCCCCGGGCAGGCGAAGAGGAGCCCGGGCAGCGCCGCTCGCAGCCCCGCACCAAGGGGTGGGCAGCCGGCTGCAGCGCTCGGCCAGGTCAGTGCACGATGCGGGCCGAGGGGGCGCGGGGGTAGCGGGAGCGCGGCAGGGGTGCGTGGTGGCGGCGGCGGCGGCAAGGGCCGGTCGATGCGCGCTTCCGAGGAGGTCTTGGAGGCGGTCGGGTCGCGCTGCGGTGTCGGGAGAGCGCTGGGGGAGCAGCGCCGCGCTCTCTGAGGAAGATACCGCGGGGATGGCGCGGGGAAGCGCTCCTGCTTGGCCCTCGGGAGAGGTGGGTAGGGCAGAGCTCCCCCGCCGTGCGCAGCAGGCGGCCGCAAGCCGCCCCCGAACCCCCCGTGCCCCTCGGAGGCCGCCTGCTCCCGCTCCCCGCACTCCCCGCGGCTCCCTGGGCTCGCCCCGGTCCCGCCGTCCCGCTCCGCCCTCCGGCCCCGGGCCCGCCCCGGGCCCGCCCCGCCGCAGTCGAGGAACGGGCCCGCCCCCCGCCCCTTCCCGCGCTCCCATTGGCCCCGGCGCGGCAGCTGCGAGGTCACGTGGCTGCCGGGGGCGGCTAAAACCGGTTATGGCCGCGCCGCCCCCTTCCCGCCCCCGTGAGACGGCCCCAGGCGGCGGCACCGGCAGGGAGCGGCGGGGAGCCCCGGCCGCAGCCCCGCACAAAGCCAGCGGGAGCCCGGAGCGCCGCTCCTCACCGCCAGGTCAGTCGGCGCCGCCGGCCGCGTGTCGCGGTGGGGCTGCGGGGTGGCGGAGGGGGCGGTCGGCGCGGCTGGGCAGGGTCTGTTCGAGCCCTGTGTGGAGAGGGAGCGGGGCCGTAGGACCGGTGCGTTCTCTGAGAGGACGCGGGGGAGGAGAGCGACGCCCGGGGACCGGCACGTCACCCTCGGGTTCCGTGAGAGGCAGGAGGAGCCGCGGTGCTGCCCGACCCGGCGCGGGGGTGCCGCGCTGCGAGGCTGCGGGCGCACGGCGCGGTGCCTTGGCGGGCTGCGGGCCGGGGAGCGCGGGGCCGCCGGCTCTGTTTGTTTACGTCGCCGCCTAAAGCCCTGGCCCGGGGCCGTCCCGCGGCTGCCGCATTATGCAAGCGGCCGGGGCGGGCCCGGGGACGTGGCGTGCCGGGCCCCCGCCGCGGGCGGTGCCGTGCGGGGCGGCGGGGAGCCCCCGGTGCGGGCAGCGAGGGGCGGCGGGCGGGACGCGCTGCGGCGGCGCCGGGCTCGGCCGGGCGTGGGGAGTGTGCGCTGCGGTGTTCTTTGTCTTGGCTCCGCGCTAAAGGAACACAGCGATGATGCTGCCGGCTTGTGGTTTGATGTTATTGATCGCATAGGCGCTAGTGAGACAGCTCTAGTTTAAGGTGAACTTTAAAAGTTAATCTGTTACCTGTACCCTAGCCAGGCACAGATTCGTTGCTCCATTTTTCTCTTCTCCTTTTAAGCTAATAGCTTGTCTTGTTAGCATTAGTGTTTTAATTTATCAGAGCATGTGTAATGTTAGATGGAGGTTAGCCTTCAACATATTCCAAATGTTAATGGTAGAGTGAAATAGTTGATAAGTAGAATTATTTTTATCATAAATATTTCTGTTCTAGCACTGCTTCCTGTAAAATAACTGTATAAGATGTTAAAAAAATAGGACAATGCCGTTGGTTTTGAATAGACGCTAGTAGCCTAAGCTGCCACGTAATTAATCTTTCAGCTAAGCACGTAGCGCCTCAACAGAATGCAGCCAGGCTTTGAAAACCCGTTTAAAAAGTGGTTTGTTGAGAGCTGTGGGGAACATTATACCTGTTATTTGTCCAAGTCATTCCTAAGTGAGCAATGTTAGTGTGATCACAGAGAGCTAAATTGCTCCCTGCCTAAGATCTTGTCAGCCATCCGTTAATAATAAACAACGTTTCAGAAAAGAGGAATCAGATCTGTGCTGCTCTCTCTTTTTCTCTTACAAACGTGCCCCAGCTGTTTCCTGTCTGTTTCAAGAACTTTGCAAAACCGCTGTGGCGTGGCTGAGGCGGAAGAGTCTGTCACAGGGACAGGTATTTGCTAAATGCTGAAAACAATTAACTTCTACTTCAAGCAGACAGACTGTGGGTGAGCAGAGAGGGGTCTTGTGTTTGATTACCACGGCTGACTTGGCCCCGCACATGAGGAGCTAAATGGATACTGAAAATGCAATCCTCAAGATATTTTCCTCACTCGCTATGTATTAACGTGATGTAATTTCAGAGGCGTCACTCGGGCTTTGCTGCTTTCTAAATGTCACCATGAGCCTGTTGGTAAAATTTCAGCCTTTGGCTCAGAACAGCGTGTCCAGATCTTCTGTGCAAGTTTGTTTGCTGTCCAGCATTAGCACTGCAATGCAGAAGGAGAGACTCCTGACTTTCTGGTCGTCCTTGCTCCTGCAGTCAAGGTGCAGGGGTGGGGAGAGGAGGGGGCAGCAAGAACCCTCTCGTTGCTTGGTTGAATATGAAGGAGTTGATGCTGTAATGCTGTTTCTAAAATTAATTCTCTCCCTGTTGTTAGAGGGAATGCCCTTACAGATATATCCTCTGACGCTGTTCTAAACTCCAGGTGTCGTCAACTGCTGTTACATAATTTTCTTGCATGTCTAATTTGTTGCCTTAGATGTATACTGTAATATCTGATAGCTCGTTAGGACCAACCACAAGCAACAAAATCTGTTCATTATACTGCAAGATGAACCAGATGTGACTTGTTATCTCTGGAATATCGCAGTCTGTGTCTTAGCTCACACCTCTTTGTTCAGCACAGCAGCAGATCTGATGCATGGTGGATTTTCTGTTGCTGTGTGTGGCACAGCTTTGAAGCAGGTAAAATCTGAGCACAGTGCCTTCTCCAGCAGTGCTGGGCTGTGTTCACATTCATGGCTCATGAGTGAGGCTGCAAGGGGTGCTCTGTGTCAGCCCCAGGGCTGCCACTGTGTCCTCCCAGCTGTCAGATGACTTGGCTGGGGCTGTGGCACCTTTCCCCTGCTTCAGCGTGCACTTGGACTCTGCTGGTGTTGATACATCTCATGAGTCTCTTCTCTGAAGGGGGAAAATGTCAGCTCAAACTGGCAAAAGTAAAAGCTGAAATACTCCAGCCTTCCAGTCCTTGCCAGTTTTATCTTTATATGCAAAAAATGGAGAAATATTTTGAAATAGTGGAGCATGTTTACTTTTTGGATTGTGCGCTTTCAGGACTGTGCCCCACAGTCTGTGATGAAATGTGTGCTAGCATTATGAAAGAGCCTGGTGCTGCTGGGTTGGCCTTGCCTGTGTGCCAGCTGCCCACCAAGCAGCTCTGTCACTCCTCTCCTCAGGAGGAGAAACGTGGAAAAAGCCTCAGGGGTCAAGGCAGAGGCATTTTATTAAAGCAAAAAAAAAAAAAAAAAAATTATGCAGAAGTAAGGGGAAACAGAAGATTTTGTTCTCTACTTTCCCTTTAGGGAAGCAGAGCTTCAGTTGCTGTGGAAGGCAAATGTCTTAAATAACAAATGCCCTTCTTTCTTTTAGCTTTATATATATATATATATATGTTTCTTTTTTTTTATCTGTCCATCTCTGAGCAGATGTCATCTGATGAGGAATGTCCCTTTGGCGGGTTTGGGTCACCTGTCCTGGCTGTGCCTCCTCCCAGGATGTTGCTCAGCCTCCTGGTGACAGTGGGGAATGTTGGAGAGCCAGCAGGGAAGCTCTGCTGGGCTATCCACACCTTTCTGGCTGCCAGTGCAAAGCACAGCCCTGTGAGGGAAAATTAACTCTGTCTCAGCCAGACCCACTACAATGGGCTTCATTTTTCTGCAGCTAACTAAGCAAATTCAGTAACAGAGCAGGCAGGAGTAATCCTACACTAAGAGTCAGATGTTTGGAAGTACTAAAATGTGTTTCAGGAATTTCATGGCACCTGTGTACTTAGTTGTCTCATTTCAGTTGTCTAATTACCTTGGAAAAAACCCATTAAATACCTATAAAATTTATTATCTAAAAGACAAAAAGATACTCTGTATCTTTGCATTAAAAAGATACTTTGTAAGCTGTATTTTTTCATCTCATTGGAAAAATCTGTGCTGTGTATTATCTTGTCATTTTTAAATATAATGTTACCCAAGAGAGTTTTGTGTTGATAGCTTTGCATCAGAGTTTCTTATTATTAGTTTATTAGATAGAGATTGGTAGCTTTTTGTGGGAAGTGAAGGGGAGAAATGTGACACTTTGGTGTCGGCCTGATACTTTTTAGCTTTCCTACCAGCATGTTGCCAAGTTCTGATTATCCTTAATGGATATGCTGAGTGTAACCAGCCATTCTGCAGCCTTTACAGTCAATTTAGAGTTGATAAACTCAGCTTTTCATTCACATCTGTCAAGATAGTTGCTTGAAGTGTTCCCTGCCTAATTTTGAAAGCTCTCTGTCCATGCAATAAAATTCCAGGCCTTCAGGCTTGTAAGTCTGCACAATTAAGAAAAAATCCCCTTGCAGTTCAAGCCTGCCCTTGGATCACTAGAATCAGAGCCTCAAAACCTATTGAAGTTGCTATTAAAAGTATCAGTTGTACTCAGTAGGGAGCAGGTAACCTGGCTTTATGGCTGCTAGGAATTTTTATGACTCTGGAATTTGTTCAGTGTTTGTCAAATAGGCTGTTATATTCCAGGATTGCCCCAGATTACCTGGTGTGTATTTAGCTAATCCTGAAAAAACATATAAGATATGGTACAGCAAACAGCCAGCACCTCTTAAATCATATTGGAAAGCTTGGGGAAGTTAAGGGTGGGGCAGAATAATCCACTAAGGCTGAAGGGTTTAGATATATCACCAGATCTGTAAGCCAGAAGGTTCAAATGAGCTTCAAGATTTGAATTAATAAATTAAATCTCTGTCACGGTATATTTTTAACTACAACCAAAAAATATTTTGGTCTTCTCCATCCACGATGATCTTTATTACCTCATTTTAGAGGAAATCTATGCTACTTTGTGACATTTTGATTGTGTTGGGTCATCTTTTCTTTCTAACCTGCATTTTCTAGAAGTTCTCTTTTAGAATCAGGGAGGGGAGAGTTTCGATTTCCTATTCTTCTCTTCCTATTCATGTTCTGTGTTGGGTTGTTTTTCGTGGTGTTTTTTTTTTAGTGAAGTGCTGATAAGCCTCTACCTGTGTGATCTGTCTTTCCCATGAGGAAAACTGATTCAAGTGTTCACTGGTTTTTTTACATGTGGTTGTAGTCTGTAAAAACTGACCAAAGAGAGGGAGGAAATGTAGGAAGAGGAGCAATTGTTTGCACCCAGGTTAGCCTCTGGATGCCTGTTGCTGCAGCAGGTGTGAATTCAGATTTGTTATTTTTGGAATCAGAGGTTGTTTAAAAAGGATTGTTGCACAAGGATTTCTAGTTTGTAATTCTGCTGAGTGGATTTCATTAATGTTTGCTGATCAGGAAGTGTTCATCATTTTTAATGTAACTCCTCTAATTTACTTCTATTCCCCTAAGCAGTTATGATATGACCCCTCTGAGCTGAGGATTCTTTGCATTCTCCTAAAAATCCTTCAGTACAGGAGTAGGGAGCAAAAGAGGATTTTGCTAATTCTTTGCCAGCTTCTTTGGTTAAGCAGTGCTGAAAATCTGAAGGAAGGAACATCACATTTCAAAAATGCCTGACACTTAGAGAATTTGATTGTTAAAGCTTTCCATTCCCCTTTGGGGATTAAAATTATCTCTTTTCAGGAACCATCAGTAACTAGCCAGCTGAACTTTGGTTGTTTTTTTCCTCTCCCCAATATAAAATGCTTTTGTATCATGTCTTGAAAGCACAGGTTGCTTTTATAAGTGCATTATAATATACTACATAGGCTTGATGCCTTAACAAAAAGCAGACCTGTTTTTTCCTTGCTGTGTGTTTGCATTCAGTGCTCTGCTAGAAAAGACATTTTTTCAGAATGAGGGGTGGTACTTTGACCCTAAACATAAGTGCAATACCTGTACCTGCAGTTCTGCTAGAAGAAATCATGCCTTTGCTTGGTGAAGTGGAATTTTTCTTCATATACATCCCTTGGGTAGGTTGAGTAAGTTTTTGATATAAAATGCATTTTGGGTAGAATTTTGGCAATTTTACATAGTTTATCAAAATCTCCTTACAACTGGCTACTGCTATTTGGAAAAGTAAAATTATTTACTGGGCAGTTTAGAAAAGCCCAGACCTGTCTTGCGAGTAGGTACATAGGATTTTTACAAGGTTGGCTAAAAGCTTTATAGACTTAGGAGGATTTTGGATGATTCTCTAGGAACAGTGGGGTAGTTAGCTGATTGGCAGTAGGACATGTGCTGGTTTTGGTGAAGTTGAAATTTGAGTTGTTGCATTGGCTTTGGAAACAGCTTTTGGTTTTTTTTTTTCATTTTGCTAGCCACAAGCATGTTCTTGCTTTGGAGAACAGGGTGCACACGTCACCTTCCTGCTTTGTAGACTTTTGCAAGGCGTTTTTTGCCCACTTCATTTCCCCTCTGGCTCCCCTGCCCTTTCAGTTAAAGGCAGCCCAAGCAAGAGCATTTGGTGAATGCAGCCAAGCCCCTGACTACTTGTTGTCATCGTAAATACACACTGGTAATTTATATTCTCTGCATTACACTATTTTTTTTGTCATATTAGATCAGTTTTGTGAGTCCAGTGCTAGTTTCAGCACTGAAAGGTGCTGTGCTTCCCTGTCTATAAATAACTGCTAAAAACAAGTGCTAGAATGTGTCACTCAACATACACAGTGATCAGTGACACGCACATGAGAAAGTTCCTAAAGGGCGTGCCCTTCATGGAATTCCTGTTTATCAGCTGTGCTTACTTCTGCCTTCAGTAGCCTGGGATTTTATCACTTGCAGAATGATAAAATTTGTTGATAAAATGCAGAATTGGAGTATGTGACCAGAAATGTTTATATTTCTACTGGTTTTTTTTCTCATTTTACTACTGAAAAGTCATCTTCCTGGACATAGGGAAAATAAGGGAGGAGAAAAAGGAATGTAAAGTAAAGGCAGCTGTAGTTACAATAGGAATGGAGGAGAAGATCGAGAAGAAACAGTTCTGAAGGTTCAATACCTGCAATAACATTCTAAATGCCCACAAGGAATGAGGTGTGATGATGAGCTGCTTTTCCCCCTCCTGTTTGGTATCTGACTATCTTTTGCTCTCAAGGCTTGTTTTACTGTCCTGTGCCCTTTGAAGGCAAGGGCTTCCCCTTGTAGCAGTAGAGTTAATGAAAGGCAGATTTTCCTCAGTGTTGTTAGTTCTTCCCGATGTCGTAGTTAAAGGATTGCTGACCAAGATTGTACTGAAATGAAGTGCTATTTGTCCTGTTCAAAAATAGCAATAGTAACATTGTACTTCCTTGGTTAAAATAAAAACCACACAAAACGCACACAGAACAAAAAGCTCCCCACAGTGGTGTAAAGAACTGGATTAATTGAAACCATTGCAAAATTTATAATTAGTATAATTATTTTGTAGCCCATGTCCAGATGGATATACTTGGGTGATGACATCTAGCAACATCCATACGTGGACTTTGCTGTGACTGCTGCTTTTGTAAATAATATAAAAGGATGTGATAGATCAATAGTGTTTCTGCTGTAATGGTGAAAGTGGAGTTCTGCCAGTTTGTTTTCAGTCAAGGTGTTGTGTATTGGAGGAGAAAATTGAGGCTTTTAAAGAGCTTTCTGCTTCTAATGCTCACTCAAACAGTAATGCCACAAGTGCTTGCTTCCCTCTAAGTGCTCGGGTTTCTGTTTTCTCGTACTTGGAACAGCAACAAATGTAGTGATTGTTCCTCAAATTAATATCTTTTTCCACCCATTATAGGAGATTTCGACTGTCCCAAGACGAAAGTTCTGCAGAAATGACCTCTTGTCAAGTCACTTTTAAAGTAAGAGGATCATCAGCACCAGGTACTCAAGTCATTCTTTCTCCTTTTTGTGTGGTTGTTGTAGGAGAAAACGTCATAGTGTTCAAAGGCTGTCTTGTTTGTTTTTCTCAGAGATAAAAGAACATGTCAGTTCAAGTATAAAAATGATAAATCATTGTAAAATAAATTAAGATATTTCACCGATGAATTTGAAAATGGGAGTTGGGAAATAAATTTTACCTCTTTCTCCAAACAAAAATTTCATGACGTGTTAGAGATTTTGATGCTGACAGAAATGGTTATGATTGGCTTAAAATCTTCTCTCTGCAGTATCTTTTTATTCCCTGGAGGCAAGCATTTGTATTCTGAACTGTGATATTTAGGCACACATTGGTGTGTTTGTTCTGTTTTTTATTCTCTCTGCATCCCTATTCTCACAACATGGGATCTCTGTCAGAAGCTACAGACAGAAAGAATATGCAGCTTGATTCAATATTCTGTCTATGCAAAAAAAAAAAAAAGTGTAAAATAACTTCTGTAATCCAAATGAGGCAAGGCATCACCTCAGGCAGAACATGAAGATCTGATATTGATAAATAGTGCATATTTCACTGGCCTTCATCTTCAGGAGCTTGGAATGAAGGAGTTGTGGTTTAACCCCAGCTGGTAACTGAGGTACACAAAACTGCTCCCAGCCGTGTTCCTTCCCAGCTTCTCGTGTGCCCCCAGCCCCCTCTCTGGGGGGGAGAGAACAGAAAAGGCCTTGATGCTGTGAGCACTGCCAGAAGGAACTGAAATCTCCCTTTGTTATCAGGACAAATTCAAAACACAGCCCCTACTAGCTGTTGTGAGGAAAATGAACTCTACCCCAGCCAAAAACCAGCACAGAAGTCGCACCAAGAAAGTAATTGATGGTTGCCTAACAGAAGCAGATGAATGTGGGAGCAGATTGGCAAGATTTCTGTCCCAAGCCAATACCAGATGGCAGAAGTGTTTCCTGTAGTTGGTGAGGAAGAAAATGATAAAAACATTTGACAGGTTTTGACATCTGCCCTGTGTTAGACCTCTCCTGTGTTTCTCCCCCATGATTTGGCATTTGGGAACTGAAAACACAGGTCGACATAAAGCTGTTAGTAAGGAGTAGAGGTTTTTGTGGCATTCTGGAGAAAAGTTTACAGTTTTACAGTAAATTTACCTTGGCTCAAGGCTGGTGTAGCTGTACCATGGAGTGTAGCAAGCTGTGCTCTCTTTGTCCTGCTTACACTGTTGTTTCCACAGCTGTGAGGGCACTGTCACTAGCCAAGCTGGCTTTGGATGTGTAACTTCTTCTTGTACTAACAATATCTGCAATGGAAAGTGGGATTAGCTTGAGAGCTAGCTCCTGCCTCAGTGCCTGTTCACAAAGAATGATCTGGAAGTACTTGCAGCATAAACAGATGACACAAAAGGGTGCTTCTCCTTATGACAATATTGATACTGTTGGGTTTTGTGGTGTTATTGTTGGATCCGTGAGGCTGTTGCAAGCTTTGAGTTGGGCAGGAGGCTTAGATTAACCTTTTTTTGCTGTAGCTGAAGGAGCTGTGCCAGGAGCAGCCTTGAATTCCGTGACAAGGAGAGGGGAGAAGCTGAGGACCCCGAGCTTGAAACACAAACCCAGCCCAAACCCCGCTGTGTTCAGAGTTGCCCATGGGAAGGCAGTTTGTCATGGATTTCACCGTGGCTTTGCTGGGATAACTGAGGCAGTGTTTTACAAATCCTGATCCAGCCTCAGTGCAGTTGTTACAGGGAGTTCAGGGGTAGCTGCACATCCTGTTCAAGCCTTGCCTTTTGTGTGTGGTGCCTTTCTGAGGGAAGGGTGGTCACTGGGTGTTCACACTTTTCTTTAAAATAGGAGCCCAGAGAACTATTCCATCTGGCACCTGTTAACAGGAATATAATTAGATGGCACTTCAAAGGTTGCCTGTGTGTACATGAAGGTGTATTAAGTACTGTTATTTTAGAGGGATGTTCAAAGAATTTTAGTGTTTTTTTTAATATCTCCACTCAGAACTTCTACCTGTGTGCTGTTCAGGCGGTCTTCCCTCCCTACAAAAACAAATCATCACATGCCTCAGGACAGGGTGGAAAAGGGAAAGCATCTGACATGGACAATTGCATACTAGATATACTCACAATGCAGATTTTTAGATTTTTGTCTGCATTTGTATGCTTACAGTGAGCATCCAGAAAGCTGGGGCTTCTTTTTTTAATGAATTGCAGCAAAAGGTTTTTTTTTTTAAAGACTGAAGTTCAAGGTGTTATCTGAAATTATTTCAGTAAATTGCTTTCAGAGAAGAATTGTCTTACTTCCTGTCTTCTGTAGACTTTTTCCACCCCCTGGGTGTGTAGAGGTTTCTGTCATGAACAGGCCTGGTGATATCCCTTATTAGTTTAACTGGAGAAAAAGGACACAGTCTTAGAGACATAAGGACATCCCCAAAACTGTAACTGTGCTTTGAAGTGTCATCTGTGAGATGTGGCTTAGGAAAAGGTGGAGTACACTTGTCTGCTGGTGTCTTAGGATCACTGTGTCCCCCACACTACTCATTTTGAGAGCAGCATATGAGTCAGAGATGCTTGTGTCATTCTTCTGTGGTGCCTAACTGTTCTCTAAGACTCCACATTTTCTCAATCTGCAACAGCTTTTTTTATGTCTAAAAATCTTGTTTGAAACCCTGTAAGAGCAAAATACTAATTTGTTCATTCCATTAGTATTTATCATTGTTGTTCTTACAGATATATATAGCTTTTATATTAAAAACAAGGGTAAGTTGCAATGGTCACTTTGGGGTATCCCAAGATTAAATACACTATTGTGACCTTTGGGTTTCTGCATGTGTGTATGCATTAAGATAAGTGCGACAATTTCTTGTGTGTAACAATATTATGTTTTGATGTCCAGTAAAAACTGAAAGCATAGCAGCAAAATCAACCTTATTTCTCTTGGGAATCAAATTAATTGGGTATGTTGCCTTGGGAATGATGCTAGCAACCTCCTGTTTGTCTGTGCTTTCTAAACTGTTGGTATGAATTTGAGGGAATATGGACATACATTAAAAAATGCAGAGTGTCTAGGAAAATAACCGCGTTATCTTGAGATTAAACATTTTGCTGTGAATATTTGCCTGCTACATTCCCAGAGATGTTTTGAACACCATTCCTTCGGAATGATTTGGAAGCCAACCCTTTTAAGGGCTGGGGTTGTCAGTAGTGCCTCTCTCAGGTCCTTGGGATGGTAAAGAAAATCTGCTTGTAGTTTTGGGTGGGGTAAGATTCCTTTCTGGACAGGAGGGATTTTAGATGAGTGATTCTGGTGTATATGTTTGAAATACTTGCAAGTTTGACTGTGGCTGTACTTTTGGATGCCAACTAGCCTGGAGTAGTGATGATTGTGGGTTTTTTCCTGTTTGGATTTTTTAGGGGAGGTTTTTGCAATATGCGGGAGCTGCAGTGCTTTGGGAAATTGGAATCCCCAAGTTGCGGTGGTCCTCCAGGCTGAGGATATGTAAGTTGGTTGGGATTTTTGGTTTTTCTTTGGGGGATTTTTTCTTTTTTGAATTTTTAAAAAATTATTCCATTTGAAGTAGCTGGAGTTCCGGAGCAACAAATTTATTCTGACTTTGAGTAACTCTTGAGCTGCGTGTACTGTTAGTAGAACTCCAGAATTTCTCGTGTTGCCCTAGAGCACTTTGAATGCTTAGGAATATGTTAAAGAAAATATGAAACTTAGGTGTGCTTTCCTAGTTACAGATGATGCTCCTGCTGTTGTGGCTGACATTTCAGTAGCTTAGCTGTAGATACTTGGAGTAAGAAACTGCTTTGGGGCAATTCTCAGTCCCATGGCTGTGCAGCAGGTTATAGGAGATGTACAGGATAAAAAGAAAGACTCTGAACAAGTTAATATTGTGCCAGAAAGTGATGGGGAGGAGATGATTTAAACTGAGAGTTGCACTAAAATTCCTAAGGGGAGGGGATGTGTATATTAGCATGAGAGTACATAAGGAAAGTTTAAATGCAGTAGGAGAATTCATTATTTTCTTAAAATGGTGCCAGCTTACGGCAGCTCTGTGCTGCAGGCAAACAGGGCTTGCAGGCTGTGTTTGTAGTTCTGTCAGTGACTTGCTGTGTGATCCTGGATGAGTCTCTGAATCCCTTCACTGTGTTTTCCCCATCTGTTCAATGGGAGGAGAATTCTTGCTCTCTTGGAGCACTTCACGATCAAAAGTTCAATTTCAGTTCTGTACATGGGTGTTCTGTGCAGGTTTGCCTAAGGCACTTTGTCATAACTTTCCTTGCAATGACACACCAGACTTTATTTTAGAATATTACTTGGACATGTGTCTGAGGTGGCTGTTAGGCTGTATTTTGAAACTATTTTATTTTTTTTGGTTGGTTGTTTTTTTTCTCCACAGTGCGTTTGAGAAAACATGGCACGCTACTGTAGAGCTTCCTAGAGGAGTTCCTGTTAAGTATCGGTATTTTAAAGGATACTTTCTAGAACCTAAGGTATGTACAACCTTTTCTACTCTTACGTTGGCTCATCCCTGGTAAAAATTCTCATACTTGAAATAATAAAGGATTTCCTGAGTTAAACATGAGGTTTTTTAGAAGTAAGTCTTGAATTGCAGTGTGTGAAACATTGAAACACTTGTGGAAATACTCACAGTTCACCTCTGGAAATACATGATAATATGCTATTTAATTATATCCTCTTCTCTTTTTTTTTACCAGTGTTAGTATTCTAAAAATTTGAGTGGTAAAGAAATCCCTGACATTATTATAAAGCTTAAATAATATGATGAAGTTCTCACAGCTAGAATTGAATATGGACTTCATATTCAGGGCATGGATCTCAAGTGATCCATGGAAAGAATGCAATAGTATGTGATAGGATGGAAACAAATGATAGGAGAAAACTGGTTAGTGTAGGAAGGAGGTGCATTAAAATTCTGAAAGTTTCTAAAATCGCTGCCAATTGGTTTTTGTGAAGCATGAGAAGTATCAACCAGATTTTGTGGGTGCATAATTAATGTAAGTTAATCTCTGGAAGTGAAAAGGTGAAACAAGGGATGAGGCATCCCATTGTTTTCTGTATGTTTGTATATAGGTGTTTGGACGACTTGGAGGGAAAAAAACCACCCAAGAGTCAGAGCCAGATGTGTTTTTACAGGTATTGATGTCAAAGTTGCATATGACCTGAAGTTACATAAATCAGAATTTGATGTATGTGGCAGTGTACTGGTTTGTACACGTTGTGCTAGGGCAGGGGAAGTTCCTCAGATGGGATGAGGCTGCATCCAGGAGAAAGCTGGGCTAGGTTGGGAAAAGAAGCAGCTCCTCTTGAACTGTTTTTTGTAATAACCTTAAGGAATTTAATGCTGCCTTTGCTGTCTTTCTTATTCTATTAATATCCTGTAGCTATTCACCCTGGGCTTTAGTTCCTCATTGAAACTGGGATTGTGAAGGCTGTAGCTAAATGTGCAAAGGAGTTACAGAATCATCTCATCAATATCTTTTAAAAATTTCAAATTACTGTCCAAGAGCATGTAAGTTTTTTGTCATCCTTTTTCACTAGGAAAAAACCACATTTGATGGCTGTATCATTTCAGTGAAGAACACTAATTTCAAATGAAACACAGTTCTGATTTTCTCATTACAGCATGTGAAAATAGTCTAGTCAGAAACTGGTATTTAAATTGGTACTTGGAGGCAAAAGAAGGGAAGGCCAATAACAGATTTCTTTTGCTGAGGTCGAACTGAGGCCAAAAGTAGATTAATTCTGACAGCTCAGCAGCTCTGACGGGACTCGTACATTTCTTTTTGCCAACGCCCCTAAGTTTAAATGTAAGCAATAACACGCTTGAAAAAGCAGAGTTAGGGAGCAGAGGCTGAGCTATAGACAATAGACAATACAATTTCTGTTTTGCCATTTGCAAAAGTTTACCCTCTGTGTTGGTGAGTGTGTTTCTTTGAGTAGGTGCTCTGTATCGTGCACGCTTTATGCACCGTGTGATGCAGAGTCTGCCAAGGTAAGTATGAATTTTATGCAATACCAGCAGAAAGAGCAGGAAAAAAGTAAAACCACCCTACAAAACAAACTCTGAATTCCTGGGGTACAGGGTTATCAGCTTAGTGGTGGCTGGTTTGTACCAGGTTTGTACCTGTTAAATGCACAGGACTTTACTTCTTATAAAGTCTTTCGAAGAAAAGAAATCCAGGTACAATCTTTTCTTCCTCTTTTTGTAAACCTCTTGAAGAACAATGAAAAAGTAACAGGAATATCATAAACAGTATAGTGCAAGTGAGACAGTACATGGAGAACTTTAGCATTAAGGAAAAGGTATTTTTAAGTTAAATTGTTCTGCATATTTTTATTTCAGATTTTTTTCATTAGGCATTGCATGTAGTTAATCTCCTAAACTTGACAAGCTGGCAGTATATGATCTCTGACACTTAATTTTTGCTATCAATTTTATGTGTAGTAAAATAACAGTGTAATCCTGGCTGTATGTTCAGGTCTGAGTGTATGAATTTGACCTCACATAATTAATAAATCCTGCTGAGGACAGATCCACCTGAAGTCAGTGTTCCCTCCAACAGCAGCTGCATCTGTGAAGATGCTTGAATTGGGCACGCTGGCAAAGATGGGGTGATACATCTTCATACATGTAAGAGAAGGGGTGCTTCCTACATTACCCATAGTAGTGCTACAGGCTGGATGTGAAAATAAACAGAATAATTGACCCTTAATTTAAAAAAAAAGTGAAGTCTTTTTCTCACCTCTCTTTAAGAAGATCATAATTTGATCTTAATTTTTTTTTATTTGAAGGGAAAGTATGATGAAATGGAAAGTCTTGTTTGTAGTGAAGCATATTGGTGTTAACATAATTGTGGTTATGTAAATAGAGAGGGTTTTTTAAAAATACTGAATATATTGAAATTCGTAGAATTTTTGCATGAATGCAAATATATATACAAAGAACATTTTACTATAAAATTGGTTCCTGCATATCAAGAGATTTTACTGTGTTGCAAACATGTTGATCTTAAACATTTAAAAAGAAAAATAAATGCACACAGTTGGATGAAATAAGACAGTGACTTTAAACTATTTTGCTCAAGGTTGTTCTTTGCTTGAACAGTCTGGTACCAGTGAGGATCTTCCTGGCTTTCACTCTGCACTCACTTTCTGCTTGTGGCAGGGGCAGAGGTGGTGGGTTATGAGGAGGTTTGTGTGAGGCACACCAAAACTCCCTTGGCTGGAATTTGTCTTCTGTATATCTTATAATTTAGAGAATCACTTTACACCCATTGTTTGCATGAGGCATTTTTGAAAACCTTAGTAAAGAACACACACACCTTATTCTCGTCAGCTGTTCTGTATTTACTTTTAAAATTGTAAATAAGCATGCAAGTTCAGGATTTCTTCAAGGCAAGTGTGAAATAACTAAGCTGTGTGTGCATGTAGCAGGACTTTAAAAATTCGGTTGGAGGACATTTTTCACACTTTCTGCTTAATTACAGAGGTTTCAAATGAGAGTCAAATTTACTTTTTTAAAATGCAAGTTCATGAATCCATTTCGTGCCTGGACTATAGTAATAAAGGTGAAACTTAGACCTAGACTCAGTAATTAATGCCTTAGAAAGCTTTTTGTAGATTAAGAACCCATTAAGAACCAAGCCATTATTATCTGCTGAGATGGCAGACTGTGTGTGAAACTGTTACTGGAAATCCTAGAGCTATAAAATCTCTACTGAGCTCAGCATTTCCTGCCAGGTGACTTCTGTGTGCTGCTGCCTTGCAAGTCAGATGTGATGGCTGAATGGCTTTAATTATTCAGTTTAGTGCTCAATTATTGTCTTCTACGTGATACAGAAATCCAGAGAGATTTTGGTCAGAAATGCAGCTTTAGCAATTAAGTCTAATTTAGCTGTTTCATATTACTGAAGTAGATTATTGTTCTTGAAACACAGTTTTAATTAGTGAAGTGCACTTGGATAAATGTGTTTGTGTGGTATTTTTAAGATCTGGGTTGGGTTCTTTCCCCCCTCCACTCTATTGTGTTGCCTTAAAGCAGGAACCTTGTAACTGGTCTTCTAAATTACCATTTAAACATCCACAGAAACATTTTCATTATTTAATTGTGCTGAGTACCCAGGCAGTTGATGCAGAAGGTGCATCTGCTGTGACCCTGTGACCATTATGCTGGATAGACATTTGACCCTTCATTTCAAAATGCTGGGGAGGGAGGCCCCAGCTTCTCATAATGGAGGAGGACTTGATTGTTAAAGTTACTTCTTGAATGTCCTTTAAAAGCTCTAAAATTGGATTAGGTGTGCAGCTAATCAAGATCAAGCAACATAATGTTTGTGTTGGTTTTTAAAACAAGCAAAAGTGTCTGTATTAGTAGAAAAGGATCCACAGTGCCACTTACCTCAGTGTACAGCCCACGAGATCCTTGATGGGACATGTGAATAGATGCTCTTTTAAGAGTGTCCTCTAGAGAGTCTCCTTTTAGGCAACATTACCATATTGTTAATATTGATGACATCATTTAGTTCTGCTGCTCAGCTGGGCTGCTTCTCAGATGTGGTCAGTATATGCCACGGAAATGACATTACTGTTTTGACCTCAGTGTAACAATGGCTTCTGTTACATGTAATTAAAACGTTTTTTAAATGCTTGTAAGCTCAGAGATGGTCTGAGCAGGGATGGAGAGGGTTCTTAGTGCTGTCTGTGCCTGTTCTCTAATCAATTGCCCTTTTTTTCCAGGTAGCTTTGCTTGGCCCTTCTTAGTATGGAAAGTGTTGAGGGTTCCTGGGATTAAATGCACAATCAGTCCATTGTATTCCCCTCAGGAGAGGAAATGGTGCTGAGTGTATCCAGCATGGTGTCCTTATTGTTGGGATAATGTTATTCAAATTCATTCATCATTTTAGAACGTAAATTTAGAACAGACAGTTACTGTAGTGTAAGAAATAAATTGGTATTTTCATACAGTTTGTTGGGAGGGGTTTTACAAGGAAAAACCTTTGCTTACCTTCTGAAGAAAGCAGCTGAACCCACGTTAGGAAGATTTGCATTGCCCAGGTTCACAAACTGAAGCCGTGCAGTGGTGGTGGAGCTGCTGTCAGGGATCTTGCATGCCTGCATGGGGGCAGTGAATGGAGCCTCCCTGCTGACAGCCGTGGTTTGCAGCTTTAGAAGCTGTCATTGTGACAGGCAAATGCCACTGTGCTGTGAAAGAAAGGGAAAGAAACTTCTCGTTATTTACTCTTCTGGAAATCCTAAGTGTGGTCATTGTGGCAGCAGTGAGAATTTGGGAACTAAAACTGCCCCGTAACAGCAATAAACTGAAAGCAATAATAGAACTTTACTTATATTTTACTTGTGTTCTGTCTCTAAAACATAATTAAGCCTATGTGTTTTATTCTCACATGACCTTTAAGTGTGGATGCCTCTGAACTCGTTAGGAACATTGCTTTATCTGAGACTCCCAGAGCAAACCCGTCGTGCTGAGCACTTGCAGAATGTTTGGTGTTTGCTGTTAGCTCACCCAGAGCCATGGGGGATTAAATGTGGTCCGTGTATGTCAGGAAATCCCACCTGCATGTGAAGAATTCATTGGGTGAGCTGTAATGGCACAAAGCATTACGGTCCTGAGTAATGACACTGCTGAGTTCAAGGCTTGTCTGGGTGTCCCTGTGGTCTGAAATCTGTTTAAATGAGAGCCTGAAGTACTGGGACGAGCTGGCCTTGAAGTTTCCATGTCTTTGGCAATAGTGGCAATTTTTTTTTTTTTTAGTAAGAGTTACTTAGGCCCCAAACCATCAAAATGGCAAATTGCAGCTCTTCGACAGTGGCTTTTACATCTGATAGTAACAACTGAGCCATGCTAGGGGAAACGTCTCAGGGTGACTGAACTGGGAATCAGGCATGTTCTCTCTGTTGTTAAGTTGTGGTTACCTAAAAGCTTTTACCTGGAAAGCTATTTCAAAATTAAATTGTTCTGAAAGAAGAGATTGTGTTACTGTTCTGGTTATCTGAGTTTTGACTATTTTTGTCAACAAATGTATTCTTTTGGTGGACAATATTTCTTTTTAATGAAAGAATCTAATTTATCCTGTTCTGGCTGGAATAGACTGCACGCCCTTCACTGCTGGCTGATTGGATCAATTATTTATGTTTCAATTAGATGGTAAAGAACTTGCTTTCCAGTACCACAAGTAAAATAACTGTGTTTTATAAAAGTTTTTGGATTTAGTAAGGCAAATTTTGAAGGAGAACCCACCCCTGTGACTGCTGTGTGCATGAGTAGATGCTGAGTGCTGTTTGGAATTAGATGTGGGGTATGTTTTCCATAAACTGTCGCTGTGCCTTGAGAACAAAGTGAGCACTCCTAATGAGTTCAGGGATTTTTTTTTGTATCAGAAGGAAACTAAAGTAGTCCAGCAGTAGCAGTAAAGGTTTCATGACTCCATGTAACTTCTCTGCCTTGTCAGACTGTCACAAGTTTTGTCATATGTATTCACAACACATCAAACAGAGCCATCAGCAGTTGCAGGGGTAAGAAGCCTCACCTGTTTTCTTTTTCTCTTTCAGTCTTTCTCTCTCTTTTCCCCTTTCTTCTTCTCCTTCTTCTGTTGCTTCCTTAAATCTCTAAGTTTAGTTCACAGCCATCCCGACCAGCTTCATGGGTACAAAGTCAGATCTAACAAAAGAAATTATTGCAGACATTTAACTTTTAAATTACAGACTATCGATGGTCCCTGCGAAGTCATAGTTCACACGTGGGAGACTCATCTACAACCACGATCAATTACCCCTTTAGGTATGGGCATCAACTGCATCTGTTTGAGGCATATGCATAAGATTGCTGATATGCTGCACACTGGTTTAGAGGGATTGATAGCTATAGCTTTAAAATACTTAAATTTGTTAATGTGTGGGAGGTGTAGACTTTTTCTTTGCACAACATGGGCCTTACTCTCAAAATATGTATGTATATATACTTAAGTGGCTTCAAAACGGAGTGGATGTGAAATTCTTTGCTGTTAAGATTATGTGGGTTGGTTTTTTATTAATTTGGAATTGTAATAATTTTCTGTAAGTTTAATTCTTTGAGACTAAGGATCCATATTTTTTAAAGAAAATGTGGGGGAGGGTGTGAAGTCAACTGCTGTTTTTATTTAACTAGTAAAATTTTAAACCAAAAATGTTTAATTAGGCTTCTTTAAGTAAATGGATTAATAAAAATAGAAACATGAATGGACTTATTTACCCAGCAGTTTTGCTGAAAGAAAGGGTGGCATGCAGACTTGCATATCAGTTACTAATGCTTTTCTGGAAGCAGGGGGAAAAGTTTGGGGTTTAAGGGTGACTGAAATAACCTTTGAATGTAGCTTGTAGTTTAGATCTCTTATGCTGCTATGGCATGTTTTATGCACTGTCTTTTCTAGCACATGAAAAATATTACTTTCTCCACACTTAGAAGTTCACACCTGTTAAGAAAGTTTCTGATCATTTGAGAAAATGGCTTTCAGAGAGAAGGTGGTATCAAAGAAACTGTTAGCCATTGATAGTGCCATGATCACGTTCCCTTCTCCCTTTGCTCGTTTTTTGTTTTTAATTTCAGTTGAATTAGTAGTGTTTCTATTCCTGTAGGAAGGTTATTTGTCAGTAACTGATAAGAGAAACAGCCTGTCCTCTGCTAGGGCCTAGACTTTATCTTTAAATTTAGATTACCTCATCCCAAACAATTGGAGGGGTTTTTTTCCCCCAAGTAATACTCAATTCTTCATAAGCAGCTTTTAAGAAAATGCAGCAAACACAGTATGTTAGCAGTGGGTCATTTTGATCCTAAATTGTTGCCTGTGGTTATTAAGAAATTAGGTTAGGAGCTAAATTAGGGAAATAAAGGGTTTAACCACTGTAGAGGCCAAATTCTGTGAAGTTTCATGTTTTGGGAAATGCATGGTTTGTTTAGACTATCGCAGTTCTGTTAATGCTGTGAATTTACTTAGTGCCTTAAGATTTCAGTTCTTAAACATTGGAAAGAGTAAGGATAAAAGGAAGTGCAAACTGAGTTTCTCGATATTTCATGCTAGGTTGGTTTCTGTCATGTGGGTAGAATAAGCATTTTAATTGTGACCAACTCAATTTAAAAGCTTTAAATGTGCATCAGGGCAACTTTCTTGTATGTTTGCAAGAAAATTTAACGTCCTTGACACTACTTCGACAAATAAAGCATTTTAGATACTAGTGGGATGTAGTTATCAGCAAAATGCTGCAGCAAGCCAGAAACTTGTGCAACGTTTTACTCTCAGTTCAGGTTACTTGAAGTGAAATGTGTGTTGGTTGTTTTTTTCATGCAGAAACTGAGAAAAATCATTAATTGAGATCAATTTTTATAGAAGGTTGCAGAAAACATGCTGCTTTGTCTGTTTCAGTTTTTCAACCATTTTTTAGATACACTTTTTAGAACTCAAGTGGAAAAGTAGAATTAATTTAACTTGGTGATGACTTTTAAATATAAATACTAACTACTTTTTTTCCATTCTTTTCCATTCCTTTTAATTCTAGAAAATGAAATTACTGTCGACGATGGAGACTTTGGAATCTGTAGTAAGTGAGATAGATTAACCTTTATTCTTTACCATGAATTTAATTTAAACAAGATTATTATTGTTTGAGATTATAGGTTTTGAGAAGAATGGCCTGTGGTGTTTTTTTCTGCTTTTACAGGTGTTTTTGTATCCAGCATCTGTGAATTCTCACTCAGGCTGTTACCCCTTCTAATGTTAATAAAAGACTGCTAGGAAGAGTGGAAGTGTTGTCACTCTGATGGTGTTAAAGTTTGAAATTTGGGAACTTCAGATCATGAGCATGCATTTTTTTTTTGAAAATACAGAATAGATGTAGCTTTCTCTTAATACCTTGCCCTAGAAGAACTCCTCGTTCTTCTAGGAACTCCTGGAAAAACATAATCACTCACACTGAATGTGCCCACTCTGCCTCTTCAGCTAGAGATGCAGCTGCCTAAAGCTGCTTGTAAGCCCACACCTCATGTTCTTGTGTGTGCACAAATGTCTCAGTTCTGACCCACCTCTCACTTAATGTTCAACCCTCTGACACTGAGAGTAACTCTTTATCATACCTCATAATCTTGTCTTCAGGCTTCTCCATTTTCCCCTCATATTTTCATCAGAGGATGGGTTTGGCTCTTCAGGAACTCCTCAAAACTGTGGAGTTTACAACCTGTGTTTCTCCAGCTTGTAGGCTTTCCTTGTTTTGGTGTTTATGGTGAGGATTTTCCCTGCTTTCCATCAAAACTGTTGCTGTAGCCTGTCCTGCAGACTCGCACTGCTTTACTGGCACTGATTGTGTGAGCTGGTGCACACTCTTGTATCTCATCAGAACCAGGGAGCCTCTATTTGCTCATGAACCTCCAGAGTTGCTGTCAGAATTACTCCCTGTGTTGAGAGATCCCAGGACAGGGGAATGTTCCTCAGTGCAGTCCTGCAGGTGGTTCACACATGATCATTGTTCCTGTTTAATCCCCCTAAAGCCAGCAGACAGCTGCAGTGTCTCTTGGCTGTTCTGGGCAGTTCACAGACTGGGGAAAGGCTGCACCCAACTTCCTACACTGCTATAGATACAGGCTGGTGATAAGGAGGATTATCTGGAAGATGATGGCAAGAGGAACTGTCTAGATCTGCCTGAAATAAGTGACTGAGATGTCTTCTCCTTTCTGTTTGGCTTTTGGTAGATGGTGTTAAAACAGTGGATGCTGGGTGGCTGACATGTCAGACAGAAATAAGGCTGCGTCTGCATTATTCTGAGAAACCCCCTGTATTGATATCTAAGAAGAAATTTAAAACATCAAGGTTTAGGTAAGAGCCTGCTCATCTCAGTGTGCGATTTACCTCATGTTAATTGTCAATACTACTAATATGTCTTTTTACTGAATTAATGTAGCCTTTAAATTCATTTTGGGTTGCTAATAGCCCAATTTCCAAGTGTTAAAGCACAGATACTGACTCCATGCTTGCCTTGGCGTTTCTTGCTTTTTGGCTGGAGATGTAGTGTTCTTAGGTTCTTACTTGAATCAGTTTGGTGCCTTTCTCTGCAGAGGTGCCTCCAAAAGCAGGCGTTGTTGTAACTGCACAGTTAATTGTCAGAAATGGGTATCTTGGCCCTGGTGTTGAGAGGACTGCACTGTTGCACACAGTGGATAAGGATTTGGCTGGGTGGCTGCTCTGGGTGTTGTGGTCAACAGCTTGATGTCCAAGTGCAAACCAGGGATGAGGGGTGTCCCTCAGGGCTTGGTGACATGGAGAACAGGATGGAGTGTCCCTTTGGAAGTTTGCTGAAGACACCATCCTGAGAGGTGCAGTCACACTGGAGGGAAGGGGAGCCATCCAGAGGGAGCTCCGCAGGCTTAGGAGCTTCAAATCTCACCAAGTGCAGCGAGGCCAAGTGCAAGGTCTTGCACTTGAGTTGGAGCACTCCCAAGGACAAGCTGGGTGAAGAATGGATTGAGAGCAACCCTGAGAAGGACTTGGGAGTGTTGGTGGTACTGTAGTAGTTTCTGAAGCCAGGTTCTTGTCTAAATTAAATGGCTGAAATAAAACTTGATAAGATAAACACATTCACTAAATACTCTGTCCTAAAATGTTGGCTCTGTCCAGTAGTTTCTGTGACTCACTCCCTATGGCAGTGTCATTTTTCAAGTTTCTGGAGTACCTGTGTGGTGACTTCTTTTCTTTCTTTTTTTTTTTTTTTTTTTTTATGAGGATATATTTTAATGTGGACTTGGTGTAATAGATTTCTATGATTGTAATTATTTCTTGGAGATATGACTTCAGTTTTACTGGTTACTTGGCATCTCTAAATGGTAATCCGGTATCCCATCTGCTGTGTCTGTGATGCAGGAAGGGATTTGGTTTACTCATGGGTATTTGCATCACTGACATAACTCGTTTTGTCTGGAAAGTTTGCTCTGTATGATCAAGGATTCTGAGTCTTACAGAGAGACTTGTGCTTCTCAGTCCAGGATTTTTCAGAAATACATTCAGTTCAAATGTTCATTTAGGATTTTTCAAGGGACTTAATTACTTCAGCCTATATTACTTATATTTATTAGAGGTAACTTATCTGCCTTATCAGAGAGACACATCAGCAGCCCCCGATGTTCAAGTCTTGATCTTGGTGATGACTGCTGTTTCCAGTGCATTTCATTAGCCTGTTGGCATTATGGTGTCTATCTGTACAGGAGGGCTGTCTGTCTGGCAGCCCCACAGTCTGGTGGGGTGCTGCTTCTCAGACCACTTGTAGAGTTTTCATATTTACCCAGGGTCAACTTTCAGCAGTGGCTTGAGCACTGAAATGTGACTGAAACAGGATTCAGACAGTGCCTGCAAACTCTTGACCCTGTGCTGTCCTGTGAGTGGTGGTTGAGAAGAATTCTTGTATTGTATGAACTTCTGCTGGAGCTTCTTCCCAAATCTTTATCATTACAAAAGCACTGCAGTGACTTAACCATTTGTTTTGTTTCTGGTTGAGCAGAGTGAAGCTGACCCTAGAAGGCCTCGAGAAGGACGATGATGAGGATGGCCAAGAGAAGACCTCCCCCACTGTCCCTCAGAAGATGGCAAACACGGTGGAGTTCTCCATCATCAGCGACAGCGACTACAAGTGCCGGCACTCTCAGCCGGACTGCGGCTACGCCCTGCAGCCGGACCGATGGATCGAGTACACGATACAAACCATGGAGCCCGATAACCTGGAGTTAATATTTGATTTCTTTGAGGTATGTCACTGTACTCCTGAGAGGCAACTGCAGTCTGCCTTTTGGAGCTCGAGTCAGTCATTGTGAAGATCTCACTGTTGAAACAGAGCTGCTGCCTGATGCTCTTGACCTTTTGGAGCTGTTCACACAAGTATGACACTACTGACTGCCAGCCCATTTGTAGAAGGGTTTTTGTGAAAAACACAGGAAGTTTTTCAGTTCTGCTCGTTTAGGAGTCAGTACAAATTAGACTTGAATCTCTGTGTGTGGAGTGTTGGGTGCTGTTAGGATGGCTCGATAGTAATCCTTTGCCAGAGCTAAGTTATGCTTCTCCTGCTTCAACCTGGACAATGTGTACATGAACTGGTTATATCACAATTACTGAATCTAAATTTTTATATTATAAGCAAAAGAGATTTCTCTGAACTAACTTATGCAGATTAAAACTGGTTTCTCACTACTGTGTCTGTTATTTTGCACTGTTTTTTTCTCTTGAAAGATCTTAATATTTGAAGTTTTTTTAAAAGAAAGCAACTTAGACAGAATAAAGTTTTTAAGCATTCTCTTTTTGGTCTGAAAATGCCTTTAGGATCACTTAGAGTCATCGTTGTAAAGTCTCTACATAGTTCCTGAACTTGACTATGGTCAAGTGCACATTCTGTATATTAGTTCTTCCCTGCAAATGCATACCAAGGTTTTTAGCATTTTAAACATAAATATTATTCCAGTTAGTTTTTGTTCTAAACAGGACTTGGGCATTTTAGAAGACAGACTATTCCCTGCATGCTATTTTGATCTGAAAAGCTTATCAAATGTAATGGTGTCAAAGAAAAATGTGAGTTTTGTAGATTTCTGTCAAATTTTTCATCTTGCTGATAGTAATTCATAACTGACTGTTACATTAAACAATTTTAGCTGAAAGTGGTATTTTGTGTAACACACAAGAAGCCTTATGGCCTGAGGAGCAAGCCAGAAGGGTTTGTTCAGAATTCTCACTCCCATCTAACATTGGGGTTTGGGGTTTTTGTTTGTTCTGTTTCTAGGAAGATTTAGGTGAGAAGGTAGTCCAAGATGATGTGCTCCCAGGCCACGTGGGCTCTGCCTGCCTCCTGTCATCCACAATTGCAGAACTTGGGAAGAGTGCTGGAGTTCTCACCCTTGCTATTATGAGCAGAAATCCAAGGAAGACAATTGGAAAAGTTAGAGGTACAGTTGATGCCAGCCACAGATGCAGATCACCTTCCTCAAAGCCCCCTGCTGTTGGCTCACATGTGAGGCATTGCTGTTTTTCTTGCAGTGGACTACATCATTATCAAACCCATCCAGGGATACACGTGTGATATGCAGGCTTCATATGCAAGATACTGGAAACCAAGAACAACTCTGGATGTTGGGCACAGGGGATCAGGGAATTCTACAACAACAGCTAAGTAAGTTTTTTTTTTTTGCATTTTAAACTGGGGAAATTGTTTTGTGTCACTGGCATCAGTTGAGGAAGTGGACAGTTTAAAAAGCTGCAGCCCATAGACATTCACTTGAGTATCAGTTGTGGATATTCTCTAAAAGAAAAACTACTGATTTGTATTTCTGTTGTTGCAATCCTGTGCTGTACTGCATCTGACAAACCCTTTTTCTTGGCTGTTGTTTCAGGCTTGCTAAAGTTCAGGAGAACACCATTGCATCCCTGAGGAGCGCAGCTAGTCATGTATGTACACAGATTTTCACACACACAGCACCTGCCTGGTGCAAACTAGGTTGGCTTGTATGCTAAATTTGCATGATTCAATACAGTAAATGGTAATTGCACTGATGTAAATTGGATAACATCTCTGTGGAAATTGCCTGAGTTATGGGACGTTAATAGTAGATTAGATTCTCATTCTCAAGTCCCTTGAAAATCAAAAATCAAAACTTCCATTTAGTGGTATTCTAATACAGGGAGGATTTTAATCTCAACCCTGTACAGACAACTTGAACAAATGAATAAAATTCTGGCACTGCTGGAGTCTGTCAGCATCCTCTCAGGTGGCAGAGGTCTTGCTCTGGGGCTGCTGTGAACTGAAACCTGCTGTGTGAAAAGGTGACTTGGGAGCTGAGCTGGTGGAATAAACCAATCCTTGTTTTGGTGCTTGCTGCAGTGAAGACTTGAAATCCTAAGACTTCCACTTTGGGAGATAATAGTTCCATGTGCCTAAATTCTGTGATGGAGGTGGTCACTTTTATTCCTTCCACTAGTCTTGATCACTGAATAAAACTGTAGCTACTGAATTCCTGTTTTGAACAGCAGTTCTTAATCCCTGAGTGGACACCACGGGTTTATAGACAGCTTTTAAAGCACTCACAAGAAATATGCATTGAGGCAGAAATTTGCTGTGAAGTCATCAGCAGCATCACCGGAGAGGTGTTTTCATCCCTTTGCAGATTGAAAAGGCCGAAAGCCACCACTCTGAAAATATTTCTGCTGAGGAAAGGGCTGAAAAAACCCCCCCATGTCCTCTTTCCTCTCTGTGCTGATTGAAAAAGTGGATGTCAGAGTGATAATGTGATGAATGGAGGCTTTCAAAGAAATGATTTGCAGACGGTCAATATAAGTAAAAAAACCCCAAACCTGTCGCTGTTTTTCTCTCTTTCTGGCCCTCCCTCTTTTCCAAAAGACTGTATTTAGAGCTTTTGCATCTTTGTTTGTTTTTTAAAGCCTAACAGAAAATGACAGCTGAAAAGGGCAGGAGAATGCTGGATGCAGCTCTTTCTGCACTTGCAGGGTTTAGAACACACTGCTGTTGAGTTACTCACCAGTGACTCCAGAAATTTGTTCCTGTATGGAATATCCCCCTAAAGCCTTGGCAATATGGAGCCATCCCTTGTCACTCAGTGTGGTGCTTGGGAGGAGGGAGGGAGATGCCTCAAAGTCATCTGTGTTTAAAACTTATGTATCTAAAAATATCATCTTAGTCTTTTATAGAGAAAGGTTCACAACACTTGAAAGGTTCACAAACCTTGAATCTTACTAGAGAGTTTACAACATTAAGCAAGATAGATACATCTGTATATATGTCTGTATTATGGTAATTAAGATAATTTGCCATATAATTTTTTCATCATTAATAATCCATGGCTAAGCATTCTTTAACTGGTAACTAGCCAGTTGTATTCAACTTCTGCCTGATGTCCAGGACCTGTGAATACTCGAGAATACTCGCATGCAGTTCTGTAGTCCTTGTGCATAAGTAGTTAATGGGCTTTTGTTTTGTTCTGTGTGTTTTTCAATTTTCTGTAGGGAGCAGCATTTGTGGAATTTGATGTTCATCTTTCTAAAGATCACGTGCCTATAGTATACCATGATCTCACGTGTTGCATGGCCATGAAAAAGGTAAAGCAGATGATGTCTGTATTTTATGTATGAATACACCCCTTCTAGAAATGTGAAATGTCAAGCTCTCACAGAAATAATTCTGGGGAGTCAAGGGATGGAGTGGGAATAAATATGCAGCCTTACTTTGTGCAGAGAGCAGGGAGGTTGAGGTTTTTCCTTTTGATGTTGTAGCAGCAGCATTTCAGATGCATGGTTTGGCACTCTTCAAGGCCACGTTGTAGTTACTGTTTAGCTTCTTTCTGACTTAAGATTTGGAAGAAAACAAGCAAACAACTCTGCTATATTCAGTGGTGCCTGTGGAGCTCTCTTATGCTCAGGCCTGAATGTTTGCATTCTGTCCTGGTTATCTTCCCCCCTAGTTCTGGCAGTGAATCCAGGGAGAGATTGCAGAGCACACTGCTCTGTCCTGGCACTGAGTCTTGTGTCTTCAGACTCCCACACCCATTGCAGTGTTGCACTTCATAAGAAGCTTGGTTTTGAACAGCTGTGGAAATGGGAAGTTAGCTGGAGGGGAATGAATATTCCATGTATTTTCACTCAGTATTATCTTGCTCAGTAAGAAATTCTTAGGGAAGAGGGAAAGTGAGAAATGGACAGAATTTTTTTGATAGCAGATCTTTAGTTTGGGTATTGTCTTTGTGTCAGTTTTACCCCAAGACATTATCTTTTTTTAGTTTCTGAGCCATTGGATAAACAGCAGTAAACTGAACTGCCTTGGAGTACTTCTTACTGCATTTCTTTACTTGCACACATCTTTCCTGAATACATTAACCAATCAAATTTTTACAGATTAATTATGCTAACATTTTGAGAAGAACTTCAGAGCCTCTGACTTGCATGAAAGACTAAACACCGGGGTTTATTTCAAAGTGACACCTGTTTGATGCTTTTAAGTGCCTGTGTTGTCTTGTGAAAACTGATAATCTTAATAAGATACCACTTGTATCTTTATCAATAAAATGGGAAACATTAATTGCCTTTAATGCTACAATATAAAAAGTGTGTAGGCTTTTTTGGTATTTTCAGTGATGCTTAATTATGTGTTGGTTCTCTTCAAAGAAACTGGATACAGAGCCTTTGGAACTGTTTGAGATTGCAGTCAAAGAACTCACATTTGATCAGCTGCAGTTATTAAAGGTATTGTTACCCTGGCTAATACAATATGCTGTGTGCAGAATTTCAAATTGTGTGTGAAGCTTGGAGGTTTGGGGAGTAACTGTAGATAGTTCGGGACAGCACGGTTTTAAAAACTGTACAAGCAGAACAATTAGGTAATTCCAAGAAAAATCCTTTTGCCGTTTTCACAACTTGGGTAAATCAAGTAAAAGTCATTACTTTTATCCTCTAGAAGTATAGTGTTTAATTTTCAAACGTTAAGTGGACTATGTTGAACTGCTCTACCTTCCAAACAGAAGTGCTCTGTTGAGATAAAGTCAGTAGAGTGGGCTACTGAAGACCCTGCTGAGATAGCTGCCCTCAGTCAAGGAAATCATCTGGCTGGTCCAAGAACCATATGGTTCTTTTTGCTTAAAATGACTTGGTCTGCTCCTTTTTGTGGAGAGAGCACTTGAAAGGAGCAAGGGAGTTGGCTGGCCTGATTCTAGCTCAGTGTGTGTGACTGTAACATAAAACGGGTCAGCCCTCTGCATTGAAACACAGAGGAGGGATCAATGTTCAGACTTCCTCACATCTTGATGTTGAATTATAATTTTATGGGTTTACCCTTAACATGATTTCTGAATTTTCCGTGAGCAAATTTTCAGTTTGGTTTTGAGCTTTTCTTGAAATCCTTAAAAACAAAGTTTGAAAGAAAACTGTGATGTGTACTAGTATATCTTTTATTCTTTTACAAATTACTGAAACTGTGTCTGTAATAGACTTTTAAACTTTAAAGCTATTCACAAGCAAAATTAGTTACATTTTACGTGTAGGAAGATGTGGGCAGAGTGTTAATGTTGCTCTTATGCTCTTCAGCTGGCTCACGTGACGGCCCTGAAAGTAAAAGATCACAATGGTATGTACTAGTTTGGAAGAGTGTTGGGATTGGTTTATTACCATGTAATTTTATAAATTCTGTGGTTGCAGTTGCTTGTTGTAATCACATGTGTCCTGGACATTTCTAAATGCTTATGCAGTTAATTTTGTGCATGCTGTAGAGTTCTTTACTGGGCAGGAAATATCTGAACAGCAGTTACTCTGCTTTGGAAAGCAGGGACAGAAGGGTAGGAGGCAAATATATAGATCAATGAATAATCATAACAAAATAGCCACTAATGTTTCCATCTTATGCTTCTCCAGCTGTACCTTCAGAATTGCTGACAAGAACTCTGGTAACTGCTGTAGGATGTCTTATCAGTGCAGTAAATTTTTGGCCTTAATTATGCCCTTTGTAGGGACAGCAAATTATCTCACACATCCCACCTGTATAAGAAAAGATAAAATAAAATTAAAAAAAAGAACAAGGCTGGATAGCCAAGGCTTATTGTGAATGTAATTCACTGAGTGAAGTGGTGAGGGATGGGAGAAGCCATTCTGATATCTATTGTGGCAAGGTTTAAAATTCCAAACCAGGAATTGCCAACACCATCGTGGGAGTATGTCAGTGTTAGAGGAAAAGGTGTAGGCATTCAAAAGGGAGTCCTGATCCCATTGTTCACTCCTAAAGGCCTTACGATTTCTTGCTGGCATTACTGGGATTATGCTTCTGTTTGGTTTAATTCAATATTTCCTATTTCTTTCCAGCATCTTTTAAAGAGGAGGAGAACTCTGCTTTTGAGACACAGCCATTTCCTTCTCTGCAAAGAGTAAGTGAATATGGAGCAAAATTATTTTTTTCTTTAGGAGTACAAATGGGGCATTTCTGACATGTATTAAGGTGAATTGACTCACATTTGTGCTGTGTCAAAGTCTTGTTCTTAGAATTTTATCCGCTTTTATGTATTCATTAGTTTAAATTGGGGTAGAAAAGACTGTATATGTGTGTTGTATAAAATGTTAAAAACCCAGGGGTTTTAAGTCTACTGTTGGACACCATTAGCATTAAATTCCAATGTATTCTCACAACAGTTAACCTTCATAGTGCTTTGTTGTCCTCTTTTGCTTTGGGATTTCTTCATAGTAAAATTTTTTTCAGGTCCTGGAGTCTATTTCTAAAGATGTTGGGTTCAACATAGAAATAAAATGGATCTCCCAACAAAGGGTAAGTAAGCATACATGTGATTTACTTTGATTCTTTGATATTCTCATGGCTAAAGCTTGTAATTTGATGTGACAGTTTATGAGCTGCAGAGGCATAATTTTTGTGGGCTTTTGTGCCCTTTTTTTTTTTTAATAATACATTATTCTTAAACTGGGGGTATAGTAGCACCATCCAACAAATGAACAATCTTATTCTTAAGACGATGAAAGGTATTTATAGGATTGAGTTCATAATGCAGCTCAGACTGCTTTTGCTAGGAGACTCTTTTAAAGTCACCAGATCACAACAGGGGAGGCAAGAAAGTGCTGAGAAGTTCAACCTGTCCTGGCCCAGAGCAGGAGCAGCTCCAGCGTGGTGCAGGAATGCAAGCAGCTGCTTCCTTCCTGTCAGCAGGGCTGCAGCCTCAGCTGGATTGTGCAGCACTCAGTGCAGAGGGAAATGGTTGCAAAGGCTGGGATCGGAAGCCTGGAGCACAGGAAGGAAGCTAAGGAGGGTGGTAGGTGGAAGTCAGTATGCTAGAAATCACAACAGAGAGTAGCTGCTGTGATTACTGGGCTTCAGGGGATTCCTTTGTGCTTTTGAAGCTGTAATTGGCTTCCCAGGAATGCATTCCTTGGATGGGGAGACAGAATTTTTCAGTGAAGTCTCTTGCTGTGAGAGTTCAGCTGCACCTCTCAGGCTGTCAGTCAGGCTGGAGGGCTGCACCCAGCACTTAACAGAGTGGGGGATTGATTCCGTGTTCAAACTGGCCAGCTGAGCTCTCACATTGCTCAGGTTGACTGGGAGACCATTGCTGGTTAAAATAATTTTAGTAGCCATTAATTTAAGTGACTCAGACTTGTGCTTTCTTTTTCTAGGATGGACAATGGGACGGCAACTTGTCAACGTACTTTGATATGAACCTTTTTCTAGATATTATCCTGAAAACTGTTTTGATGAATGCTGGAAAAAGAAGAATTGTGTTTTCTTCTTTTCATGCTGATATTTGTACAATGTAAGTTGAGAGAGAAATAATGTACTTTCATTTTGAATTTCTTTTTGGTAAAATTTACTTTGTGTTTAAAAACACACACCAGGAAATAACTAACAGGAGTTTTGCTTAGACATAAAATTTGGGTGCCAGAATAGTTGGGAACTGAAATGAGACCGCTTTGCCATCTGAAATGAGCCAAAAATAAAAGAGGAGAACAAAGTCATAGTGGATATTTTTGTCAAGTGCCTTTCTGGATGCTTCTCTCTTTTTTAGCACAACAAAAAAGCTTAGGGTTTCTCCTGGTATCCCAAAGTTTTTTTGCAGTTATATTTGAAGGATGTGCAAGCCTAACTTAGGAACAAATCATTTTGTTACAGTATCCAGCTTGAAAAATGCATTAGGTAAGGTTGGGGGCTCTCCACTAACCATGTTTAGAAATTCCCTTCATGGATCTTCATGATTATCGTGAATCTGTGCATTTGAGAAGAAAATCACAGAACTAAATGGCCTTTGGGGACTATATATAAACATTTGGAGGATGTGGGGCTGAGTCCTCAACCTGTGTGTTAATTTCCTGTAATGGCAAAAGAACTCATTGGAGCGGTTTGCACAGGTTGATGCTAAATTGTGGCACCTTCTCCTTGCACCAGCTAGGAACTAGAAGAGCATGCAGGAAAGAGAGGAATTCCCCTCGAAACAGTGAGATCTAATTTTTACTTTTTTGCTTTTGTTTTTTAATTTGCTATTTGTGGACTTCTTTTCCTGACAGGATCCGGCATAAGCAAAACAAGTATCCCGTGTTATTTCTCACCCAAGGGGAATCTAAACTCTATCCAGAGCTTATGGATCTCAGATCTCGCACAACTCCCATTGCCATTAACTTTGCACAGTTTGAAAACTTGCTGGTAAGCTGACAAGTTAAAATCAAACTGATTTATTACTGTTGATTTTAAACCTCTCATTTTTGACACTAATGCTTTAAATTATGACTAACTTCACAAAAGACACACACTAATACTGGGTAACTGCCAAAATAAGTCCATTGTTTCAAGTGTTTTTTAAGACAGTGTTTTAAAAATAGCACTGTAAATAAACTCCCTAATTGTACTGAACAATTTTTTATTATTATGGATGAAATGGTTAGGAGCTAGCAATGTCAAAAGATTAAAAAAGCTGATGTAAGTGTTTGAGAAACATGGATTTTAATTGAAGCCTTTTGTATTTCAGGGAATTAATGTGCATTCTGAAGACCTGCTGAGGAATCCAATGTTTATCACACGAGCCATATCCAAAGGCCTGGTTATTTTTTCATGGGGTGACGATGCAAATGACCCGGATAACAGGAGGAGGTTGAAAGAATATGGTGTTCATGGGTTAATATACGACAGGTACTTAGTCGTGGCTTTTTAAAATAATAATCTTGGTCACCACCATCATCAATCTTAGAAACTGTTGTAAATTGGTTCTGGTGAAATTTCATGTTGCTTCTTGGTTGACTGGGTACAGAAAGCACAAGGACTCCATAAACCCAGATCAAGAGCGAGTCTAACACCAGTTCCCTCTCTTTCAGCTGTGTATATGTAGCAAAATAACTTTTGTTTTTCCTGAGTTTAATGTAAATGTAATTTGATTCTTTAAAGAACTAGTGCATGGCATACGTTCAAGGTGCTGTTAGTATTCATGGCAGTCATTTTTAAGTTATGTACATGATATGGTGAGGAAAATGTTACTTAGTTGTTTGACTGGAAGTTTCAGCATTCTACATGAAGTTAACGCAACATTCTGTTGTGCTTCAAAGCTGTGCATTCACATTTTTCCTATTAAAATTAGCTTGGAGTGACTCCAGGGCAAACTGCCATATTAGTAATTTCAGAAAGTAGCTGTTATATCCAAAAACTTAGGTGGAGACATCAGAATACTGTGTTAAATATTTGAACAAAAGTGTTGTTTTATGGTTGCTTACAAAACCCCAAAGTTTTAGCTCTTTTGTCTTTGAGGATGAGAAATTAGTCATTGTGGGATGAAGTTTAATTTGAAGTTTTATTAAACTAAAATTTCTGATAGATAAGAAATTAATTGGGAAAGCATTAAGTGTAACTGAAGTTCAAATTACAGAAGGCTTTCAAAGCTTCTGCTTTAGCAAGAGTATTGCTTTGTATATTGTTTTACCTGGGGAAAAAAAACCAAACCAAACCCAAAAAAACAAAGGAAGGGGTATCAATAATTGTTAAAGGCACTGTTTTACAAAGTGAAAACTGAGAGTCAGTTTAATCATATCTAGGGGCAAGAAATCAAATGTGTTTGCTCTAGGCTCTCAGTGTAAAAAAAAATAGTTAAGTCTCTTCAATCTGCTGAGAGTCCTTTTGAGGTGGTGGGTGTAGCTGTCACTAATTGTGCTGTACAAGGAGAATGTCTCCTGTTCATTGGCAGGAAAAAGAGGAATAACTGGGTTTTTACACTGGGGATCAGCCTCAGATGGGAGACACGGACACCAAGCCCTGTTTCACCACAGGAAAACTCTCACTGGAGTGGGAGCCCTGTAGTCAGTGAAAAACTGCCCTACACTAGAGTGCAGCTGGAACAATCCTCTAGCTGTGTGGTGTGCAGTCCCAGGGTAATGAGATTTTATTCTGTGCTCTACAGAAGTTCAAGTGCTCTGTTATTGGTGGGGTGTTTTAATCAAACACTGCTGCATAAAGTGTAAAATGTCTCTTCATCTCATGTCTGCTAATCCAGAGCTGTTAATTACTTCTTGTGCAGGAGATACTCACTATTGTGGTAAAACAGTAAAGTGGGTGACAGCCTCATTGCTTTAGATACTCCACCCTACTTAAACGTTGTGGCATTTACGTCGAGGCTGCAAGTCAGCCACATGTCACTTTATTGTACTGTTTGGTGTGTTTTAAGTTGCAGTAGGAGAGGAGAACACTTTTTATCTCACTTTTTGATAACCAGCCAATTCATTGGAAGGCTGAATTTCCTTGTGGATTTAACTGAACAAAAATTTCCCTACCTTCCTTCCTATTTAGATCATCTGGATTCTTAACATTGTTCATCTCTCCTCTCGCTGCCTGCCTCCTCTGTCACTTCCACTTCAACTTCTTCCCATTTTTTGGAGAGGAACCCCAAAATTAGTATTAACTCCGAAGCTGTTATTGCAGGGTTGTTAAGTGTAATTTCTAAATGTCATTTCCTTCTTTTTTTTTTTTTTTTTTTTTTTTTTTTTTTTTTTTTTTTTTTTTTTTTTTTTTGTAGGCCAAAACAAACAGTGGAATGTCCCTTTGCAATTCTTTATTACTTTTCAGGTTTTACTGATTGTGTGAATAAAATGAAATTCAATCTTTATACAGGTTAGGGATACGACACTTTCTGAAAGTTGCATCAGAGGTCTCAAGGTGGACATTTTGAAATGCAGGTGGTACCTGCAAGTCCTGCAATGTAGGAATGTAGAATTTGGCAGCCAACATTTCCACTCACAGCTGGAGCTGCTGGGTAAAGAGTGAGTCTTGCAGATCATTTGAGACTTGAAATTAATATTAGGAGTTGAAATACGTATGGTGTCAGCATCCATATTCTGTGCTGTTTGGAGTTTAGAAATAAATAAACTTAAAACTAAATTTAAAAAGCAGAGCTCAAGAGAGAGAGATCTACATGGCTGTTCCAAGGTCTAGAAATAAGCAGGGGCTGCAGTAATCTGTTTTAGTGTAAAGCCAGTTCATGCTATTGTTGTCTTCAAATTCCAGAATATTCCTAGGGCTGAACTGAGATGGTGCTTCTTCTCTGGAAAATTTTTGTTCTCTGGATTTATGGCCAAGTCAGATACCTAGCAAATATGGTATATCAAATTGTGTTGCTGTTCACTAGACCTTTACTTACACCTTGTTAAGTGCTAATTACCTGAATAATCCAGGAAGTGAATAGAGAAATTCCAGTGAATTTTAGGTTGCTTTCTATGTGGCACTGAGTGTGCCATAGTTATTTCTGAGATTTTGAACTGCGTGCATAGAGATTATCTCTGTAAGCTGTGTTTTTCCAAACTTTAATCATCCATGTAGAATTGGCCAAAACACTGTAGCCAGTTGTGAAGATGGCAGAAAAACTGTGTCCTGAATACCAAAAGTTGGTGATAACAAGCACTGGGCAAATAAAAATGCAGGTAGGGGGTCTGGCTTGGCTTTGCATGGAGAAAAACTGCAAGACTAAATCTGGGAAGCTTACAAATGCCAAAAATATGAAAAGGCTGATCTCTGTGGGGCAGAGGGAAGAGCACAAATGCACTCCCTCCCCCCATCCAGGCCTTTCTCCACTTGGGCTGCAGATTATTACATATACACCCAAAGTCATTAATCCAAACAGAAGTTCTGGGATGGTATTTTCCTATTTTCCTGTGTTTGACTACCATTCGTCTCAGTTTGTAACCAAATTATTTGAGTTAAAAGGGCAGCCTCTACAGAAAGGTGCCACATCTGCATTCAAACTTTTATTTGGGCTCTTACACAGGAAAGTGCTGGATGTGCATGACTGAGTGTCTTCTGTCTGCACACCCACACCCTTAAAATGCTTTATTAGTCTGATGTTTAGATTTTAATTAGAAGAAATTCCAACCTATTGTGAAATTCTCTGGCTTGGTTAAAATGCCGATTTTAAAAGCAGAATTTCTGGGGTGATTGATCTGGTGCTTTTCTCCCGGATAGGCTTTTTAAACAGTCCAGAAAATATTTCTGTATTTGAATATACTTAACTCACTAAGATCAATGCAGCCTTGTGTTTTTACACCTGCTGGCTGTTGAATTCAATACCAATGTGGAGAGGGATGGGTGCTAGCTTACACTTGCATCATCTTTTCTCATTCACTTTACTTTGAATTTTGTTTGTTGAACAATACACAGAACTGCATAAAAATACTAAATCAGTATTTCCCAGACGTGGATGCTGAGAGCTTTGTCCAAACACTGCAGTTCCTTAAGCTGCATGTTGCATTTGCAGGCAAAAGCTGTGCTTGATTGGTATTAGTAACTTCCCAACATTTTCACAAGTTTAGCTGGCCATCAAATCCAAAGCATTTTAAACACTTCTCAGAAGCAGAAGACTGCTGGAATCTGGGCTGCCCTGTTTGCCTGAAACTGCATGTGCCTTAAATAACAGCATGGATGTGTGGAGGAAGCGTAGTATGAGTTCGTTTATAATCTACTCTGACTGAATTAAGATTCTGTGTAATGACAGTCTAAGTCTTCCCTGTTTCAGAATTGCAAGGTAAACTCAAGTTTTCCTTGAGATCTAAATAAAAGTGAAAAGCTTTAATCAAAAGCTTCAGTTCTGAGCATGAAAACTATTTCAGTGCTGCTGCCTCTTGTCTTGTATGTGTTTTCAGAGGTTGCAAAACTCCTTTCAGGAGCCAAACACATCAGTTTTACACCCGCTGCAGAGCCCTGCAATGTCCTGCAAGCCTTTTGTAGAAGATGCTTACTTTAAAAAGTAATGTTTGAAGGAATTATCAGTCTTCTGCAGGGCTTACTTATTAATAGGAGCTCAGATGGAGAAACTTTATTGCATAATTGCTTCCAAGTAAGTGTCCTTGAAATGAAGAATGGAGGGATAGGGAGGTGAGAGTTTATTCCTTATCTTTGCAGTGATGTTGGAAATAATTAGAGAAGTACTGGAACCCTGTTGCTGCAAACTGGGGATGTACTTTTGTGGACCCAAACAAAAAGCCAGAGTCAAGAAATTCTGAAGATCTGCTTTGAGTTGTCTTCTCTGCTTTTGGTTTAAAAGAAACTGTATGCACACACTGGAGTGGACTGGCTCTAGTGGGCAGCTTGAAAGGAGCTTGGAGGGTTGAATTCACCCAGAATCTCAATTGAAAAGAATTTAGAATGGAGCATGAATTAAAGAGTCTATACTTGTTCTAGTAAAAAAACTAGTAGTAAAATACTTGCCAGAAGCTGCTTAGAAACAGGTTTAGCCATGTCCTAGGAACAAAGGGCTTAGAACCATGGTTTCATTTTCTAGTAGCTAACTGATGGGAAGGACTTCAGATTCTTAGTTCCTAGTATGTTTTTTATATAGAAAACTATACTCAAGTTTCAATGTTTTCTCTGGAATTCACAGGGAAGTTCATAAGGTGTCAGCTGACTCAACTGAAGAAAGCACAGGAAGGAAGGAAGGAAGGTAGACCTGTTATTTTGCAGAAAGCTTCCTTTGGGCAAATTTGGGTCATATCTTCGTATTGGAGTATAAGTGCTGTGCAAATAATTTAAATGCTGTGCCTTCTGTTTGAATTTCATCAAACTGGACAGCATCTACCCTCACTTCTAGGAGTCTCTTCACAGAAATCGTCCCTGACCTTACTGTGATCCATGTCAATATTTCCCCTGGAAGAGTTTGGAATCCCATTTTTGTACCCATCTTGGAGCTGCATGTTTTTCTTGGTGTCTCAGAGTTGCCAGCAGTTCACAAGATGTCCTGTCAGGTTAAAAGGGCCCCTTGCACTCTCTCACATCAGCACTGCATTGTGTTGTTAGTGGCATTGGTTCCTTTTGGGCAGAACTTGAAAATGTGTGAGAGGCAAAGGATGGTGAAATAAAACCAAACTACTTTCTTGAAGGAATCTCAAGTGAAGTATGAACAGTGTTAAAGACTAAGGCAGAGGCCATGGTAATTTCTTGCAAAAGTTTTCATTTGAAGGAGATAACCCTGGAGACCTGCCATACCTGGAACTGTGTATGTGCAACATCTAAAAGTGAGAGCAAGTAGGTGCCAGGATTAAAAGTTTGGATATCAACATGCTGGCATTACAAATTAATGTTGGGAAATCAAGGTATACCCTTGTCACAAGAGGTGCTGTACCACTGTTAGGTTACAGGAGCACCAATGCTTTATCTGTGTAATGAATTACACCAGAACAGTGTTTGAGTTGTGCTCAGTGCTCACACTGTCACTCAAAATGTGGTTTGGATTTGGACAATCTGGTATGATGCTGACATTTCAAATCTGCAGCTTTGTTTACATGTGTGAAAACAAGAAAATGAAAAGGGGATAGACTGTTGAATTAGTGTGGAGGGTTAATTTGCATTAGGTGTGGAGAGAGGTCAGATTTTCTGGTTTTTCACTCCTCACTTAATATTGTGGTAATTATGGTAATTTTAAAAAGTTCTGAACTGGAGGGAGGCGAAATACTTCTTGAAACAGGAAGTATACACTCTGTGCAGTATTCTGTGCAAGCAGTGTATCACAGTCTGCTCAGATAATCCCAGGACTCTGAAATTGCTTGTGCTTTGAAGCCTGGAACACTGCTCTTGTTGCACTGCTTTGTGCCACCTGTAAAATCACAGGTTTTTAGTATATCCAATGCAACACTAACTAGTCTGTGTAAAGGGAATGCCATTTTATATTGGGAGATGAGCAGCAACACTCAGAGTACTAAACCCAAACAAATTGTCCTTGGGACCTAATTTTGCTGTTAAGGAAGAAATCCCAGGTGCTTCATCTGGTGTACATTTCTTTGGACTGCTTGTTTATACTGATCAGTGTTTTTTCTTTTCTCTTTTATTCAGGATATACGACTCAAATCCTGAACAGCCAAATATATTCCAGGTGGAGCAGCTGGAACGTCTCAAGAAAGAACTGCCAGAGTTGAAAAGCTGTGTGTGTCCCTCAGTTAGCCACTTCAAATCCATGTAAATGCCATCCTAGTTACTTGGAAGAGAAAGCTGTAGATAACTTGAAGAGTGTTGAGATGCAAAAGGACTAATTTTAGGCAGAATGCTGTTTTGTATCTATAGAATTTTCACCATTGGAATAGTTCTGTCTATGCTTTCAGGTTGGTTTGTTTTAATTTTAAGTCTTCAAATAGCAATAACTGTGTTCCTCATTCCTAACAGTTCTTAGTAAAATTTCAAACAATGTTAAAATATTCAGCCAGTGATATTGTTCCAATTTACATATACACTTTTAACTTTTTTCCTCAAAATAATCTCAAATCTTGAAAAAGAAAATTATTGCTTGGGCTTTTTAAAAGAAAACAAAAATTATTTAAACAGTCTCAGTAGTGAAAGCTCTGAAACTAAATAGTAGAGAAATTCCAATTATCTGATATTGAATATGCTGAGAATTTGTTTTGATTTTTATTTTACATACAGGCTGACAAGCTGTAGCATTTATCTGACAGCAGGAAATTAAGAAAGTGATTTTAAGATACATATAAATAGTCCTGGCCTATAAAAAGATCTGAACGAATTGGTACCTCATGTATATGTATTTGCACTGGTAGATCCTCCTGTACAAAGCTTCGTGCCATTTTCAAATATTTATTATTATTATTTTTAGCAAACTGCAGCTCATTTTTCCCCACTCAATTGAACATTCAGGCTGCTGCCTTTGTTTCCTCAGCTCTCAGTTCAGTGGTACAGTGCCCGTGCACAGCAGTCGTAGGGAAGTACAGGTTTTTCATTAATCCCACACAGGCCTGCTAAACTTTTAAAATGTTGCTAATCATCTTAACAGAATTACAGTAACATCTTCAGTGGTCGGAATCTTTTTACACAGTAACCTTAATGACCAGACTATGTACCCTGCACAGACTTTACAAAATGCATGCTTTATCTATTAAGCATGAAATCTAGGTGTTTGCTGAGGTCCTTGCATCTTTATGGTGCTAGTTATGTGTGAAGGGTGCAAGGACCAACTCAACAACTTAATCTCCTTTGCCTGAAAACCACAAGCCTGTTGCTCACAAACATTTGGAGAAGAGGCTCTACCACACGTGGTTTGTCTTACTTACATAACACAAGCTACTGGCTTTTGTATTTTGCAAGATTTTTTGGCTTTTCCCATGGGGCAGGAATCACAAATGTACTGAATTCAGATAATCAGTATTCTGTTGGCTGGTATCTATCCTCTGTAATTTATTACAAAGTCATAGGTTAGAGTTCTTAATAGATAAGTATGCATGTCCCTTCTCCTCCTGACTTTGCAGGTCATGCCAACACAACAGCTGTAACTTTCTACTGAAGTGTTAATGTATAATAAGAATGGAAAATATTTATTTTTTTTCTCTTGTAAATTGACAATGAAAACAATAGTATGTACTATATTCTTTATATTCAGTCATTGCTACATATAGAACCGATTGTACAAAGAGTAAAGCCATTGCAAATAAGTGCTTGAGCCTGCACTGCTGAGCAGTTTGAAACAGCTTGTTTTGACTTGTGCATTTTAGTATTTAAAGTTTGTTTGTCCTGCACAAACAGCACAATCGTGATGAGGTATCTGGAAGCCTTCTTTTATTAAAAAAAATACCCAAACAAAACCGCAAAACAACCCTAAACAAAACTGCAAGTGTGTGAGCTGTGTTTTTGAGAAGGGGAGGGGGCACTGAACCAGAATCTTGGCATCAGGAACCTGTGGCTGTTACTTGATACATTCCTCACCTGTGTGATTAATTCTTAAATTTTTTTTTCCTCATTTATGTACCCTGTGGGATCCTCTTGACAGGTCTTGAGGGCTTTGCCAACGGATACCCAGCTCCTAGCAGAGTTTGTGTCACTGCTTGTGGGAGCTGGGCAGCACACCCACAGGGATGTTGAATTCTGCTCTGTTCTGTTCAAAGGGGGTTTAAAGCTGTGCTGTGGGAAGCACTCTCTCAGAATAATCCCACTGAGATGCTCAGGAGGCCTTAGGCTCCCTTAAAATCTTATTTCCCAGCCTTCAGTGCTCAGGGAATAGCATTTTTGCCTGTTCTGTTTGAGGGGCAAGGGGTGCAAATAAATCCACACCCACTGTGCTGATTTTACAGGACAGTTTGGAGCAGCATTAGTGTCAGGGTTTCCTTGCTGACTGCCTTTTTACTGAGTGAGTTGTGTCAGCCACTTCCTGCAACCCTGAGGAGCTTCAACAGCTCTCCTGCTGTGCCAGGTCTTGGAGCTGAGCTCACAGCGTGGCCTGGCTGAGCAGCTGTTCTGCCACAGCCCCTGGCATTGCAGATGGGGTAGAGGGATCTGGCAGAGCAGGAATTTGCCATCTGGCAGAGCAGGAATTTGGGATGTGGCAGGGGAAACTGCCACCTGCTGCTTTGGAGTGCTTGTTGGAGACCAGCCTGCTCCAGGGCATGGCTTTGCTCCAGTCGAGGGACCACTAGAGAATTTTAATCCAGAGCTGTGTGAGCTGTAGTAGGGGAGACAGAATTTCTCTCTTGATTTTGGAGCATTCCCTTTTGGCCCACCCAAAGACTTGGCTCTACATCTATAGTATTGGTTGCTGCATGGCACTCCCACTGTGTGTCACGACTACCAGGGACAGTGAGTATGGACTGCTCCAGTTCCACCAGCTCTGCTGCCCTGGAAGACAGCTGGGATGGACAGAACTCCATCACGTGCTAAATGAACTCTGCAGACACCTTGGAGGGACAGCCATTGACCATGGAAATGATGTCTGTCCTTGTGTGTATTTATATCTCTGTGTGTGTATGGAGCTGGGCATGGCAGAGCTGGTGTGTTACAATATGCAGTGGCACTTTCCACCCAGGAAGTTTGGATGCTACCTCTAGAATTTCTCCAAATAACTGGGCCTTTGTGTATTTTCAGTCACATGGATCTTGTACCTGAACTGTAAACATGCAGCAAAAGTCTTGGTCACAACAGCTGCCAGCTGGGGAAACCCTTGCTTGCTCCACATTTGTGTCACACCCCTGGAATTACACCCTACATTCTGAAGTTTGGTAATTTCCTTCTCCGCTCCATCCATCATATCAAACTCCCTGAGCCCAGCTTCAAAGCTTTTAACAGCCAGCATCTGCTTCCATACAGTTCTTAGAAAAGAAAGCCAGCCCTGGCCTTCCCCTTCCTCTCACAGCCTGTAAACTGCAGCACATGCAGCTCTCTGCTCTTGCTTTTCACTGTGTGCCCTCAGATTCTCTCACAGAATCTATGTCCAAAATTAAGAACCTCCAGCAGCTGCTCCCACTGAGAAGGTCCTGGAAGAAAGAGCCACTGCTGGACTGTACCTTTCTTTTATAACCTGTGAACTGCACTGAGGTGATTCCCTTCTCAGCATCCAAATATACCCCTGTGTACTTCCTAGACAATTCAATGTACTGTCACACTGCCTGAGAAACCCAAAGTGCAGACTGGAAGTCAAAAGTGTCTAGACCCTACTGGCAAAATGTGCCAGGACAAAAAGAAATTCATTTATTTTGGAAAGCAAGCAGCTCTCCCCAGTGTTCCTGGTGCAGATAAGAGGCTCCCCAGGGGAGGTAAATGCCAGCACCTGCTTTCTTTTGTGGCACTTCCTGTGTGGGGGCAATCCGCTCCCAGGAGCCCTGCACCAAAATGTGGATGCTGCCTCCAGTGTTGAATATATCCACCAGGGACTGCTCTAGCACAGAAGTTCTCTCCAAAGAGCTGTTGCTGCTTTGTACCTCCCTGGGGCAGCATCTCCTGCACCACCACTGATGGGGTGAGGTGCTTTCTTTAGCAAAGACATCCTCATCCTCTTTATGGATTTTGGATAATGTATTTGGATACCAGCTCCAAAACTGTGTATGTGCAGGGATCTCTTTCAGAGAAACCTTTCCAGAACAGAAAGCTCTTAGTGGTTTCTACCTCCCTAGGGAACCCTGTCATCCTTTTCTTCCAGGTGGCCAGCACCTGACAAGGACAAGGAAGAATAAATGACTGCTTTATTTAAATGATAATGATTAGATGAACATGTAAACAGATAAAAATGCAAAATGGCAAAACGACAATCTGATCAGAATTATTTACTACACAGTAAAGCTGCTAATACAGTGCTCTGTATATGGCACCAATAATATAGCTAGCTTAGTAACTATCAAATAGAGATTGGTGTTACTCACCCATGACCGTGGGCAAGCCTCTCATTCAGCCTCCAGAGGTGTCCCTGATGGATGTTCCCCCCAAGGGAACGATCTTCATGCATCCAAAGGAGATGTGCTGGGAAAACTGGGACTGATCTTTTGTAGTATGAAGAGGTTGATTGTCCTGCAACTCTTCGATTCTGTGTTGCCCTCAGCAGAACAGGTTTGAGGCAGAAGTTACCAGCGCTTTGGTTTCTGCTCAAAATTTTGGTTTCTCACTTCCCTAGCAGCCTCTCACATCCCTGTTGATGCCCACCTCAGTCAGGAGAGCACCCTCCTGAGGGGCCTGATTTAAGAGAGTTTGGTCAAGCTGGTCTCAGCATTCTTCACCACTGAACCCAGTGTTCTGCTAAACCCCCTGCTTTTTAACCTGTCACCAAAAAAGTGTAAATAAGACAAGGGGCTCTTTAAAGCTGTCCCAGCCCTTCCAAATGGAGCAGCACCAGTGCCCCTGCCCCTCCCCTTGCAGTTGCTTGTTCCCCACACCAGTGGCATGGTTCCAGGAACAGGAGAGCTTCGTCCCTGTCCTTATAGGGATAGTGAGACCCCTCTGGAGCTGTGTCTGTGTCCCCAGCTCCAGTGCCTGCATTCCCACTGCTTCCAGCTCTCACTCTTTGCTGACTGGTTTCTAGGTCTCCCTCATACCCGAGTTTTCATCCTTTGTGTGTAGTTGTGTCACTTTAGGGGAAATGGAATCTCACTAGAGAAGTGGGAAATCAGGTGGATGCAGCAGAAACTCTCCCACCTTTGAGGAAGCCGTGAAGGTCAGCATGGACTCTGCATTTAAGTGAGAAAAGGCCCCCAGAAAAAAAAAAGGCAGCATTATCTACTTACATGTTTTTGCTTCAATAGACTGGAAATAAGAGAGTTCAAGGTCTGGGTAAGAGGCATCCATCCCATCCCTTCACTGCTCCACCAGCTCTGTGGTTCTGTGCCTGCTCTGCCATGTAACCCCGCCCCTCACTTAATCTGCTTATTAAAAGCATTTACCCAATTTTTCTGATGTTGCAGCCTCCTCCACTCATCTGCCTCACTCCTTTCTCCAAGGGACACTTTCCACAGTCTTCCTTTCTCAAAGAAGGTCCTTTCTTTGCACTTTTTGGCCTCAGCTTCTGGAGTCCTGTAGTTTTAGCTGTGTGCCCAAGGAGTAAATATTCCATAGGAAGAGGAAGGGGAGTGACTTGCTCCCGTGGACTACAGACAAAAAGGAAAAAAGTGAAACTGCTTGAGAAGTCTCATCATTTTGGGTCATTTGTGTTCCCTTGGCATTTCCAATCTCCTGAGATGATGGAGGTGATTGCCCTCACACCTGGCTGTGTGGGCCCTGTGTCCCATCCTGGCCTACCTTGGCCACCAGCCACCCCGGTGTCCTCTGCCGTGGCCACCTCAGAAAAGGGGATGCCAGGCTGTCCAGGTGGATGGGCACAGGTGTCCCCTGCTGCCCTCAGCTGTCACCCCGGTGCCACCCTGCCCTGCTCTGCCCAGGGACCTGCCCGGCACGCTGAGGGGACAGGCGGGCTCTGCTGCCAACGCCCCGGGGCTGCCCCTGCATCTCCGAACCCCTCCCATGTGACTGCAGGTCACAGGGCTTGGCCACACCTGTGCCACTCACAGCTGTCTTCATCTGTCAGCAGGAAGCAGGGAGGAAAGAAACCAGAGCAGGAAGGGCAGGAAAAGAGGAAGAAAAGAGAGCAGCAAGGGGAGGAAAAGAGGAAGCGAGAGAGGGAGAGGTAAGGAGCCTGCATTCAGCAGTGAGGAGCAGAGTGGCCCACGATCTCCGTGCCAGAGGCTTCCAATGTCCTCCTCAACTTCCACCAGCACTTTGCCCAGCGGCCTGGCCGTCCTGACCACCTTCCCAGATGTGCTCTTCATTCCTGAAATCGTGAGTGCTGCCTTTTCCCCTGGGGAGGGCCGCGGGTCGGGCACTCGTTATGGGCTATGCTGCGGGTGCCTGAGGGGTGACACTTGTCCCCAGACACGCCAGCTCCCTGAGCTGCCAGCAGCTGGGGGCAGGTCATTCTTGGGGAAAACCACAGGGCCTGAGGCTCTGAAGTTCTCCTTTAGTCTGCAGTGGGATTTTTCGGGTGCCTTTGAAAAACCCCGTAACTTTCTGCCACAAACACGCGGCAGGGTTGCCGGTGGGTTTAAAGTAGCTCTCCCAATGGAGCTGGTTAATTACCGGGAGGGTGATTTTAGCGGCTCGCACAGGCAGAGGATGAGCTGCTGCCGTGGAGCTGAGGGATTCGCTGGCAGAGCCGAGCAGAGCCCCGCCAGCCGAGGCTGTGCCGCTCCATCGGCGCTCCCGAGCCGCAGGTGCGCGGCTGCTGGGGCGTGCGGCCGAGCAAAGGGTGAGCAAACACCCGGTAACTTCTTTCCACATTGTGACTTCATTGAGCAGAGCCAGATCGTAATCTTAATGGGTTTGGGACGTGTGGTTAAAAGCATTTGCTGGGAGCGTTGGTTATAAGATACAAAGTCTCCACTTGAACCTTTTCCCGATGTCCTCTGCCCCACTCACGAAACGTGCTCTCCTCACGAGAGCTTGGGAGGCTTTTTTCCAGATTCTGAGTGCTTTGGTCCAGCACTGAAAGTTTTGGCTGAGTGTTATAGGACGGCATTCAGATTATTTAATGGTAAAAACCTCATCTTTGTCATCTGGTACCAAATCCTTTCCTGTCACCCGGCTTGGTCCACACTCCTGGTATTTACAGCACTTCCTTGGTTCTCCCGGTGAGAACAATGCAGCAAGAAGGATGTAGAGAGAGGCTTTGCTTCAGAGGTGCCCTGCAGAGCTGGCCTCTGCCTGAGAGCCAGCTCCAGCTTTCCTGCAGCTATGGGAGGGAGGATTGTTGGATATTAATATTTCCAAGTAATGGGATGGGACTGCTGGGAGATGTTCCTCGAGCTTTCATTGCAACATCACCCTCATTGCAGGGTGAGACAATTGAAAGATGGCAACAGCCCCCATCTTGCCACAGCAGCCAGAATTCTCTGTGTTATAAGGCTGCCCATAGCAAATTGTTAAGAGTTTACAGGCATATTATTAAACTTTTCTATTATCTTGCTTAACATATTTTTCTTTTGCTAAGGCCCAACTCTACACAGCACAAAACCACAGCCTCATTGTTCCATGTTCTCATTCTGGTATCTCTTTAACTTTAGGCCTACCCCTGCACTGCTCTGAGAGTTTTCTGCTTTTCCTAGTTCCCACAGAGGATGCTAAGTGCCTCTGGAGGTTGTGGCTGGGCAGACACTTGCCAGCCACCCCTGCCACTGAGCTGTGCTAGTCCTGGTGCTGAGCCTGCCTTTGGCCTCAGCCAGCTTGTTCCCCTTGAACTGTTTGTTTGTAATCCCTGTCTCCAGGGGATTTGGCAGGGCAGCTTGCTGGAATGAGCACCCTATCTTTTGGTTTGGGTAAGGTCTGGAAATGTGCATCCTGAAGGCCCAGGAACCACCCAGGAAGGAGGAATGCAGCATGACTGGATTTCTCCATCTCCCGGAAGACTCTGGGCTGTGCAGCTGTGTGACCTCTGCTGTGTACAAAGGAGGTGGCTGCCTTGAATCACAGCATTCTGAGGGATAAAGAGTTTCTCATTCCTTAGTGGAATCTCAGGTTGCCTACCAAGATGCTAACAAAACAAAACAATATAAAATTGGGATTTTAAATACTAAGACAGTTGTGAAACTTTCAGAAGATCCTACCTACAGATCAGATAGTTGCTACATTTGCATGGGCTGATTAAGAGCTACTATTTTTAATTTGTGAGGCTGAGTTTAATTCTTCTAATCTATTTAATTTGAAGAACTTTCTGCACATATGGATACCCAGACCTATGTGGGAAAGCTGAAACAAGCTGAAAGCAGGCATGTTTGCTTTGTAAAAGCTATTTAAAGACAAATTTTTTCTTAGACTGCTGTCCACATCCTGCTGTCAGTTATTGAAAGCCTCTCAATCCTTCCTTGCTTTTTATGAGTCTTCTCCATAAAACCAAAGTCAATAATCAAACCAGGTCAAACAGACTTTTCTGAGTGAGTAATCATGGCCTGCAGGAAGGAGAGATGGTGAGAGATAGGAATTGAGCTGTGGTGCTTCTTGCCCCACCTCATATCTCATCATGATTCGTGCTTGATTTTAATGGAGCAGCCATAACGCTTTTTCCCAGGATTTTCAGCTGCAACTCACTCGTTTTGTCAGCACATGAGTGATTAAAAGGACTGCATTAGTGTTCAAGTGTCAGCCTTTGGTTGTTACAAGAGGGACCAGAACAGCAGCATTTTGGAAGACCCATTTTCACTCAGGTCTTTGCCACATCTCAGCCATATAATTGATGTAATGTGCATGGCATCAAGGAACTTGCCAACAACTGTGGGGTGACACAAATGTAACATTTTCTGAGTAATCATAAATCATAAAACTTCCTTTCCACCTGCAAAATGCCTAGAAGGAAATGGAGATGCCATGGAAATGGAAATGAGTATGAGTTGGCACTTGGGACATTTCAGTGCCAAGGCACCACCTGCACTCCAGACATTCCACAGCACTGAGCATCATGCTCCCATCCTCTTGTACAGGAGTCTGCTGGTGAAGGGATGGAGCCTAGACACAGCTGTCCCTGTGCACCACCCGAAAACCCATGGCAAACTCCCAAGGCTGGCTGAGAATGTCCCACCTGCTCCCACACCAGCAGCTAAGACCAGGCACAGCTGTGGTGTAGCCAGGGAAGGATGACCCAAAGAGCTGGAGCAGCAATACAAGCTTCCTTTCCCAAGCAGGAGCCTCGGGCTCCTTTCCCCTAGCCAGAGAGTGAAACCTCTCCTCAGCCTGTTCTCTCCTTTCAGAGTGATATTTGCATGTGGCCTTGGTGAGGGCAGCTGTCTGTGCTCTGTGTGGAGGTGGGCTGGGTTTGACACTGCTCCTGGCAGGGATCTGACACGCTGGGTGTGAGGCAAACACCCCAGTCCTGAGTCAGTCTCCCTGCTCATTAAACCAGCCCTCAGGAGGGCCTGGGCCAGCCTCCTGAGCACACTGCTGTAGGCAGGGTGTGAGTGGCACTGGCACCAGGAGCCAGGGCAACAGGGAGGAATTTTTGTGGGTCATGCTCAGTGGCAGATGCTCCCAGCTAAATGCCCAGTTTCAAGTGGAGGCTGAGAAGAACTCAGGGGCTGTTGCCATGTGCGGTGCCAGAGGCGCGCATGGCTTTGGCTCTGCTCCGGACAAGCCGTTTTATCCCATGCTCACCCTGTCCCCCACTTTGACTTGCAGATCTTTGGGGGCCTTGTGTGGATCCTGGTGGCATCCTCGAAGGTCCCAAACCCCATGCTGCAGGGCTGGGTGATGTTTGTCTCCGTGTTCTGCTTCGTCATGTCCATCTCCCTGCTGTGCCTCTACTTCTGCGGGGCTCACGGCGGCGGCGGCAGCTGGGTCACCTTGGTACGTGCCTGTGACAGCCCAGGGCCTCCCTGCCTGGCTGTGCCCTGCAGAGCAGGGTGCTGCTGCTGCACTCCTAGCTGCAGCCTGGGGGTGGCTGCAGGGGCAGCGTGACCCTCTCGGAGGTTCTGACAGTTCTGGCTTCTTTTTCTCTGCCAAGGCTGGGATTAATACACGGGAAATGCAGGTTTCATGTTCGGATTTGGATGTTCATTATTTGTCTATTTACAGACTCACTAACTAGCAAGTTGGAGAAATGAGGTAAAATGGCTTACCTCTCTCTCTCTACAAGGTCTTTTCAAAGACAATCTGTCCAATTATGAAATGCCACCTGAGTTATTTTCACTTTAAACCCAATAACTGACTGCTTGAAGTCTGCAATGCGGACTCCATCAGCCAATTACAGAAAACAGCCCAAACCAATGAAGAAGAAGGAAGAAGAAGGTGAAAAAGAAGGACTTAGGATCCTCCTCCATCCTGCCCCACACACATTACTATATACTAAACCCCCAAATTCTGTTTCTAGAGCTCCAACAGGAGGTGACTGTGTGATCCTTGTTCCTTAGGACGTCATCTGCCAGGAGACAGCAGCGCTGTTCTACCTCAGCGCCGCGGTGCTGGAAGCCTACGCGACCTACCGTCTTGGCAAGCTGACCCCGGACCAGCTGTACAGGGAGAACATTGCTGCCGTGGTGAGTGCCTGCCACGAGGGCAAGGAAACAACAGCACTTGCCTCTGGAGTGGCCTCAAGTGCAAATCTGGCGAGGGGGGGAGAAAGCAGTCGCAGTCTCACCCGTGCAGGGACGTCCCCAGACGCGTGGCATGGCCCCAGGCGTGTGCTCGGTGCTGGAGCAGTGCCGTGTGACAGCAAACTGACAGGCTGGTGTGTTTTCCCCTCACAGGTGTTCGCATTCGTGGCCACCCTGCTTTATGTGATCCACAAGGTGTTCTCGCTCCTGCGGTGGAAATCGTCCTGAGAGCCTGAGCAGCCCCAGGAACAACGGCTGCCATCTCCAGGCTGGCTTTGGGTTTCCTTTTTTAATGTATAGCCTATAAACAAGCAGCTTTTTATGTGGGGTTTTGGTGATGAAGACAGGGAGCCTGCCAGAGAAAGGAATATCCTCACACACTCTGTTTCCCTTCAGTATCTTTCAGGCTGGGTCCAGTTTGATGCTGGGGCCAAAATAATAATAATAAAAAAGCCATCCAGCTTTAAAGAACATAGTATAGTTGGGTTCAAAGGGCTAAAATACCCCTGGACTGCAGTTTTATGTGTCCAGGGTTGTTACTGGTATCAGGGGAAATGTGAACAAGCACCGAGGAGCACAAGTGTGGAACTGTGTCATTTTAATTGCTGTGTGCCCATTTAAGTCTGTTTCCCCTCCTAAAACTGCTGCACAAATTCATATTTTCATGCAGTTCCTGAAAATGCCCTCTCAGACTTGTGCTGAGCAATGGGGACAATATTTAACTTGGCTCAGGAGCAAGGTGGATGGCTACAGCTCCTGAAGGGTGCTGCTCAATTCTGAGCACGCCAGGAATTACCACTGCCTTTGATCCCCCTACAAAGCTGGAAGGGGCCCAGCAGGCTGTAGGAGAATTCTCTGGGTGGTCAGACTCAACTGCTGCTTTTGGTGAATGGCTGCTCTCTCACACACTGCCACGGTGTCACTAATAAAGATGGGTTTGCTGTGATTTTGAGAACGGGCGAGTCCTTGCTGCTCCTTTTCCCTTTGCTGCATGCAGGCACAGCCCCAGGAGCTCTGCACCCTGACAGGACAGTGCCACCACGGGGTTTGGGTGAGTGCCTTTGTGGAGCTCTGTTGCCAGCTGGGCTTAAACCATGACAATGAATTAACTGACATGGGGTTCAGACCCAGAGAGGGATGTTTTCAACAAGTTAGAGGTGCCTAAAAAACAGCGGTGTCAAATTCTCTCTTCTAGTTTGTGGAGCAAAAAATGCTTCCATTTTAAGCCTGAAGTTTCTGGATAACAAGGACTAGAGGAAGAGGGAAATAAAACTTGACTTGGAGGCTCCTCTGTTGCTTCATATCCAGGCAAACTTTTGACCTGTCACCATGGGTTTGGTTTGAAGATTTTTAATTGCAAACTAAGGAAAACATTTGTGGGTTTTTTTCCTCGCTGAAAACCAGCCTGACTTGTTTTGCTTGTGTTATTGTGACAACAGGGAACTGGTTACTAGAGAGGTGGGAAGAGAAATCCCTTTTCTGAGCAGGGAGGGAACTCAAAGCCACTTTGGACAATGGCACATGGCTCTGCAGTCCAACATCCACCCGCTGAAACTAGCTGAGATGAATTTCATCATGCCATCATCAAGGGGTGTGTGTGGGGGTGTTGCTGCCCAGGTTCTATTAACGCCCCTGAATGTGACATTGGAACACAAAGATGCCTTTCTGCTGGGATGTGTTTACAAAGAGATCTGCAGCCCTACCCTGGGCCTTGGGATGAGCTGTCTCTGTTCCTCCTGCACCCTCCATTGCTGCCTGTCCCCTCACATCCCTGTCCCTGTGCCTTGTGGCCATCACATTTACAGCCCACGTCTTGGCACGGCCCCAGTCTCATTCCTCCTGCCTTGCTTTGCCCTTTGCTTTCCCCTTGCCCACCCAGTTCACACCAGTCTGTACCAGTCCCCCTCCACGTCCTTCTGTCCCCAGGCTGTTTGCCGAGTGCCTCCCCCACAGCACCCGCCCAGGGGAGGGCTGGGCACATGGAAGGAAGGAATGAACTCCTCGGGAATGGGGCTGGAACTCTGATCCTGTCCTGCTGTGAGCCCAAGTTCAACCCCGTGCAGCTGAGCAGGGTGAAGGGCTGTCCCTGCCTGGCAGTGACACAGGGAGGGGTGGCTGCTGAATTGCAGCAATGTGCACCTGCCCTGCACGCTGGAAAGAAAATGACCCCAAACAGGTTCATCGTGCCAGCTTTCCTGTCATCTCAGCAAAGCCCTGAAGCCTGACATTCCCTGGAAGCAGGGCAGCCGAGGGCAGGTGCTGTGTGTGGGAAATGGCACACCCCCAACGCTTCCTGAAGGGAAAGATGCTGCCCAGAGAATCTCCCAGGACCTACAGACCACGTGTGCAGCACATCTCTTCCCTCAGGGAGCCCTGAGGCAGCACTGACCTGAGAATTTGTTCTGCTGGGAACACTGCAGGCTGGCAAGCCTTTTCCCTTGGGGACACTTCCATGGGGTCCCCAGGATGTGGGAAGGCTGGCCCTTGCAGTTTGTTGAACACACTGCACTCCCTGCCTGCAGAGCCGCTCCCTCTTTGCTCAGGAATTCCCAGATCCCCCCAGACTGGTATCCCTCCATTGCTGGGATTCCCTTGCAGATGGAACTGGATCGAGCAGCCCATTTAAAAAGCCACAAATGAGGCTTTTCTTTTTTTTCCAGAGCATTAGCAAGTCCCATTCATACTGTTGAAACGCTGAGCCTACTGTGCCCCACAGCCACCAGCAGGGTTCAGCTGGTTGTGTCAGTGGAATTCTCACCTCTGCTCTTCTCCAGCTTCCTCAGCAGGACAAGGAGCTCTGCAGGCATCTGCTCTAGAGAGCAGGCAATTACATGCCAGTTAAACCAATCTGGGCACTTGAAGGCAGGCAAAGCCTCAGGTCCTATTAAAAACAAGATTGCAGACATATTCATTAACTATGCCCAGATTGTAATCTGGGCTGCTCTTGCTTAACTACATGGTTTAACCACCACTGTTAACTGTTCTCCAAATATTTGCATGTTGGATACCTTGCCTCCAGCAATGCAATCAGTGAGGAGAACTTCCATCTTCTCCTGAACCGCAGGAGGAGAATTTGATTTTTAATGGGAAATTATGGCCAGCTCCATGGAAAATGCAGGAGTCTCTCATTTTAAAGCCAGCTCTGTCTGTGAGCGACAAGCAACCTGTGTGCTGGGTAAAACATCCACACAAACCCCTGTGCTAATATGAACAAACCTGAAGGAACAGTAAAGCCACAAAAGATTAATTTTATGTAGGGACCTAGGCTCAGCAGCAGAGGTGCCAGCTGAATGTCAGCACACATTTCCCAACAGCAGCTTGATGTGCTGGTGACAAGAAACTTTACAACCTGAACATCTGGCAACCCCTATTGAAGGTATAATTTGACTGAGCTGATAAACAAAAAAAACCCTTCATCCCACTGCTCAGCAGGCATGGCATTGGAATTAGAATTTTCATTGCAAGAGTGAGACAAAACTCAATTAAATTCACCCTGCCTGTCTATAGATACACAACTGGTGTCTTTAGAAACTTGCATTGAAATCAGTGTAACACATTGCTCCTGAATGTCTTTAACATCAGAACTCCAAATGTAAATTCCCAGGCTGGTCCTGAAGGATTTCCAAGGTGTTTTCTCCCACACCAACAGAAGAGGTGGCCCAAGCACCTTTTGGCACCAGGGGAAATGCCATGACAGGCACTCCCAGACTGGGAGGCACAGAATTCAACCCCTGAGCCTCAGCAGTGAGACAGAGGGTGCACACATCAACTCCCACTGCTGCCGCTTGCTCCAGCATCTCCCAGACACCAGCATTTTGGAAAAAAAAAAAAAAAAAATAAAAAAAAAAAATAAAAAAGGACTCAAACCCAAACTAAACCCACTCTGGTGATTCTTTATTGCTGTTACAATCTCATGTTTTCAACAGTTTCCCAAGAGCTTGTGAAAGAAACATGGGAGCTCCTGATTCCAAACCATCTTCTGGAATGGACTAAATGCATGCTTGAAGCCAAAGACACCTTCACTGGGTGTTCCCACCTGAACATTCCCACTGGGACAGCGCTCAGGGGAGTTGTGGGAAAGCAAACAGTGCTCCTGGACGGCAGCAGTGCCCTGGGTGGCAGGGCAGAGCTCCTGCTGCCCTGTCCTGGACCCCTGTCCTGAGGCAGGTTTCCCAGCCGCAGCCGCAGCGCGCCCGAGGCCGTCAGCACGCCGCCCGCCTGACACCGGCCCAGGGGGATTTCAGCATGCCCTGGGCCTCCTTCACCTCCCTCCACTCCAGCGGCGTGTTTGGAACCTCATCCTCGGGCTCCGGCTCCTCACGGACTGTCCCCTGGGGCAGGGCCACCACGATGGGCAGGGGGCCCTGCTCCTCCCGGAACTCCACCACGTAGAGGCTCTTCTGGTTGGCCAGCTGCTGGTGAGTCTCCTGGGAGCAGCACAGGGAAAAGAAACCCAAATGATGCACAGCGTGGCTTTGCTTCACGTCAAAATCCGCATGGGACGTGGGGAAGGGGGAACAGACCCCAAAAAGTAACTTCCTAACAAACACTCTAAATGAAATGACTCGTCAGGCTCATCTTACTGGGCAAAAATTCAGATAGCCAGACCTCAGAGACACTCACTAGCCCTCCAGTGTCATCCCAGAGGAACTTGCTTCTGGAAAGACATATCCTGCTCCTCAACACGCCTGCTGGCATGTTAGTACCGTGCAGGAACAGTTTGATGTCTTTATGTGGACATAAATTTTGCTTTGACAACAGCAAAGTGCCTCTAACTGCCCAGACAGGTGGCATCAGCTAACATAAAGATACAAATGTAACATTATTTTCAACTACACCTCTCCCTTGCCTACAAGGTGTTTTGGTAACACTCAGATTTTACAGAGTAAATGTTTACAGGTGACAGGAAATTTTTCCTCTTCAGGGCAGTGAAGAAAACACATCAAGTGCATTACTCCAAAAGCAATAATTTATACAGCAGGCGTTTCTTCTGTTCCTTCTGTGGGAGATTCTCAGAGACAATGACTGAAAATTCAGTGCAGAGCTCCTCAAGTCTGACTGCCCTGAGGTATTGCTGTGAGATCTGTGACTCCCATCAGGCAGAGAGGATCACAGCCCCCTCACCTCCCAGGCTGAGCTGGTGACTTTGGCCAGGACAGGGGGACAGAGCTGACAGCTGCAGCTCTGCAGGGCTGTCCTGGGAATGGACGCAGCCAAACCTTGGCAGCCACCAAAACTACCAATAAATGAGACCACCAGGAACTTCCAAAGGTCTGGCTCATCCTGAGGCCGGTGTTCAAAGGAAGTAGGATGAAATGCTGTGTGTTGGAGCTTTTCCATCGATTCAGGCAGCTGGCTCACAGAGACATCTCCAGTGTGAGCACTTCAGCACCTCCCTGACTGACTTCAGACATCTCAGTCACAGCAGCAGCAACCAAACCTGGCCTGCAATTCCCCCTGCCCAGGATTTTTCCACAGTCACCAAACCCACACCAAGTGAAAGTCCAGGGCTGCAATGTCCCCTGGCTGTGGAACGGGCTCCCACACAGCTGCTCCTGACTGCACAGCTCCATCAAACTGCTGAGGAATTTGCTGATTTTGTTTGCTCTTGGCAACTTTACTTCGTTTTAAGCCTGGAATATAAACTGCTTGCCCACAAACTATGACAACATCCATCCCCTTCTGCCCCCATGCCCAGTGGGCCCTGGGAGTGCACCCACCTGCATGGTCAAGCCTCTGAAGAGGGCTCTGGTGATGTTAATCAAGTTTTTAGACCCAGTGACCTTGGCATACATGTCCTTAATGCCAATTAGCCTGCAGATGGTGATAATGGCTCGGTGGCAGTGCAGCCCATACCCTGGGGGAAAAAAGCACCATAAATGAGCATTGTGTGGTTATTTGTAAGCACACAGCTTACCCAGAAGAGAGCACTGAGATCTCTTCTTTGTTATTTTTGTTACCCAGCATGTTGGAACACATCAGATGTTAAAAATGGCTCCAGGGGCTGTGCAGAGGCATCACTTCCCTTCTCCTGGCCCAGCAATTGGAATGAGTTATATTTTGTCATAATTTTAGTGGCACGGTGTGAAGGAGATACAAACATATTTCAAAATCCACACACACAACAGAGGTTTGTGTGCCATCTGCATCCATCTCCATCACAGAGATGGAGATTGTATCAGCTCCAAGGCATAACTGTACTACACTGGCATTAACTGCAAGTGGTTTCTTAGATTTGCCAGGTTTTAATGGAGGAGTTGTTTTTTTGAAGAGTCTACTTCTGCTCCACAGAGGTTTGTTCCACTTAGCTATAGTGATCTTTAAAACCTCCAGGACAGTCTTGTTGCTGCTGAGTAAAGGACACAGAAAAGAAATTCATCCTGGGGACCAAACGGCTGGGAAGCTGCAGAAAAGGGCTAGAATGTTTATTCTGGTGAGGTTATTGATTGGAGACCTTGCCAGTTAGGAAACTGAGGGAAAATGGGGAAACCAGAAACAAAATATACAGACAAAAAAAAAGCCCCAAAGAGACAAGAAAAAAACACCCCCCTAAGTGATGAGCTGTCAGGAAACTTCAGGTGCCACTTCCAGGAAGATCAAACTGGCTTCACAACCTCCCAGGCTGTAAAGAAAGGGAGACCTGGAGTGGGAGGGGGTGAGAATTTATAGCTCTGTATGGGTTACACAAACCCAGCAGGGGCTGGAGCAGGGTCCACACCTAGGTAATTCACAACTGAAGGAATTACACTCAGCAGGAGTGAGAGCGCTCCCACCAGTGTAAAAGGCACAAATCCCAATTTGCAAGAGCAAAATCACGTCAGCAACAGCAGATATTTCTAAAGAAAAATGACTGATCATTTTCAATGTTCAAAACATGGTAGAGTGGACACTACATAAGTCTAAGTTCATCAGATAAATACCAGTCAGTAATTATTAAAACTTCAAAATTTAAACTTCTTGAATTACCTTTGTTTTGTTTCTTCATGCGGATTTTTGTCCTTTTAAATTTCACAGAAATGTCATGGTAAACTGGAGAGGGGGGAAAAAAGGCATTACAGGTAAGTTTTCCTCCAAGAAAAGCTTTAGCTAGTATCTTTCTTTTTCTGAACTGTGAAGTTGGTTTTCCTCTTCTTTAAAGAGGAGGATTAGTCTAGGAAAATTTCGGGAATAGATTATGAATGTTGAAATACCTGTGAATGTTATGGTACTATTGAAAAATGGGTAGGTGTGCCTCCAGTGAGCCTCATTAACTTTTGAGCTGAGCTCCCATGATACAATTTAACTCATTTTTTTTAATAATCCAGTTTTTAACCTAAGATTCCCATCAGCATTCTTGGATTTTCCCTACAGAGCACTAACAGCAAACTCCCAGGAAACACCAGGCTGAGCCTCCAGGCCCTCCCTGCCATGGAATTAGTCCCAGGGAATTGTCTCTGGCACAGAAAGGGGAAGAGCACAGGAGCTCACTGTAAAGAGCACTGCCCTGACAGTGTCTGGCTCCCTTAACTCAAACTGTGCCACAACAGATCTAACCTTGCTATTAAGAGCCTGAAATACTGTGCATTATCCATATTTTAAGCACAGAACCATTGAATTGTTTGGGTTGGAAGGGACCTTTTAAAGGTCTGCTGGTCCAACCCCTCCACAAGGAGCAGGGAAACCTTCAACTAGACCCAGCTGTCAAGAATTGTAATACAATGCACCAGATCAGAAAAACTTTATTTAACACTTTTTTATGCTTTGCAAGTAGTTGCAACCAGTTCTTGCTGGCATATTCAGTGCTTACATTGAAAGAATAATACTTACTTGTGTGGTTCTGATACATGTCTATAAACTGTAAGCAGCTTATTGCTTTGTTCTTTGCCTAGGGAATAAGAGCAGAAAACATTTTTCTCCTTGAATTCTTCTGCTGAGCATTTGCTATCTACCATTATTCAGTTAATTAGATATAGAAAAAAAAAGAGAAAAACAACTTAGGAAAACAGATTTGCCACATCTAAACTCCATGGAAATCATCTCAAAGGATCATCTTAAAGGGCCTTTCTAACCTAAATCATTCTGTGATTATCTGTATCAAGACACACAAACACATGCACTTACTCCTTTACAAAGCCTACAAATTATACTGCTTATTAGGAAATAATAAAGGTAGGTATGAATTATCTGTAATTGTCATCAGGCAAAGAAACTTCAATTAACATACCTTCCTTAAAGCATTTGTCCTGTCAACTGCCTTCCCTATTGCAAAACCTGCAAGACAGAAAGAGGCATTTTTATTGCTGAGAAACAGATGATGCAGATGATCTTCACAAAGAGACGTGGAAAAAACCAAAGGACTTCACAGCCACGTTCAGCATTTACATTTCCACTGCACAGATCATACTCAGAAAGTGGTTCAGAGAAAATCACAGACAAACAGTTTAGGAGTTCTGAACACCTAACATCTGGATGTCAACTGCTTGTTGTCAGAGGGAAAAAAATGAAGGCTTGAGCTGTTTTTGTGTGTTTGACCAAACTTTGTTTCAAACAACTGAGTAGTGGTGACTGCTTCACACAAAAGAAACAGTCCACTCTGTTTAAAACTTAGAAGGGAATGAAGAAAAAAAGCCTGGGGCAAACTCAGTTCCATCACTGAGGACATCTGGATTACAGTGATAACACATTCCATGAAGAACCTTGCCAAAGAAGAGGCAGGAAGAGGTTTTTTTCAGAGTAACACTTCTTTCTGCAGGAGAACCACACCTTCCTCTCTTTATAAATTTTCCTCCACTCCCAGGTGCAAGCAGAATTCAGCTGGAGGAACACACGAGGCCTTGAATCTTTCTCCTAAGTTCTGCAAAACTCAGGCTGACCATGCACACAGCTGCCTTATTAAAGCTCCCACAAAGCATGCCACCATCAGATGTTACCCTGTAGAGACAATAAATGCACATACCTGCAGCCCCTTTGCCATTCCCAACAGCCACTAAGGCACGCACTGATTTCTTCCTGCCTTCCTTTGCCTTCATGCAAAACACATTTCTCACCTGAAGAAAAACACAACACAAAGCTTCTTGTTATTGCCCATGGTCCAAATGGGTTGGCCTTTGTTAGTTTTTTCCTTTTTTTTCTTTAAAGATAGGCAGGCTTGCCAAAAAAGGCATTAGAGGTCTATAGCATACATTTGAAATGTCTGTACTTTCTTTGCCATCTCCAGTGGGACACAGCCTTCAAGGCATTAAATACAGAAAGTTTGTTAAAAATCCACACTAAGAAAAAAAGTTACCTCAGTGCGCTTCCATGAAAGTAACCCCTGTTGTGTTCAGCTGCACAACAGATAAAGCTCTAATGCTGCCAGCTTTATGTGTGATTGCAAGCATGGGGAAAAAATGGAAAGTAATACTAATATTGAGAGAGTGACACCAATACTGAAGTGCCCCTCTCATATTTTAAACTATTTTAGAAGCACTCTCAGAAACTGCTCAAGGTCTGTTGCTGCTTTACATGAATTAGAATCTAGGATTGAAACCTGCTTGCATGCTGCAGAAAGCAGTCTCATTACAGTGATGACAGCTGCTGAAAAAGAGATTCCATTTAAGAGAGGGGAAGAAGAAGGGAACAGCCTGAAGCTGTGTCAGGGGAGGGTTAGGTTGGAGATTAGGAAAAGGTTCTTCACCCAGGGGTGGTTGGGTGCTGGAACAGGGCAGTGGTCACAGCACCAAGCCTGGCAGAGCTCCAGAAGTGCTTGGACAATGCTCTCAGGCACCTGGGGTGACCCTTGGGGTGTCCTGTGCAGGACCAGGAGCTGCACTCAGTGACCCTGATGGGTCCCTCCCAAGTCAGAATATTCCATGAGTCACTGATTTACAGGGTCTGATATATCCCAAGTGGACAAGAGACAGATGTACAGGTGGGAGGGAGAGCATCTTCTGGGAACAGGGAGGGACAACGTGACCTAGAGAATGCAGAATGTGCCAACAGGTCACTAAAATGATGAGATAAGGGGAAGAGACTGGTTATGTGTCAGCCTAAACCAGCTTTGCACTGCTGGGGTTTAGAAATAGTTCAGATTTTGTTCTTTGGGGAACTTGGCTCATTTTGATGTGAAAACCACACCTCTGAGGCTGCGGCTATCTGCCTGTGAGGGGAGACCCCTAAAACCAAACATGAATTTAGAATGTGCTGTACCCTTAAATCCAGGTGAGAGACAGCCAAGCAAGGAGCAGCTCAGCCAAGCAGGGATGTAGATTCATTATGCAGAACTGTAAATAATCAAACTGTATAAATATGCTTGTATTTTTGGCTTTCAGTGTGCTAGCTTTACCCACAGCACCCCTGTTGGAGCAGAACTATAAATAAAAATATTGACCTATAATAAATCACATAGCTCAACCATGTGTGGATTGGCTTCTTGCACACTGGGTGAGAGAACCCAATTTTGGGACAACAATCTGAGATCCTTTGTCCATCTGTTCTAGTTCTCTTGGTTTTGTTTATATATTGAACTAAATGTTTATTTAAATATAGACATATAGTGTATATGCTGTATGTAACACATTCATTATATATAAAGTATAAAAAGATAATGCATAGCATATATAAAAATCCTTGTCCCTACATGTAATTCTTCATAAGGCACCCTAGTTGTAGTTTTATACATCTGAAAGCAGATTATTAGAAAATACTTGGTCATGGTTTAAACATTCTTACTAAAATTCACCATAAGAAATCCAAACAAAAAAAGCAACCCAAACCCAACAACCCCTCCAGAATTCCAGTGCCTTCACTAGGTACAGATTATGGTTAGGGTTTCAAAAACGTCACCTTGCTTTCCTTAAAATAAAGATGCTGTTTAATTCAAGGTGCCCACACATTCTAGGGAGCACTTTGAAGAAGTATCAGCCTTGCCAATTGCTTGTTCCAAGCTATTTTTCTTTCTTCAAGCTCACTGCTGACAAGAGCAAGCTAAAAAACCACGCCCCATAAGATGAAAGTGCCAGTGTAAAGGAGCTATTTAAAGAAAATGCAAAATAATAATGGAAGAATAGAGTGAAGCAGAGTCATCTCCCCAGGAGCATCAAGAGAATACTATTTTTGCTTTGCACACACTTTTATCTTCTGTTGCCAATCTCAGTGGGTACCTGAGACAAAAATAGAGCCAGCACGTCAAAAATAAAAGATGTGATGTTTGTAGAAAACTACTCAGGGATTATTCCTCTCCCTTTCCAGAATGTGGCAATAAAGCCACACACAAGGAGCTTCTGTGCCACTCTTAAACCAGCACAGCCTCTGGAAAGTCACTGAAACCAAGACACAACCAGCCCTGTTATCAGCTTGCCACTCAAATTAGACTGATTTTTAAATTTTGAAAGCAGATGCAACACATGCTCAACCTAAATCCCAATGTTCCTCAAATTAACTGTTTCACCACCATCCAGGGCTGAAACACTGCAAACTCAGCTTTCTTTCTAGAACTGAGGGAAGAGCAGCACCTCCAAACCAAAATGAAAGCACCTCAAACATTTAGTAAGAGAAGAAATGACAGTGTGGAAGTAAGTTACACTCAAAGACAGGCTGCTAAACGTTGTGATGCCCTCAGCTGTTGGCCTTGGTTAGGAAAAGGGTCAAAATCCCACACTTCCTTGGAGTTTCTGTAAAAGCCACATGAATTACTGGCCAGGTTGATTGCCCTTGGGAATCCCTCCTTTCCAGAAATCCTGCTCTAGTGATGATTTCTAGGAACCTGCCACCTCCAGGCACACTCCTGGCACAGCCACTCCTCTGCTGCTGTCATGCACAGAGGTGTTTGCACAGGCTGAGCCTTCATGAGGTGAGAGCCTCTGGTCCAACACTCTTCCAAATTTTATCTCTTTGTGAGATAAAATGAGAGCAGGGTGCAGTGCTGAGAGCAAAGCACTTCCAACAGTGTGAGAGTTCAACACTCAAACACAAATCTCTGAGTGTTTTTGTTTGTTTATTTAACAATGGTAGCACCATGCCCAAACCATCCGGCTCAAACCCAGAGCTGTTCTGACAGTGGAAAGGCTGCACTTGTTGGAATTCTAGAAGTTGGATTTTAGTGTACAGTAATACATGTGAGTCAAGATAAAAAGGCTTGAGGTGTTGCCTAAGTCCTTCTTCTTCCTAAGTTTAGCTAGTTTTCTGAAATTGGGTGAAAAAGGCCCACGTTACAGGCCTTGAGTAGTCATTATTGAGTCAAAAACATAAATAATGTGTCATCTTGTTATTAAGTATTTGGTGTTTAAATAAGCTTAGAAAAAGTTAGAAGCACTCCATTTTACCTTTGTTTTCTACCTTGCTAAATTGGGCTCACAACTTTTGAGTCTATAAATAGTGTAAATAAATAAGAGATAATAAACATTCCAAGTCTGAACTCGAACTTGGTGTTTCCCATGTTATTCATCCTAACCTTAGCAGAAAAAAAACCCCAAAACTATCACAGCACTGACCCTGCTAAAATGGAGCTGCGCTTGCACAAAATCCTTCAAGTTGCCTTCACCAGAAACAGGCAGTGGAGACAAAAAAAGTCTGAACAGATCAGTAAGTGATCACCAAGCAGAGTTTTCACAACTGGCAGGAGGCAATTCCAGTGTTGCACAAAACCCCCTTTTCAAGATCTGTCTTCTGCTAAGGGCATTATTTCTAACTTTCTCTTCTCCTTGAGAAAGATCCCCTTAGGGAGAGACTCCAAGGGCCACTAACCTCATGTCCTGTGCCTTCAGGCCCTGCTGAGCACAAGGTCTCACCTTCCAATTTTAACTGCACAAGGCAATTACTATTACACCACTGTATGTCATGTAGGCTACTTTGTTTTTGCCACGTTACCATGTTCATTTTGGAGAAAAACAAAGGAAAAACTCATCTGAGGGATGGTGACACATGAAATGAAGCCTTCCAGTGAAAATAATAACGGCACGTCAGCTACACCTGTAGATTTTAATTACCACTGTGATTACATTAGACACCAGTGAAGCACTGCCATCAGTTCTATTTAAAGAGGTTGTTCTTATCTCTAATATATGAGCAGAACAGGAAATGTGCCTTAGGCTAGCAGGGAAAGTAAGAAACAGTTAACCCAAGTTCTCTAGGACAACTTCAGTTCTAGCTGACGTGAAAATCTGAGCTTGTTTATACTCTATTATACTCAGTCAGGAGAAATCAAATTACAGCTTTTCTGCCTCTACATTATAAGAAAACACTTTAATAGGCAATTTCTCTCTTTTTTCAGCAAAACAGCACAGCTTTTTCAGTAGCACAATCACAACAGGAAGGGTCTGTTGTATCTTTGTTCATAAGGCAGTCCTTTTAAAAATGGCTCTGAGTTTCCTGCTGTGAAGCACAAATTCCCAGCAAACATCATTTTAATCTCCTCTGCTGTTGTGAAGGTAAAGATAATGGAAAACACATCCAGAAATAGCAGCATGTCTCTCACCTATTTAAGGCAGGAATGCTAAAATTATCTATTTATTTCAAAACACGTACTTGTTATCAGAAAACTGTAAGACTCAATTATCTCGAGCTCACTGCTGATTTTGAACAGAGAATTTTTGCTGCTGCTATTTTTCTGCAAAAGCACTCCACTTTCTCAGTTCTCATCTGTGGCAGTCTCGTGTAACAGCAGAGCCCCAGCCTGCTTCTAAAAAGCTTTTTTATGACTCAAACACAATAAAGCATCGAGACAGATTTCTGTAGCACATGGAACCACTGCAGAGCAGCTCGGCTTTGCTGTGTGTAAACAATTCTGCCAGCACAGAGGGGCAAACTCCCCTGCTGCAGCATCCAAAGGGAGAGCCCAGCACTCCCTGCTCTGCCATGTGAGGCAGCAGAAGGCACTGCCAGCTGCAGGGCTGGGGACAAAAATCACTTCCTTTATGAACAGTGCCTGTGCAGCTCTGTTTTTACAAGCCCTTCACACATAGCCTCAGCTGAAGGCCAAGTGCTCCCAATGGTCTTGGCTGTACCAGTCCAAGCCCGTGGTGTGGCCCAGACCACTCCACAAACCCACTGAGGGAAGAAAATGGGCAGATTTTGTCTCCCCAGCTTTTCTGACAGATTATCTAACCTGTTTTTAAAAAGCTCCAAAGACAGACATTCCATATACTCCCAAATCCATTCCAGTATTCAAATTCCTATTTGCAAGCCATTCTTTATGTCTAAATTTACCTTGCTTTTTATTTGTATCCATTGCTTTTTATCCTTTTCACAGTACACATCTAAAACAGTTTACATCTTTCCCCTCTGCAGGATTAAAAAAAATATAGAAACCAACTCATGACTTTTAATTACCCAGACTGAGATCACAATACAGCATCATTGTTTCTCCAAGTCTCAGGAGATACTAAAACCCACTGCCACGAGCAAAGATTTGGATTAATCTAGAAAACACTCGAGCCACTGGATGGAATTCCAACTGATGGTCATCTCTGCAAAATGCACAAAGATAATCAAGGCCAAAGAAAGCCATTTGCACATTTGTCAGGACAGGAGAGAAGCCTCAGACGCTTTTCTGGAGTAGAGCTGTCAGGTAGCTCAGCTTCTGACGTGCCTGATTATTCTTTTAACTTTCAGACAAGGAGCTGCTGTGAATCAGGCTCCTTTGTTAAGAAATTGTTTCTCACAGCCCTTCTCTGTCGATTGGAGAGACAAAGTAACTCACTTTCTCACAGGTTGTGCTTGTACACGTCATGCAGCTGAAACAGAAAACCAGACTAACTCCCACTGCTCCAATACCGACTTAGCAAAGACTTGTTAAATAATTGCAAGGTCAGTTCTTCAAGTGATAATTCTTCAAAGTCCCTGGAAAGACTTGCAATGCTTACCTCGATGACTCTTGCTTCAAAATCTTCGTAGGTTTCTGTTGGGAGAAAAACAGGGTGTTAGATTTCCCTGTGGTACCTGTCTGCCAGCACACCCCCCACAGACTGAGAAGGACACAGCTTCTATGGAGCTGTAATTTATAGCACAGGCTCAGCAAGAAGTAGAAAAGGTAAGACAAGAATAATCTGAACCAGCAGTGCAAACTGCCTTCTTCCCTAAATACTGCTCTAAGGCTGCAAATAAACCTCAAACTTCATATACACAGAGTAAAAGCTGTAAATCCTTAAAAGCAGCAGCTGGGTCACCTCCATTATGACCAAAGTATTATCTGGTATTTTTCAGAACATTCTGAAGCTTTTACCATACAATTAATAGGGATTCAAAGAAATTTGGGGTTTGGACTAGATGAGTTAAAATTCTCTTCCAACTCAACCTACCCTTTGATTCTATGAAACTGCAAGAACTTCCTTATCCAGACTTCTGTGAAATTCCAGAAAGGGGAGGGGGGGGCATGAAACAAAACACATAACCACTTCAAATAACCACAGTCCTTACAACCTCTTGCTTTTCCAGCTTACCCATTTCAGTATAACACAGAAAACCTTCATTTGGTGGAGTTACAGTGAGAGTCTGGAGATTTCTGGAGAAAAGTGTGTAATGGTGCAGAACTGGGGCCTCAGTCCTTCACCCAACACTGGTTTAACATTTACACATCATCACCTGGGCACAGCTTAGAGAGCTGTCAGTCTACACCAAGCACATTCCTAGCTCACACTAAGGATATGAATCCCAGCAGGTACTCTCTTCTCCCTCTGAAGGCCTCCAGCTGCTAAAGAAACACTGAACTTGGGAAAAAGGTAATTTGGTTTCTAAGTGGAAAATGCTGTCCTTTCTCTGCTCCTAGCTAACACAGGAAGTGTCACCAGGGAATCCAGTCATGCCACAGTCTCAGGCCAAAAGGATTCACTGGGCTTGGCAGCTTCAGGTCTGCTCTTCCTATCACCTTGACATTGCTTTGCATACAGTGCATGTCCCAATTCCCCTGCAAACTCATTAATCCTCAGCACAAAAAGATGCTGAAAGAACTGTGGGGGCCTCAAGATCCCTGACATTTTGAGCAGATTAAGAGGAAATCAGTGCATGCTAACCAGCAAGTGCTTTTTCTCAAACACATTTCTCATACAAGCTGACAGCTTCATTCTCCTATGCTGATTGCAGTGCCCTTTCCTCTTTTTGGCAGAACTTGATCTGACTAGAACAGGCTCCACACAGCCAACTTCAGTGCAAGTAATCCACATCAGCAGCACCAGCCGAAAGCAAAGCCAAGGAAAGCACCAGAAGGTGAAGTTCACAAATGCACAAACACTGTTTACAACAGCTGCCACTTCCTTCAGTGGGATAAACTCAACACAGCCTTGTGTGGAACTAGAACCATTGCTGCATGTTCCACCACTGACTTGTGGGGAGTTTGCAGCAGTTCATCTCTCAAATCTCCTGTTTTCACACTGACGGGTTCAGTGACAGCCAGCTCCACTGTCACCTCACTGCCCCCCTGGGAGTATTTGCTCTTGGGGTAACAAAATGAAATGCAAACAGTGCTAGGAAATACCACCTGTCCTTCTTAGCTCCTTTTACTATAAACACGTGCAGAAAGATGTCAATAAGCAAAGTTTCACCACAAAAACTCAGCCCAACAGGAGCTGACAAGTCTTTTTCATGTTGAATTAGTTGAAAGAGATTAGGCTTCTAAATGTTAAAGCTACTCTAGCATCTCTAGTAGACTAAATAACAGCACTTTAAAAAAGTCACCTCTCTGCTGTACACACAAGAGCTCTAGTTTCACTGTATTGAACTACTTAGGAAATAATAAAAAAATAACTTTTACAGTTATTATGATAGTTATTTATTGCAGCTTCTTCCAAAAGCTACATTCAAACTCCATAATCTTTAACCCTATTTAATTATTTGAACTAGAATTTTAAAAAGATTGATTTATCCCACAGGATCCCTTAAGAAAATGTAAAAAAAAAAAAATGACAATTTTTTTTTACATTTTCTAGACAATTGATGCTGGGCACAGGAAAACATTTCCATCCTTCAGGACTCCTGTGACGGAGCACAGTGCTCTGTAACACCACACAAAATCCCACAGTCTGTGGGGTAACAGAGCAGACTAACAGCTCCAGGAAATTCAGCAGTGTTTCAGCAAACTTCACTGGTGCTGGCAGTACCTGCTCCTCGCTTCAGCTGGCTGCTGTGGGTGTGGAACAAAGTACAAAACCAATTTTGAGGCACAGAACAAGCCTGGATCTCACCTTCTCCCAGTGCCCTCAGAAAGGCTAAGGGGGAGGAAGCAGATCATTGCTTTCCTTACCTCCATTAGGACCAGGGTCAGGAGGATCCAGAAGGATACCTCCCCAACACTTCCCACTCCATCCTCCCTCTCTCTTGATTTTTATTTTCCTTCTCTTCTCCCATGTATCCCTCTGCTGAATAATTTCACTCTGGATTCTGTCTCGCTCTTCTTTCTTTCGCTGGGACACTTCCTGCACTTTCCCAGTTTGCAGCACAGGAGCATTAAGGCCAGGCCAGAGGAAACCAGAGCGCCCTTAAAAAGAACAGAGAGGAATTATGCTGTGCTCCAAATCAGGACTGCAACGCTGCACCCAGGCAAATTGCAGCCAGATGGAAAATTCCCACCATTTCAAATGCATTCTATGATGCAGAATTTATATCTAAAAACGCAAATCCAACATTAAATAATCATACCAAGATTTTTTTTTGTTTAAAGACAAAAACATCTCAAGCAGTTCTGACATCACAGAAAGTAAAAGAAGTTTGTCCACTTATGAAATGAAGAAACCCTACACACAAAAACATCAAGACATGTCTTCGGCTTTGTATTTGTGAATCTACCTTCACCAATCTCCTGGCCTCTATTGAGATTCTTCCTTAACTTCTTCTTCCTTTTCTTTCCTCTTCCTTTCTTGACTCCCACGCCAGTCTCTGCCAAAGCTCCTTTCCACAGCTGATCAGCTGTCACTGAAATAATAATAAAAAAAAACTTCCTTGAGTTATATTCAAGTACAGCTTACAACAGAAGCTGAAGCTGAACAAAAAATAACCCCAAATTTGAAACCTGCTTGATCTTTGCTTTGCTGGAATTTAAACTGTAGCATCACTGCTCTGCCATGAAAATAATTTCCAACTCTGTGCATATGTATTTGGTGCAAGGATGTGCCTCCACTCCTGATTCCTGCACTGAGAGAGGCACACAGCCAAGTGCATGTTTTTACAAGGTTTTTCAAAATGGATTTAAAGACAAATATTCCTGACAAGTCACCAGTATGGTATTAATTTCCAGGTCATGGAAAGAAAATCATTCATTAGTAATTCACAGCAGCAATACCCTGAAGTACTTATCCAAGGACATCAATCAATGACAGTCAACTTGAATCACCCCTGAAAATAAAGCCACAAAACACAGAAAGCTCAGCAAAACATAAACCTGCTGCTGTTCCCAAGTTCTGAAAATACAATGTACCCTTATTGCCTGGGTAGGTGGGAAGGAATGCAGGGAGGAAGGAATGCAAAATACCTTTACCATTAACACTAATTTAACTTAGTTTAGCACTCACCACAGAGCTCTGGCTCTGTCCAGGACCACGCACTGCCTCAGGGCTTCACCCAGCACAGGAGAGCAAGGCTTAGGAAACATTCAGTCATTACCTGCAAACTCCCACTCACCCAACTGATGGCAATACAGGACACCATGGCAGCTTAGACAAAAAAAATAACCAAGAAAACCCCACAAAACAAACAGACAGACCCCAAAAAAAATGAACTACACCGAAAAGAAATGGATCATATGAAAAGACACCACAGATAATATTTCACAGGATCACAGAGGATGGGTCAGGCTGCAAGGGCCCACCTGGGCCAACCTCCATCATTTGTCACACACCAATGCATGTAGCTGGGAGCTAAATGTGTGGGGGGAAAAAAGAACAACAAAACCCCCACCAAAACCAACAAAACCTTACATTAAAATGCATTACCTCCTTACTTCAATTTGTTTTCAGGGAACAAAAAAAAAGCAAAGTGAGTAGGTAACGAGTTTTTCAGTAAACTCATGCTAAGTCAACTAAGGGGCTGTTCCATTAGGTGGAAGGCTGATCATCAATCCTGTTAAACTTCTCAGCTTATTCAGAAAACCCTGTGTAACTAGCAATTCTTTAAAAAAAATTATAATCCTGCTAGCTTGGAAACATGGGATCACAATAAAGGTACTTAGAGTTTTCCTTGCAAGGCTGTTTTTAAGCTGGAACAGCCCCTCAATCTGCAGTTTGGGCCATAACTACAGAGGGGCAGCAACAAGCAGTTCAGAGGAAAGAGCAGCTCTGGAGCTGGTAATACACACCAAAAATAAATCTGCACTTTGAGCTGCACTCCAAACACACACACAGCCGGCTCACTTTAATTCCAGTGGAGGGAAGCAGCAAAGGTCACAGAATAAGGACACTGTCTTGCACCAAAGGAGGACATCCAATGCCAAGAGATCCATGAAGAACAGGTCAGGCCGAGTCAAGCTTTGGCCTCAAGCACTGCACAAATTCTGACAAAATTAGAGCCAGATGAAAACATCACATTTGGGCCCAAAGTGGAGCTCATCTCATCAGTCTATAACAATCCCATCATGTGTCTGGAAAGCAGCTGCCTCTAATGAAACACATCAGAAGCCTGCAGGCTGCAGAGTTCTTTATAGGATGGAGGTACCACGCTGATTTTAAGATGAAGTGACAAGAATGGGATATGAAAGGGATAGGCTGTCATCAGGAAGATGACAATGATGGGGACATTGCTTGTGACAGACACACAACACACCACTGGAGAAAATAAAGGTCTGTGCATAAGAAAGGTCAGTGTGACTCGGCAGCAAAGCACCAAGGTGATTAGTGAGCACAAACACAGGCAGGAGAAATGTCCTGGGATGGAGGAAGTAACTCCAGAGGGAAAGGAGGAGCACTCACTGCTTCCACACTTGGAGAGATGCTCTGGAATGAAGACACCACAGCAGATATGCAGCATCTTTGAGATTTATGAGCTTATTTTATTTTGCCTTTGTGAAACAGGGTGTTGCATGCATTCCTCAGGAGCTAAAATAGAACCAGCCAATAAAAGCCACTACACATTTTTAGTCAGTTCCCCAAAAGCACAGAGCTACTGAGTGGGGGGGAGAAGTGTCATCTATCAGATTTTATTTTATTTTATTGACTAGAAAAAGATCCACTTCTGAGCTGAGCTGGAAGCATGCTTCATGTAAGCTGGTCACTAACAACCACCAACAGACATCACTCTCTTGTGTGTGTGACATCCCTCCATTTCCCTTAATCCATACAAAAAGATATTTGCAATATTCTGGAAAGGGTTTGGGGTTGTGTCTTTTTATATTATCCCTGAATATCAGGAATGAGACAGGTATTTATGACATGAATATTAGGCCACACCTCAAACCACAAGTATTAAAAGACTTGCTGTGAGCCCCATCAGGAACCAGTACCCTAGATACTCATTAACTGAGATTAAAATCAGATTTCTTTGTCTCACAGCTTGCTGAGCATACAAAGAAAGACAAAGAGCACTAAGTTGGAAAACTGAAAGGAGTAAAAGGAGAAAAATGAATCAATTTTGTAAAAGCTAAGTAGGCTCACTTCTTTCAAATACAAGTAATCTTTTCCTATGGTTTTTGGTGAAACTCAGCCTGTGGCAGCACAGCAGCAGAGATACAGACATTAATATTGACATAATAAAAGGACGAAAGAACTTGTTACAATAAACATGCCTCTTTCAATGCACTGCTGTCCACTAACAGTGGTGTTAGTTTTTGTTACATCTGTGCAGCTGGATTACTTTAAGGAACTCAGTGAGGTCTTTTCCATCCCTTACATTCTCCTCCAAGTTTCAGCCTGGAATACACTCTCTTATTAACAGATGACACCTGACAAGGTATGATATCTCAACCCCACTCCTTCTCCAGACACCACTGGACCTGCCACCTTCCCCAGACAAAACCAGGATTAAAAAAAAAAAAAGCTTCATGCATCTGAAATAAGAACGAGCAGAGAATGTGCTCCTACGTATTCTACTGCAAATTTAATGATAAATTACAGTCTGCACACAGCTGCTTAATGACCACAATGAGACACTGTGGCCTTTAACTTCATTAACTCACCCCTTTTACTTAATCCAGAAGTTTAACACACTTATCTGGAACCTGGAGACACACACACTTCCTGATTTGAAGGACTTCAACCCTGGTCTCCTGTTTTCTGCAGGAATGCACACTTCTCTGTCATCTCACAGACACCATTCCAAAAAATAACTTTCTGCTTCCAGCTCCCTTCCACGTGTCCTTCAAAGATTCCTAGGCCAGACGCTGGCACAAAGCAGGCTACATGAACTACTCCAACCAGGACCTGGCAAAGAACTGCAATTTAGGTAGCTTAGGTTAGGAAAAGGAGTGCTCCATTCCTTTTAAATTTTTAAATCTAGGCCTTATGATGCCATATTCTCTCTCCACCGTTTTACAAAATGTGCCTCACAACAGCATCCTTAACTGCAGAGCACTTAGGGTAAAGGTGCCAGGAAAACACAAACACAGAGCAGCTGCCTTAAGAGCAAAACCTACAACTCCCTGCAGTGGCTGAACACGATGTGGATCACTCAGATGTCATTTCCAACTGCATGGATTAACATTCAACTCCAAGCTCAGCTCGTATGAGTGGCTGCAGTCATTGTCACAATGACATTAAAAACCTGCTTCCAAAACAACAGCAGTGAACCATCCAAAACAAAGATGGAGTTTGACTTTTATACACCTTAATCATCTTCAGCTGAACTCACACACTGCTCAAAACCTGTCAGCTCAGCTCATGCCATCTGTTACCCCGGAGAAGTTGTTTCTAACAAATTTTCCTCTTACTTTTGAAAGTGGAAGTCTTGAATTCCAAGACCTACTCAGGCTTTGTAAAGTTACTTATGGAAAATGTTTAACTCCTCTAGGTTGAATCCTCTCCTTCACGATTCAAAAGGGAATATTTTGCAGATGATAATACAAAGAGATTTGGTAATGAGAGAAAAATGGAACAATGGCATACTAACACCACAGGGATTACTTTTAACATGTGAGATTCCTCAGCACACTCATTGAAACCAGTGTGTTCATTTCAATATTATTAACATGCTTAAAAAATGCAAAAGCTCCAATTATGAATTGCATAAAAATTTTGTCTAGGTGGGTCTGCAGAATTTGTTGGCAGAAAAAGACACCTGTAGTCTAATTATTTTTTCCTCCAAGACTGAATGGGAAAGTTTGGGGCATTTTCCTCACAATCCAGAAACAAAACTTGCATCCTGGTAGTACAACAAAACCCCAGACCTGGAAAATATTGCAGAAGATGCATCCACACTGCTACAGGGAATAACTGCACTTAACTGCACACCCTGAGCAGCCTTGCACAGTGCACCCAGAGCAGAATTTCACATGTTCTAGAACTGGCAATTTGTCACCATGTCAGCAGAAGCTGCACACGTGGCATTGTCGAGTTGATTGTCAGTCTCAATTCAAACCCTGAATAAACCCTGATACAATCCCAGCATCTGAGAAATGGGTTTTTTTTTCTTTATAGCATTTCATGAAAAACCAAGGACCTTAAATGTAGCTAGCATATGTTGTTGTAAATGCTACTATCTTTTGAAGGTTGCTTTGATTATTAAAGCTTTCATTTTTTATTTTTAGTAACTATCATGCCTCAGTGTCACCAGATGGACATGGAGAACTGCAAACCAAACACCTCTGGCTTGGTTCAGTTCCTCAGAACAAAATGAAAAACAGAGGCTAAGTGCCTCTGAAAAGTAATGCAGTAAAACCATCAAAATAAATATTGTAAAAATACCCCAATCAAATTAAAACCCACCAGAATGCCTCTCCAGGTACAATTAACTGTAAGGCATTCAGCTCCCTTTCTTTTGACTAAAAACAATTAACCAAATATTTTTCAACATACAGGTAACTCCCTTGTAAAAGGAAAAGAAAAATAAACTTAAAAAGCAGCTGTACAGAAGCAACTCTTTACATCCTTAATGCTGAAACATCAAAACTCTTCTTATGGTTCTACTGATAACGACAAGAGACAGCTCTGTAATTATTTATCTACAATGTTCATACTTCAAGAAAAATTCTTTGTAAATTGAAAAAGTAAGTATTTTTAAATTCTGATCATTGAGATAGACATGGCTGTCAAAATGAACAATTTAGCCCAAACAAAACTCACACAAACCCCATGGTCAGGAGGGTGGAAAGGGGACAGAATAAGCCTGGAATAAGAAAATAACTAATTTCATTAAAAACTCACAGAACTATGTTACAGGACAAGAACAAACCCCTGTGTATGTTTTTGTGTCAGAGGTGCAGGAGAGAATTATCTGGGTAAAGATCAGAGATAATTGCAATTACTCCTATTTAAATGAATTCCTTCTATTCAAACCAGTCAAACTATTAAAAATAACAGTTATGTTGAAGGTACAGGTGACCCTGCTAACAAGAGCACAGTAATACTGCCCAAGGAATGATGGAAGATAATTAGGCATTCACTAAGAGGAGAGAAAAGCCCAGTCACCTTTCTCAGTCACAAAGCCTTGTCATTCGGCTGACATTTCACTTGACAATTATCTCACATAAAATGGTCATATCTGCATTTCAAATGTTGCCACCTCTGAAGCAACTGCTCTGCTAAGGAGTCGAGTGATTTATACTGTTTGTATCCACTTCATTTGAATTCTGAAGGTTTTGCTTTTTACTTCTGTAAGAGAAATTGCTCTCAGAATAATTGTACTTTGAAATACAAAACCCTACTGTCTCTGGTGAATATGTAAAGGAGTTACACTTTCATTTCTCCAGGTTGTTACATCTCATTAAATAAAGCAAACAGTTTTAGATAGTTTACCTAAACATACAAAATTTTATTAAACAACATGGATGCCATCCCAGCAAATATTTTCAATCCAGTCATTTAACATTTGCAGGCATCTGGAAAAGCTCCTGGTAAAACAGCTCATCCAGAGCTTGTGAGTATGAATACAAGCCTAATTAAGGAAATAATCCAACCTACAAATTCTAATCACACTGCAATCACTTGTGGTGCTACACGTTTAATTTAGGATAAACAAAATAACAACAGAGGGTGGCTCCTTACATATTTTTCTCTTGCTGCTGCTTGTCTGAAGGAGTTTTTCCTGCAGGTGGCATCCTTAGAAAGCCTTTTCCACGCAGAGCCTGCAGGTCACACTGCAGCCTCTCCCAAGGCTTTGGAGACCTCTCTACCCTCACTTGGAATGAGCCAGTGGTCAAAATGTACTGGGTAAGAGGAGCAGCAAGCCCAGCCTGACTGTTCAAGCCCTTTTCTTTAGCACGTGTAAAGGAAACAAATGCAGAATTCTGTCACCCATATAGATACTGAGAATAAGAAGTGACCATAAGAAGTTCTGAAAGCCTGATTCTGCAGAGCTCTGAAATTCTACGGATTACAAACAATCAAAATTTGACTCTCTGATTGCTGCAGGTATCTCTGCCAGAGATTGTGTCCTTACCATTCCCCCCTTCCCCTACAGGGCAGGATAAGGAACCACAAAGCAGGTGAAAAAGGCCCTCAGTTACCTCAGTTCACAGTCCTGAGTGTGAGTTTGAACAGCCCTCCCTCCTCAGTTATGGCAGGCAGGGCTGAGACTCCTTCCAGGACTGGAGGAAAGCACCGCACCAGACCAGACAACCTGCAGGATTGTTACAGCAGCTTTTGTGCACCACGCTGGCATTTCAGTGATTTCACTTCTGAGGCAGCACCAGCCTGAACAGCACGTCCTGCCTGGGGCTCAAAAATAATTTAGAGGATAAACACACAATTTATACTCTCAATGAAAGCCTGGGAAACAGAGGGGAAGCTGCCTCCTCCTCCCAGCCAATGACACAGATTCACTGTGACATAAAGCAAACCCTTGTTTGCCACTAAAAGATGACAAACTGATGCTGTGCACCAGCTTCTGTCAACGCCTGCAGTTGCCACTGGACTCTCAGGAGACACAAAAAAGTCAGCACACACAGCTATAGTTTGTCACAGTTAATAATTTCTACCCAGCTCGAGACTTACAGGTATTGAAGAAACTGCTCTTCCTGCACTGCTCGACTGTGCCAGTCCAGGGGGCATTGAGGGAGCACCGTGTCTGGAAAGCCCATGCCAGGCTGGAGTAGGAGCTGCAGCTCCCTCTCACTGCCACAGGAGCAAACCCTGGGAGCAAAGACACACAGGAGTTTAGAGACAGCACATGTCCTTCCCCAGAACTGTGTTTCCTGGGGAGAAAAAACAGTGCTTTCCAAAGGGGGCCACACCCCAGCCCTCTGTCTTGAAGAAAAAAGCAGGATGTGGGAGGGAAAACGTTGCAGCAGAAAAACTCACAAAGAGAAGGAGGCAAGAAGGCCGTGAGCACATTGCTGATGGAGTGATTTTAATAAATTATTACGAAGTAGCTGCAGCCTTTTGATTTTCCTGGTTTACCTGCAAGAAATGGTTTGGGTTTTTTAAGGATATTCTTGTGACTAGACTGTGGAAATGCTTCCCTCCACTACAGAAGCTCCTGTTTTCAAGCCCCTCTTAATGTTCAGGCTTTAATCACAGTTTGGCACCGCTTCATTATGGACTGCCCTGAGCATGAAAAGTGACCTGAAATTCATTAACTACTTAGATTTTGTTTAAGAAAAGAAAGGCAAGAATGTTTTTAGAGGACTGTAAAGATGTTTTCCCTTCCTTCTAAGTGTATTTTGATTCTTACTGGGAAAGAAACCCCAACTTTTGAGTTTTGAAAAGTGACTGAAAAGGATTAAAAACCAGAAAGGAAAATTAGAGAAAAATGAGAGAAAAAAAGATGGATTCCTATTGACTAAAAATGTTCACGATGAGGCAAAAGATAGAAAGAATGGGAAGAACATAGTAATTTAATTACAAAGCAAACCACGTCACTCCATCACCTCAAGGCAGATGTCACTGCCCGAGCTGCTCTGCTGGGTGCCTGATCCAGTTTTCCAGAGGCACGGCCACCCTGCGAGGATGAGGATGAAAGAGCTGCACCACCTCAACTTCCCTGACCCCGCAGCGATCCCTCGGTGAAACCCCGGAGCGGGGGAGGCACCGGGGGCTGCTCTGCCCAGCTCACAGCTCACATCCACGGGAAGGCAGCGGGGACACTGCAAACCCACTGTGCACACACATGGGGATGTCCGGATGTGCACAGGGATGTCTGGATGTGCACAGGGGTGTGTAAATGGATGCCCACACGGATGCCCACACGGCTGTGTACATGGACGCCCACACGGGTGCATGTCCGGCTGCGCCCCCTCAGCGCGCTCCCCTCGCCCTGAGGGGATCCCCCCACCTCCCTCGGCCCCTGCCCGGTCCGGCGGGCGCTGCCCTCCCCGCGGAGGCCGCCCCGGCTCCCCGGACTGTCCCGTCACCTCGCCAGGCCGCTCGCAGCGCCCACGCCCGGCCCGCAGCCGCCGCCGCCGCCGCCGCCATGCCGGGCCCGCCCCGCCCGGCCGCCGCCGTGAGGCGCCGCGCGCGCTGCCTGACGGCGAAGGCGGGAACGGGGCAGCGGCGGCGGCCGCAGCGAGGCGGGAGGCGAAGGGCAGCGGCCGCCGCTCGGCTGCAGCTGTGCTGCCGCCCCAGCGCAGCCTCGCCGGCGCTCTGCCCCCGCCCAGCCCCGCGGGCAGGCGCGGAGCAGCCGCAACGGGAAAGGCCCCTCAGGCCCCAGCGGCCGCCATGGCGGGCCCGGCCGTGTGGGCGGGGCCCGGGCCGAGCCCGCCTTCTGGGAGCTGGAGTCTCACAATAAACTCTTTTTACGTTCCTCTTCTTCTCCAGCACCGCTGGTGCCTCATAGCTCGAACTACGCCTTTAAAGGTGTCAACGCTCCATTTCCCGGTGTTAAAAATACCCACTGTAAAGTTGGCTTTTCGCAAATATCAAAATAAATGCTATATATATAACGTAAAAATGGCCTTGCTTCTATTTCTACTATTAACAAAACTTAAACATAGTAGTAGCTAATATAGTTATGCATAAACTGTCTATTTAATCAAAATAACATTCAATAAACAGAAGATAAAGACCCTGCTGCTAATATGCCAAGTATCAGCACCTGCCGTCTAAAGAAAGTATAAACCAAAGCCCAAACTAGAAGTAATAATAAAATATTTTATATTGTAAATATAAAATCCATATTTATATGATCTATATAATATATTTATATAATATCTATATAAATACAAAATTTATGTTAAAATAGTTTCATTTTATTTATTATAAATTAAATTTCTATTAAATAAAATATTTTATTATAAATATAAACATATATACTATAGAATTATATATAGATATATATAAAATAAAAAATAAAAATAAAAAACAGACTAAAACCATAGCTAAGAAACACAGGTGCTCTGAAAAAGCAAACCCGAAGAGTAACCACGCCAAACAAGTCCTAGAATATAAAAATTAGTTTGCACAAAAATATGAATATACATAATAGTCATAATAAATATACAATAAGCTGGTGGAATAGGAAAAGTACTTAAAGAATGTGGCCAAAGATAGTAAGAGTAGTCTTAGCTAAATGCCAAACACCCAGGTGTTTTAACCCTTTATCTCCTATTGTCTTTTTAGTAAACTTTTTAAATTTTACCGAAAAAGTTTACATTTTTCACGGTGGTCTTTGTTTGTTTGTTTGTTTTTTAGGGTTTTTCACAGCGATACTTGGAATGAACACTGGCATTAGGGCGGTCTTTATTTAGGGTTCTGCTCTCGTTACAGCGCTCCTGCTGTCCGCACAAACCGGTGCTCCAGCCGAGAGGCGCACACGTCGATTATTTATTCCTTTATATTTATTTCAGAGCTGCGCAAACCCAGCTGCTCGGTGATACCCCGAAGTCGAGGCGTCGATGCTCGCTGGCCCGCGGTTCTCTCGTTAATTGGCGTTCCGCTGATGTTTAATGACTCTCTCGCCTCTCATGCTGATCAGCCTGCGGCTTCCTCTCGGTCTGAGGTGTGCTCTCAGCTGGCGGCTGTGATCGTCCCTGCTGGAATTGCATCTCACCCGGGCACAGCTGATCCAGCACAGTCGCTGAGCTGTCTTTATTGGTTTCTTCCTTACCTTGGGACTTCTGCTGAATGTCCTAGGGGCCCATAAATTCTGTTTTCTTTGTGTCCGATATCAGTGGTGCACCCTCCTTCCCAAGCCGAGTTAACCTCCCCTGGGTCTGAGATCTTTGAAATATGTCCAGCCCTAAACCTGAGCAAGGCCCTTCCACCTGTGAAAAACAAGCCTTGTTGTTTTTTGGTAAAATTTGAAGAGTTTAATAAAAAGACAATAGGAGATAGAAATAAAGCGAAGAGTAATGACAGCCGGGTGCTTTGCATTCAGCCAAGAGCACCCTTACAATCTTGGAAATACTCTTTAAATGTTTTTCTATTGCATTAGCCCGTTGCATATTCATAGACTATCATCCAAAATTTAAACATTCCTTTGAGTTTAGATGTTCTTTTGCTTGGTTTTAACCTTTGACTTATCTTCATGCCATATCCTGCAGGTTAAGTCAATATGTTTTATTTCTCCTCGTGGTTCCATCCTGATGTTTTCACCCTCCCTGATGAACACCTAACCCTGTCTCTCTCTCACACTGAGACCCTCCTGTCCCTTCCTCCTCACAGCACGGCCAGCAGATTCTCTCCCAGCAAACTCATCTTTATCACACCCAGAGCTGGGAGGGCAGGGCTGTTCCCACTCTTGGATAATTAACACAACTCCAATGTATCAAGGGCAGGATTGTCCTCAGCATCATCCCCATCTGTCCTCCCACGCTTTCTCCTGTGTGTGCAGCACAGGCAGTGGGGTTGTTGGTGTGAACACAATCCGGGCGTGTTTGTGTGCTGCATTACCTTCCTCTTGCACAGGTCTCAGTATTGAAGTATTGAAGTATTATCACTAATAACAAATGACGTTGTTGGCATCAGTGAGCACAAGCACGGTGCCTTCAGCGTGCAGCACAGTGACTGCTTGGTGCCTTACGGGGCAGAAACACACCCAGAAGCTGTAAAGAAGAATTTCCTGTAGTGCTCTGGCAGCCTAGCTGCTGGCAGAAAATTGATGCAAGACATAATCTTTTCAACGGGATTTTTATCTTATCTCCTGGCACTTTAAGTGTGCCCATTTTCACAGTGCTGAGATATCACATCTGTCAGGACATGACCCTGATGGTGTCACCGAGGGAAAACCAATTAGCCCCTCATAAATTCCTGTAGATGTGTTCACTGAGGTATTTATTTCCAGCTCTTCCTTTTGGAAGTAATTGTGTCATGTAGAGAATTAAGCCCTCTTTTATGTTTATGCACTGGGTGATGTAATGGAAATGCCACTTTCTGCGCATCGTTTAGCAAAGAGAGGGAATTTGCCTTGTACCAATTTGTTAGCCAGGCAGTGAAATGGCTGCACCTTGTTACGCTGGGACAGCAGCTCAGCGCCAGCAGAGTGAGCAGGGCCGAGTTTCCTTGTCTTGTGCCACTGGGAACTGCTCTATGCACTAACCAGCCTCTCAGAATGCTGCACAGATTAATAAGGATGGAGAAAAAGTAACTTACAGTCCTGAAAACTGGTTCCTGAAGCTCATTTTAAAGATTAAACTCAAAGAGGGTGAATTTCCTCCTTCTTGAGAGTTACTGCACTTATTTTCTTTCCACCCCCTCTAAAAAATGGAGCTACATTTTAAGGAAAGTCTTTCTAAAAGGGTCTAAACTGATTTGGAGCAAAACCTGCATTTAGTATCCCACTGCACTCCGGTGAGACACACAGCAGGTCTGTCCTGCAGTGGAATACTTTCAGCAAAGTGATGTTAACAGCTATTTCTTTGCTGTTTCAGTGTCCTGCACTGGAATATTTTCAGCAAAGTGATGTTAACAGCTATTTCTTTGCTGTTTCAGAGCACAGAAAAAAATGCCATCATATCTGGTGACTGATTTGTATCAGGATTAGCCACGGATTTGTGAAGGGTGCTGCTGCCACTGGGAGGGGCTGGTAATGGGCCATACAAGGGCAGGCTTCCTGCTCCAATAAAGGAACAATTGTACACTCTAATGCCAGCAGAGAAAAATTCCAGAGGAGATGCGATTTTGATTAGGGTTTTCCCGTCCTTGAATAATAGCCAAGTCTCAATCTAGTTAATTTGTATCTACAAGACTGATAATTTTAAACAACTGATAACATAAAACACTGGGGGATTTTCTGCCTGGCTCATTGCTTGTAAATCTCTGAGGTTTTAAAGTCACTCCCCAGTGCACATTTTCCCCTTGTAGAAGCAATATCAAACAAATGCATCACACTGCTTTGGCTCCTCCTTGGCAGGAACTCCAGAGATGCAGAGAGAAAGCAGAATAGATTCTCCATGGAAACCTGGACTTTGCTTTTGTACATCTTGGGGGCTGGTGGATGAATCCTGCTCCAACGAGGTGTCATGAAAGATGCCAGACCAAGGATCCACTTGCCAGAGTGCAGATGACTTTAGTACCAAAGTGCTTTTAAGGTTTCTGCCCAAAGCCTGTTTCTCCTCAGCCAGGCAGCAGTGACTGCCACACCACCTCCCAGGTGGTCACTCCTTTGTTTTGTGGCAGCAAAATCCAAATTCCCTTTGCAGATGCTATCCCTGCACTCCCTGCCTGTGTCCTGCTGCTACAGAGGGATCTCAGGTGCCAAGGAGAGTGGCACAGACAACACAAACCTTTGCTCATCAAAGGCTTTGCACCAAAGGCTTTTCCATGAGGTGGCAAATACAGCGAAACACCAAGCAAAAAGTCAAGCCTCATGCTGGTTGCCCACAGTAGCAGCACAAAATTAAGGGGCTGGAGTGCTCAGAGCTGGTACTGGGGGACTGCTTCTCTCCCAGCAGCAATGAGAACCTTGCCTTCCTGAGGAGGAGCCCAGTGTCCTCCCAGAAGTCACTCAAGGTCCGTAGGAATGAGTCCTGATGAGAGTGACATTTTGTCAGGGACTGGGACATCTCTAGAGAATGTCAGGAAGCCAAAGGGTACATTGTGAATAACAGGGATGAGAAATTATGGCTCAGAAAATAGATGCTTTCAGGCACAAAATGAATTTTCATTTTGCTTGAGAGGACTTTAAAAAAATTAAAGCATACTGTCATCTCCTCTTTAAACTACATCTCTAGAAAAGAGGTGAGGAGATTTTTCTTTTCTCCCTTCCTGACAAATCAGAGATTAAAGAAATTTAAAATTAATGCAACACTCAAAAAAAAAAAATTAAAAAATGGAAAGAAACTCCCTGTCTTCCAATCCTACGAGCTGGTGGAGGTGACCTGGGCCAGGACAGCTGAGCTGGGTTATGTCAGGGTCAGAAACACAGAAGAAACAAAGGCAAAAGAGCTCTCAGACAGGTCTGAAGTGTCTGCCTCAGCCATCCCAGCATACTGAGGGGGAATCTCAGCCCCTGGTCTCTTGGCTGTGCTGGATAAGCATGAGCACACTGTCAAAGAGGGTGTGAAAAGCTCCTCTGCCTATGAGGAAAGGCTGGGAGAGCTGGGGTTGTTCAGCCTGGAGCAGGGAAGGGGCTCCAGGGAGACCTTATTGTGGCCTTTCAATACTTAGAAGAAAGACAGGGACAAACCTTTCAACTTTTTAGTAGAGCTTCTTGCAATAGAATGGGGGATAATGGTTTAAAGCCAAAAGAGGGTAGTTTTAGGCCGAGTATAATTTATAGTTTTTTATAATGAGAATGATAAAATGCTGGAACAGGTTGCTCAGAGAGGTGCCCCAGCCCTGAAAGCATTCAAGGTTGGATGGAGCTCTCAGCAAACTGGTCTAGTTGAAGATGTCTCAGCTACTTGCAGGAACATTGGAGTAGATGACCTTTAAAAGGTGCTTATCAACTCCAGTGATTCTGTGAGGGCTGTCAAAAAGCCTGGCAGGTGGCTCTGGGAGGGGAGCCTGGTGAGAACAGGCTTCCACCAGGCACATGGAACAGGCTGGGGAAGATTCCCAGCAGGAACAGAAAGCTGCATCATTTCTAACCCAGCCCGTTGAGATGTTCCTCCTCCTTCTTATTGCTCCCTACTTATCTGTGTTTTCCACTTTTTATCTCCAATGCTGGTTTACCCACAGCACGGGGCTACCCCTGGAGAGGCCCTGGCTGGTGCTGAGATGTGTTTTCACAGGCTGAGATCTCCAGGCAATTACAGACTGACTGGAAATCAGTGGAACAACTTCACAGCCACATCCTGTCAAGATTTGATCTAAGCAATTGTACAAAAATCGAGAACTAGTATCTTCCCATGCATAATGCATGCTTTGATTTCCTGCTTGCTTGGCATCCTTCTAAAAGAAGCTGTTGAAATATTTCATCAACAAATGAAGATCTCAGCAGAAGCCTGAGAAAACATGCTGGAGGAAAGGGATCCAAAGCAACACGAGACACTAGAATTTCCTGGAGTCAGGTGCTGTGCTGTTCCTCAGCATTCCTGTGGCAGATCCTGAGCCATGAGCAGCCCACCCCAGTGAGGAGAGCCCGAGGGTCAGGCTGGTCTCTGACCCTGCAGTGGGCAATGAATGTCCAGGCAGCTGCACGAGCAACAGCAGCAGCTCCCCAGGGCACACGCCTGGAGGGATCCCCACAGCAGCACTTCATGGCTGAGGCCAAGGTTCTCTTGCCCATAAAAGGGGCAAAGAACAAGGCAGAAACCTTTTATTTGTACTGGGCTTTGGGGAAAAAAACAAACCAAGAATTTCTGGAAGCCCAAAGAAAAAAGGTCCCCTAAGAAGGAAGTTTAATTTCCATACTGAGGAATTTCATGGAACTCCAACTTCAGTTACTGGGTTTTGCCAGTGTTTATAGCTTTCCCTTTCCCTTTCCCTTTCCCTTTCCCTTTCCCTTTCCCTTTCCCTTTCCCTTTCCCTTTCCCTTTCCCTTTCCCTTTCCCTTTCCCTTTCCCTTTCCCTTTCCCTTTCCCTTTCCCTTTCCCTTTCCTTTCCTCTGATTCCTGTTTCTCTGCTTTGAGCCGACCAGTAAAGCTGTAAGACCCTCTACATTTCTCCATGACTTTCCTGATTCTCTTCCCTCTGTTTCCTTCCTGTGTGGATGATGACTTGGGCAGCATCCAGGCAATTGAACCCCGAGCTCAGCCAGATGAGTGGAAAAATCCAGGACATAAAGACCGAGATGGAAAATTTGTCTCTGTTCAAATTGTCATTAGATTTCACAGAACAAGAGAAATACCTTCCCCCAAGAGAATGAGTGTCTTGTTTTTGTGGGGCCTAGGAGCTGTAAGAAATCTGCCAAAGAAATAACATCTCTATTTTCTCTGCCCCTGCTTCCCCCTGCCCCCTGCAAACTTGAGTGAAGAGGGTTTGGAGGTTTCCATAGTTACACAGTACCATTAAGCAAGAGGGAAAAAGAATACCTTGGGAATCATGAAAAAAAAAGAAAAATATGTTTATTAATACATCCACTTTAACTGCTCCCTGCTGACAACTTCACAATTAAATAAAGTGTGTAGCAGCAGAAGGCTGCTGGTTAGAGTCCTGTGAGTGCCCCGTTTGTTTGTGGTGTCAGACTTTGGCTCAGTGTGGTGTCTCTGCCAGCCTGGGGCTGCCAGGGCCTGAGCAGGTCATGGCCAGCACTGTCCAGGTACTGCTCAGCAGCACATTCAGGAGGGACACTGGGGACCTCCTGTGGGATCCCATCACCAGCACCGTTCCCCAGTCCAGCGAGGGAAGCCTGGCAGCAAATGTTGTTTTTATATATCCTTGCAAGAGTGTGAAGCTGAACACCTGACTTCAGAAAATAACAATGCCCTCTCAAGGGAAATGAACTGAGGGTCTTTTGCTTTTGGGAAGCTAAGAACAATCCTTTCCCTTTCCCTTTCCCTTTCCCTTTCCCTTTCCCTTTCCCTTTCCCTTTCCCTTTCCCTTTCCCTTTCCCTTTCCCTTTCCCTTTCCCTTTCCCTTTCCCTTTCCCTTTCCCTTTCCCTTTCCCTTTCCCTTTCCCTTTCCCTTTCCCTTTCCCTTTTCCTTTCCAGTAAATGCTCAGAGGCATTCCAGGCAGGTTTCTCGTCCTGCCCTGCTTTCTGTCTTACACGGAGCTTTGCAGGCTGCATTGCTCTAACAAGGCAAAGAGGCTCCAGTCTGTGGCAAACTATCTGTAAGGGAAGGTGGATTGGTTCAGGAGTTTTCCATCTCCCTTTCAAACATCAGACACTGGTGGAAGTTAACAAAGCAAAACTTTCTGAATTACTCTAGGACAAGTATTCCAAAGTATTAAAAAAAAAAAAAAAAGGATTTATGCCAATTAACTTCCATTCTCTGGTTACAAAGCCACATAGAGGGAAGCTGCTAGAAACTATATTCATGTTATTGCACTCAGCTCTGTCTTGAGGCTGGGGTGTGTGTGTCCATTTTAAATTTAGGGAGTGTCCCATATGTCCTTAGGAATGTTGGACATTTTGGTGTAATAAAGCACTTTGTTTTTTCAGTGTCTGCCATATGTTACATTAATTGCTAGGAAAAACAAAATCATGCCACCATTTACGAACAAGAGAAGAGGAATTATGGCTTTGATGCTCTGCAGATGAAGGCACCTGGAAGAGCCACTGTGGGATGAGGGCCGACCCACAGTGCTGCAAAGGGCCCTTGATGAAGAGAGAAGGAGCAGCACAAAATGAGAAATCACTTGGACACAGGAGGAGAAACACAGAAGTCCAGAAGCGGAGAGCAAAATGTGGAGAAATCCCAAGGTTGCTGTTTGGGAGAAGACAGGAAAGAGAAGGGTGGCAAGTCCAGAGCAGATGCTTGATTTGCTCAGGTCAGGGAGACCTGAGCTGCTCAGAGTTTTGGAAAAGCCTGCCAGGGCCATGCAGGGGCTTCACAGGCACCATGCCCCTATCCTGTCTGGAAGTGGATGTCCCCCTGCCATGCTGTCAGCTGGGATGGAGCTGGATGAAAACCACTCTCACAAGGAATGCAGTATTAGTTCAAATGTCTGATCATACATTTAGTTAATTACTGAGTGAATTGCTTGATTGCTACACAGAACACACAGCGGTGTCTATGAGCTGCTGGAAGGGTTTCTGGGTGGGCTTCAATGCTCTCACTGTCCTCACTGAGGAAGATTGCTGCAGGGAAAATGTAGCTCTTCACACCTCAAACCTTCCCAGTGACAGCTCGCCAACTCTTACCTTTAGGGCACGTGGGAGCCTGTTTCATGAACGTGAAATGTTAAATCTTTGTGCTTATCACCAGTGTGCAGCCACCTGGGCGGGCTGCAAGCCCAGTTCTCCTGTCAGGGCTTTCCTGAGGACCTGCCCCAGGAGTCTCCTGCTGCCTGGCAGTGACTTCGGGTAGGTGGTGAGCTGAGACAACCTGAAGCCCTCAGAGATCTGAGAGCACTGCGAGAGGCATTTGTCAACTGTGCTTGCCAGAAGCACAGCCACTTGGGAAAGACAAATTTCAGGGATGCTTTTGACATCTATAAACAAAGTCAAATATTTTGACTGCAGCGACGTAGTGGCTGCTGTGCATTACAAGTACAGGCAGAAGCACTTTCTGCTGAGCACTTGATCAGGCTGGTGGGTACTTGGTCTGCCTTCTATTTGTTGCCTCATTCAGAATAAAATGCCAACGTTCTGATTATAATTTGTGAATACAGTACTCTGCCCTGAGCTCAGGAAATGCTTCAGTCTTTTCCAATTTTCAGAGTACTTGAAGGACCAAGTGCAAACCTTCTTGCCTGTATCATTTACTGAGGAAAGGAACCATTAGCTGCAGCAAGAGAAATATCTTAGCTGTGCTATGATATTATGGCTTGTCATCTGCCACTAATGCCTAGGGGAAAGAGAGCTTTTAAGGCAGAATTATGCTACAAAAGAAATAAGCACCTATGTCCTGGGGAAAACCTTGCCTTAACTCACTCAGCAGCAGTGGCCAGGTCTATTCCCTCCTTCCCTTGATGAACATTCTTGTTATGGGGTGGTTCTGCTTGATGGCTCCGTGCTCAGCATGCTGTAGCTCACGTGTGAGGAAATGCTGTGGATGCTCCCAGCCTGCTCCCCTGTTTCCCTGGGTGCTTTTGTCCCTGCCTTGCAAGAGCCCTCGGAATTCCAACCCGCTCAGGGCATAAATGTATTTGTGAATATCCATGGGGCCATGAAATCCCACTTCACACTCTGCAGGTTTTAGATTACTGCTTTCAAGGAGGCTCACGAGATGTTTAACTGGCTGAGTTGCTGGATGGGAAGTGGTTTGTGGATGGAGCTAAGAGCTTTCTGGAGATTTTTTCCAAACCAGGCAATTCTTCTCAGAGCCCCTTTGATCTTTAGCAGCAAGACCTCCCAGTAGACTTGCAGCTCTTCCTGGCTACTGCCAGGCTAAAGAGAACAGTATTTTTCTCTCCCTTTTTTCCTTTTTTCTCTTATTGGAGCATTTTGCCTTCTGGGCACAGTTTTCCTTCATAATAACCTGATTCTGCTTACTAAAAAAAAAAAAAAAAAAAAAAAAAAAAAGAGAGAGAGAGATCGATTGGAAAAAAAAACCAAACCAGCAAAAAACCCCTGAGGCCACCCAAATCTTTGTCAGGGCAGGTCTAATGTGAAGACCTGAAAGGAGATTGAGCAAGAGAATGTGTCCCTAATCAGTGCTGTGGAGAGAAGAAGAGCCAAGGTCAGGCAGAGGGGCTGCAATGCAAGCAGCAGCTACCTGCACAGTGCAGGGCTCCAAAGCTCACACCAGACACCTTGGGAGTGATGCTGGGAGCTCTTTGTCTCATCTGGGAGCTCCTCATCTTCCTCTTTCACCCAGCAGGCCAGAGCACAGAGAAAAACCAGAAGTCTGGATTGTCCCCTGAGACACCAACCTGTACTAGCCCAGGACCTGGATCTCCATGGCGCTCCTGAAGTGACCAAGAGCACGTCAGCTCCACGAAGGAAGGACAAGCTGTTCTCACCCCTCATGCCCACTGCAGAAATCTTGTTTCCTTTGCTCTGCCTGTGGCTCACAGAAATTTTCCTCCAGGTATGCAACAGACACCAACAAGCAGAGAGGAGCTGGCCAGTGACAGTCTGTGGAACCATCATGCAAGTTTCTGCAGGCCAGCTGGGTTCATGCATTAATTTAACTGTCTCTGACTCTCCTGGCTTTGTTTTTTTTTAATTTTTAATAAGAGGAGAGCTGTCTTGTCTGAGTAAGTAAAACATTCCAGGCCTGAAGGGGTTTGCAAAGGGAACTTGGCAGTTCCAGCTACCAGCTCATCTGTGGAAGTGCCAGAAGAAGCAGCAGGGCACAAGTCAAGGAATGGCAGACGTGCAGCAAGCCAAGAGAGCAGCTGTGCCACCCAGGATGGAGCACAGAGCATCCCTGGGAACTGGCAGCAGGTAGAATGTGAGGACTGCTGGGTGCACTCTGTGCTGGAACACCAGGGCTGTGACTGCTCCCTCGGCTGCTGAAGCCAACTGAGGTCGGGGTTGGGTTGGAAAGGGAACACTGAGAATTTCAGGCTTTCTGTGCTCACAGACACTGAGCCCCAAGCAAACACTGCATTGACCTGAGGCTGTGGAGAAGGCTCCCAAAATTGAGTGACAGCACTGGGACTGTGGGTGTGGAATTTGGATAGAAGTGTGTGATATCACAGGGTGGAAAACTTAGAGCTTAATGTTTTAGAATATAGTAATAGATATAAAGCAAGATGGAAGGTTTAGGACATAGACTAATTCTTTCTTTTTCACCTTCTTCTCCATGGGTCTGGGTGGTATTCAAGTCAGAGCAAGAGCACACCAGGAGGCAGAGCTGAGTAGCAGAAAAAATGCCCTGGGAGGCAGCTTGGGAAAAGTAGGTTTATTCTCAGCTCCAGGACAAAACTTGTGGCCGAGCCAGCTCCTTCATCTATAAAGCAGACATCTGTGCTCAGAAAGTCAGGTGCTAGGATTGTACAGGAGCTGCTCTGTGGAAACAGGGGAACTTTAAAAAAAGGCTGTTGTTCTTAGAAATAAGTAATATGTATATATATGTATGTATGTATGGTATGTATTTTTGTTTATACCTATCTATATTTATTTGCTGATATAAATATGTATTTATGTACCTATATTTATGTAGAGATATTATATGTCTGTGTTTATCTATGTGCACCTTTACATACATGTACACATATTCACGTGCAGAAATAAATCCATTCTGTGCAGCACCAGAACCTCAGCTTGTGCTGCTTTCCTCACTTCTCCTTCTCCTTCACTTTCTCCTTCCCCTCCTTCTCCTCCTTCTTTAATGAAATGGAGTGAAAAGGCTTGAAACTGTGAAATGAGTGCCAGGAGGCAGAACAGAAGGACTCTCTATCCGTGGAAGGATTTAAATAACCCAGCTTTCAGGGGCAAGGCTCAGAAGTTCTGAATGCAGAGGGCTGGTAGATGGCCCTGCCTCTGAAAGTAGTTCTCAGCCTGCCCTTCCTGTGGGGTCCCCCAGCTGACATCTTGCTGTGTTAAATCTTGCCAAATTAGGGGGAGATAAATTATGAGATATCCAGTTTATATGGTGGTGCTTTTGTGGTGGTGTTTATATGGTATTGATACTTCTGCCCTGCAGAAGAGAACCTTTGGGCAGGCTTACATCCTTGACCAAAGGAAGGTCAGAGTCCTTGACAGGGTGATTTGCTCATCCTGTGATAAAAAAAACCCATTTCCATGCAGGGACAGCCTGCAAAGTCCCCAGGTGAGGCATCTGCCTTCCTTCCCCTCAGCCTCTGAGGAGCTCTCTGCACAAAATTGGCTCTGACGTGCCACAGTGGTTTCCCCACAGAACTCCACCAGTGCTGATGCCAGATGAGTGCTTAAAAACTGTACTTAGGTCTTGAAGAAGCCTTTCAAGTAGTTTACCCATCTTTTACTCAATACCAAGACCCTTTGAAAGACCTGGGAACAATGAAAGCAAACCAGGAAACTTCATCCAGTCCCTAAAATCAAAGTGTGTAACAATGAAAGAAGAGAGCAATGCCAGGCCTACATACTGAGCTGCAAACAGCAGCACTGCACAGAAAAGTGCCAACACAAATAAAACCACAGTGCACTGAGCAATCCCCCAGTTCTGGGATTCCCAGAGCAGTGTGTTTGGGTTAGAGACTTTCCAATGGCAGAGGAGCCAGTGCAGGGGTTAAAGAATCAGACATGTCATCACCAGCTCTCACTGCAGAGCCCAAGTGAGGAGGATGGCTCTGGGCTGCATGCCAGGACCCCATCACAAAGTGATATTATCCAAAGTTCTAGGCAGAGCTGACTGGAAAGACTGAGGCCAGGCAACAAACCCTAAGAACATGCTTTTCTGTCAAAGCTGGGAAAAAACCTTGTGAGAACTCTGTGGTTCTGACAAAAAACACACAGTGAAAATCTTTGCACTTCATTTTGGAATATTTTATGGCGTCTGCTATTATTCCTTGATTTTAAAAAAAAATATTCTGACATCATGGGAGAAAATATGGATTCAATATTTTTATGGGAAAATGCCACAGTCAAAAATTTTTATTTCTGTGACTCTCCATTTAATAGGGCAAGGGATTCTTCACAATGCTGGAACAGGGACCAGAGTGACTGTGGGATTGCCATCCCTGCAGATACTCAGACCTCAGCTGAACATGGCCCTGAGCAAACCCGTGTAATTGGCCCTGCTCGGAGCAGGGAGTCAGACTGGAACTTCTCCCAGCCAACCTACATTATTCTGTACTCTGTGATGCAAAGGATGGGAAAAGGCTTGCTATGACACAGGGGAATTAAAGCCTAAGGAAGATTTTTTTTCCCCATCAGACTCTCTTCTCCACAGAAAATCATGAAGTGCAAACCATTAAATTTCAAAAACCTAAAAATATTCCGTAGCGCTGCCTCCTCTGGCAGAAGGGTGGTGGGGTCATTTGATCTTCCTTTTAACACGATTTTTTCTTTTCCTTTTCAGTTTAACATCAAACAGCTCCAGCTGGAAGTGGGACCTGAAGGATTTGCCCTCCTTGGACCTGGCCTACTCTTGCAGCGGTGTGACGAGGCAATCCAGCCTGCAACTTCACAGCGCTGGCTGGAAGGCACACAGCAGGGACTGACAACAGCACCAGCTTCCTTCCTCTGTGTTTCCCAGCTGCTTTTTGCCACAGAGCCAAACAGGATTCTTTGCTTTTGCAAGTGGATCACCACCAGTTCCCGTTCTTTCAGGTTAAAGGCAATTAGTGGATATTTATAGTGCACTCCATGTGGAGGGACTACTTTGGATTTAAGTGCTTTGGCCCAGTCCAAAGAGAGACTCGTGACTGTGGCTGCCTCTGCTGCCATTCTTTAACTTCAGATTTAGTAACCCTCAAAACAGTTTCTATTTCCTCTTTACCTTAAATTTCCCTTTCCGCTTTCCTCATTGCTTCACTACATCGACCTTGACATCCCCACCTCTTCAAGGCCCCGGTGCTGGTGCCTTGGGAGCACAGCTGCTCCCAGGGCTTGGAGCAGGAGGTGGAGCAGCTGCCTGCACTGGCACAGCCCCTCTGGCAGCTGCCAGACCCTCCTCTCTGCTGGGCACCCATCCTGCAGTGGGCCCTGGATGAAATGAGCACGGAATATCCTGATGCAGGGCCATGGTTTGGCTACCCCTTGTGTCTTGGGGTGCAATGCAGGATGTATTCCATTCCCCGCTGTTGAAACAGGTTGAAGAGGTGTTTTCCTTTATCTCATAACTCCAGAGAGGAGGGGGCTTTGTCTTTCTGTTACTGGGCAGCTGTTCAAACCAGCTGGGGCAGGGCTCTTTATCCCTTCCAGGACCCAGCCTCCCTCCAGGGGATCTCTGCTGTCCATGGGCCATCCAGGTTCACTGCAGGGCTGATACAATTCCATCATCCATGGGAGATGCTGCACCCAGGGGAGGAGCCCGGCATTCCCACCTGGATAAACCCTGGCATTCAGAGCCCAGCACAGCCTGTGTGCACTGCATTCCCACCTGGATAAACCCTGGCATTCAGAGCCCAGCACAGCCTGTGTGCTCTGCATTCCCAATGGATAAACCCTGGCATTCAGAGCCCAGCACAGCCTGTGTGCTCTGCATTCCCACCTGGATAAACCCTGGCATTCAGAGCCCAGCACAGCCTGTGTGCACTGCATTCCCACCTGGATAAACCCTGGCATTCAGAGCCCAGCACAGCCTGTGTGCACTGCATTCCCAATGGATAAACCCTGGCATTCAGAGCCCAGCACAGCCTGTGTGCACTGCATTCCCAATGGATAAACCCTGGCATTCAGAGCCCAGCACAGCCTGTGTGCTCTGCATTCCCACCTGGATAAACCCTGGCATTCAGAGCCCAGCACAGCCTGTGTGCTCTGCATTCCCACCTGGATAAACCCTGGCATTCAGAGCCCAGCACAGCCTGTGTGCTCTGCATTCCCACCTGGATAAACCCTGGCATTCAGAGCCCAGCACAGCCTGTGTGCTCTGCATTCCCACCTGGATAAACCCTGGCATTCAGAGCCCAGCACAGCCTGTGTGCACTGCATTCCCAATGGATAAACCCTGGGATTCAGAGCCCAGCACAGCCTGTGTGCACTGCATTCCCAGAGGAACACCAGACCCATCTCACACCACTGGACCCTGCTACAGGATCATCTCTGCTCCAACAGAGCCACATCTGTCACTGCAGGAGGGCTGCACTGGACTGTTCCCAACACCCTGACCAACAGGGTGTCAGGCTGTGCTCTGACTCTGGCAGGGTTTCCAGGATATTTGTTTGTTTTTGTACTACTGCATTTGTATTTTAAAATATTCCTAGCAAAGTACTGTTATTCCTATTCGCGTATCTTTGCCTGAAAGCCCCTTAATTTCAAAATGATAATAATTTGGAGGGAGGGAGTTTACAGTCTCCATTCCAAGGGAAGCTCCAGCTTTTCCCTGGCAGACACCTGTCTTTCCAAACCAAGACACCTTGCAGATTCCCTTCCTGAAGGCACTGATTTAAACAGACCCCAGTCTAGAATTAGTTCTCTTTCTCTCTTAATAACACTCTGTACCCTATACTGCAAATACTTCTTACTGCGTTCTGCTACATGCAGTGAAAATTAAACAGCACACAAACCTCTGCAGTTCAAGCATCCCAAATAACATTACACAGCCACTTTCAAATTCTCAGCATTTGCCATCCAGGCTGCTTAGAAGGAATTCACATTAACAGTATATTATAGTTAAATATTATGCAGTTAGAAAATCGAATTTCTCCCATAAGAGAGACATAAGCACTGTAGGAAAAAAAGCAGTTTATGACATTGCAATCAACCACTCTTGTGGGGTGGGGGAGAGTACAATAAAGTTCACACAAGCAGCATTAAATCTGTTACCTGCTAAATCATGGGTACTTGATTTTTACATTGGCAAACATTTTCCTTTAATGCTTTTTTCTGTTATGTATTTTATTGAGCCACAATTTATCCTGGGCAAAAATCCCTACAGATCCCATCTCCCGTGGTTATTTCCCCTAGGACAGGTCAGGAATGTCTGGAAAGCCTGCTTGAACTAAGGTTTAAAACTTCCACTTCAATCGTAGCAGGGCACAAACCTGATGGGCAGATTGAAGCAGATGTGGATAGAGGCTCCACACAGTGAATTGCAAATTCTGAGGAGCCAAAGCTGGACCTCAAATCCTGCAAGGGACCCTGTGAGGTTCCTGGGACACCCAGTAACTCACCAGTCACTGTCTCACCTGCACTCCAGTTCTTACAGCACCTCCCACTTGTTCAGGACAAGCAACAGCTTTCTTCTGCAAATCTCAGTGCTAATCTACTTAGTTGATTTTTTTTTTTAATAAAACCTTCAGATTGAATTAGCAGTGCCAGTTAAAACTTCTGCAGATGTTAAAGCAACCCTCCTCCTCATTTTAACGTATGCCTCACACGAGGTGCCTCTGAGAGGATGGTGGGTTCTCTTCCCTTGCTCATTTGCCCGACCCTGGCACAGCCTTGTGCTCAATTTAAATTTAGCTGAGCCATCTTGAGAGGAGGAGGCCAGGAAGCAGCTGCCACCACCAGGCATCTCCTGGTGTGTTTCCATGGCCCTGCCCTCTTATCTCTGTTTAAAAGTATCACTGTGACTTTTCATGGGAGAAAAGTGAAATTTAGGAGGAGAGCTTAATTCTTGACGTTCCCCAGTCTCAACTTCTCCAGCAATCACAGATCCTTTCTCTTTTCCCTTTTCATTCACGTTAACCCTGCTCCAAAATGACTCCCACCTCTTGGTGGGGATTTCAGCGCTTCCACTTCTGCTTTCTTTTCCCTGTCTGCCCAAACACGCACCAGCCCATGTGCACAACCACAGGAGCTGCTTTGCAAGAGAACTTTGATCCCCAAGTGTTGCTTTTTTATCTTCTTTTTCTGCCAGAGTCAGGATTAAATGCTCAAGATGGTATTTCTTGTTCGGACTCAGATGTTCATTAATTCTTATCTATATTACAGTTTAACAAACTGTGAGTGCTACAGCACTTCTAGCTAACAAAGCAAAAATGGAGTTGTGTCTGTCTCTATACAAGGTCTTTTAAGAATAAACTGTCCAATTAAGAAATGACACCTGAATTATTTTTATTTTTAACCCAATAACCAACCCCCCATGGTCTGCAATGAGGGCTTTTCTATCCAGTTACAAAATACCACCCAGACCCATTTTTTCCACCCTGTGATATCACACACTTCTATTCAAACTCCACACCCACAATCCCAGTGCTGTCACTCTATTTTGGGAGCCCTCTCCACGGCCTCAGGTCCAATGCAGTGTTTGCTTGGGGGTCAGTGCCTGTGAGCACAGAAAGTCTGAAATTCTCAGTGCCCGGGGTTCTAACACCCAAGGAAAATTAAAACCCCAGTTGCTTATTCAGCCTGCCCAATATTAGGGAGACTGTTCCCTGCCTTGCTTTTACTTGGTGTGAGTCATTCAAGTTCGACAACTGCTTGGTCTTTTTGCTTCTGTGATCATTTACAAGTTTGCATTTGTAAAAGCTGCTTGAGATGGGTGCTTCCTAACCACTGAGAGTATTTCTAAGTCACATTAGAGCTTGGGGATGCACCCTGACCTCCTCCTTATGTTAGCTTGGCCCTCTACTACTTGTTTCAATATGAATTTGCTTAAGTTGGGCGCTTCTGACATCTGAGAGAACCCCAGTGACACCTTTTGGAACCTTCCTTTTCCCAAGGCTGTTTGGAGCAGGAACATCTCAGCCAAAATCTCAGCTCTTCCTCGAACCAGCCCTGCACTGGCAGCACAAAATGATGGCTGTGTATTACCAGTAGCTATAAGTAGTATTTTAAAGAGCATTTTCCCCTCTTTGCAATGTGTGTAGATGTGAAACAAATCTGATCCCTGCTGTTAGCAGGCTGGGCAACCAAACCACCACTCTGGGTTATTCTAATGGTCACCATCAGAGCTGCTGCTCTACAAAGAAGAAAGCAAGTCTGAGAGGAATGATGCTTATCTCAGCAGGATGCCTCTCGGTTTTCTTCCCTCTAATGCTCTTTTTCTTTCCTGCCTCAGGAAGTGATATATTTTTAAGTGTCCTTTCTGTGAGAGTTCAGGGAATGATGGCAATGATTTGAGTCTGTCTTTTGCTAGTTGCTAATGCAAACATCATTTCAGGTTCTGTTAATTAAATGGAATTACTCTAAAACCAGTATTTGCCTTAAAAGCACTAAAAACTTCCTTCTGAATAAATGATAGCAATAGGTACTGGAAAAGCCCAACATATATTTTTGTTAGGAACACAGAGTGTTGGCCTCTGAGCACTTATGATGAACTTCACCTTCCAAATTGCTTCAAGAAATGCTTTCCACTCAGCTGCAGGACTCATCTCTCTTTATTCTCCCATTGCTTCTGTGCAGAGTGGTGCAACTAATTGATGTTTATTTCCCTGGCTGTTAAGAAAATGAAACAATTTCCATTGCTGTTTTTGTTTTCAACTGGGGTCCCTACAAGTTAAAAATACATTTCACATTGGCCAATGAAGTTTAGCTGGAAAACGACTAAAAAAATAGAAGCTGACAAGAATATAAATTTGCATTAAAAAGTCCAACAGAGTGCATTAAAAAAGGCAAGAGTAAGACTTTTCTGAGCTACTGCGAGCAATCTGGTGGAACAGCATAGACTCCCTGGGACATTTTGGTGCCAGCTGAATCTGCTTTGCTGCTTTCCCATTTTTGTCTCCACCCCACAGGCTGTGGGCTGCAGCTCTGGCCACAGAGCCCGTGGTGCCTTGAGCAGGATGCAGGTGTCTTGTCCTGAAGAGATTTATCCCCTGCACTGAGCAAAGGCCCTGTAAGTGGGGATCTGATTCAAAAGAGCAGACAGGTGTTGGTCTAGCCTTGCCTTCAGCAAAATCCTGCTGGCTGTGACACAAGCGAAAATGCTTTTCAGTGTTACTGCTCGTGAGCTTGATATCTGGCTGCTTGGAGGAGTGCTTAGTCATACCCAAACACTTGGATTCTGCTACACTGCTCTGGGGTGCTGCTCTGTTCCTCAGAGGGGACAACATCTCCCAGCTTTTAAAGGGCTTTGCTCCCCACAGACGCACACAGGAGGAATAGATTTTAAAAAAATTAAAGATCTTAAAAAATTCCTTTTCTACAGGTTCCTGTAAAATCATGAGCAACCAGGCCCTTACAGTACAGTAGGGCTGGCAGGGTCTAGTGTTTACATCCCAAAAGGGTTTTATAATGTGAAGTTAATTGTATCTGATGTATCAACTCCTCTGTTCTGTAGAGCTCGTAAGGAGACTCTGGCAAACAATTTCTTCTGAATAATTTGTTGCATGAATCCAATCCCTTTCCCAGCTGACACAAGCCACAAGTGCTGTGAAATTTCTTCAATAACTTCAGTGCTGCCCGAATTAATTGAAATATGTTGTTCCCAACTTGTTCTTCTTCGCTGGGGGGTGAGGTATTGTTGGATCTAATTCCCAAATAATGGGATGGGACTGCTGGGAGATGTTCCTGGAACTTTCATTGCAACATCAGCCTCGTTGCAGGGTGAGACAATTGAAAGATAGCAACAGCTCCCATCTTGCCACAGCAGCCAGAATTCTCTGTGTTATAAGGGTGTCCATAGCAAATTGTTAAGAGCTTACAGGTATCTGTATAAACCAATCACTAAAACCACATATATACCTTGTATACAACAACAGGTGCTTGTTACATTTTTTTTTGCTCTTCAGGAATTTTTTGTACTCTTCTATAAACAAAGCACTCGTTATTAAACTTATCTATTATCTTGCTTAATATATTTTTCCTTGCTAAGCACAGCACAAAACCACAGTCTTATTGTTCTGTGCCCTCATTCTGGTATCTATTCAACTCTAGGCCTACATTTGCACTGCTCTGAGAGTTTTCTGCTTTTTCTATTTCCCACAATTCCCCCTCTGGAATTGGAGGTACAACCACAAAGAAACCCTCTTAAAAACTTTGTCACTTCTTAACCATCGTGCATTGCTGAGCTCTACTACAGTGCATCTTTTTTAAAATGTGTTTATTTTTGCTTATCTAAGGCACCGCTTTTACTTGCTTTAAGCACTTTAACTTTAGGCTAGAGCAATTCCAATGCAGCACTGCCAGTTCCTGGCTACTTCAGTGACCTTTCAATTTCCCTGATTTTTTTTTTTTTTTTTTTTTTTTTTTTTTGAGGGGAGGTGGTGATGTGTGAAGTTGTGGCTGGTTTTTACTATTTTTTGTTTTGTTGTAACTGATCACCCTCCAAATAAAACACTACTGGAGAGATGTGACTTTTTGAAACACTTGGTGAAAGAAGAGGGGCAGAAATATCTCCTGACCCCATCAGTCCTGACAAAGAGGGCCAGGAGAAGTTAGCTGTTGATCTTAGTAGTGGAGAAAATACTGCTATTGAAAGCAATTGCTAAATAAATGAGCAGCTCCTCGTGGAACAGCCTGGCACTGTCTTTTTTGAACAATTACATGGTGTTGCTGTGCAAACAGCTCAGTGCCACAGCTTGTCCTCTTCTGGTACCTTCCAAAACACTGCATTATAAAGGCATTATCATTAACCTTAGTGACCCACCAGTATCCAAACTGCAATCTTTTTTTATTTTTTTTTTCCCTAGAGATTTCTTAGTCCTGTTTTACCGCATGGCAGGGTGGTTAAGGGCTAAGTTTGGGAAGATGCACTCAGCTCCTTCTGGCAGGAAGAGAGGCCACATTCTTTCAGGGCAAATGGAGCATTAAAGCTCTTCACAGGCCAGTGCAAACAGAATTTCAATTGTTTTGAAACAGGTGGTTTCAAAAGCAAAGACAGAAAAGGAATCCAGGTGATTTTTCACCTGCTGCCCCCAGGAGTGATAATTCAGTTTGTCACTGTGACTTTGGGGGGAGAACAACAACAACAAAAAAATTTTTTTTCCACCTGAGTGAGCTTTACAAAATGTGCCCATTGAAGGTGTGAGAGTGCCTGAGGGGATGTGATGCTTTTTGCTGTGCAGTATTCATGAGTGGTGATTTTATTTCTCCTTTCTGCACCGAGTTCATTCCAGCTGGTGAGTGAATCTCTCAGCAGCATTCATCTTCCAGCTCACCCAGCTCCCTGTGATGCTGGTAATCTGGTTTCTAAAAACGCATCAAAGTGCCCAGTGGTACCTTAAAACAACTAAGAGGGGTGAATCATCTCTTTAATTTAGGCCATCATCCTACCTGAACCAATAACTCCTTTAGCTCAGAGATAATCCAGGGCTGCCTGTTCCCTCTTCCTTCTCTTCTCTGTTTCAAGCTGATGGAAGAGACCCACTTGCCATGACTCCCATACTGCTCTGCTCATTTCAGGCCTGGCCACGCTGCCAACATTTCTCATCACAATTATTTAATGCTCACCTTTTCCTCATAAACGGTCATATTAGCCCAATTTCTCCACAAAAGAAAAATAACCATTCTTGCAGATGCCTGTGAAGTGCTAACTAGGAGCCATGGCTGGGTGTTTGCAGCAGAGATATGTCTTCTGTCGAGAAGAGAAGAGAAGAGAAGAGAAGAGAAGAGAAGAGAAGAGAAGAGAAGAGAAGAGAAGAGAAGAGAAGAGAAGAGAAGAGAAGAGAAGAGAAGAGAAGAGAAGAGAAGAGAAGAGAAGAGAAGAGAAGAGAAGAGAAGAGAAGAGAAGAGAAGAGAAGAGAAGAGAAGAGAAGAGAAGAGAAGAGAAGAGAAGAGAAGAGAAGAGAAGAGAAGAGAAAAGAGAAGAGAAGAGAAGAGAAAAGAGAAGAGAAGAGAGAGAAGAGAAGAGAGAAAAGAGAAGAGAGAAAAGAGAAGAGAGAAAAGAAAAGAGAGAAAAGAAAAGAAAAGAAAAGAAAAGAAAAGAAAAGAAAAGAAAAGAAAAGAAAAGAAAAGAAAAGAAAAGAAAAGAAAAGAAAAGAAAAGAAAAGAAAAGAAAAGAAAAGAAAAGAAAAGAAAAGAAAAGAAAAGAAAAGAAAAGAAAAGAAAAGAAAAGAAAAGAAAAGAAAAGAAAAGAAAAGAAAAGAAAAGAAAAGAGATTTCAGTTGGAAGGGACCTTCAGTGATCATTTTGTCCAGCTGCTTCAGTACGTCAGGGCTGATGAAAAGAGAAGTTACAACTGGAAATGAGAAAAAAATGTTCCCCATAAAAGCAGTGCCATTCTGAGATGCCCTTTCAAAGAAACCCCACAGCTCTGTAGAGAAGTCCTTCTATCTGTGTGCCACTTCCAAGAAGTTCAGGTGGCTGATCAAAAGAGGTTCTTTCCTCTCACAGAACCTTCCTGTGCAATCACTATCTGTGATAAAGAAGGCTGAAAACACCATTTTGTTGTGATAAAGACCCATCAGCCTCTTTCATCGTGTTGGGAAAAAGCTTTTTGTTTCCCCCCTACTGCACTAATTTCAGGGCCCCTCCCCAGCACTGCTCCTGGAAGATCCCTGACACAGGGACAGAGCTGCAGCAGTTGTCACAAGCAAGAGCAGTGGAGAAATAGGAAAACATTGGCTTCCTTTTTATGGATTCCGTGCCTGAGTCCTCCAGAATATGAATGCCCTCTAGAAACCCCCAAACATTTTCTTTTAACATTAATTACAGCCCTTCTGAACTTGTTCTACTTGGGCAGCATCCTGCTACAAATACCTAACGTGACCCAGTCTCTTTGAGGCAAGGTCCATCTCTGCTGTATCTGGGTAGCACCAAGCATAAAGTGGATTTTAGCCCCCAACTATGCATCTTTGGCACAACTGTGGGAACATTCAAGAAAGAATAGATAAGAATAGATAATAGATAAGAATAAATAAACTTCATTTAGGTGAAAGGAGAAAGGTGGAGGAATTGGGGTGAGAGGCAGCTGCTTCTTGCCTAAATTCTCAGTTGCACAGGAATGTTCTGTTTTCTCTGGTTCCAGTCTTGGTCTATGTGGTTTTGATTAGTAAGAATTTTCAGAAGGGGAAGAAAAACTGCCTTTTTTCCAGGTCCATGTGTTAGTGAGGGACACAGGACCTGGAAGGGTAAAGGGGAATTGATATTCAGGGGGAGAAGTGGTATCTGTTGGGACCCATAGAATTTTCTCCAGGCTTTCTAAATCTGTGGGGATTGCTGAAAGCCCCTTAGCTACAGCCACGTACCTGCCTGATGCAGGATGACAACACAAATAGCCCAGTTTATTGGGGCTTGCCATCTGAAGCTCATCTCCAGCTCCCTGCTCTTGGCTGGGCAGCAGGGGAACAGCTTTCCTGTGCAAGACTTCATTCACATTGAAGAATTGTTGCTGTGTGCAGAGATGTTTTACATATCAGGGCTTGCCTGTGGCTGATGCTTTGTATTAAAACCGATCAGTGTTCACAGCAGAACAGATGTGGAGCTCTGATTCCTCCCTCTGTGCTAGTTCTGCATTTTATGATTGCCACCCCAAACCTTTTTCCTTCTCTAGAGAGAGGGCCCATGGAACTGTCCCAGCAGCACAAGGCTCTGGGGACAGGCAGTGGGAGGGGGTGGCAAACTCTGTCCCCAGGGTGCCCTGGGCTGGCCCAGGTCACACAGCTCATGCCAGGACAGGACACTGTGCCAGCAGCAGGGCTGCACAGGCAGAGGAGAACAGGGCTGAAATGCACTGCTGACTTTAGATCTCACATCCCTGTGTACTGCACTGCCTTGTCTCCCCCAAAGTGGGATGGGGTAAGGCTGAGCCTTCAAAGCCCAAGTAGCTTTAAATGACAGTCCCAGGCTCTGTTGTTCTTTTAAACCCATTATGTAATGCTTAGATACCTTGACAGAAAGCACATTACAACTTTGGATAAATACACTGACAGCACATTCCTCTGCTAAGCAAGGTATCCTGGAAGAGCTTGTGTTCTTTAGCCTTTCTCTCTGAAGGCTGCCACCTTTTCCTTTTTTGCACCACAATAATGTTCTGCTGCCTGTAAACAGCAGGCAGCTCCGAAGGATCTGCTGAAAAGAACAAATCTGTTCCCAGGAAGATTAAATGTACCTGCACAGGAAAATATCTAAGGGTCCAGAAAATAAGAAAACTAGATGTCAGCTTAGTTGGCAGCTATGAGTATACAAAGAAGGAAGATCAATTGCAGTCTTTGCAATGATGTTCAATATTTAAAGTTAAATGTCCATCAATTAACTGGAGAAGAGAGTTCTAAGGACATTTCCCTGAAGCGACTATAAATATAATTTGCTGTAATTATGAAGCCCTTTGTGTTGCCATAGTGACTTTAAATGGCTTTAGCCTACCTGAGAATTTGGTGAATAGATTTTGACTTTAATCCACTGTAGTGCTTTAACCCCAGCCAACAGCCAAGCCCCACTCAGCCTCTCTCTCACTCCTCCAGCAGGACTGGGGGAGAATGAGGAGAGGAAGAGCTGGAAAGCTCCTAGGGTGAGATAAAGACAGTTTAATAGGGAAAGCTGTGCACACAAGGCAGGCAAAACAAGGAAAGGGCAGGCAGAAATTCAGCAAGGCTCCATCACACATAGTGGAACTTGGGATGACAAGCACCATCACTCCAAATGTGCTGCCCTTCCTCCTTCTTCCCCCCTCTTTGCACACTGGGCATGATGTCCCTTGGCCTGGAATTTCCCTTTTGGTCAGTTGGGCTCACCTGTCCTGGCTGTGTTTTCTCTCAACCTGCCCTGCACATCCAGCCCCTCCATACCAGCAAGGCCAGCATGAAAAGCAGAAAAGGCCTTGGCTCTGTGCAAGCCCTGCTCAGCAGTAACAAAAACATCTCTGTGCCATCAGCCCTGTGTTCAGCACAAATCCAAAGCACAGCCCCACACCAGCCACCGAGGAGAAGGTCAAATCCACCCCAGCCAAAACCAGCACATCCACATGATCAACTTTCAAGGAGCTGATAGATTATCATAGGTTTTGGGGTTTTATTGGTTATTCAAAGGTTGATAAGGACCTCATCTGCATTTGGTGTGAGCACAGAAGCACCCCAGGGCAAAAGACCTCTCCAGACAGAGAGCCTGCCATGTTCTTTCACTGCTTGTTCTCCTATCAGGCTAATCCCTCTTTCCTTGAAATGTGGCTGGGGTTAGGTGAGGAAGGTAGGAAGGCATCAATGTTTTTATTGGGAATGCAGGGAGAATATCCATAGCCACTGTACACGCATGGTTGTGTAACCATGACCTAGATGACAACTTGTGGGCTAAGCTTTTGTCAATGCACTCTTTTGATTTAATAGGGCACAATCTGTTTAGCTGGAGCATTTGGCTCCTAGGTATATGAGCTCGGGAGATATCTGAATGCTAACTTCCACTCTCCTGTCTGCTTCCTAAACGTGTCTGAATGCTCAGATACACGCTTGAAGCTGCCTTTATTCCAGATGGCATCTCATTGGAAACAGTCATGCCCAATGTGTGCAAACAGGCTATGATGTGCAGGGATGTTTACGAGGCAGCCATAGGTCACCCAGCTCCTCCGGCTGCTGCGGAGGGCCCAGCACTTCCTCACAGCCAAAGGGAGCAGCACTTTCTTGTCACCCTGGTTTTGAAGACTTTTCAAAGCCTTCTGGATTGTTCTTCATATTGGAGTCAGAAATTTTACTTTATCAAACTTTGTACTATAAAGAATAGCCACGTTTTGCTAACTTTCACTGTTTACATATTTTAGGTGCGACGAGAAAGTTGATTGACAGTTGGCTTGACCAATGTGGTTTGAGAGGCGGAATTCCATCCTCCAATCCATGGAAATGTATAAAATTGAGTTTTGCAAATAAACTCGTCCCTTTTTCCTGCTTTGCTCACCAGTGTGTCCTCGTACAGTTCTTTTCGTGTCATCTGTAACACTTTCTCCCACCCAAAGGGAGAAGCTCAGTTCCTGCCTCCTCAGCTCCAGCAGCGAGGCTGTGGACACCTGTCCTGGTTTGGAAACACAGGGGGCTGCCAGGGAAGGCTGGAGCTTCCCTTGGAATGGAGAATGTAAACCCCCTCCCTCTGAATTATTATCATTTTGAAATTAAGGGGCTTTCAGGCAAAGATATAGGAATAACAGTTCCTTACTAGGAATATTTAAAAATGCAGTAGTACATAAAAGCAAACGAACAAAAATAAAAACCCTGTCAGAGTCAGAACATGACCTGACACGACTAGATACTTTGGAGACATAGAACTGTGAAAGATGCATTGCAGGAGGATCCACGAGGGGTAATTTTAGATTACTGGATTTAAGCCATTTACAATATTGTGTGGCAAAAGCTGATGGGCCAAAAAACGCTTATAATGTACTGTATTTAAAAGTTACCTTCTGATTGTGATGGTGTGAATTATAGCATCTGTACTGTCTCACCCTTCACACGAGACTGAAAATGGAATAAAAGTTTTTAAAAGGCCTCTCAGTTGCCCCACCTCTAAGTCAGAAAAAGGGATAATCTGCTGTGGTCTATCAAGTTCCACACTGCTGAAGTTGAGGGCAGCTCCTGGGGGACCTAAAGATGTGGGAAGCAAATGTAATTGACTTTCCATAGAATATACATTCCCACAGAATGTGCATTCCCAGGAGCTTTTGAAAAATATCTGCTCTGAAGGCCCCTGAGCCCTGAGCCCGGCCTTCCCCATGCATGGATGCCCCCTGTGCATTGTAATTTTTCCTTTGACAGGAGTAATATATCAGGCCATTTAAGAAGGCTGTTACAGTTTCCCCTGCATGCTTTGAAATGAAGTGTCAGGTAACCTAGGTTCACCCATTTTTTCCATCCTTAGGAAGAACTACAGGAAAGGTATAATAAGAGTGATTAGCCCCAGGTAGAATACCTGATGTTTCCATGTCTTATCCAGGGTCAGATTTCATCAGATCATTATGGTCTGACCTTGGCACATTCCAAGATTTTTTTCCCCCTGTTATTGTTACTGCCTTCTTTGCTCTTTAAAGAAATTCTCCGTCCACGTTAGCAAACCGTTCCACTGGTTAGAAAAGGTGGACATATTTTAAGAGCTGTGTGGCCAGGGGGTTTTTTCCAAAGTGCTCAGGTATCTGCTAGAAGTGTTCCAGAAATATAGCTGTCAACATGGAAAAATGCTAACAGCGAAATGCTCAGATGAAAATTTAAGATGTACTGAGGGGAAGATATTGAATTTCTGATGCCCTGACAGAGGTCAGGGAATCAGAAAAGTCAGATTCTCAGCCTGCTCAGACTCTCTGTCCTGGAAATGTTATTGTGAGAGAAATATTAGGAGCTCATCTCATTGTGGGTCTGCTTTGTTCCCCTCCTCCTGGCTCCCCAACACTTTCACTCTGTCTTGTAGGCTCACCAGCAGTTGGAACTATTTTTCTCTGCATGGGGATGAAGGTAGTGATTTGTTGTTTTCCCAGTGGACCATGTGCAGGAAGGGCAAGGAGCTGAAACTGTAATTTAACTGAACTCCATCTCTGATTTGGACAATCCAACAGCCTTTATTGCTACATCCATTCTCCTTTATGATTCAAGCCTGGATTTTGCAATGGTCAATGTGGGTCCCAGTTCCTTTGTTTTTGGCACAAGCAGTCATCTGCCAGTAACAAGTTCATGTCATCACCTAGACCTTGCTATTTTGATATATGGATATAATTCTGGTACTAATTACTAATTTGGGCTCTTGCAGCATTGAAGACCAAGCAAAACCTAATAGCCTTGTAAATCACACCTGCATTTTATAGTAATTTACCAATCACATATTTGACAGAGGGCAAAGCTCCTATGAAGTGGTATGGAACTCAAAATTTGTTTATCATTCTTCCAGAGCAGGATCTTGCTTTCCCCCTCATTTCCTGGTGCCCTGTAGGAGATGTACAGCCCCCACATACACCAGCTCTGTGCCACCACCCCTCTGAACCCAGAGGGGCTGTTGGAGCAGCACATCCACAGTGGCACAAGCCACATCCCAGCTGCCTGTGTGTGGCACAGGGACAGCCAGCCTTGGCCCTGTCCCTCCAGTGTCACTGCACCCAGGGGCAGTGACCTCCTCTGCTAACGCATGGCCTGCTGCTCTCTGCTGCAGCTTGGCTGGGGACAAGCAAGTGGCCTCCAGGGCCAGCTGCAGGAGCACACCAGGAGCTCAGCAGTGCTCTTGTCCCCAGCAATGTCACTCAGGCCAGGAGAAGAATGTCACTCCTGGCTGCCCCCCAAAGCCTCGTCCTGCTCACAGGATCAAACCACAGCAGCTGTACCCACACTGCCACGACAATTCTTTCCATGCTGACAGGTGCAGCACAGCCTGCTGCCCTCTGGGCTCTGGCCATGGCAGATTTCCTGGCAGTAGGTGCATTTGTGTGGTCAGGGACAATCCTGGATTCTGGTCACGGGGAGCAGCACAGCTCCCTGCTTTCTGAGCCTCTCCAGGCATCCTCCTGCAGGCTCTGCTGCAAGGGTGCCAGGCAGCTGCTCTGCTGCTGCTGGGCTGGAATTCGTGGGGCTGCAGTTCTGGGCCACTCTGACCTCTCAGGTGCAGCTGCTGGGGCAGCACAGCCTTGTGCATCCCTCAAGGTGCTCCCAGTGCGTGGAAGCACTGGCTTGAGGAGGCTGAGACAATTAGCAATTAAAGTGAATCAATTAGAGCAATGCCCGTGCTTTCAAACCAGCTTCAGACCTAATTCTCATTGATTTTAGTTTTGGCAGTTGATGGCAGAGAGGCAGCGGGATGGAAGCATTGGTGGTGAGACAAAAATCAGTGTCCATCAAAGAGACAGAGCCATAATGAATGACCAATTAAGATCAGCCAGCTAAAAATGGATGTGATTAACCAGAGGGAGTGCAAATGGGAGCTGTGAAATTGGAGTCACAATAGCAGGGCAACGAGTTATTAATGAGACGTGGCAGCAATCAGAATGGCTTGAGTGTATTAAAGGACTCTGTCTCTCGTGGGTTGTGTTAGCTGACCTGTCAGTGGCACACTGGAAAAAAGAAAAGCAAAACAAACAATCAAGTTTCATTTTAGAGGCTGGGGATTATACCAGAGGTGGTGTAAACACAGTTTAGATGTGGCCACAGTTCAAGCTGCTCTTGTGACACACAAGTCTGTCTGTACCAGCCTGTGGAGCTGTCACAGAGGTCACTGTGCCCTGACAGAGGCTCAGATTTCACAATTCCAGTGAGATCGTTTTCCAAGGCAAACTGCTTTCAACCTTTTCCGTGGCTTGTTCCAGTATCTTGTTCATTTTGACAGGAACTACCATGAGTGCTGCTTCTCTGTGTTAGGGCATCAAAGAAGGGGCAGAGGTAGTTCCAGTGGGAGATCTCTCCTGGTGGAGGCACCAGCCCCTCCAGTGGTCCCTGCACATTCCCCACATCCAGCAGCCCCTCCACCTGCAAACCCCTGGAGCAAAGCAATGAGTGGCAGCAGGTACATTAAATAATCAAGGTAAGAAATTACTGTAGAGTGGGAAAGTCTCACACAAGCAGAGCAAGAGTTGCACCAAGTCCAGATCTGGCTGATGAGAAACTGTTAAACAATAAAAAAATAGAAATGCAGTTTCTGCCTTTTTTTTTTTTTTTTTTTTTTTTTTTTTTTTTTTTTTTTTTTTAATTATGGCTGATGGGAAAAAGGAAAAAAAAAAGAAAAAAAGGAAGAAAAACCCAAACAGCTTTAATAATAGGTTTTGGGGGACTTTGAATTGTCAGAGCCATTTTCTAGTGACAGTTTGTCTGAATCATACTTGGCACTGGTAATATAACACATCTCCTGTCATTCTTTTAATTACTTTATAGCCTCTTAAAAGAGCATTTGAAAAAATTAATTAAGAACACCTCTGATTTTCAGACCAAGCACGAGAAAATAAAATATCCCTGCTGTTTCATTTTAAGTGGCAGGTTGAGCTGGTGCTGAAGATAGGCTCTCTGAAAAATCTGACATGCCAAAACCAGAACAAGCCCAGAAGATAACCTAATTTTTTATCCATTTAAAGGTTTGGGAAATACAACATTTTTGAGTTTAAGGAGACAAAGTTAAACAATTATGTTACCAGAAGCCTGCATTAGATGGATTGGTTCCACTCTTCACCAATTAAAGCTTGAAAAGAAACTAAGGTTAGTCTAGAGCTGGCTGTAGCCTGTGGTAGAAATCACTTGCAGATTTCTTTTGTGCAAAACCAGAGGGTATGAACTCTTTGAAAGACAGGAGAAACACCAGCATTTTAGGAGTCATATTAGAGTTGAACAAGATGTTTTTGCTTTAACAGCTTATTTGATGTATTTTGATCTCCCCCCAGCAGATGTGTCTGACAGCCCCCTTCATGCAGCTCATTCAGGTGCAGATCTTGGGGTCAGTGGAGCAGAGTTCCCTGTTCCACAGCACAGCTATAAATGTGTGGCTTGGTTAGAGGTGGTCAGCTCCACCCAGGAGGGGAAGGTGTGGCAGGGAGCCTGGAGAACGTCCTGTCCGTGTGTCACTGTGGGCACAAGGACAAGCATGGACAAGTAAATGTGGCTGTTTGTACACCCAAAAAGGGCCTGCGTGCCACCCGTGTGGTGAGAGGTATCCAAGGGCAGAGGTTCACCCAACACCAGCGAGGCAGGAGCATCTCTGCTGTCCTTGTGACATCTCAGGGGGAAGAGACAGCCTGGTCCAGAGCAGTGGGGCTCTGTCTGAAAATGTGGTTTCCAAAGGGTGTTTTGGATGTTGTGGGGAAAAAAAAAATCTCCTTAATACAAAAATGGAGGGGGAAGAGGGAAAGTTTTAGCATAACACAAAACAATTGTATGTTACTTTTTCTGTCTTTTCTTCATTTGGGGTTCTGTGTCTGCTCCTGGTTCTGCTGCCCACTCCAGCCCAGAAGGCTTTCATAAGCCAGCAGTGACACCTTGGTTTGTAGCCACGCTGCTCTCAGGTGGTTGCCTTTCTTCAGAAAGAAGCTGCCTGCTGGTGTGTTGCAGCAGGTGAGTGGAGGGACCCTTATCCCTAGCTGGGAATACCCAGCTGGGAATGCCTGGCTGGGAAGTTTGCAGCACCTAATCCAGGCCAGGGATGCTGCAATCTCCATGACTCCTTCCTCCCCCCACTGCTGAGCAGGCAGGAGCAGAGCAGAGCTCTTCTACAGCCCCTTCAGCCCTGCCAACCTCACTGCTCTTGTGCAGTGTGAAAAAAGGGTGGCAGAGGAGGCTGCTCTGAGCTGTAAGATGCTTCCAGAACAAAAAAATCTGAATGTCTCCTAGGCTGCCTCCAACATCTGGTAAGAACCACCTGCCCACCAGCAGCACTCCTTGGTCAGGGGCTCCTGTGGTCACCTCTGTGGGCACAACAAATCAAAGCAGGCTGCACAAAGCTGTTTCAAACTGCGTGGGATTCCTGCAGGTGCTGAATGTGCAGCCCTCCAGAGCAGGCTCTGATGGCCAGCTGCAATGCTGAGTTTGCCAGCACAGCACTGGTGACTCTGAGCAGCTGCTGCCTCGGGAGCACGGGCACAGGGGAGAGGAAATGAGCAGGAGGGCTCCTTCAGCCTCGGCATCCTTGCTGAGAGCATGACAGGTCAGAGCTGCATGATGGCAGGGAGGGCAGTGTGGGATTTGTTTCCCTCTCCTGCCTGTAAAAAGTAAAAATAAATAATAATAATGATAATGAGTAGGACCTGGAGCTCAGGCTGGCCTGTGCTGTCCACTGAGCACGGGGTTGGGACACATCACCCACTGCATGCAGCACACAATCTGTCATCCCTCCCACAAGGGTGACAACTCCGCCTGAAGGGTCTTTTCCTGCTTTTCTCAGCATAGCATTGATTAAAACCCTGGCCTTTGAGATCAGGAGTGCTTCTCTCCCAAAAGAGAAAAGCCAAAGGGCCGGGTTAAATTTAGGTCTGCCCTCAACCTTGTTCTGAGCACCAAAAAGGGTCTGTGCATTTTCTGTCACTGATGATAACTTGAAGGAAAACAACTGCAGATCAAACCAATGGCACCTGGTTTTCCAGTGGCCTTTTTACAGAGGTAAAAAATCAACTGAATGAAAAGGCACAGCTCTCCCCCTCCTCCCTCCCATCATGTGTGGGACACACCAAGGCTTTCAACAGACAAAATATGTTCAATTCTTGACCAAGAACTGCTCAGCAGATGGGGAGAAGAAAAAAAGAGAGAGGAGAGTATCACTTTTCTCTCTCCTGGATGTGAGAATCCACATTCTTCTATAGCCAGCGTGTTCCCTGTCATTTGCACTGCAAAGACCCAGAGAGCAGCCAGGCAGCTCTGTCCTGACAGCAGCTAGCCAATCTCCTGAAATTTGTGGGAATGTGTTTCATGGGAATATGAACTGGTTTCATCGAGAAGGCTGTCTCCACTCAAAGCAGCATATTCTTAACCTGGTTGTGCTGGGATACAAGATGCCTTTCTTTCCTGAGTTACTTTTGAAGCTGACTCTGCTTTGAGAGAGGGTTTGGACCACAGACCCTCACAAATCCTGTCCTGTACAAACTCTAGAATAAAAATGTTTATGTTTTCAACACTAGATTTTCTGTGCTGCCAGAGCTTTCCTTCAAAATTTCTCTGTATTGCAGATAGAAATTAAAAGCGTTTACGTTATCTTGCTGAACCCACAATCTTTCCTTCTTTCCCACCTCCCTTCCCACCCCAGTGCCATTGTTGTCACCAAGTCGGTGACATTCACTTAGAACCACCTCAGTTTAGGGCTTTCAGAATCATCTGTAAAAAATAAATCCGTGGTTTTGGTCAGCTTTGAGCAGACATGAGTGACTCAGGGTGATTCACTGCCCCACTGAGGCACACTTCCAGCCACTGGTTAGCAGTCTAGTGTGGTGTAGTCCTCTTTGCCCTGAATAGCTCTTCTGGGGACACAATTAATGAGCCTTAATTGTCTTCAGATGCCCCAGACTGCTCCTCTAGGCACAGGCCCTCCAATCAAAGGTTCCACTGAGGAGATCTCCTGTGCAGCCACTTCTCTGCTCCAGCCTGCAGGTTTTACCTCGAGCACTGATGGAAAAAGCAGAGCAGATCCCACCAGTGCTGGTACCAAGGGTCCCTGCTCATGGCCATGTGGAGCAGCATTTCCCAGGCTCTTCTGAGGCTCAGCTTCTCCCAGCTTGTGAATGCCAATCCCACAGGTCTTTTCCTCTCTCAGCTTTGTGGCAGCACAGCTCACACAGCCCTTGTGCATGGTCTCACTGTGCAGCCTGCCATCAAGGGCTGCTCACAAGTATCACCCATAGCCACCACCACACAGCAGTGGTTCACTGATCTCTGGTTGACAGGGAAAAGCAAGGAGAGGGAACAGAATGGCTTCAGCTCTTTTCCTGGTTTATTCAGCAGGTATTTGAGGAGACACAGAACTATACAGCCTTGCCACAGAGCCAAAACCCAGCCATGGTGTCATTTGAGAACTCTACCTGTTCTGCTGTGCAGTGTTTGTGAAATGTATGTGCCCAGGCTTAGCTGATATCACTGCAGCAACGCTCTCAGCCAGCTGGGAGGAAATGGGGCAATAATTTACAGAAAGCTGAGTATTTCTGTTCAAAAGCACCCATGGCATGCTTGTGGCTGCTGCTCTCTTACCTGAAGGCTTAATTGTCTGATGCAGTTTGGAGTTATGTCAGTTAACGATAAAGTTTAACTAATTGCTATTTATAGAGAGTGCTTGAAGGTCTGTCACTGGAAATGTTAATAAAAGCTCAAGATAGAGTCATCTAGTCACCCTGCATGTCTTTTATGCTGGGGTTTTTTGGGTGTTTTTGGTTTGGTTTTTATTGGGTGGGCTGTTGCTCTGTGCAAACCTTCCCCTGCATGACCTTGGCTCTCTTAATAAACAAAGATAAAGCACACAAATGAGAGGTTTTTCAACATTTAAATTCAAAACTTACCAGGAAGATTGATCTCAGCAGCTCTTGGAGATCTTCTGGTTGTCATAAAGCTCCCAGGAACATATTTATTTTCCCCCCCACTCTTCAATGGCTGGACCTGAGCCCTGCTGTCTTCCTGCATGCCCAGCTCTCCACCAGAGCTGCAGTGACATGTGTCTGCCTCCTTTGTCTTCACCACAATGACTGATGTGCACAGCCTTGGCTTGAGCCAAGCTGCCCTTTGGTCCAGCCACTGAGCCCTGCCCAAGGTCAGAGAGCCAAGCCCTGAGCTGCAGGAGGGAATATCTCCTGCAAGGAGCAGAGTAACCTGGGCTGGGGCAGCATCAGCCTGTGTGAGCCCCATGGGAATGGAGGCTGAGCAAGGCATGAGAGAGCTCCGGGCCAGCCACACACTCCAGGGGATGATGGCCTTGGGAACCAGAGGGAAAGCAGGAGATAATGCTTGTAATACCCCTTGTCACACAGTCCCCCTGCCCAGGACTCCTGGGACAAGTGGGGTGGGGTTTTCCAGTCGTGGAGTTTGATCCCATCTCTGTTTCAAGGCCAAGGGCAAATCCACCCTCTGGGTGTGGATCCCTTTTTCATCAGAGCCCATTCTGTCCTGGTAAACATTGTTTAAAAGGTTTAGGTGTCCTCTGAAGACTGTTCCCATAATAGCACGCCCATACATCATCGCACGCTCTGGGATTTCATGCAAATCCTTTTTGGATTGAAGCACAGAGACAGCAAATGAATCATGGGGACAATTTAGAGATGCTGGGTTTGGCTAGATGAGTTGTTCTGCCTTGCAGTCAGAGAGAAACCTGCCAATTGGATAGGCAGGGATAAAGTCAGAGTGGAAGATGGGGACAGGTCTCTGTCCTGACAATCTGGAGCTGCTGAGGGAGGAGATGCTGCCTCTCTCTCCTGACTGTTGCAGAGCCTCTCTGTTGGAGTGCATTTCCCACACCCAGGCAAATGATTCTGTCTAAGGAGTTTCACTTTACTTCTGAACTTAAAAGGAAAAAGGAAATAGGAAATAAATAGGAAATAGGGAAATGTCTTCTGTGATATTCACAGGGTGATTGGCTCAGTGCCAGGACAGGAGCACCTGCTGGACCTTCTGGCTGCTCCTCTGAGGTACAGCTAGTTTCTATTGGGCAGCAAGCCAAAAGCCCTCTTAAAACATTACTTTAGAAGGAGCTCAGAGGTGCTCAGGGCTCTTTGGGGTGCCTTAGCCAGGCATCAGGGGCTTCTCTGACACCTGTGCACATCTTTTGTTTTGTTTCTGTATTGTTTGTTATTTTCTCTTTCATTAAAGCCTTTGCTTTACAAAGCACACCTAAAGAGCCACCTGGCAAATATTATTGAGCCTTTTCTGGGAAGTTGCAGGCCAGCCCTCAGGACCTGACACATGCTCATGGGGTTCATTAGAGGCTGGGCTCTGTAAGATTGAATCCCCTCTCTTCTCACTGCCTGAAATCCTGTGTCTCTGCTGAGGGGCAGCACAGCAGTGCTCTCACCCACCTCAGTGCAGACTCACTGCCATCGATTGGCCATTCAGAACCGCTCTGCTCTCAGGAGGATGTCACTCCCCTGAGCACTCGTGGATGTCAGGCTGGTTTAGTTGCACTCCTCATTTATCCATTTCTTTGCAGCAGAAGCTCAAGCACTTGACAGAGCCTTTAGAGAATCCTCTGTGGACGCTGGATGGATGGCAGGAGTCAGCCTGCACGGTGAGGATCACTGACAGAGAGCTGAGCACCTCCTGTGAGCCACTGCTGTCTGCTGAAACTCTGGGGAGGTCAGTGTGGCAGCAGGAGGGGCCAGCCTGCCTGTGAGTCACCAGTCCTGTGCTGGATTTACACAGGAGCCAGTGCCACAAACTCCACTGCAAGTCCAAGCAAAGCTTTTCCCACAGCAAGTTTTACATCCAAGCTTCACAAAGCTGTGCCCGCTGTCCTTCAGCAGAGCAATACTTATGAATGAAAAATCAAATACCTACATGCTAAAAAATAGGTGAAAACAGCCCTACCTGAATGTTTTCCTGTCTGGCTGCCTTCCACTCCTCACACTTTGACTGTTCCTCCATCACTTGTGGTCTTTGCTCAGTCTTTTCTACTTGCCCAAGGCTCCTAGTGGATCTCTTAATAGTTCTGGACCAGGATTCATCAGAAAATCTGCTTTCTACAAGAAAATATGATCCAACGGGGAAGCATTAAAAATCCCATTAGGGTTTTATGAGAACTTAAGTTGTGACATTAAAGAAAAAAAAAAAAGGCAAGCAAACAAAAAATGCATAAAACATTAACAGCAATGAGGAATATGGCACCTCCCTCCCCAGCACTTCTCATTCCAAGAAATATGAATCAGTGTTCATCTAGCCTGAGCACTGCTGTGAAGAAAGCATGGTCCTCATTTACTTGTTTGTTGGGAATTTGTTTTGCTCGTTCCGTTCTCGATTTAATTTGTGCCATATGGATGTTGTGCATGCATGTACGTCACCATCCCCTGTAATGTGAGTGGCAAAGTCCAGGAGTCCTTGGCCTGCCTGCCACATCTCCCATTTCAGGCACAGGCACCTCTGACAGCCCTGAAACCTGGCACTGTGCCTGTGTGCCCATGGCAGGGCCAGGCAGGATTGCACCTGGAGCAGAACTCCACACAACACCCCCTCCACCTCTGAGAGCCTCCTCGAGGCTCGATTTCTGTCCTGTTCCTCCTGATTTCCCTGACTCCTGGGTCTCAAATTGAAATACCCACCAGTTCTCTGAGAAGCTTACCTAAAATGGAGCAGCTTATTGGGCAGACACTGCTCTGAGAGATTTCATCCCATGTGGTTTTTTCTCCCATCTTCTCAACAAGCCCTCTGCAGGTGCTTTGTTAGTTTTCTTATACAGGCAGGATTTCCATTTTATTAGCTGGAAAACTGCTGCTTCAGCCACAATTCCTGCAATGATGAATAACACAGTAAGAACAACAAGCCATCAAGCCCTCACATTTACAGCAGTGCATTAGAAAAATATTGTTTTGTTGTTCGTTGTGGGTTTTTTTCGTTTGCTTGTGGGGATTTTTTTGTTTGTTTGTTTTTTGGTTTTGGGATTTATTTATTTATTTGTTTGTTTTTTGTGAGGTGGAAGAAGGTATCACACAAGAGGAAAGAAATCCTTTCAAAATCTCCTCATTGTTGGACACATCATCTGCTTGGTGAGGTATTTAAAACCCAACACTTATAAGGTATGTGTCAGCCTCCAAAAAGAAATAAATACCTAATTAGATGCTTTTGCACTGGCTTGCAGCAGTGGCCGTGCAGGAGAGCTGAGCAGGGAAGGAGCATAAAAACCACCCCAAGTCTATGTAACAGCTTCAATCTGTTATACCCATCAATATGTAGGATGGACAGACACACCACTGTGCAACAACCAGGGGAAAAAAATCAACTTCCCTCCCTTCTTTTGGGCAAGGATATGGATTGGTTTGCTTTGAGGGTTAGCATCAGTTGTAAAATACATCCATCCACAATGAGTTTGAGATAATTTTTCTTCTTCCTTTCAAAAAATGTGGGGGCCATTTAGATCTTTGGAAAGGTTTTATTTTCTCTTTGTTGATTTAAACTCCTCATTTCAACAGGCTGCACTGGTCAGAGGGAAAGGAGCGGTGGTGTTTTGGCAGAGCTTGCTGGAAGCCCTGGACTCCTGTGTTTTGAACTGCTAAGCTGAAAATGAAAATCTGCTGCTGAAATGCTTTTGCATTATTTTTCAAAATACATTTAATGTCAAAGAGATTCCAAGCAGCCAGCCTTTTTCAGCTGTTACACAAGAGATATTTCTGAAAACAGATGGAAAATGGCAAGATAATACAAAAGTTAGGACATGTTTAAGAATCACTGACTTATAATTAACTAGACCTGTAATTGTTTTTAAACCCCCCAATATTAGCTTAAAAAGACACACACAGATAGAGTCTTACAGCTGAATCATCTCTCATGTAGATATCTCAACCTCTGAACACCTCATTTCTCAGATAAAAATCTGTGACTGGCTCTCCACCAGTCCCAGGGCCAGATGGAACACTATCACATTTTCCATGAAATATTTCCATTTTAACTAAAGCAACAACAATGACAATAATTTGGGAAACAGGCTACCATCAGTTCAACCATTTCCTTCCAGAGAAGCCCACTGGAGACTCCTAATCCCTCCAGTGAGTAGTGGACCCATAAACCAAGGACCAGAAGCACAGAAAAGTAATTAATAAATGTGCTCCTGCTTCTTTATTGTATCAGCAGACAAAAACAAGGAATGTTGTGAATGTTGTATTTCATGGACAAGCAGAGGAAACTACACAAAATATACAGTGTGTGGAATATTATGCATTGAATTCAGTAGTAATTAGTCAGAATTTGGGTTTCTGGTCAATTTAAAAAGCTTTTTGGGACACCTCATCTCCTTCCTGTGTTTTATGAGCCCAGACAGATAATTGTCTCTTATGTTCTCCCTGATTATTCACCTTCATCCTTTCTGTGAGGATTTTCACCTAAACTTTCCCTGTAAGAACCCTCCTTGTTTGGGACTCACATTCTAGGATGATTTCCCATCCCAAAAACAACAAGACAGCCCAAAATCTTTCTGCCTTTGTGTTCTGGGTCACTTCAGACAAGTGAGCTTCCTCAAACAGCTTCCTGCATTCTCCCACCCAAGCAGGCACCACTCATCCCTTAATTTTATTTAATCAACTCCAAGCTCATGTGATCCAGGTTTGGTATTTCTCCTGCCCATCAAGCTGAAAACAGCAGAGAGTCTTTGATGGATCATTCCTTCTGGTATTTAGTATTTTCACTTTTAACCCAATAACCAACCACTCTGGCCTGCAATGAGGACTCTTCCACCCAATTACAAAACACCACCCAGACCCATGGAGAAGAAGGTGAAAAAGAAGGACTGGCCTCTGCCCTAAAACCTCCATCTTGCTTTATATATATTACTGTATTCTAAAACCTTAAACTCTGAGTTTTCCACCCTGTGCTATCACACACTTCTATTCAAACCCCACACCCACAATCCCAGTGCTGTCACTCAATTTTGGGAGCCTTCTCCACGGCCTCAGGTCAATGCAGTGTTTGCCTGGGGGTCAGTGCCTGTGAGCACAGAAAGCCTGAAATTCTCAGTGCCCAGGGTTCCTCTCAAGGCTCAGAGCTTGCTGGGAGAGCAGCAGCTTTGTGGTGCAGGGGCAGTGGGCCCTGTGGAGTGATCCTGCCAGGATTTCCAGCTCTTGAGGCACCTCTGCTGCCTTCCCACCCAAAGGCATGGCAAAAGCTGCCAGCCAGCCAGACAAGCCACGTGCACAGAGGGAATACCCAAAACTATTGACCCACAATAGCTGGGGTCAGCTACCCTCTTTGAATTAATTATGTGTCACTTCATTTAATTAAAAATGTGCCAAATTAATTGCAAGTGGAGGCTGCAGAAGATTTATGCTAAAAGAGGAGTAAGTAATAATTTGGAGCAGGACAGGGCTGAGTTATCCCACAACTGTTCTTGTCATTACACATGAAACAAAGCTCTTTTTCTGACCCTTTGTTTCTTCACTTGGCATTTGAGAAGATCCAATTAGCTGCAAATTACACCAAGCCCCAAGCTCTTCTTTTTTTTTTTTTTTTAATATAAAAAATAAATCTAGATCTAAGGAAACCAGAAAGAAACCCTTGTGGCTTGCATAAGCACCACTGCAGTCCAAGGCCAGGATGTTTTTTCGATTGCCAAAATTACTTGCAAGCCTCCCTCAAGCACCCAGGTGTCCAAAGACCTACAGTGACACCTTGAACCAGCTTTGGTGTCAGGGAGAGGGCACATTGTGGGGAGCACAATCTCAATAAAATGTCAGGGTCAGAGAGGAGAGTAAGAATATGAGCCACCCACTCCAGAACTCCCACGTGGGTGTTCAAGTTTTTCATAAACAAAACAAAAGAGGGTGGCAGGGCGTGGGGGTAGATTCCCAATTTCCCTAAACGACACATTTTGGAATACACCCCTTCGTGCTGTTGTAAATCCTGTTAGGAAAGAGGTGACTTCTTTTTTTTTTTTTTCCCAACAAGTTATTAAACAATTTACACTGAAATCCTGCAATTTCACTTAAAAGACTGGGGAAAACAGCTCCTATGTAATATGGAAATAAGCAAAATTCCATTTCAAAGATTTCCCCTCATGTTATGCAAATCCTAGGAAGTCCTCTGAAGTGCACCACTTTCAAGCTCAGCTTTAATGTCCCGCATGTTGTCATAATTCTGGAAACCAAGCAAGATGAAAACACGACCAGGATTGCGGAGAAGGATGAGCCGTGGGAGAACAGGGTATTTACATGCAGGAGCTGCAAGCTGCTTGAAGTTTCAGGCTTAGCCTTGGCCATCAGCTTGGCCTTTATATTTTGGTCTGCTTTTCTTGTTACATCAGAGCAGAGTAAAATGTTATTTTGGGGGTCAGTGCCTGTCAGCACAGAAAGTGTGAAATTCTCAGTGCATTAAAATTGTAAAACCAAGCTTACGAAAGTTATCAATTTTCATTTTCTGATCCTTTTTCAGAATACGAAGTGGAAAAGAAAAAAAGTCACATTTTTCAAATCTTCCAGATAACACACCTTTGGGGGTATGAATCATGATTTTCTTCATTTTTATTGCTCAGGACTGATGTACTTGTTTAAGGGATGACAAAAAGTTTTTGCTGCTTTCCCACTCCTCTAGGTCTAAAGAGTTGGGGGTTTTATTCATTCACTGTCTTCAAGGTCAGAGGCAGAAAGCAGCTAAAGTACTTTTTGTTCTGATCTCTATTTTTTTTTTCAAGTTGAAGATATTGTAAAAGCTTGCAGAGAGAGAGGAAAAAAAGGAAAAATCCCACCCCAGGATAATCCATCTTCTAACATTCGACATGACTACGCTAGATGTAGGTAACTTTCAAAAGCAACATTGAAAGAGCAACGCTCAGTTCAATACCAAACTTCTTTCGGGGCAATTCTTTAATAATTTACCTTTTAAAAGGTGGAGCCTACAGCCTCTGGTGCCAAACCCAGCCAGCTCTGAAGTAACTACAAAAGAACCTCTTCATTACGAACAGGAAGAGAGGGTTGCTCTGCCTATTTTTGTTGCACATGTGCTGCCAGAAATAAAGCCATGAGCAAAGGCCAGAGCCTGTAACAGCCATCTCTGGAGCAGGCATCCAAGGAAAAGCAGGAGGCTGGAAGCCAAAAGCCTGGCCAGCACTGCCCAAAGGGATGGGCTGGCCTGGCAGAGCCACCCTTGACTCATTCATTTCTTGAGCAGGAACCTCCCAGCTGTTGCATCCCCTTACGATTTTTTTTTTTCCTTTTCCCCTCTTCCTCCTGGGACCTTTCCCCTTGCATTCTAGGATGATTTCCCATCCCCAAAACAACAGAACAGCCCAAAATCTTTCTGCCTTTGTGTTCTGGGTCACTTCAGACAAGTGAGCTTCCTCAAACAGCTTCCTGCATTCTCCCACCCGAGCAGGCACCACTCATCCTCCATTTCATTTAATCAACTCCAAGCCCATGTGATCCAGGCTTGGTATTTCTCCTGCCCATCAAGCTGAAAACAGCAGAGAATCTTTGATGGATCATTCATTTCTTGAGCAAGAAACCTCCCAGCTGTTGCAGCTGCAAGCCCACAGCAGATGTGAGCTGACTTCCTCACTGATACCCAGCCATTATCCACAAGGATAATCCTTAAAATTTCCCTTCCCATCGTGGTCCAAGCCAAGGATCCAACTCCTCTGAGTTCCTGGCATCAAGCAGCAGTTATTAATATTACAGAAAGCTTTTACTTGTAATTTTGTAAAATTGGCCTGAGCTCCAGGGTTTGCTTTTCAACTTTTTCTCTGTTTGCCAGGAGGTTGGATCTGAATACTGGCATCCCTCTACCTTACAAAATATACAAAGCATAAAAATGTGGCAGGGATGTTACTGCTCTGCAAACATCAGATATTAAAGTATTAATTGCTATTCTCACTTCTCTTTTACTGTGCACAGTACAGAAATCAGAAATAAGGATTTTTCTCTAGCTTGCACTGATTGAAATAGAGCTCATTCAAATCCTCCAATTTTTTTAGTGCCAGTAGTCAGGGGCGTGGAAGGGTTTTAATAACACCAGGTGCCTCAGGACTCCTCACCTCCTACTGAGGACTAACATCACACACAATTTACCTGGGCAGTCCCAATCCTGAACCCAGCTGACCTCAGGGACAGACCGAAGGACAATGAGCAGAACATGCTTGGATCACCCAGATATTGGAGAGCCAAAGGCACTGCTTCTCCTGTGAGAGGAGGGAAGGCTGTCAGTGCCCTTCAGGAGGTGTCTGCAAGCTGTGTTGGATGTGTGACTGGACAAAAAGCTGAACTGTGCATTTCAGAAGAGCACCCAACTAGCACTCAGCCAGGAGAGACACTCATCTCCTGTTACTTGCTTCTCAGCTCAGTGCCTTACAGGAGCCTCAGAAAATGCAGACACAACAGTGGTGCTTTACCAAGCCACCCCTGAAACAGGATCTCAGCACACAGGGACTGAGGCATTTGCTCAGGGCAGCTCTGTGGGGGAGCCTGTGTTGGACCAGGAGTTCCAATCCTCATTTGTTGTGTTCATAGATTGCTCAGCACACCTCGGCTGTGGCTGGAACAGGGGCAAGCCAAGGCTCTCTGACATCTAATTGGAGATCCTCTTGGTTTCAGATTGTGCCTGAGACTTCGTATTCTTCCTCTGTACCCCCAAAAAGTGTCTGGATCTGTTTCCTCTGTACCCTTCCCACGCTGAAGAAGCCCAGCTTCCCCTGCCTCTCCCAGCACCCTGAGTGCCCCAGCCCTGGCCACCTCAGTGGCCTCTGTTGGACTCCTCTGGACTTCATCCAGTATCTCAGCACAGCATTCAGAAGTGGCCTTGACACCAGGGCCCTCCGCTCAAAAAGAAAAAAAAAACGCTTATTTCTACTCTGTTTGCCCCAATTTGTCCTGCTGGTGGTTGGGTTGGAGCTGCAGGACTTGACATTTGCTTTAGTTAACTCCCTAAAGTTCCTGAATAAAGAATCTTGCTTCCACATCGACCTTTTTTTTTTTTTTTTTTTTTTTTTTTATGCACTAAGAGGAAAACATAGAAAAGCTGACGTTTTTCTGACAAATCCTTAATCTGTTTTATTTTAGTAACTGGCATTGGAAAAATTGAATCCCCACCTACTCAGTTCTCGCTTAAGCTATATTATTATTTTAAGACATTTTAAAATATTCTTGATTCCCAACCATAAACTGCAGAAGAAAAAAAAAAAAGATGTCAGGAAAGAGGTTACAGATTTGAGCTTCCCTGCTGTCAATTCTCCCACACACACACCTGTGCCCTACTGCTGATCTGTGAGTTACTGAAAGAGTATCCCAGGGAGACTAAACGTATATCTAAAATAAGTCACAGAGATTTCCATCCATTCAGGCAAACAACCAAAAAAAAAAAAAAGAAAAAGAAAAGGAAAAAAAAATCCATCAGGGTGAAAAAAAAAATGTAAGGAGAAGTGATTCTCCTAGTGACAAAGTCTGAGAAGCTGCAAGGCAAAAATACCACTGTGTGTTCTGGCACCTTTTCCTTCACCAGGGTTGAGTTTTTGTGTTTGTTTGCTAATTGCAGTAATGTGTAAAGCTTATCTGGCCAGAACTGCCATGGATTTCACCCAGCCATTGTCTCTCCTGGCTGCTGCAGAGCATGTGCTGTTGGCTGAGCCAGAGCTCAGAAGGTGCAGCCTGGACAGCCTGGGGATGAGCAGTAGGGAAAAGAGCTCAGCCTAACCCAAAAGGAAAACTGGCTCACCCAGAAACCATTCACTGCTCTCAACACCCCCATTTTGGCCATTTGGATTCACTGTTGGATGGTAGTTTCCAGAATAAAACATGTTTGTATAGCCTGTCTGTGGGACTTGGCACTTGGGCCTGTAGGAGTTGTCCAACACCTTTTGGGCTGTAGATGTTGAGGGTGACAAAGAACAACCCTTTCGAGCCTGTTTTCCCATGTAATACCTGACAAGGGCAGGGAACAACCACCCAGCCTGATGCTGACATCCACCTTCAGCTTCCCACAGAGCTTTTTTCCCCTGGGTTGGAAGGGACATCAGGAGGCCTGGGGTTCCAGACCTGCCTTGCCTTTGGAGCAGGACCATTGCCAGCACTGGACCAGGTCTGTCATGGATCTGTCTAACCAGACCTTGAAACCTTCCTGGACATGAGAATCCAGATCTTGAAACCTTCGTGGGCCTGGCAACCCAGACCTTGAAACTTTCCTGGACCTGAGAATCCAGATCTTGAAACCTTCCTGGGCCTGAAAACCCAGATCTTGAAACCTTCCTGGGCCTGAGGACCCAGACCTTGAAACCTTCCTGGGCCTGACAACCTCACCAAGTGTGCTACAGTGACTCTGTCCTAAACAGGTTGGAAATGAGAGAACCCTAAACAAATAAATCTACTGGAGCTTGGGATGCACATCAATGTATCCAAGGGAATTCCCTCTCAATTTTTCACAGAATAGCCAAAAGGATAAACAGTCCAAGAGATGGGAAAGCAAAACATTGGGATTTTATTAATGAACAGAAGAGATTTTTTGCAGAAAAATCTTCTGTCTGAGAAGAATTAATAAATGATTGCAATTTAATACAATATCTCTGGAAATCTTCCTTGGTCTTCTTTGAAGGAGATACAAAAAAAAAAAAAAACAAAAGAAGAAGAAATTCTTTAGTGGTAGCTAGACTTTTGAAAAGATTTATTGGGGGAGAAACAAGCAAGAAAAGAAGAGAAGAACCTTGAAGCTCAAAAAATATCATGTATCATTGTTACAAGAAAAGAATGCTCAGAGTCTTAAATGTCTTTTTGTAGCATCTCTGTTTCTTGGTGACTCAGACCAGGATGTTTTGCTGTCGAAAACTGAGCACACCTGTCCAATTATTTTACTAATTAGAAGTCTGCCTGATAGAAAAATCTGCTCTGAGTTTAACATATTTCACTAGAAATAGCATATCCCATGCACCAGAAAGAGGTTCGTGCTGTAAAACAGTAATGTCACGACCGAAAGGGAGGCTGCTTAATTGCCTCATCATTTCTCTCAAAAGCAATGGAAATAATCAGCTGATTGCAGTGTGACCATGTCAGTGTTTCCAATAGTTACAAGACAAAAAAAGAAAAGTGGTGGAGATCTCTAGATTAATAGTTTCTTTTTTTTTTCTTCATTTTAAAGGAAACAAATCCCACAGTTTATGTTGTGCAGACAACAGAGACTTTAAGAGGTACAAACCCCTAAAAGCAACCCTCAGAGTAAAGGTGTGAGCCCCCCTAATTCTGGGCAGATGGAATGGGGAGGCAGCAGATGATGCTTTGCAGAGGGGACAGATTCCAGTGGGATTTCACAAGTGCTGAGCAAAACGAGCTCCTCCATCCAGGCACGTTTAAATCCTAGGAGCATCTCTGCCTGGCACATTCCTTGGGCTGTGCCAGCCCCTTCAGGGAGCAGAGTCTGCAGGACACAGAGCTTCCCTGCTCTGCACAGGGCTGGGACACGGCACGGGGCGCGTTACTCCGGCGGGTTTTGTTTGGCTGTGGCAGGTGTTACCAAAACAAGCTCAGTCTGTTCTGGGAGTGAGGAGCTGCTCTCCACGAGAAGATTTGCCATTTCCTCCCACTCCTGAGGCCTCCTGTGTAGAGTGAGCTGTTAGCCACAGGGCATGGGGTGAGAAGTTTTCCAGACACCACATACCATCCTCACCCACTCAAGGATTGGGTTGACACCACAGCTCCCATCTACTCACTCAGAGGTGTGCATTTCCCCTACTTCCTTTCCTAACTCACCTAGATAAAGTAAAACATTTGTGTTTCCCTATTCAGTTATTATTTCAGTTACTTGTTTTCAAACCAGTGCAAGCCTTTAATCCAGTGCAATCTCTACCTCCTTGCTGAGAGAGTGATAAACATCTGAGAAAGAAGTGAATGCCCTAAAGCTGACAGAACTCCAATACAGCTTTTTTTGGGGTCTGCATTTGTACTCCAGATAAATTGACCTTGTTGTTTTGTCAGTGTCCAAGAGCTCTGATCCATCCTTCCTTTGCCCCCCAGCCCTCTGCCATAAGAATAGCTGTGAATTTATTCCCAGCTGACCACCCTGTCACAGGGGCATCTCCACCAGAAAAGCCTTTTGAACAAGCTAGAGCAGGCATCACCCGTGTGCTTCAGGTACCCTGGGGGTCAGGAATACGGAAAATTATCACTGTAAGGAAGATTAAAGCCATCAGAGTATTGATCCAGTGAAGCAATTACATGCACACTTTCTTTTGTCAAAGCAACTAAACAAAGAGCTTGAGCATTTGGCAAAAGCTGAGCAGAGAAATCATAGCTGAAACCCGATGAAACTCTCATGCAAAGTACATCCTAAACCCCTGCACCTTGACCAAAAGGTTTGACTTTTGATCTTTTTTTTTTCCCAAGGACTAGAAGAAATGTTTCAGAAAGCTGAAATATGGAGACCAGTTTCTCATGTAGCAGCAGGGCTAAGTGCAGGGTAAGATGTTGTGGCAAAGCTCCCTGCCCAGAGCCCTCCTGGGAAGACATTTCACTTAACAAACACAAGCAGCTCCAAGAGCCTCTCCCTTAGCTGGTGTGGGACAGAGCAGGGGTGATTCCAAAGCCTTTGCAGCTGACACAGGGACAAGTTAGCACTGAAGGCAGCACTGCTCGTGTCTCTGAGCTCTCTCCTAGCCCAGGCTGCTGCTGCCTGGGCAGGGGAGCACACACCACGTTTGGCAGGACTCTTCAAAGCCAACCAACCTGCCAAGGATGGGCAGAGAAGGAGGATTTGTTTCACCCCAAGCAGAACATGGGTAAATTACCACATGAATCTTCTGAATGAGACACAGGGAACACCTGGATGGGAGGGATTTAAAATCCATCTCCCAGTCCAGTCTGTACTTGGGCCTTGGCTTTCCAAGGATGCAAGTTTTGTTGCCAGATGAAGCTCATCACAGTCTGTCCTCTGCCATAATTGAGTTTCTGCCTCATCATCCAACAGAGAAAGGACTCAGCATCAATTATGGGAGGGAAGTGTTGTTTCTCTCTTCAGTCATTTCCTCCAGCTCCTCTGTCTTGGAAAATAAACCAAACCAAACTTAACCAAACCAAAAACAGAACGTCTATTATTGAGATCACTACAGTGTTTTAAAAATCCGTTTTAAGTCCAGGAGGTTTTCCAGGGTATATCACATCCTTCTAACCAGAGAAAAGGCATCATGGCAGGGCCTGTTTGGTGAGTGACCCCAGAGAAAATAATGTTATTATTACTATATTCTTATTTTCTACCTTTTTTTTTTTTTTTTGGAGAAGCAGAACTATCATGTGGGAAATACTGGCTTTTAAAATTGATTGTGGTTTCCACCCCTCAAGGAAGGCTGAAACATTCCCAAGCAACTCTGCTAAGACTAGAATTTATATTTTTTCCACCTCAGTTTTCTATCAAAGTTTTGCCCATTTCTAGTCAGAAGCCTTCTTAACATACAAATGTGTGGGCAGTAAAAGGGCTCTAATATCCAAGAAGTGTCATAAAAAAGGAGAGAGATTTGAAACTCTACCAAATAATTTCTGTCTCTCCAAAGCAATATGCAGCCCTCTAAAACATAGAGTTTTGTTCTGTTAGGTACAAAGCCTCCTATGACATCTTACTCTCTTGACTGAAAACCCTTTTTCTTCTCATCTGCGAAGAAAATAACTCCTCTTGGAGGAATAGGGTAGAAAGCTAACCTGTCCTTTCTTTTAAGTACAACTAACAAGTAATCTGTAAGTTCCCATCTAAAACTATTAAAAAAAAAAATCCTTTCACACAACAGTCTATTCTAAAAATAAAGAATAAATACACCTATAATAACAAAAAATGCATCCCATAAAAATCAATTAAAAATATATAAACCAAATAAATATATACATAATCAACAATAAATATATCATTAATATATATAATACTGCAATTATTTATTAATAATTAATGATATTATAGTAATAATAGGATAACAATCATATTAACAAATATAATGAATATGTTTTAATTAATATATTTATAATTATACTAATTAATTAATCATATTATGAATTAATAATTCCTTAGATAAGTGATATATGAGCCAAAAATCTATACGCCAATAAAATATATTTATTTTTAGCCGGAAGCTGGGAAGGAGGGATTTAAAACCAGCCAGCAAAGGAGGAGCATGGGAATGGGATCCAGATCACCCTGTGCACAGGCAGCCTGGCCCCCGGCTCATTGCTGGGCTAAGTGAGGTCCCAGGAGGAAAGAATTCCTTCAGAGCAGAAGGGAACTGAGCCCTTAGCATGGAAAGACAACACCTGGGCCAGGGAAGATCTGGAGCTCCTTGCTCTGGGTTCTGGGCAGCTGGTTACTCCTTCTTTACTCCTCCTTGGTTACGTGGAGGAACCAAGCAGCCTTTGGTTACTCCTTTCCTTTTCTCCCAGGATGTGGAAACCACTCCTGCCCAAGGACACAGAGGGGTGAGGAGTGGGGAGGGATGAGGAGCACGAGCAGGCAGCACACTCAGCATTGTCCACATTTGGCCTTTTCAGGAAGAATTCAATTGAGGCACCACACGGGCTGCGTGCAGCTATGAAAACAGGGTCTGTTTTTCCAGGGGGTTAAAAAGATGCATGTCTTCCACTAACAGCTCAGCAGATGTTCTGTGTCATTCTTAACATTAGCAACTACATTCAAAGATCTGGGTGAGGTGCATCCATCCTTCCAGTCACATGCTGCCAGTCCCTAATGTAAAGAACAGATACAAACTGAATAAATCAAAACTGATCCTGTGCTTGTGCTTTCACAGATATTTCATCCTTCCTCCAACTTGTCCACGCTTCCTTCTCTCCCACTCCCTCCCCCTCCCAACAACAGTAATCACAAAATCATAAGAAAGAAAAATAAACCAGCACAACACAAGATATAAAACAACAGAGCAACTTAACAGGAGCAGATGGCATCCACTAGAAACTGAAATACAAGCACAAATCAATTACTGCAATATTCAGCCCTCGTAACCTTTCAACAAATATGTTCACATAAACAAGATCCTACATTCTGCATCCTAATTAATTTTCACATTTGTATAAAAACACTTCCAAGAACAAGGAAAAAAAAATACTAAAGGAACACTTGCTCAAAGTGGTTTTTTTTTTCCCTCAAGTTACTGAAAGAAAATTCTAGGTGTTTTCTATTTCAAAATAATGCTTGAATCCCCTTCTCAAAATTGTGTAATGATTTTGAAGAAGGGCTAATTTTACTCACAGATGTGGCTTTTTCTCTGGAAGGGGCTCTTAGACACTTACTTGTATGGGCATGAAATTTCCTTTTGCTTGGCATTTTATGGGAAGTAAGGAATGAAAAAGGGAACCTGGATGCAACAACATGCCAAACCACAAAGGAAACGCAGAGTTTTTCAGATAAGCGATTCTTTGACTCAGTAACTGTAATGAGGAGGTGGGAAGTGGGAAGATTTTCAGGATGAAACCTGAAATTCTGCAAATCACAGTGACTTTGAGGCAGCTTCTGCACTGGTGTCGCTTCCTGGCCCAGCTGCTGTGGTTGGCACACCAGTCCTGACAGCCCACGCAGATCAGGAGCCCACAGCCACCCCTGCCAGGGCATCAACTGGGGGTTTGTGATCTTCTTTTCTTCTGTTAGAGTCGGGATTAAATGCTCGAGAGATGGTGTTCGTGTTTGGACTCAGATGTTTATTAGTTCTTATCTATGTTACAGTCTCACAAGCTGGGAGTTCTAGCTAACAAAGTGAAAAACGGCTCTATCTCTCTACAAGGCCTTTTAAGAACAAACTGTCCAATTAAGAAATGGAAATTATTTTTATTTTTAACCCAATAACTAATCACACCTAGCCTGCAATGAGGACTTTTCTACCCAATTACAAAACACCACCGAGACCCATGGAGGAGAAGGTGAAAAAGCAGGACTGGCCTCTGCCCTAAAACCTCCATCTTGCTTTATATTTATTACTATATTCTAAAACCTTAAACTCTTAAATTTTCCACCCTGTGATATCAAACACTTCTATTCAAACTCCACACCCACAATCCCAGTGCTGTCACTCAATTTTGGGAGCCTTCTCCACGGCCTCATGTCCAATGCAGTGTTTGCTTGTGGGTCAGTGCCAGTGAGCACAGACAGTCTAAAACTCTCAGTGAAATTAAAAATAATCTAGGTGTCATCTTGTTATTGGACAATTAGTGCTTAAAAGACCTTGGGAAGAGTTAGAGACAGAGCCATTTTCTACTTTGATAGCTAGAACTCACAGTTTGTGAGATTGTACTATAGATAAGAATTAACAAACATCTCACTCTGAACACAAACTGCATCTCTCAAGCAATCAATTCCGGCTCTAACAACAGAAAAGAAGATAAAAATCCCCACACACATCCATACCCCACTGCCTTGGATTCCACAGCCCAAAATGTGGCTGCATCAGCTGCAAGCAGCCTTAACACAGAGAGATACATCTGCCTGCCCTCAGCAGAGAGAAGAGAGGGACATCAGCAGAGGACAGTCATCTGCAGATGTCCCTTCTCTGTAGCACACTGCCAAAAGCACCTAGTTGGTGACAAAACAAGCGCTGCTTTTAGTAGGTTGTGAATCTCTGGGAAAACAAAGTACTAGGCTTGCTTGGCAAGGGCCTGAGGATGATATTTTTTCTACATTTCTGGTCGGGCTTTTGGGGACAGAAGTAAGAAAGTGTGACAGCTAGAGCTCACAGTGCCTCTGTTTCATCTCCCCTCATCCAAGCAGCATCAACCAGAAAATCCTCTCCACCCCTCACTTACTCGTCCTTTCCAAAGCTCCAGCAGCACAACACACAGCTGGCATCAGAGCACAGGGAGCTCCCGGGTTCACGGATCTCCAGGCAGAGTTCAAGCCAGGTTTAATGTTTAGGAATTTGGAACTAGGGATCCCTGGATTAAATGGGACTTGGGATGGAGGCTTGCTGTAACAAGGAGCAGAATTTAGCTGTGAGAAGCTTTTACCTCAGTGCTACTTTTTCCAGGGCCTGGTAATAATTTGGAAAAGAACACTCATCTGGAGCCAGTCAATGCAATTAGAAATACAGGAAAAGCCTGATTGTTTTTCCATGTATGAAACATTAAGAAAATGAAGTCATTTCTCTCCAGTCCAAGTATTGACTGTAATTATAGATAGCAGGCAGCCTTAGCTGTTATAAAATATTGAAGTGCTTTTATATAGTTACTGCTATGGTTTACTATTTAGGGACAGGAGAAAGGTTGCCTTTTAATGAAGTGCAGTTGCCCAGAACAATGGAAAGGAGGCCATTACTACATAATACTGCTGCCCTTTCCATTATTAGTGTGAAAGCACTTGCCAGATGAATAGAAACAGGTTTAAGCTTGGTTTATTATTTCTATAATGTTAATTTGCCTGGAGCAGCTCACTCTCCGGGTAATCTCTGCTTGGGAGAGAGATTTCTATCTGACAAAGGAGTATTTAGCATATTTTAATTTCTCAGAGTTTCAAGTGGCTCTCCTGGTATGGCCGGGGTCAGAGGTGAGGGAAAATGGGTCACGCTGCATTTCCTCACAGCCAGGCCTCGCTCCTCAGCTGCTGGCATTTGGCAGAACCCAAGAATTCAGTCCCAGCCCAAAATCACTCTGCCACCTCCTAGATTTGCAGGTGCAGGCCAGCCTTGGAGGGGCTGGAGAATCTGTGACCCAACCCTGGACAAGCTACAGGGGCTGGAAATTGGGGTGAGTGAGGACACCCGAGGACACGGACACGAGGGGTCCCCCAGTCCAGCTCCCCTGGCTGTGAAACAGCACCTCTGGATTTTATTACCTGTACAAACAGGTGTGAGGCACTCTGTAAGGAGCAGGGATTGCTTAGAGGTGAACAATGATGGCCTCATCACAGGCTCCTAGCAGTGAGAGCAGGTGAGATTGCCCAGCGAGCCTGTCGAGTTCTCCTGCCTGATACAGCAGGACACAACCCGCCCCCCCAAAAAAAAAAAAAAAAAAAAAAAAAAAAAAAAAAAAAAAAAAAAAAAAAACACCAACCAAAACAAAAAAGCCCTGCTTTGCTCCTAGAAGGTGCCACACATGGTAAGATCCCTTCAGAGCTACTCGAGAAGACTGAACCACAGTGTGTGGCATTTTCCTGGGTGTGCCACCCGGAGCAGCAGGTCCATCAGGGAGGTGGTTGTGTGAAAAACGAGGTTCACTTTCTTGGTAAAACGTTAAAAGTTTAATTAAAAAACAATAGGAGACAGAAAGAGAGCAACGGGATATGGCTGGGTGCTTGGCATTCAGCCAAAAGCACCCATACTGTCTTGGAAACACCCTTTAAATATTTTTTCAGCCTGTTGCATATTCATAGACGATCATGCATCACTTAAACCTTCCTTTGAATTTGGATGTTCTTTGCTTGGTTTTACCTTTGGCTTGTCCTCATGCCATCCTGTAGATTAAATAAATACATTTTATTTCTCCTTGTGGTTCCATCCTGTTGTTTTTACCCTCCCTGATAATGGGGAGTCAATAAATTCCTCCTTTGGGGTTCTGGTTTATGTCACTGTTATCTTCATCTAGATAGGCTAATCCACAAATGTGAGGAATTACCTAATTGCCTTCACCATCCTCTGAGTTAGTTACGTGGATAAAAGCATTTTAACATCACATGGTCTCCATTTTAATATTATGCCATGGCCTAAGATATATATTTATCACGCTGTTATTTAACACACTAAGTTTTGTTAACAGCAGAAATATAAACAAAGTCATTTTAACATTATACATACAGCATTCATCTTATTATTTGTGAAAAGCCAACCTTACAATAAGTATTTAGAACAGTTGGGAAGTGTCCCTTGCCTTGTTCAGACTTGGGGGGCAGCAGGAGATTGGGGAGCACCTCTTCTGCCCCTGGGGTGGAAGCAGCAAACACCCGGCGCTCAAATCTTAGAGGGTGAAGAGAAAAGAAGAAGCTGATTTTTCCAGTGGTAGACTAACTGCAGCACTCTCCACGCTGCCATGTAAAGAACTGTGAGGAATTTCTGGGCCAGGTGGATGGGCCCAGGACCTCGGTGCAGGAACCCCAGGGGACAGTGACAAATGATCTGCAGAGGGCCTAGGAAAGATCCCCTGTGTTCCTTCAGGTTGCACTCCTTCACTGTGCCACGTTGAGTCAGCTAAATATTTTATAGCTGGGTTTTCACACTTCAGTTCACAGCATGATTTTAAATTTAAAAGGAAAGCCCCAGTTAAAACTCCTCAGGAGCAGTGCCTGCAATTGTGCCTCGCTGCAGTTTTGTATCCAAACTGCTGGAAAAAGTAAAGATCAGCCTCTGGAATTCAGCACTATCAGAGCAAGTTGCTTAGGCTAAGGCTAAACCTGAATGTAATTAGTTCCCAGCCCAGAAGGAATAAACCTAGATACGAGGACAGACTGAAGTGATGTTCAATTTTGAGACACCTCTGCTGCCAGTCAGATCAGCTCGAAGGGGTAAGACCTAACTACAGCTGTGGGGTTTGCCCTACCAAAATTATTACAAAGAACCACATTCAACAGCAGAGGCATCACTAATATCCTGTGATTAGAAAGATTAAAGAACTGTTCTTACATTCCAGGGTCTTGTTTCCTCTCTTGTACCCACAGCCTCCTGCAATAAGTAAAACAGGAGGCAAAAATGGGGTGAGAGACATCTCCTTCATGCATGCCCTTAACAGGGATGCAGAGGCTGTACAGGGCTCTGTCTGCCACTGCTTCAACATTTCTGCTCCCCTGATTCAGGGAACAGTTTGGGCAGGCCAAATCCAGCCCACAGCCACCTCACACAAGCATCCTCTTGAAATAACATCCTAATTGTTCAGTCAATAGACATCTCAGCACAACCAATTAGCACGTCTCAAGTATTTATTTCCTTTACTGACAGTTAACAAAACCTAAAGACTGTTCCTTTGTCAGAAGAAAATCACTGTTTCCTTGGTGCTAAGTCAATTAAAAAAATAATGAAATGGTTCTTAGGTGGTCCAAGTCCTGGGCTGCAGTTTCCCCCAGCTGTTTGGAGAGCCAGGTGATCTTTAGCAGGTCAAAAGCCCAGAGCATGGCCTGATCTGCAGCCCAGGACATTTAAGAGGGTAAGTTTAGGTGAACTAAGTTTGTACTGGGGAAGCTATATGCTATAATATTTATATAAGTACATAAATATAGTATAAAATATAAAAATATATATTTAAATAATATTTATAATATAGACAACATATGATATTATATATTATATGATATATGATATATGATATACAATAGTATATACTATATACTATATACTATATACTATATAATATGCCATAATATATATTATTATATTATCATCTATAATGCAATATTAATTATAAGAATATTATTAATATACAAGTGATATATTTCTAATGTATATTATAAATAAAGATCAAGAAGTCTCAACACATCTCTGAAATACAACAGCCAATGGTTTCAGCAAAATTCCTGGGTTTAGAGTGGGGTTTACAGTCAGTGGCCTCACAAGGGCTGCACAGGGAAGTGCTGATAAGAAAATGAGTGAGGGACACACAAATCTGAGAAGGGCCAGGTCAGAGATGCCTTGTGAGCAGTTCTGTGCCCAACCCTTCTCCTTCCTCACCAGGACTTTGGGAAAGATCTCTCTCTTTCCTGCTGCTTGTGATATTGGCAAATCACAGACTTTGAAAAATCCAGGGACATTTTTTTAGGAGTTGGGTAAAGTTTTGCTGTGCATTTCTTGGAAAGCTTGTCTGATGGACCTACACCTCTGTGCAGTTTCTTTCAAGAAGAAATACCAGGAGCATCCAGAGGAGCAAACAGAGATGACCTACAAGGATGTAGGTCCAAAAGTGGAGGGAGAGATTTATTTCTTGAATATTGTCTTCTGGATGGAAAGCAGTTGCCAGAGCAACTGGGTCTACCACAGAAAGTGCTGTTAACTTCCAGAGTAATCATCTTTTCGCTGAAGAACCAAATTTTTTGTAGCTGTCACGAAAAAAAAACAAACCCACCCTCTGAAATATCAAAAACATTAATAAAATAATTTCCACACTCCATTAGCGGTGTAGCCATGGTAAATAATTAGTTTATTCTGTTTTCTTCTACTGGAAAACTGCCTTTTAAATTTTAATCACTTCTGTAAAGCAGCTGCCAGAGTTCTTCTTTTTCTATAATGCATTTATATACTGTATATTAATTTAACTGCCTGTTTTGATGCATAAAAAATGGCTTTGCATTAAAAATATAAATAAAGCACAATGGAAGGCCTGCTGGAAGACAAAACAGAGCAATGTTTGCATCAGTATATGAAAGGAGATTGCAGAGTTCTCTCCTTCCTTGCAAGCATTTCTCCTGAGAAACCAAGGCAGATTTAGTCAGAGCTGAACATGAGGAAAATGCCTCTGTGCTGGACTTCAGATACATTGTGAAACGTATTAAATGGAATTTTCTACTCTGAAAAGTGCCTCATCCTGTTCTTTGGTGAACAAAAGGCACAGCTGATGTACACAGATGTTGAAACCCTGGATGAAAGACGAGCAGCCGTCTGCTCCATAATGGATGTTCTGATTTAGTTCCCTTTACCCAGGCACATCCCCAAAGTGACTCGACATTTTCCTGGGTAGCTGCAGCTTGCCTGGTAAATCCACCCACGAGCACGTCAGGCCAGTCAAGCACTGGCACACCACCAGAACTTGGGTCATTTATGGAGTTTTTTAATTGTTAAATTAACAAAGAAGCTCACCCGTGGGGATGGGGACACAGAAGTGTTTGAAGGAGCTTTCCAAAATCAGTGCCCAGCCCTGCCTGAGACCCCATGGACAGCAGATCAGCAGTAGCTGCTGCCCAGAGACACAGCAGACAGGGGAGATAAAACACACTGAAGGCAGAGCTTGGACGTGGAACAAGAAGGTCTGCAGAGACATGTGGCTTAATTAAAAACTGCTCCTTTTTCCTAGATTGCTTTTGGCAGTTTCCACATGCACAGGAAGAGACTGTTAAACTAAAAAGGAAAATTGAAAAGCTTCACCATACCTACACGGAAAGAATCTCCCCAAACTGGAGGTGTCTGAGCATCCAATCTCAGAGGCAGAAATAGGTTAATGGGTTGGCTCCACAACCACGCCAGTGGTGGATGGGATTTGGGAGTTTTGGAGCACCTTTCACAGGCTTGAGGCCAGCATGTTTGCTCTGCAAGAAATGGCAAACAGGCTCCAGCTGCAATTCCTGCCCCAAGAAAATGGCAAGGAACCCCCCACCCCGACGTTTCGAGGCAGCACTGTAAAAGTAAATACGCTGCTTTTAAAGAAAATACTGGAAAATCTTGCAGCCTTGCCAAGGATCTAGCTGAGATATGACTCTCCAGTGGAGAGCAGCTTCTAATAATGACAGCACACTTACATCTGACAGCCACAGCTTCTGCTTATTCCAAATGTGACAGGCTGCACGAGGGAGCAAAGGGAAGCCAGGACCACCAGGGCTCCCAGATAGGCAGCACTGCCCTCAGGGAAAGGGAACAGCAGCACAGGGAACACTTTCTCATTGGAGAGGGTGCAAGTGATGCTTGTCTAAGCAGAAAAGGACAAGGAAAAGAGATGGAGCAAGACTTTAGGGAAGCTTAAAAGTGAGTGGGAAAAGAGTGTGGGTGAGGGAGAAAGCAGCTGCACACAATTTTCAATATCTTCTGCTCCACAGCATCCAGGAGGCCAGACAGAGCCCTCCATTTCTGACAGACAGAAACAGAGTATGACAGTGGGTGAGATTTATAGAAGAAATTGCCACAGTAAAAAGAGTCAGTGCTGCCCTGACCACGGGCAAGACAAGACAGACTGAGAATATGCTGTAATACTTTAAGGTTTGCCATGTGCCTCAGTTTGCCCACCTACCCCTCATGCTTTTTGCCATGTGGAAGAGAAGATCAAAGCCTTTCTCTTGCTCTGAGGGACAAAGAGAGCAAATATATTTCATCCCCTCAGGTGCTCCAGGTTCACCGGCCTTTCAGTGGCCACTGGCTGTGGCAAATGACATCAGTAGCAGAGGACTCTACATTAGGGCCCTGTGAGCTTTTAACAACCACCTCCTCCAGCAGAGGCAGGACCAAAAGCTCTGCTCAGAGAAAGAGGAGAAAAGAAGACATGACAAAACCAGGAGAATGGCTAGAGTAGAACAGAATGTTTCAGTAGAAGGAACCTACAATGATGTCCTGGTTTTGGTTGGGGTAGAATTAATTTCATCCCAGTAGCTGGTTTTGGATTCAGTGTGAGAATAAAGTTGATAACACACTGATGTTCTGTTTTTGCTAAATCATGTTTGGCCTTTTTTTTTCCTTTTTTATGGCACCTCCTGCTCTGCCAGTGAGGATGTGCACAAAAGAAAAGCTGGGAGGGAGCATAACCAGGAAAGGTGACCCAAACTGGCCAGAGGGATATTCCACACCTGAGAACATCATGAGCAGTGTATAAACTGGGGGAATTACCCAGAAGGGGCCAGTTTGAGTGCAAGGATGGGGTCTGTCCTCCGGCAGCCTGTGGGGAGCAATTGTACTGAGCATCACATGTGTTGTTAGCCATCATCATCAGCACCATCATCACCTGTTATGATATTCCAACTAGTCTTAAATTATTAAACTGTTCTTATCCCCACCCACAAGTCTCACTTTTGATTCTTGTCATCCACTACACAGATGACCTTGTTTTAAAAGGACAAGTGTAAATTATAAAATATGTATTTCACTGTGCATGTTGTCCTTTCCATGAAGGAACAACAGCAATTAAAAACAAAACAACCAAACAAAAAGACCTCACCCCAACAGCAGTATGTTCACCCCTCTTAAAGCTATTCTTTCTTTTGGTACCAAAGACAAACACAATATGGGCCAGAAAGAAAAATATTTCTTCTTTCCTCTGAGCAAACATGCAGAGCTAGAAGTTCTCCCTGCAAAACTCTCACATTTTTGTTTCTGATTTGGTTTGGTTTGGGTTTTTTATTGTGTTCTGTTGTTGTTGTTGTTATTTTGTTGGGGGTTTTTGGAGTTTTTTTGACATATTCATTTCTGGGTTAGAAGAAACTGTGAAAAATCAATAGCTAAAATAAAACTCCAGTAGTATGCTCTCCTGTACACGCATTAGTTTCAACTCTCCTCTTAAATGCAATTTCTCTTGAGAGGACTGTAGTACCACACAACAGAACAAAGATTATCAAGGGGGTGAGTTGCAGCATTTTTCAAAAGAGAATACTGAGCTTTCCTAGTAAAGATGAATAATAGCAGCAGGAGGTGGCAAAATACTGCATCACACTGTCCTAGTTAATACCAGGACTGAGACATCAACAGGGTGATAAAAGTGTGTTTCCACATCATTCTGCAGCTGCCCAGGATTTTAGGTAGCTTAATATTTTCGCACACACCGTGCCAAGAATTCAGCTGGTCTCTCCAGCCACCAACTGTGTAATTACCCTAATTTACAATTGCCACTAATTTTTTCGGTGAGGTTTCTCTAAAAGCTTTTGCGTTCTGCAGCCCGTGATAAGATGGGTTATTTGCAATGCTAAAATGTCCATGAGGAGGAGAGAAGAGTTGTATCCAGCTGAGGAAGCGTGAGAGATCTCATCTTAACCAAGAACTGAGTGGCAAAGACTGAGGAGCCAGATTGAACCAGGCAAGAGGGAACACAGAGCTCCATCGTGCTGAGCACCAATCAGTGCAGAGAAGCAGTTCCAAACCCAGAGAATTCAAAGCTCCTCTCTCCTCTGGGCTCACGTGTGCACCTTGGTGATTTTTAGGGTTAAACCAGCCCGCAGACAGCGTTTTGTGCCTGATTCCAAGAGCCCAGGCAGCTCCAGAGAAATTGCTGAACCTCATCTCAAGTCTCTCAACACTCACTAAATGCTCCATTAGTACCTGGCATGGAGCAGAACACACAGAACTCCTGCAAGCTGTGATTTCTTCTTCAACAGGGGCAAGCAAAAGAGCCACAGACCAAAGTCAGGGTTTTTTTCAGAAGAGGTAGGAAGAGAAAGAGAGAGAAAGAGAGAGAGAGAGAAAGGGAGAGGGAGAGAGAGAGAGAGAAAGAGAGAGGGAGAGAGAGAGGTGTACAGGACAGGCTTAGAAGGATCTTGACCAGGTGGACTCAGACTCAAACAGAAGTGCACGAGGGAGAGTAAAAGAGAAGCAGAAAAAGAACATGGAAAAGAAGAAACAGAAGTGTTCTCCGTACTGGATACCAAAGGAGCAGTGGGAAGACAATGACAAACAGCGGGGCCGCAAGCAAGGAAACCAAGAGCTCTGAGGGCATCTTAGAAGAGGATCTCATCTTTTATCACACAAAGAGAACTGAGGTACAAAGGAGACGGCACCTGCAGAGAGAGCAGTGCATGGGATGTGCTCAGACAATGCCAAGGTACTTCGCTGCAGCAGCAGATTGCCAGAAGCTTTGGGATTTCTCTCTCCTTCACAGGAGATGCTTTACAAAACACCACTCTTATTTTTTCTGCATGGCAAGAGGTGTCATGCAGGCTACCAATGGCTATATGAACTCTTAGGGAGACATTAGCTTCCTTCCCAAGCATTCCACCTCCAACAGAGGAGCTGGGGTAACCCAGGAGAATTTGTAAGCAATGGATAACTACTGCTACCCTCTGTGCATAATAAGGAAAAAACCCTTATTGCTGCCCTGCTATTGTGTGAAAGCAGAAAGTGTCCTGCACCCCTGACAGCACAATCTTCGCCCTCTTTTGAGAACCACACCTCACTCCTGAGCACTGCACTGCACTAACTCTTCCTATCAAAGGTGCAGACTGACAGGAGTCAGCCCCAGCTCAGTGCTTTGATGCACCAATGTAAATTCAGTTATCCAAAGAAATAGCTCTGAGATGAAGAAGGGTCACCAGGAAATCATCCAGAGTGAGAAGATCACACACACACACACACAAAAGTGTCCTGCCCAACACAGCATGGCCTCTTTTCCCAGCCCACCCCAAGAAAGAGAGAGAGGGAAGGCAACAATTACGACTTCCAAATTATGTTCCAGTGCTCCTTTTCGAAAACCACAGTAATTCAGAGCTGTTTTGTTTAAAAATTACTCTAAGCATTAAGGGCCTTATGCAAAAGTAACCTTAAGAGCAAGCACAGAGTGATGATTACCTGGGGACAAATGCATTTAAAACCCCAATGAACACTCATATCCCACACCCACGTACTCTGCCAGCAGTAGGCCCCAAGTGATTGATGTCTCAGAGAGACATTTAACACTCCCTTCCCCTCAATTTCTCGAAATGGCATTTTATTTCATCCCCAAAGCGAAAGCACCCGTGCTGGGAGTGTGAATAATCAGCAGTGCTTTGGGGTTTGCGATTCCAAGGGCGGGTGTGTGTAACAGACCCCAAACAAGCAGTTACTCATCCCTGCAAGCTCTCAGGGCTCAGGCTGGTTCAAATCATCCCCAGAGAGAAGTCAAACATCAGAAATCATCAGAGAGAATTCAAATATTTTTGACAGCTTAGAAAGTTAAGTTCCAGAATATAATATAGTGGATATGATATGATATCCCATATAAATATAAATAAATGAAATATAAATTGTGTCCCATATAATGTGTATTGCACAGCAACAGCTGAAGGGTGAATCTTGCAGCTGAATGCTTCCAGTGGTCAGTGTGGCTGCAGCTCCTTGTTTGTTCCTCCTGCTTCCCAAGGAAGTGTCTGGAAGAGTTTAGTACTCTCTAGATTCAGTTTTAAGAGATGGTTATTCATGGTAGATGCTAACAGGCCTATTTTAATATTGCTCATAAAAGCAGAGATGAATCTTCCATGAAAATATTAGAAGGAAAGTACTTAAAGGGAAGAGACTAATGCTAATTAGTGCTAAAGCTTTTTTACTTGCAAACAAAACCTCTTGTTTATGCACAGGGTTTCATTTCAGCACAGACCAGGAGATCATCAGGTTTGCCCTTTTCTATCAGCAGCCACAGGTCATCACCCAGCTCTGCCTGTGCTGAAATAGATACTGCCAGAAGGGAGCTACACAGCAGTGAGAATTTAAAGGCACCAAGAGTTGAGGGGGCATGGAGGAGTGCTGGGAGCTTTCCCAGCACAGTTACTCAGGACAGGAGCTGTGTGTTCAGCACCCAGCCTGAATTTGCATGGCTTTGGTGTTAGCCTTGCCTACTAATTTGAGGTATTGTAATTTCTCTTCATTTTCCCCCTATAATACATATCCAACTAAATAACCAGATTTCAACGGTGTTTGGTCAGAAAAAGAACTGACTTACTCAGCTCTTGGTATTTCTTCATGAAACACCCAAGTCATCACCAAATCAGGACCCAAATGCTGATGTGCTCTGTATAGTCTGAGATAAGAGGCTGAGACTGAAGAGCCCAGAAGCTGCCCAGGAGACTTTAGACACAGGTCTTGCTAAAGCAGAAGAGGTACATCTTTTCTCTCCCTAATCTCCTAACTTGGAGAATTGACAGATTCTCCCCATCAATATTAACAGTCACTGAGTAGCTTAGGGTATCTCTCAACCAGTCTTCCTTCAAAGATAGGTCTGAAACAGATTTCTTTAAAACAAGAAATCCAAAGGTCCATCTGTGACTTAAATTTTTAATTCAAAACCTGATCATGCTTTAGGCATGAGTCATCCTTCTACCCTTCTGTGGCCAAAGGCTGGCAAAACCCTGATGTATCCCACAACAACAAAGCAGCAGAAGCGACCAGGCTTTGTGTAGCTCATGCATAATTTTGTGTTTCCAGCCACAATCCTCCCACTTCCTCTGTGGCTTTTCATTCTGCATAAGCCTCTCTGGGTATTCCAAACAGGATCTCTCCTGCTGGGAGAGACCCCAAGAAGAGGGGGGTGTCTTTTCTGGAGCTTGTAGTGACTCTGTGGGCATTTAAACGACATGGATCCAAGCCCTGTCTCACTGCTGATAAACAGTCCCTGGCAGATTCTCACAGACATCCCTCTCCTCTCCTCTCCTCTCCTCTCCTCTCCTCTCCTCTCCTCTCCTCTCCTCTCCTCTCCTCTCCTCTCCTCTCCTCTCCTCTCCTCTCCTCTCCTCTCCTCTCCTCTCCTCTCCTCTCCTCTCCTCTCCTCTCCTCTCCTCTCCTCTCCTCTCCTCTCCTCTCCTCTCCTCTCCTCTCCTCTCCTCTCCTCTCCTCTCCTCTCCTCTCTCCCTTGCACCAGGTGCAAATTTTTAACAGGGAATTCTCCTCCCTGTTCCTTAACAAGCTATTGCTTCACCACTTGGTGGAATTCCTCCCAGCTTATTTGCACTCTTGAACTTTTTCCTTTCTCCCTTTCCCACTGCAGTACTCACAAATTCCACATTTCACAAGACATTTGCTGCTAATCTCTCCCTTCAGCTTGCCTTGATGCTTATTTGGGTCAGCTGCAAGCTGAGGCACCAAACTTCTGAGTAATCAGGGCTGTTCCTTTGACCAACAATTTTCCCAGTACTTGTAGGAAATTCAATAACTCTGGGCACGCTGCTCACTCATTAGATCGATCAAGTTTGCCAGCCAAGGCCAGGAACTACTGGGGGTGGAAGAAAAACCAGAGGCAATGACCATGCAAGCCTCATTCCAATAAGAAACTGCAGTACTGCTGGAGCTGGGCAGCTCTGCTAATTAATGTTGTGCCATTAAGCCTGGAAGTCCCTCTGCACCACTGCAGAGGAGAATACAAGGTTTGCTTCTCCCCACAGTGTCCAGTGGCTGGAGTGAGTATTACGTACTCTGCTGCGTGCTGGGCTCACACAGCACATTGTGAAGCACCAAAATTCTCCTTAAGAAATTAGCTAGATCCTGGAAGACTGCCCAGAAGGATGGTTTTGTATGAGGAATATGCAGCTGCCTAACGTTGGCACCTTTGGGGTTTTTTTAAGCTCTGCCCATACTAAATCACTGGGGAAACAGAACGTGCAGCTGCTCCACTTGCCAAAGAGAGAGCAGCCAGAGCTGGAAACCAAATTACAACACAGATTAGGTACCACATTTTGATCAGAAGCACCACAACACCAAATCCTGCCCAGGATCAGCACCTGCACAGAAATGAGCAGAGCTGAGACACGGACAAGCATTCCTCAGAGAAGAGATCTTGGCTGCTCCTGAGTTTCACAACATGATTTCAAAGCCTCTAACTGAAGATCTGTACCTGGCCCATGTTGACTTCTTCTCCCTGTTCTGCTACCACCAAAAATATTCAGATTTAATTTCTACAACCTGAAGGAATGCCCCAGTGGAAGGGACCCTCAGTGGACCAGTTTGTAAACAGCTGTAGCCCATGGGAAGGACTCATGTTGCCGAAATTGGTGGAGGATTCTCCCAAGGGAGTGACCCAGCAGGGGAAGGACACCTCTCCCTGAGGAGGAAGCTGTGGCAGAAACATTTGATGAACTGACTGTTCATTCCCCATCTTCCCATGCTGCTGGCAGGCAGGAGGCAGAGAATCAGAAATTAAGTTAAGCCTGGGAAGGAGGGAGGGCTGGGGGGGATGGTATTTTTAGGATTTGTTTTACTGCTCATTATCTGACTCCGACTTTGATTGGTAGTAAATTAAACTAATTTCCCCAAGTTGAGACTGTTTTGCCCGTGACAGTAACTGGTGAATCATCTCTCCCTGCCCTTATCTCAACTCATGAGCCTTTCACTGTTTTTTCTCTCCCCTGTCCAGCCGAGGAAGGGCGGGATGGAGTGGTTTTGATGGGCACGTGGCATGCAGCCCTTCTCAAACCACCACAAGCAGGTAGGAGTCACACAAAGATCCCTGCCCCACAGCCACAGTTCCCCAAAATGTCCTGACTTCATGAGAGCTCCGTGGTTGCTTTTCACAGAACTGATGAGCTGGCACGGAAGGTTATAGACAGGAAGGGGTTTTAGTCTCCTAAAACCCCTTCCTGTCTATAACCTCCAAGATAAATCCTCCAAGATGCCTAAAATGACATGATCTTCTCACCACAGTCACAGTCAAAGAAGTCCTGATGATTAAAACTGCTTGCTTTCCTCCCTCCCCCCGTTAAGGGCTAGGCACTGTTACTGCTCACTCTTACTTATCAATAATTAGGATAAAGTGCATAAAGGCACCCACCATATCACAGAGCTACATAATTTGTCAGCAGGGCAACGAACAAATTAAATCAGGCTGAAACACCCTTCAAATTAACATCAAAACATTCACAGCTTCCCGTGCTCAGACACGACTTGTGCTTTTAAAAGTCTCTTAGGACACTTGGACTCGCTGTCCCCCTTTCCCTGCACAGCCAATTCTGCTGCTGTGAGCTTTCTGAGGAGGGAGCGAACAGGAGCAGCTCCTGAGTGCAGCTGAGCAGGCAGGGAGCTCCCCTGCCCTGCCTGCAGCCTGCCCTGCCTGCTCCTGTGCTCATTCCAGAGGTGCAGGGGCTGCTCTGCAGAGCCTTTGCCTCCATCCTCCCATTTTGTGTTGCACCTTGGCCATTCCTGAACCTGTCCTTCTGGGCACCTCTGCCAGCAAACATCTGGGCACCAGATCAATTTCAGCCATGTGAGGGGAAAAAAACCCCACAAAACAAAGCCAACAAAAATAAAGCAACAATTATATTATAAATACGTATTATAAAACTGGCTTTTCGCAAATATTCAGATGAATGCTCTATATATAATATTAAAATAACTTTGCTTTTATTTCTGCTGTTAACAAAAACTTAGACATAGCAGTAATAATAGCTGATATAGTGATGAGTGAACTCATCTGTTTAGTCAAGAAAACATCCAGTGAACATGTGATGAAGACCCTGCTATTAGTATACTATCAGCATTTGCTGTCTAGAGGAAGTATAGACCACAGCCCAAACTAGAAGTAATAATAAAACCACAGCCAAAAAAGGTGCTTGCTCTAAAAAGGTGGACTCAAGGAGGAGCCATTCTAAACAGCTCTTAAAAATATGAATATGCATAATTGCCTAGGAATATGCAACAGGCTAATGTACTAGAAAAGGTATTTAAGTAATTTCTCCAAGATAGTAAGGGTGCTCTTGGCTGAATGCCAAGCTGGTTTAACCCTTTGCTTTATTTCTGTCTCCTACTGTCTTTTTTTAATAAACTTTTAAAATTTTGCCAAGAAAGCAAATTTTGTTTTTCACAGACAGCAACAAAACAAGGGGTGTGGGGTATGTCAGGTGTGGGCTTTTCTGCCTGTAGGAGCAGCTTTGGTGGATCAGGTCTGGGTGATCTGCAGTTTCCTGGATGTCCCAAAGCAGGGAACGTGTCTAAATTTAGTTTTATTTCTGCCCATCTGGGGGCAGGCAGAGAAGAGAGACATTTTAGTCAGGCCTGGCTGGGTGAGATACAACAAGTTTTTGGAAACACTGGGGGTCTGAGTTCCCTCCCCAGCACAAGGTAACAAACCTGCCACACACGTGGAAGCAGAGTGTTGACAGCACTGACTCTGCAGTGTGATCAGGCTCATGAAAGATCTTCCAGCTTGTTTGCAGTCAGCTACACGTAGATTTAGCAGATGCCTGGGTTCTGCCTTCCTACAAATTATGCCAAACATCAGAGGGTGCAAAATCAGGCAAAGCCTACAATATTTCAGTGTTAGGCTGCATGCCACTACATTTCAAGCTGTGTCATAACTGCCTTTCCTCAGCATCCTCGTTCTGGGTCTGAACTAATAATATCTTGGTCATTCCTGCAAACCCACAAAGCATCAAAGCAATTCCTTGATGAGAGCTTTTTTGGAAAAGCAGGGATAATGAAGTCATTAATTCCTCCTTGAGTGGCACATTTCGTGCTAACCTAAGCAGGACACTTCCAATTTAAACACTTCTGACTCCTTATCCTTTAAAACATTTACAGAAACACAAGGCACACTGACTAATTCTGACCACTTTCCTAGTTAAGGTCTGCAATATTTCACATGTAAACAACAACTTGTCTTTAAAATCCTTACAGAACCCCTGAGGACTTTCTGAAGATCTGTCTGTAACACTTTCACTCAGAGAAATCTACACATTAGCATTCAATGCACATTGCTATATTTAGTTTTCAGGAAATATGACATTCATTCCACAGGAAGATTGGTAAAAAATATAACAGCGACCTATTTCTTTATAATAAATGTGTTGCCAAGGTATTTCCATTGGTTTTCCTCTACACAATATATTTCTAAAGCACTGTAGGAGTAAATTAAGGAGCCAAACCAAGAAGAAAAAAAAAGTTTCTCTGACAAACCTGAGTTTGGTCAATCAGTCAATCACTATGAAATAAAATATGGAAAATAAAATACCCTCATAGTCTGTCCTCCCCTGTTATCCACAAAAAATCAGATTCATTACCCAGTGTGCAATAAGCCAATAATTAGACACTTGAGAGACACATAGATTATTTATTTCAGAGTTGTGCAGGCCTGGGAGCTCTGTGGTGTTCCACAAATCAAGCACACCAGCTATCAAAACTTTTCACTATTTATACATTTCAGCAAACAAAGAGGTTAGGCTCCGAGTTACACAGTGCTCTTGTTAATTAGTGTTCTATCTTAACGACTCTCTCTACTCTCATGCTAATTAGTCCCCGTGCTCAGGCTTTCTCTTCCTCTGAGCTGGGTTTCTCAGGTCAGGGGTCTGTGAGTTGGTGGCTGTGATCTGCCCCTGCTGGAATCACCTTCCCCCAGTCAGAGCTGACTCAGCACAGTTGCTTTATTGCTTCCTTACCTTGGGACTTCTGTTGAATGTCCTTGGGGTCCCTAAATTCTGCATTCTTTGTACCCACCATCAGTGGTGCATCCTCCTTCCCAAGCAGGTTAACCTCCCCCTGGGCCTGAGATCACTGAAGCAGGTCCAGCCCTAAACCCTAACGAGGCGCTTCTACCCACCAGTAATTTGTTTTCTAACACATGAACATCTCTCAGAGCTTGTTAGCTGCTATCTGTTTCGCTGATTAAATCTCCTCGTTGATTAGGCTTAAAAGCATGCAAAGATCAAACATCAAAGAACATCCCTTCCTCAGAAAATTCAGTGGCTCTACCAAAAGGGTTTACCTGCAGCCTGTTTCCAAATCTGAATATATGAGAAAAAGTGAAGCTGTTGCAGCTACCCCCATGTCATTTTTGATTAAATCCCGTCCACTGTTTCAAACATTGAAATTCAGCCTATCTTAATTTTACTTGGTGATTAACTGTATGTACTACAAGATAACAGATACAGCCTCATTAGTACTGTTTACAGTGCTCATCCATAACATGACAGAAGGGAGCTAAGGAAAAATTTAATCTCATGCAAATGAGCAAAGATAACCACATCTGAAAGTTCAGCATAAAATTCTGACCTGTGGAGCAAGCTTGTTTGGAAATCACCATAACAGAAGGTGACCACTTGACAAATTGCATAAGGTTCAGATTTCTTAATAGACAATATTATTCCAGCAGCTTTGCTTCTCCCCTGCTGGGTTACACAAGCAGCTTCCCTGCTCTTCTCTATCTGGGGCAGTGCTTTTCCACCCAGTCCCAAGGATCCATGGACTTCTGAGGGATTGCAAGTGGTAGTTAATAAAGCACCTACAAGTCTATACATGATTCCCAATATTCCTGAGTGGCCTGGCCCTCTTCTGAGACACATTTAGCATCCCAGTGATTTGGATTATTTGAAAAATCACCTGTCCAAGGGGCAAATTATCAGGAGCAATGACTGTAGCTTACACTGAAAATGTACTACACCCCATTTTATTGACTGTAAAGTAGAACAGAAGCAAACATGAACAACGTTGCTGGACTGACAAGGTCTGGTTGGAAATCATACATACAGTTTTCTTTGCTGATTTCCATTTTAAATAAACAGTTCCACATTCCGATGCCCAGTCCAGGTTCAGCATTTAACAGTTCACCAGCCCAAGCAAGCAACAACCACCCCCCTTTCCCACAGAATTTTTATGCTGACAGCATCCCTCCACTCCCCTGAAAGTCAGGGTGGGGATAGCTGTCTGTTGATACCACCTGGATTGTCAAAGCTGCATCTAAACAAGAAAAGGTGTGGTGGGGACCAGCTGCTGTGACCTCCTTGACTGGTCTCCAGTTAAACACTCCATGTGGGACCAACTGGTCCCAGTCCCAGCAGAGCCAGGCCAGCCTAGCATGAGCAAGTGCCTGACTCAGGCACTGATTCCAGAGCTTATTTCAGCTGTTCACCTGCTGTCTGTACCCTCACCTTCAGCTCTCATGTATCACTCCTTGCTTTAAAGCACCTCATTAAGTCCTGGGTCTCCTTTTAACTACACTCCTGTAAATCAACAGCCTCTCTGCTGCAGTCAATAAACCACATGGGCAGGGGTTAGTTCTTAGCAGCTGGCTGGAATCCACCTCTGTTTTGGCTAATTGATACCTCTAAGTGAATAACTGTGTAGGAATGACCTTTGGTGGGAAGAGACTTAAATCTCAGAAAAGTGTTCCTGGTTTTACTAACCTGGGCTGCTGCCTTCCCAGAAAAGCCAGTCTCTCGTTCCCAGCATAACTAAGAGCAGAGGTATCTTCCAACAACACTATTTTCTGCCTCCTCTTTTCTACCAAAGCCTATTGGCAGCCAAAAAAAAAAAAAAAAGGGGGCTGGATGAAGTTAAACAGATTTTTTTTTAATTTGAACAACTCTTAGCTAGCATTAGGCCTGGAAACTCAGCAACATCCTAGAGATGACCTTGAAAGGGAACAGTTCTGCCTTGCCCAGCTTTGAGCAGAAGTAATTAAAGCTGCCTACACACACTGCACAAAAGCTTGTTAGCAGGCACAACAGAGCTGAGCCCCTCGAATGCCACGTTGCAGCTTGCTGCAGACACCCACCAACACCACAGCACTGCACCAAGGCCAGCCTGCAGCACGTGGGTGCTCAGGGCAGGCGGCTGGGAAGTTCCTTTAGGCCTTAGACCCTGTGATGGAGAAAAGCTTCTTCCAAAAAGCAGGCAGCCATAAATCAAGGGGCAGCTTTCTGACTCAGCAGAGGCAGCACCGCCTTAAGTGACGCTGATAAACGAGGCTGAGAGCTCAGCTTTGCTGCGCTGCCTTCTGTTTAGCTTCCTCTGAAATTTAAATGCACAAAATGACATTAATATAAAGAGGAAGCCAGGTGTGAAATGAGACAATTCAGATGCAGCGCTTCATCACAGGGCTGTTGGTATAAAGTGCAGAGTAACAGAATATTCCAAGTTGGAAGGGACCCACTGGGATCATGGAGGCCAACTCTGAAGTGAATACCTGCAGAGGGACCAAATCTGTGACCCTGGTGTTGTTAGCCCCATGCTCTGACCAGTGGAGTCTGAAGAGCCATAGGAATTGGGGAATATTCAGGGATGATTTATTGATGGGTCAGTTTGTTCTGAGCCACACCACATCCCCACAGAGAACAATTTAGTTGTGTTAATTGCCAGCTTTCATGAAATACTTGAAATCTCCTGTGCTGGAAGTCCAGCCCAGACCCTGATCTCAGCAGAACTGAGGGATTGCAGTGATGGCCACTGGTGCTTACCTTTGCTGTCCTCAGTCAGGAGCCACGTGGGAATAGCCAGACCCCAGGGCCTTGGGAGGGATCAGTGGGATTCCACTCTGGCTCCTGGCAGCTCCCTGGGGTCACTGTGCAGGATCACAGAGGAAAATCAGTAACTCCGTCCAACTCTGGGGTTCAGTGGAAGAGAAGGAAATCATGACTTCCATGGGAAATACAGGGAAAGCATTCATTAGCAGTACTGCTAATAATACTGCTGTGGTTCTTTGTAGGTTTGAGATAAGCAGGTGAATAACCATGACTGGCTGGGTTATTCTTCCTGCTCCTTTTGAAGGCTGGGGTGACATTTGCTTCCTGCCAGCCCTCAGACACCTCTCCTGATACCCACAGCCTCTCAAGGATCCCATCAAGGCCCATGGATTTGTGGGTGTAACATTTGCCTGGGGTGTCACCTCTGACCCGATCCTCCTTGACCAAGCAGAAATCTTCTTTCCAGCAATCCTTCACCCTGGTCTGCTGGATCAGATATCCCTGGGGGCTGATCTTCTCAGGGAAGACTGGTGCAAAGAAGGTGCCCAGTAGCTCTGCCTTCTCTGCATTCTGTTTGCCTCTAGCTTGTTAATTCAACAGCGTGACTGCAGAGGAAAGCTCCAGGCCCATTGCTGGAATTACATCAATTTGTAAGTTCAGTGGTGTCTATTTGGAGGGAGCAAGCAACTATTTTAGGAGTGCTGGCGTTCTCAGAAACAATTTCTGGAGAGAATTTCTATTTACATTAGTGTTACTACTCTGCATGATTACTTCCCACAAGAAATATGGACTGTTTAACAATAAACCAGTCACCATTTTTTCCACCAAAGGAGTGCTATGCAGTCATTCCAGGCTGATTCCTTTGGACCCATTTATTATCTGGGTTCCTTGCTTTGTACCAGAGTTTCATTTTTCTTCCAGCTGAGCTCTGTGTTCCTTCTTGGCACTTTTAAAGATCCTTATAAAGTATTTTTGTGCTGCACAAATTAAATCAGTTTTTAGAACAAAGATGTGGAAAAATCGACTGTGGCTGGTTTTGTCCAACAGAGGCCCATGACATTCTCCAGCTATCTGTCTCTTCTGCAATTCTTGCAGCTTCTTGAGATGAGGGGAGGATGGTGAGTTTTTTCTGTTGGCTGATCCCCTTCTTCCCCCTCCAAACTCTTCTCCGGGTTCTCAGGCCGGACTGAGCAAGTGAAGAACCTGTGAAAAAAACCCCAAGGAACAGGTCAAAGGGACAGTGATGCTTGGGAGGCCACTGGCAGCATGCAGCCATCCCGCCTGGCTTGGTGCAGGCCAAGCATGTTTGTAACTTGTAAAGTTATAAACCAGTGATGGAATCCTGCGTGGGGTCAGATGTGATAAACCCCACGGAAGTCTGTCACCTCTGAGGGACCAGCCCTCACAGAGAAATGGCTTAAAATAATGGAGAGAAGACTTCTCTGGCCGTGCTTCATAAAATAAAAGGGTTTAACAATGACAAAAATGACAAACAACATAGAATAAAAGAAAGGTAAGTCGAGCACAGTGCAGAGAACACTGGCTAAGGCAGTCCAAAAAAGCGCTTGAGTTCCTTTGTGCACCTTCATAAATACTTAATGTTTTAGGAGGGATAACATGGCCTGCTGCCAACAGAAGCAGGTAGAGATGTTGAGAAACATTTCTAAAGCTCCGTCAGTGCCTCTGGGCCAATTACAATGAGAAGGGCACAGAACCTTCTAATTTGGCTTCCTTATATGTTCAAAGGTAAACTAAAACTCTTTTCCTTATACAGAATCATTTGCTTGGGTGTGGAAATGCACTGCAGCAAGTCGGGGTCCCCCTTTCGTGCAAACAAATCCAAACTCCAGGCTAAGACACTCAAACCCTCCTGAAAACGAGGAGAAAGGTGGGGAAAGAGCAAGAGCTCATCAGAGCAGTTCAGCAGGCTGCTTGTGGTTGTAAAATCCTGGCAACCCAGGCCAGAGGCATCCTGCTTTCATTCTGTGGCCCATCTTTAATTCCCCATTACACGGCACAATAGCCCAGCCCCAACGGAGAAAATTGCTGCTCATACAGTGAACTCCCACGAACAATAAAATGCAGCTCAGTCCTGCTTATTCATCACGTCCTCACGACCTTGAGGTATTTTAAAAGACAATGAAAACACCTGAGGCCTTCGAGTCTGAAAAGCTCTATGCACATAGGAATCGCCTCTTTTTCAAGAGGGGCCTTGTTCAAAATTAACCAAGTGTCTACAGGCATACTAAAAAGTGAGAGCAACAGATAAGTAGCAAAGAGCATTTCCTGGCATCAAAAAGCAGATCACATCCAGAGTCTTTTTATTCCCAAACTCGAGGTGCTTCTGTTCTCCTCCCTTTCTTCTCCAGATCTTTCCCTAAATAAACTTCTTGAGAAAACAAAGACCTCATTTTCCTGCTCTAAATGAGGGAAATGCTTTTCCCAGCCCGCTCTATCTCTGCAGTTTGTTTAAATCCTCTACTGATTGCCATGTATTTGACAAGAAAGACCACATGCCGCAGCAGAGGTGATATAAATCATATTGCATGAGCCTGCAGAGAGCTGCAGCCATCGCTGCTGCCAGGGAAATCTCATTGCTGTTTCATGGCCATCCACTCCTGTCTATCCTCACCTTCAGCTCTGCCAACAGGGATCTCCATGCCTGAAGAGGGATGCCCTTGAAGGTGGTGACATGAGAAAGGCTCTGGCAGAGAGGGTTCTATGCATGTGTGTTCTGTCCTTCCTACAAACACGAAGATGTGACAGTTGTTTTGATTTTGAGCAAAGTCTGTTTTGTGGCATGTGGGAGCACCTGGAACACTGGGATGGCTCCTGGGGACTGCTGCAGTGAAGCAGCAATGGATAGATTCTATCCAGGGACTGACAGGAATGGAAAGGCCTGCCATTTGGGAGGGTATGTTAATTTATCTCCCCTGGATTTCTTCAGGGACCAATAATATTGATTTAGGGCTTTGTTCTGACCACAGCTGAGAGGTGTGAGCTGGGAAAATGTCCGTGCCTTGCCAACTGCTCCCCCTAATTACTACCTGCAGTAGCAGCCTGGAGCTCTTGCTCCTTTTCCACCTTGAGTCTCAGGACAGGATGCTGCCAGGGACTGAGCCATCCCTCTTGGTGTCCTGCACCAGGGCCTCACTGGAGCTCTTGGCATGTTCTGAAGTTACACTGGAGGGGCTTTCAACACAGAACTGAACACAAACTTAGCATCTGGGTTTTGCACAGCCTAGAGTACAATGTAGATGTTAATTGGTGGGTCGTGGGGGAAACCACACAGAAACATACCAAAATGAGAATCTCTCCCTGCTCCCCCCTCCAAATAAAAAAGCCCTGAACCTTGTATTTCTCCTTTGGGCACTGAGAACTCGTCCCATGGGGAGGAATAGCCAGAGACACTACCTTTCAGCACATTAGGTTATGTCTGTTTGTGCCATGTACAACCACACATATTCCCTCTCTTCTTGCAGTTAGAGGGATTGACAGCTGTTCCCCTGCTCCCTCTGAGACTTGTGGGCATTTTTAATTCCCACTGCCTTGGCTCCCCTGTCCAGCCAGTCCAGATATGAATTGGTCTAAGTAAGGTGTCCCACTGGGAAGTCACCTGTGATAGAGCCTAAAATACAAAAGATGCCTTTCTTTTGTTGTTTTGTTCTTTTGAGTTGTTTCGTATATGAGAGCACAGTGTCACCCTCTTATGTTCCATTTTAATGGTTTCATTTGTCCTGTGAAGTTCCTGGAGCAGGAGAGCTGGACACCGATTTTCAGTTATAAAACGAATAATTGAAGTTCCCAAGTTTCATCCTTTGGCTTTGCAGGCAGAACTAAAGTGCATGGAACTGACACAACCATATTTTCCTGATGCTTTGCAAAGCACCCCTGAGCCACAGGAGGCTGATCTGACAGCTTAGGAGGGAGGAATTGTCTGAGCAGAAGCAGCTACTGCTTTATTTTGGGGATGGAATGGGGTGGAATGGGATGGAGGTGGTGCTTGATGTTATAAGCACCTTCTCCTTAGGAATTTTTCAAATTTGCAGTATCTTTTTCCCTTCTGAAACGAGAAAAGCATGAAAAGAAGGCATCAGATCCTCTGCTAATATGTTTGATGTTTTCTGCTGCTCTTCCTGAAACTTTGTCTCTTCTTTGAAAATAAGAACTGAGCAACCCTATTGCATAAGAGCAGCATCTTGCAGATACTGAAATAAGTGTAACTGGTGCAGAGCTACTTGGCTGATTGTGAGGAAAACCAGAAGCAGTGGCTTGCAGACAATAAATGCTCCCCTTTCATCTCTACTCAGAGATCTAAAGCCGATCTCTTTAATGCCACAATTGCTGACTGCTTTCTTCCCAAAGAAACCACCTCAGGGAGGAGAAAAATGAAATTTCCTTACACAGTGTGCTGCCCACAGAGGCACAGACAGACACTTCTGATCACATTTTTAAACCTCACTAGTTGGCTGTGGGCAGCTCCTCTGATTTTAGCAACAACAGCAAAAACAACAAAAACAATTTTGCCTTACACAGATCACCTTTTTAAGGACAGAGGTGAACAAAAATTGGCTTTTTCTTACTCTGTACAGTTGTGGATGGTGGGTTCAGTAGGATCTTATCTATCAGACCTTCCTCATCCAAGACTTGCTGCATTACTTAACCAGCTGCATTAGCTGGTGGAAGCTGTCTTTGCTCTAGAAACCCCCAGAGCTGTACTGAGATACTGCGGAGGTGACTGGATTGTGATCGTACTGCCTAAATGGGATGTCATGGAGAACTTCCATGACAAAAACCCAGCAGGGCTTTGTCTTGCAGGGCTGATGAGGCGTCACACAGACCATCAGCTGAGGAGCTGGCAAAGACAAGCTTTTGTTTTCCCTTGCTGTTGTGCAGAAGGTTGCAGAGTTTTAATGCAAGGCTGCCTTCTTCCTAACTCTGAAAGATCATGGAGGACAGAAAAGGTGCTTAATGAGTGGAGAAAAGCCAGTGTTACTTCCATTTTCAAACAGGGCAAGAAGCAGGGCATAGGAAATTACTGGCCAGTCAGCCTCACCTCCATCCTTGGAAAGGTGATGGAGCAGGTCATTCTGGATGTCATCACCAAGCACGGATTTGAGAGTCCCTGTTTTGGCTCCATTGGGAGTTAGGGCTGCCCTACCAAAGAGAATTTTCTCCTGAGAAAAGCAGAGCATCACCAAAGCTTGAGAAGCAGTATGCTTGGGTTTATCTGGACCAAAGCACATAAAGAGATTAGAAAACAATCCCAGCTTTTTCTCTCTTTTCCCATTGTACTCCTTCATCATTACAGCATCTGGAGCACACTTGAACTCTTGAAGCCCTTCAGATTGCTCCATTGCTCTGACATTTCACTGTCAATCTTAGAAGTGATCTTGGTAGTGGATCTTTTCTATAAAAGGCATTTAAAGGGTGCATTTGAAGTGATGGACCTCAGGATTTCACTGCAGAGCAGCAGAGGCAGGATGGCCCTTGCCAACCAGGCCTCCAAATGAGCCCTAGGAGGGCCAGTGTCCAAGGAATCAGGGGCACATCTCAGGCAGGGCCAGGCTCTTTGCTGGCAGGAACAATACTGCAGCCTTTCAATCCTGCTCTCCATTACTGTGCACAAAATCCAGCCTGAGCTCCCTTCTGCATTCTGCTGGGAAAGCAGCTCAGAGTCACAGCAAAATTGAAACTGTGCAACTACAAAGCTAGGAAATTAATATCTGGAATATCCCTTTAGGCTACTGGGTGCCTTTGCTTAGCACTGCAGTAAATGCAGGGAAAAAAAGAGAGGGTGAAACTCACTTCACTTACTCAAAAAAGTTCTGAGTAATTTATTTAGTTGAACGTTGCATTTTGATGAATAATGTGCCTGTCTTGGTGAGAGAAGCACAATCACATACTGTGAGGGGAAGCCATGGAGCAGGATTCAATCAGTGCACGGGATGCCAGCAGGGAAATTAGGTACAAAGAATGAATTTTTTAAAGCCACCTCAGTAAATCTGCCCGTACCTTTCAGTCTGTAACCACCACTGGGTACCCAGCCCAAGAGCAGAGGAACAGTGACAGGCTAGAGGTAGATATTGCACAGTTCAGGAGGCTGCTGGGCATGCAGGTCCTGCCAGCTCCATCCTCATGCCAGGACCAGATCCCCATCCCAACTGCAGCCAGTTCTCCCTGGCAGCAGGGAAGTTTGTGGGATGTACCTTGTCTCATTTGGGAAAGACAGACGTCTGCTAGGGAAGGCTGGAACTTCCCTTGGAATGGAGAACGTAAACCCTCTCCCTACAAATTATGATAATTTTGAAATTAAGGGGCTTTTAGGCAAAGATAGGGGAATAGGAATAACAGTGCTTTGCTAGGAATATTTTAAAATACAAATGCAGTAGTACAAAAAACCTAAAAAACAAGCAAACAAAAAAAATCCTGGAAACTCTGCCAGAGTCAGAGCACAGCCTGACACCCTGTTGGTCAGGGTGTTGGGAACAGTCCAGTGCAGCCCTCCTGCAGTGACAGATGTGGCTCTGTTGGAGCAGGGATGATCCTGTGGAAGGGTCCAGTGGTGTGAGATGGGTCTGGTGTTCCTCTGGGAATGCAGAGCACACAGGCTGTGCTGGGCTCTGAATGCCAGGGTTTATCCAGGTGGGAATGCAGTGCACACAGGCTGTGCTGGGCTCTGAATGCCAGGGTTTATCCAGGTGGGAATGCAGTGCACACAGGCTGTGCTGGGCTCTGAATCCTAGGGTTTATCCAGGTGGGAATGCAGTGCACACAGGCTGTGCTGGGCTCTGAATGCCAGGGTTTATCCAGGTGGGAATGCAGTGCACACAGGCTGTGCTGGGCTCTGAATCCTAGGGTTTATCCAGGTGGGAATGCAGTGCACACAGGCTGTGCTGGGCTCTGAATCCCAGGGTTTATCCAGGTGGGAATGCAGAGCACACAGGCTGTGCTGGGCTCTGAATCCCAGGGTTTATCCAGGTGGGAATGCAGTGCACACAGGCTGTGCTGGGCTCTGAATCCTAGGGTTTATCCAGGTGGGAATGCAGTGCACACAGGCTGTGCTGGGCTCTGAATGCCAGGGTTTATCCAGGTGGGAATGCAGAGCACACAGGCTGTGCTGGGCTCTGAATGCCAGGGTTTATCCAGGTGGGAATGCAGTGCACACAGGCTGTGCTGGGCTCTGAATGCCAGGGTTTATCCAGGTGGGAATGCCGGGCTCCTCCCCTGGGTGCAGCATCTCCCATGGATGATGGAATTGGATCAGCCCTGCAGTGAGCCTGGATGGCCCATGGACAGCAGAGATCCCCTGGAGGGAGGATGGGTCCTGGAAAGGATAAAGAACCCTGCCCCCGCTGGTTTGAACAGCTGCCCAGTAACAGAAAGACAAAGGGAAAGCATTTGGGAGTGTTTTCTCCTGGGAGTCATATCCTGATTTACAGCCACCCCTGCAAGGCAACCCAGTTGATCTCTACCTGACAAGTGTCAGCGGTCCTTGTCTGTGACCATTATCCCTTTAACATAAACCAGTGAGGAGATTAAATAACCTGAAAATGCAGCCAGGCTTTGCTAGCTCTTGGAACAGCCCTTATGATGTCCTGGCCAGCTCTGCTTTATTCCATTTCCTCCACTGGCAGACAGCACAGCTCATTGTGCATGCAAGCGTGTTCAAAAGCGTGACATAAATGAAATGCACTCATCTTGATGGAAAATATAAGAGCCCAGATGTGTCAGGGGCTTCAGTTGTTTTACAAGGTCCGAAGTAGAGGGAGGAGGTGCCAGTCAAAACCTTTGGTTTCTTCTGTCTCTGTCTCTCTCATTTTCTCTCTTTTTTAGAGGTTTCTTGGGAAATGAGGTAAGGGAAACACTGAAATTCCCCCTTGGATCAGCTCAAAGTCTGCAAAACCCCAGAGATCCTCCTGCTGACAGTTTCTGCCTCCCCCCAGATGCTTCTCCTCTGAAGCCTGCCCTGCAGAGCTGTGCTCTGGCTCTGCTGTGCCTGCCTGGCACGAACCCTGAGCCCCCCGGGTGCCTCAGCGCTGGCACGGGGTCATCCAGCAGGGCTGCCAGAGCCAGCCCCTGGCTCTCTGAGGGATGATCTGGCACGTGTCAGCAGACACTCAGCTGATCTGCTCCTTGCACAGCCTCACAGGCCTGCACCGGGCTCCCACAGCCTGCCAAGCCCCGCCAGGGGTGGGTGAAGGTCATTCAGCACAGACTGGAGATGAGGAACCCAGGGAGGAGGTCAGCTGCCACGATGCCCCAAATGGGAAAGGTTTCAGCTGATGCCTATTTCCACAGCGTCATACTTCTAAGGGTTTATTTCTTTTTAGCATCATCTGATCACTCCAGGGCCTCACTGCAGCACAGGATTGGTAGCAGGCATCTGTGGCTCTGAAAATGGTGTGACCTAAATACAGGAAGCAGAGAGAAAGAGGAGCAGGAAGCTGCTAGAGAGGACTGGACAACGTTTTGTTCACATTAGGAACTACAAACGAAGTATCATAACTCCTAGCCAGGCTCATCAGTCCATGAGGGCTGTTCACGCTGTGCATCAGCAATATTTTAATTCAGACACTTTTTCTTTTAATTGTTAGATTTTAAATGTAGGCCTTTTTCTCAAGTAACTTCATTTTGTGCATCATTTTTCAGAGAAACACATCCACCAGGTGTGTTGCTGATATCTGGGAAGAGAGGGCATACACGTCAGGTGGACACATATACCAGGGAAATGCAGTGCTACTGGAATGTGGAGTGCTTGAGAGTACAGGAGCTTCAGTTCCTGTTAACTCTGTTGGATACATTTTCCCTGTGATCCCATGGATAAAATTTTCAGCTTGGAAGCTGTCACAAAGACAAGGGCCTGTAAATAAGAGTGGCTGCTAGTGGAGCTCATTTGTCTACATCTCCAGCCTGCACTTGAGGATGCAGTTACCTCTTTTTTCTCTCCTCATCCTAACTGCTTCTCCAGCAATAAATCAACATCTGCCAGCTATCTATTTTTGCCTCTAGGATCTTGGTTGTACAACTTGTTGTGAGCAGGAAGGAGTCTGTAGCTTTGTGAGCCCAGGTATAGGAATCATGCAGGAATAGCATGAAGAGTTCCTGATGGAATTAAAGCCAAGCACAGACAGACCCACAAAAAACCCTCCAACATCATCACTTAGTTCTTGGAATTAATTGACTACTCAGGAATTTAAATGAGAGGTGTTGTGGTTTAGGAGTGGCACTCCCCAATTTATGTTCTCATTTGTGGTGGGTTGACCTTTTATTGATGCCTTGTCCAAGCTGCTTTACCACTCCCCTTCCCAGCTTGGACAGGAGAGGGAAAATAAGGTGGAAAATGGCTTGTAGGTTGAGATAAGGCAGTTTACTAAAGCAAAAGCAAAAGTTTGCACGTGCACAAGCAAGGAGAAAAAAACAGAGGTTTATTCTCTGCTTCCCATCAGTGAGCAATGTTCAGACACTTCCCGGGAAGAAGGGCTTCAGCCCCAGTAGGAACTGCTCTGGAAGGCAAACACTGTAAATAACAAATGGCCCTCCCTTCCTCCTCCTTTCCTTGGCTTTTACGTGTGAGCTGATGCCATATGGCACAGAGTATCCCTTTGGTTCACTTGGGTCAGCTGGCCTGGCTGTGTCCCTGCCCAGGATCTTGCCTGCTGATGAGGGAATGTTGGAGAGACAGCGCAGGGTGCCGTGCCAGCACTGCCCAGCAGCAGCCAAAACACTGGGGTGCTATCAGTACCTCTCCAGCTGCCAGTGCAGAGCACAGCACTGGGAGGGCTGCTGTGGGGAAAGGAGCTCCAGTGCCGTGGGGAAAGGAGCTCAGCCAGCCCCAAACACCACTGGAACAGCCCAAACCGTGCGCCGCTCACTCTCTCCCTCACTCCTTCCCACCCTCCTTGCCAGGGGCTGGAGAGAAGTGGATGCACAAAAGGTAAAGGTCAGGGGCTGAGATCAGAACAATTTGTTGGAAACAGCAGTGAAAGAAGAAACAAACGCTAACAGCAGCAATATTAGTGACAGGGTACAAGAGAGGCAAATGGTGCTCGAGTGCTCACCCCAGGGAAGGTGATGCCACCCCGGCCTCTCACTGCCCACTGCCCCACCAGAATGGACCTCCTGCAGCTGGGCATGGTGTGAGGTGGCACAGAATGGTCCAGGCCATGACCCTGCTGGCTACTGCAAAAATGAACTCTGTGCTGGCTGGAACCAGAACCAGGTGTTAGATGATACCTTTCCAGCACTTCCCAGAGCGGCCACCATATAGCAGGGTTTGTCACAGGGGTGGGCACCAGACAGGTAAAGATAGGCTGGCACCAAATCCCTTTCCACGCTCTCCAGAGATTAAAGCAAATGTGTTTTCATATGAGCAGACACACATTTATATGGACATGTATTTATATATGTAGTTTACTCCATAGATCTCCTTTTAAAGCCTCCTGAAATATTTGGCAACCTTACTTTAAAAAAGGATCCTTTTGCACCTCCCCATTCAAAAGAAAAGAAGGTAAATTGTACAAATGTTTGTAATAAATAAACAAACAATTCAAATTTCCTGTACATTTCAGCTGGCTAAATAGAGACTGTCTCTTTCACCAGTTGTCCTTCACACAATTTTCAATAATCTCTCCAAACTGGCAAAAGTCAACATCCTTCCTCTGCTTTTAAAATGCTCAGGGCACATTTCACAGAATTCAGTGGGACACCAAGACTGGCCTTTATACTTTTAACTCCAAGCCAGCACAGAAAGGAAGCAAACTCTCAGTTTACTCAGTGAACTCAAGCTAAGCAGGTATTGCAATACTGTACCCTTAACAAATTCCCTAGACATGGCCTTAGGCAGAGTTTCGTGTGATCCTATCCCATATCACAGCAAAGTTTTGATAAATTAAAGTTTTCTCCAGTTTCTGTTTTTCCTTACTGCCCCTCCAGCCTGCTTGTCAGCAGTATTTTTGCACTTTACTTGTAACAGAGCTTCAAAACTGCTGAGAAGTACAGCACTAATTTTACGTGTCAATCAAACTTGTGACATTTTTGGTGTGGTAAGCTGGAGGGGATAGCAGTGTTAGTTCTGGCCTACTCCCTCTTCTTCTAACTCCTGCATTTCTTCTGACATTTTGGTTTCGGTCACTTTTTTCCATTGCTTTTCTCCATGGAAAAAATGATTTTTCAGTGCAACATCCCCAGCCTAAGCCTGTCTGTACAGAATGGCTCATGGAAACTTCTGTGGGGGCTCCAGCACAGTTATTTCCTGTGACTATTCCCCTTTCTTGGGGCAGACCAGCTCTCACAGGCACCCATCAGACAGGAGGACACATCACCTCATCCTGGAGCCTTGTCTGCAGAGTGAACCTGTGAAGGTATCCAGAGTGGAACACCAATGACTCACTGAGGTTGTGTTTTCAAGTGTTTCCATTTGCAAAGCAGTTGGGTTTTGCAAAAATCACCCTAGAAGGTATCTAGGAAAAGCACATTTTTCCTCCTGTTCAGTCCTGCAAAGTCCAGATGATGAGGTGTTTCACTCTGCATGAATTGAATGTCCAAAGAATTGCCCTTCAAAGACAGCAATTTCTGTGTTGCCCCCACTGGCAAAACTGAGAGAGAAAAGTGGTTTAGGGACTCATCTCAAGAGTATGTTTTACAGAATGTAGTAACTGTAAGAAGTAAAACATACCCTAAATCATTATTTTAGCATTAACTGGCATCAGATGAAACTACAGGAGATGAGTATTACTGTATTTGAGTCACATAATCAGCCAGAGCAGTGAGAACAGCAGTTAGATCATCTATACTGTAATAAGAAACAATAAAAAGGAAAAAAAAAAAAGGAAGAAAAGAAAAAAACTAGAGGGAAAAACTGGGAAGCAGAGTTGGTTTTTTTAAATGAGTTTCTACAAGGAACATTTAGCCTATAAAGAGAGATAAATTATAGGTGTGCGCTGAGCGCGTGTTTACGGCTTAGCCCCCAGGAGACAGAAGCAAGAAAAATGGTCTTTGCTTTTTTCCATCTTTTCATCTAAGCTGCAGTAGAAGGAGCAGGGAAGTGGCTGCACAGAAAACCTTCTCAACATCTGCAAAGCTGCCAGGGGAAGGAAAACCCCAGGATCCCTGTGGTGGAGTCACTGCCTGAGTGAGAGGCAGCGGGATGGGGATGACCCACGGCCAGCTAAGGAAAGCCTGAAGCACCTCCACAGCAAAGCCAGGCAGGTGTTTCCATACTAGGAAAAAGAGCTTTTTAGGAAAATTATTCAGGAAAGAAAATGTCACCCCTGGACCTGCAGTGGGGGTGCACTGCCACAAAGACTGCTCCTTCCCTGCCCACGTGGTTTCACAAAACTCCGGGATGCACTCACAGGATCTGTGAGGCCACTGGAATTTGGGTGAGGGTGGTCAAGAGAGCCCAGTGCCTGGCAGGCAGCACGGCCCTCGTGCCAAACCCCAGCACGGTGAGGCCCCAAAATGCACCAGGGTGGCATCAGGAACAACCCAGATATTCCTGGAGCAACACTCTCGCTGTACTTCAGGATGTAAAAAGGAGAAAAGGAAGGGGTTTGATGCTGCAAACAGGATTTACTCCAAGCCGAGGGGATGTGGCTGCAGGCACTGGGCAATACCTGAGCAGATTCTGATTTTAGGAGCATTCTGAAAGGCTTCTGGAGTTTTGAGCTGGTGAAGCTGAGGGTCAGGTGTGGACACAAACGGGGTAATTTAACTTACTGCTGATTACATAATCACACAAATACAGCAGCTCCATGGATAAATTGAGCCACTGCTGCCAGCTAAGGACCATGGATATATATAAATCTCTGTCTTTACACAGATAGGTTGTATCCTGCTCTCTGGCATCTCTGTAGATGCAAAGGTTTGCGTAAAGAAAGATGGAAAGTAAGTAGGGCGAACCAGGGTGAAATCATTGTGAGGCAGCAGGAAGTCAATTTTCGTGCTGCAGATGGAAAATCTGATGTATAAATGTATCTTAATGTACATGTTAGGCTTATTGCCAGAGTGCTATAGCAAATTCCAAGTTCTGACTTCCAAGTGTATTAAGGTCTGAGAAGTTTTAAAGCAGAAAGACAGAGGCAAGCTGTTTGTTCTGGAATATAGCAACATTAACATGGAGTTCTGTCAACTTAAAAAACACAACCAATGTATTTTAACCCAAAACAGGAAGGGGAGGGATGGTGGGGGATAGTAAAAATACTCCAGATATTTCTCATTTCTAGAGAATTCTATCCTACATCTCTTTCCTGCAGCACAGAATATGAGTGTAATGAGAGCTGTGTACCTAACCCCTTTCAGCTGTTCTTAAATCCCTGTTCAAGCACCTTAAATATTTTCCCAGGCCCACTGATCTGACTGAGACCTTAAAACCTGAGTCAAGACAACAAGATAGAATCCAAATCTAGTTACGTTGTTGTGACACTATTATAATTCCTTTGGGGGTAGGGGATTAGAGTCTTTTAATACCCTGATTTTATAGGTTCGTGCAAAACACAGCATCAGTTTAGCTGGAGACATCTGGACTCTCACTGGTAAATGAATAAAGGCTTTTTTTTTAATGCAGTGGATGCTCAGAGAAAATAAGTTCACTACTCAGTGAATAAAACATGGAATAAATTTAAAATGCTCATGAGGGAAAGAAAAGCACTGCATAAAATAAATAAAAAAGATGTGAAGTTCTTGATAAGAAAAAATAACAGAATGTAACACGTGAAAGGCTATGCAGCCATGAGTAATGACAAAAGGTGATATTAAACATTGCAGAACCCTGATTAGTTTTGTAATAGTGTATAAATCTGTGAATGTGCAACTTCAAAAAGAAGATTTAAATGTCCTTCTCTAAGCTGCTTACCAGAGCTCCATTTTTAAAATCTTCATTATTGTTTCTTGCTAATTTTTTTTGCCACATTCTCCTGCTCCCTCCTGTGCACTCTGATTATGAAGCGTTAAAAGGATTTGGAGGCCACGGGTTTCAAGGCCAGTTTTCTACACGTTCTTGTCCCAGGAAACAAAACCTTTGTTGCTGACTCAAAACTGTCTAGCACAGGTTATCCTTTCAAGAAGTTGGGGAGAAGATGCAGGCGAGCAGCTTTGTCTGCTGCTGCTGGCTTTACTCCAGGGTGGATAAAGAAGGAATCAGAGGTATGGCAGATCCACAGCTTCAGCAAAAATGCTGCCCTCATTTCAGGATTGCTGTGAGATCGTGGTGCCCACCAGCACTGGTCGTCTGTTTGACAAGGAGTATCAGAAAGCAAAAGGATTTCACTCTGGAAGAGCAACACTGAAATCCCAGATGCCTTCATTACAAAGCCTGGTGCCACCTGCACAGCTCCCAGTTCTGCTCTGCCCAGGTTTTATACCCGAGCTCACAGCAGGGAATGCTGTCTCCCACAGCACAGAGGCTCCCTTGGCACACACGTGGGTCCAAGGACTGCTCCACAGCTGCTGCAGACGTTGGACATTTTCTGCTGGTCACTGAATCAGGTTTTTTTCTCTCCCCTGTCCCACTGGGACAGGGAGGGATGGAGCAGCTTGGTGGGCACTGGGCACCCAGCCAGGGTCAACCCACTGCTGCTCTTCAACAACATTTCCTAGGACTCTGAATTCATCCTGGAATATTTTCAACATGTTAACCTCACAGGTGCATTGCTCAGAGACAAAAAAATAGCATGGGGTTGCCATGACCTTCCAGGCTGATCAAAGAAGAGGCAGAATTAGTTTTTTCCCTTCCATCTAAAGGCTGTGTGATTGAATCTGACAGCTTCATACTGAATTGAAGCATGTCACTTCAGAAAAGGTCGGATCCAAGATTTCAAGAGATGCAGAACTTCCCCTTTGCCTAAGAGGGTCAATGCAATATCTAGTTATCCACCTCAAAATCAAAGAATGCTCATTTCTTGCACTCTCCCCTGTGAGTTGAGCAGACTCGTATTGCCAGATGCTTCTCACCTCTGTAAATTTCTACAGACCCACTCTTAAAAGTGAAAGAAACCCCAGTTTTTCATTAGGCAAACTGAAGCCTGTCAAGTGTTGGATTTTTGAACCTCATGTAGCCATGTGGCTGGGGCTTTCTAATCTCTTGTCTGCTGAGATTAATACAGAGATAGCAAAAGAGGTGTGAAGGAATCTGAAAGCTCCTTTTTGTGAGTGACTCCTGGGGTCAAACCCTGGCAGCCTTTAGAACAGCTGGGAGCTGCAGAAAGAAGAGCTCTTATTATCATGACTGTGCTGGGTGGCATAATCAGAGGGTCTGCCACTTAATAAGAATTAACTCAGTTATTAATGAGCATATAAATCCCTTAAAAGTTTTATTTCATCAATAATTCATCCAGTTTTCATAGACTCTTATTCTCTGTCTCACTGAGGGATTGCAGACTCTTTTCTTCTCTCTCCCCAATGCTTCATTCATTTATTTCTTCCCTCCATTTTTTCCTTCCTTCTCCTGTCCCTCTCCTTGAATTTTATTTCTCGTGTTGCCCTCCATAAAAGCAGTCTGGAGGTATCACTGACTGTTAGTCGAAAAGATGACAATTGAACTTGATTCCTGGCATTTGTTTGGAGGCACTTCATCACACTCCTGCACATTTAGGCAGAGAGAGAAAGAGAACAGCAGCACAGGAACTTGAATAGAACACATAAAAATGGAGCAGGATGGTTAAAATATCGATTGGGATGGAACAAAGGGGATTGAGAGGGAAAGACAGAGAACTACAAGACCCATAAATAATCTTTGACAAAACAGCTTTAATTTGCCAAGCAGAGGAAGACTTGCACAGCCAAATGAAGCTTTTTAGTGGATGAGTGGGATTGAAAGAAGAAATACTGGAAACAAAGAGGTCTGGGCCAAAAAAGTCTTGCAGAGCTGCAGTTTGCAAAGGGTCTGGAAAAAGGTGGCAGTGGTATCATCTGCTTAGGAAAACCCTTCAGCCTGTTCCCAACACCCTGACCAACAGGGCTGTGCTCTGACTCTGACAGGGTTTCCAGGATTTTTTGTTTTGTTTTGTTTGCTTGGGTTTTCTATACTACTACATTTGTATTTTTAATATTCCTAGTAAAGAACTGTTACTCCTATTCCCATATCTTTGCCTGAAAGCACCTTAATTTCAAAATGATAATAATTCAGAGGGAGAGGGTTTACATTCTCCATTCCAAGGGAAGCTCCAGCCTTCCCTGGCAGACACCTGTCTTTCCAAACCAAGGCAGGTGCCTCCTGCTCAGTTAACCAGGGCAGCAGCAGAGGCTCAAGTGTGCTCAGGGTGGCTTTGGGAGCACAACACACTGAAGAAAGGGCACCCAGGATGGAAAAATCCCAGCTGCCTACAGCTGGAAGGATCCATCCCTATTTTTTCCTGACTTCTGGCCTGCTGCAGGCAGGAAATTTCTTGTTTAAATTCTGACCTGACAAAATCACTTTGAGAGTTGTTTATCAAAAGGGATTTCTATTTTTTTTTCCAGAAGGAATTTATTTTGCAGTGACAGGAAGATGCCATTGCATGCCCAGCCAAGTTTATTTGGAAAGGCTCAATTGCTATGAATCAAAGCATTTTTTTCTCTTACCATAGGCAGAAAAGTCTGTTCCAGAAGCAAACTGAAGCTTTTTCTCTCTTTTGCACTACAGCTCCTCTACTGATATCCATGGCTAAGCTCACTAGCCAGGCATTATCAATTTCAGGGCAGAAGGAAAAGCCAGAAGTCTGAGTTGCAGCACAGTAAAGCCTGCATTTTTAGAGCTGACCAACAAATCAAAGATCAGAATTCAGCTCCTAAATTCAGGAGAGATAAATGTGTGAATTTGCCTTCCTGTCCTGCAGAGCATCATTTTGTCACCCTCAGAGGAAGGATAAGATTTAGTAGATCTAGATATGTGTGTGTGGGTGTGCTGTTACCAAGTGCTGTCCTCCAAGAGGACTGAGCAAGGAAAAGGCTCCAGCTAGGCTTCACAAGAAGGAGGTGTCCTCTGAACCTTTTTTTTTAATAAGAAAAGTGAATTTTAGAGAGAAACTGCTCATCAACAGCTCACATAAACACATGTTTAAGACAGAGAGGGATGTGTACCTAGTGTCACCACACAGGGTGGCTGCAAGTTCCAGCACCGCCTTCACAGTTTTGGGAACGTGGCTGCTGCCTGAGATTATTGGGAGTTAATTGCTGGCTTGATACAGAGCACAGCTAAAATGAATAGAAGTTGGATGTGTTTTTGTGGAGGAAGGAATGGTCTGGGAGCTCTGTGTGTCCCAAGAGGGGCAGGTGAGGATGTGGTGGAGCCTCTGGCAGTGCGTGGCTCACTTTGGGCAGTGCTGAGCCGAGGGTGCTGACAGCAGCTTTGTACTGCTGAATTATTCAGGAGTCCTTCACAGATGGCTTCAAGCAAGGGAGGTCTGGGAGAAAGTTTAGAAGAAAATGCTAAGTATTCAAGGAAGAAATTTGGAATAAACCAGATTTTCAAAGGACTTCAGGCCAGTAAAGAGTGGAAGATTCTCCCAATGGGTGCATGGGCTGTACAGAGAAGGCGGCTTTGCCTGGTTACTGAAAATCATTGCAAGTGAAACTTTATGAAAATAAAAAACCTTATCCATAAGTTAATCAAACTAAAAGAGGTGGATGAGACCAAGTCAAACACTGGTGAGGTCAGAGGAAAGCCATCTGCTGTAATGATGTAGCATTTATGTGGCGCCTGTGACAGTCATGGGGCTGCTCAGACATCTCTGAAGGGTGACATTTATTTATCAGTACAGCAGAGCTCCTACACGGGTTGCACATTAGACACATCCCTTCCTTCAGCCATGGGACACATAGATTTTTCTTTCAGATGCATGAAAGAAGTAACAGTAATGTCCCAAAGTGACACTCAACCTGCTCCTGGGACAAAGGCTTAGAACCAAAGTCCCCGGGAACTTTCCACAGGTGTATCCCAAGAGAAAGGAAGCTTTTAAACTTTTTTAAGATACAACACTTCTAGCTAACAAACTAAAAATGGTCCCTATCTCTCTCTCTACATGGCCTTTTAAGAGCAAATTGTCCAATTATGAAAGGACACTGAGATTATTTTTATTTTTAACCCAATAACCAACCAACCTGTTCCACAATGAGGACTTTTCTATCCAATTACAAAACATCACCCAAACCCATGAAGAAGAAGGTGAAAAAGAAGGACTGGCCTCTGCCCTAAAACCTCCATCTTGCTTTATATATATTACTATAGTCTAAACCATTAAACTCTGAGTTTTCCACTCTGTGATATCACACACTTCTATCCAAACTGCACACCCACAATCCCAGTGCTGTCACTCCATTTTGGGAGCCTTCTCCATGGCTTCAGGTCAATGCAGTGTTTGCTTGGGGGTCAGTGCCTGTGAGCACAGACAGTCTGACATTCTCAGTGCCCAGGGCTCCAGCAGGTGGCAGGTATTTAATGGTGAGTTTTATGTCAGAGACAACCTACGAGTGAAACACTCAGTGGTGAAGGATTATCCCATCCGTTTATCAGGATTGTCTGCTCTCTGGCAGAAGACACCAGGAAATCTGTTTGGCTGGTTTTTCACCACTGCTTTTCTCTATTATCCTACTTGGAGATTTTGAGTATTTTTTTTTTCCCAGCTCTGCTGCTCTCAGGAGAAGAAAAGCCTAAGAAAATCTGGCTTTAGGGCCACGTCTGGTGATCAGGACCATGAGCTGATGTTGGAGAAGGCAAAGCACTTGTTTCATTTTCTCTGAGGCCTTCAGGAAAGCAGCAGCTCTGTGTCTCCAGTGGCAGAATTATAACCTGACAATGCAGATGCCAGCAAAGTCTGGCAGGCAGCTGAAAGCTTCGACAGCCTGAGCTGGTCTGGGATGTGCAGGGCATATTCATCCTCGAGAAAGAGCCACTAAACCACGTTCACAGCGAGTTTCAGTTCTGATGAACAGCGGATTTGCAGGCAGCCACCACAGCATCCACGAGTTCTCAAGCAGCACTAATTGTAATAAGCTTTCTTTTCTTTAGTCACCTGGTGTTTTTCAGACAGAGTATTAAGGAAACTTACCCTGTGACAGTGTTCCTGCTGTGACTATAAATGTCCTCATTATCCAAATGACAAGAAGGGTAAGGAATTGTGCTGTACCTCAGTAAGCCACAGGATTCATTTATGCCTAATTTCTAAAAATTTTTTTCAGTTCTCAAATTGAAGTCAGCCAACACCCTCCTGAATTATCTTGTATCTTGAATATACAGACTGAGAAGAAACATTAAAAAGTGGCTACTTCGTTAACTGTTCAGCTCAAGAAATAGGGATGACTTCAAGAAACAGCTCAAGCAGGTTCAACAGGGACTACATCGTTTTTAGAGATTCCCAAACCAAGGTCAACTCTTGGTACTGTCCATGAAAACATAAAGAACTTAGCCAACACCCTAAATCCTCCATCTTACTTTATATATATATATATTACTATATTCTAAACCCTTAAACTCTAAGTTTTCCACCCTGTGATATCACACAGTTCTATCCAAACTGCACACCCACAATCCCAGTGTTGTCACTGAATTTTGGGAGCCTTCTCCACGGCCTGAGGTCAGTGCAGTGTTTGCCTGGGGGTCAGTGCCTGTGAGCACAGAAAGCCTGGAATTCCCAGTGCCCAGGGAATTGCTGCCTCTCTCCCCACAGCACCTCATCCTTCCCCAGGCAGCACTGCCAGCACCAGCCCATCTCTCCTGGCTGATGAATTCGATGCAGATGGCCCTGTTTAGGATAATGCTTCCTCGTGGAAGATGGATTTGTTTGTCCTGCTTGGAGCCAGGTGCTGTAAAAGCCAGACTGAAGCACTGTTTTAGCAGTGCCATCTCCCTGCACCCTGAATTGTGTGTGCCACTGGGTTTCACTGCACTGCTTCCCTCTGCAGAACAGATGCCTTGGGAAGGCTGGCCTGGCTGTTCCATCCCTGCTACTCCCTATTCTTAGTTTTGGTGTTAAGAGTTGATGTCCAGCTATTTTTTTTTCTCAACAAAAACTCTCCAGAAAATACTGATCTTGCTCCTTACCCTCTCACTAAATTTTGTTGGAGATAAAACAGCTCCTCAGTGGAGTCTGCTTCTCTGGCACAGAATTTTTTTGTGTTTAGTTTTAAAAAGAACTGAGCAAGGCTTTTGTTGGATTAACTGGCTTTATCACAATAAAAGCCTTGAGTAGCTCTAATTGTATACTTGGCTTTGTTTACAACAATTATATCAGCTTCTCTTTTCTCTGTAATTTATTTTCCAGTGTTGTTATCCAGCACACGTTTATGTGATTTTTTTTTCCTAAATGAGCTGAATGTTTCCCAAATGCCTGAAGTTGTTGCTGTGCTAATTCCTTGACTCATTTTTCTGTGTCCAGTGCTGCTGTCCTTCTCCCATCCCTCAGTAAAAAATGGAGAAGCAGAGCCCTACCTGGTTTTGGAGCTCTGAGTGAGAGGTGGGAAGCAGCGCAAAGAATACAGAGGATGGATGGATTTCCTGGAATTTGTGCCAGCAGTAGCCCATTCTTTTCTTCTGTTAAAATGAAATCTTTCCTCAAACTCTAACAGAGGGTCTTCTGTTAAGAGACCAACATTGTGGCATTGCTTTAAGGCTAGAAATATGTCTGGAATTATGAAGACAGCACGGGTCTCTTTACTTCCCTTATCTGGGTTATTCATGTGGATGGATTAAGCTTAAATAACTGGTTGTTATTTGAGTGTGCAGAGAAATGTATGATGGTGTCTATATATAGGGGGACATCTGTAGGTACAGATGTGTAAATTTTTTTTTTTTTTTTTTTTTTTTTTTTTTTTTTTTTTTTTTTTTTGAGTGGGGAGGGAATGAGAACCAAGACATTTGACTTTCCTGTTCCAGTCATAAAAGCCCACAAGGCCATATTTTAGGCATGGTGATCTGGATAGCATCAGTTTGAGGAGGAGAATTAAATTTGGTGTGTGTGTTTCTGTCTCGGAGATCAAGACCCCAGGAACACTGCAGGTCTGAGCTCTGAGTCAGTCTCACACAATGGATGTCTCAGCAGCACAAAGAGCTGATAAAGACTGAGACAGGAGCAGGGGGGAAAGGTCTCCATAGCAGGGAACAATAATTGGCCCTTCCATGGGAAAGGAGGAGCTGCTTTATGAGCACAAGGCTCTTACCACAACCCTCCCCAGTCTTTTCTTTTTGGAACTGTAGCATCCCTGCTCAATTCCTGCACAGATCTCTAAGTTCTCTAAGACACTCAATGAGCACAGCACCTTGATACCGCCCCACAATTTCACAGAATGCCCCTCACCAGTTTTCAGTTCTGTACTCAGTGCAAGAGGTCTCTGGAGGAGGAAAGTATTTCTCCTTGTCTTTATTCCATGCCCTGTTGTCCCCATTTCAGGGTTCCCATCCATCTTACAGAGCCTAAACACTCAAGACCTTGGCTGAAGAATCTCCTCTCCTAGGTGCAAGCAACACTTTTAGCCTGAGAGTGGAACATGGAGCTGGGCATTCCTGGAGGAGCTGGAAATGGGAAGAATGGGATGTGAATCACTCCAGATGGTTGGGAACACACAAAACTGACAACCCTTAAGGAGTCAGACATCCTCCAAGGAAACTGTGTAAACACTGATGTTCCTCCAGGGCGTTGGATCCCCTTCCAAAGCTGGCTTTCCTCATGGCACACATCTCCTCCTCCCCCTCCAGCAGAACATCTTTTCACCTGATGAATTCCGTGTCCTTCTTCCACAAAGCCCTGGGGAACAGGAGCTGCCACAAAATGTTCAACTGGAAATATGTTAAGGGCTGGGCAGAGCTCAGGGCAAGCTCCCTGTGACTCCTGCCTTCTGAGATGACACCTTGCGTGTTAAACACCCCCCGACCTGCCACCCAATCAGTTCATTTTCTCATGCAGACACACAGACAGGATTTGGGGTGATGCACGGGCACATCACATTGTACCAGAGGGCAAGACAGACTCAAGGCTCCATTTGTAGGCCTGGATGAAAATCCAAGTCTGCAAAATGGATGAAGGACTGCACCGCTTTCCTCAGCCTGGAAGCTTCAGACTCACCTCTGTCCATGAATCAGAGTATTCAGTACATTAACACATCCCAGAATCATAGCAGAGCAAGTAAATACTGCTGTGAAGGTTGCTTATACTTAGAGATGGTCCCAGGAAATGTCAACTCCAGCCTGAACTCTTATAGCAGTAAAAAAAAAAAAAGTACAAATAATCACTCCTTTTCTGGAGAAAATGATAGGCAATAAAAATACTCCCAGAGCTCACGGCACACTGTAAAAACTGACAGATAGGAAAATGCATGCATTAATCTGTCAGGCAACTCTTGTTACAGCAGGGAGAAAACATCAAGAACGGGAGCAACTACCTCCAGTGCTTTGGGAGAAATGGCAAACACAAGCAGTAGAAACTTCAATTATCCTGCAGCTTCCAGGAAATCTGTTCAACTTGGTCAGCCACGCTAAACACAGGAAAGGACTGAAGGAGAAAAGCTGAATAGAGCGATTGCAGCTTAATTCAAGAAGTGTCTGAGCCTTAAAATATTTATGTAGGTTTACCTCTTTGCCTACAAAGCTCCTGTGAATGTTATCCAGCAGTATTTCCTGCTTTTAGCTTTCCTGGCAAGGCTGCAATCATAATAGAAGTTTCCATGTCCGAAGGAAACCAAAAAGTAGTGAGGTATGCAAACAGAGGGACAGAACAGTAACTCACAGGTTTGTTTTTGAGTTCATAAGTTCATTCTTACCTCGTTTTTTTTGCTAAAAATTTTTACTATTTCCAGTTTATCTGACCTCAAAACTCATTTGGCAGCAGCAATACTGTAATCTTAGAGGGGGCAAAAAGGCAACAAGTGGATGGTTTTAAAGGAAGGACTGTTCAGTTGCTGTGTCCTGCCAGCCTGGCCACAGTTGCATTACCTGGGGAGCAGGGCTGGGGGAGGGTGTGACTTTTTCCTTCCCCAGTCAGGTGGAGAGGGGACCAGAAGGAAAAACTTCTGGAAACTTCTGAACCCTGAAAACAGCCAGGGTTCCCCCACGCAAACACTCAGAGCTCTGAGCTCGGCTCTCAAGAGAGAACTCCCAATGGCAGATTGCAGAACAGCAGAGCCATTTAATAGCTGGTTCCTCTAATTAGCAAGCCCATCTTTATTTCCCTGCAGGGCAGAGGGCCCAGGGGCTCTGCTGGCTTCCACAGACCTGCTGGCTGTTCCCATTTGGGCACCCACTTGCCAGGTAAGCCCCAGCCTGGCTGATCTTGGTTTTAACCCTGCACCTCAAAGCTCCTGCACTCCAAGGATTTCCTTCCAGTGTGGGGTTGCAGAGCACTTGTTTGGCTGTTCAGGGCTGAATCCCCTGAGGGGGGAGAAAGGCAACCAACACTCCTGACAGCCCACCCTGACAGCCCACCTTGCCAAGATGTGCTGCTGCTGAACGTGGCCCTGACAGCTTCTGCCTGTGCCTGCTCTCTGTTTCCATTTTAGAGTGTGTTCTCACTAATGACAGTGCCTGAGATATGTGTTCTCATTATGAATGAAAAACTGCTCTCCAAAAAACTAATCAAGCAATACATTCTTGCCCGAAGCAGCATTTTAATGGAAGAAAAGCTTTATGTGCTTGTTACTAAATGCCATCTCTGTACAGTTGCATACTGTTTCCATTAATAGACTTCCCTAACACCCAGCCATGCTGATAAATGTCATTTTTTCACTATAGTGAGAACACAGGGACAATTTGGAGAGGTGCTGGTCTGTTTCACATGCCTATAAAATACAGTGAAAAACAAAAGAAGGAAATCCCTTCTTTTGCTTATCACTGCACTCTTGTCCTTCCACCACAGAGCAGTGGATTTTCCAGACTCATATCCTCACATTCACAAACCTGCTTCCTAATTAACACCTAGAGAAATGTAAAGGGATATGGTGATGCTGTCTGCAAAGAAGCTCACCATCTAGGGGAGCTGAGGATTGTTTCCAGCTGTGAGCAGAAGTGCATCATTCTCCTCTTCCTGACACCAGCCAAAGCTCCTTGCTGGCAGGGTACTTTTATTTATAGCCATTTGCTTACTTGGAATGTGCTGGAAGATAGTAAAAGTGTAAGAGTGAAATACCTGATGCCTTCTAGTGGAGCCCTGGTTTTGTTGCTCTCCTTCTAGAAAGGAATGGGGGAACTCATTCACCCTGCCACAGCCACCGAGGCACGCTTCTTTCTAATCCTGGGCACGGATCCTTCTCTCTTCCAGCCAAGGAGAGAAGTGGGCCTGGCCCTGGCAGTGAGGTGCTGAACAGGAGTGTGAGCCCACAGTGTCCTGTGCTGTCCCCAGCCCTTGGCTCTCTCCCAGCCTCAGACACAGACCAGAGCTGACCCAGAGGCACTGGCAGGGCTGAATTCAGAGCAGCAGCAGGAGGGGCAACCTCTCTCTTCTCCAGCCAGCCCAGTGTCTGTCCCCTTGTTCCTGCACAGGACACTGTCCTGGGCTGGTACAGGAGCTGCACAGATGGCTCCTGCCTCCTCCTCCTCTCCTCTTTGCTCCCAGAGACACTTCAGTCCTCTTTTCTTGTGCAAATACAAGAGGATCAGCAGTTCCCCAGAAGTGAATGCACTTTTTCTGCCAGTGGCCCCCAATGAAATATTTCAGCTGTCGGTGATGCCTTGGGAAGGCTGAGCTGGAACAGAGACTGGACAGAGCTAGAGAATAAAGCAGGGATTTATTGAAAGACCTCTGGGATACACCTTGGGCAGGACAAGAGCCTGGACAGAGCTACACCCAAGGTGGACCAAGAATGGTCACAAAATGGACAAATGGCCACGAAGTCTTACATTTTGATAAGTTTTGGTCCATTTGCATATTGGGGTTTAATTGTCCAATTACAAGTTCAGGTTGTGAGGTCCCATCCTTCTTGTTCCTCCCTCCAGCCCACCCTTGTTTGTGCTTTTGGGCTGAAAGTTGTCCTTGGTGTGCAGCAGGAAAAGGATTTGTTTTGTGTCCCTGCTCTGTGCAGAGCTGAGAGACCCTGACTGTGAGCTCAGAGCTGCACCCCTGGGCAGCACAGAACCTGAAAATCATGAAAGATAAAACTTAAGACATCACTGCCACATGAGATGGCAAATTGCAGTGATGCTTTCTAGGACATCCACGTTGCAGACCTGTCTGTGGCACACAGCCACACTATAACCTAGCCAGCTTCTAAATGAGAAATTATGGGTTTACTCTTACTGGTGACACCCTCCCACCTTGTGATGGATGTATCTTTGCAGTAGAAAAAACACAAGCTACAAATGAATAGCTCAAAAGGAAATTCTTAATAAGGAGTTGAAAAATTGTTTTAGATTTTCAAATACAGTCTGTATATTAAAGAAAATAGGCTCTGACTAAGGTGAATAGCTGAGGAAGCTACATAAGCAAACTAACAAAGCTCAAGAAATAAATGAATGAGAGGGTACCACATGGTCATGGCACTTACATATCTGATGGCCAAAACTGGCCAAACCAGACAAGTCTTCACACACTGAGCTCTGAGCTACTCTGTGTTTGCTGTTGTGGGATTAAAAAAAAACCTGTGAAACTGAAAATACAGAGTGGGGAAAGCAACTTCAGCTCATCTTCTCAGTTTGTTAATTCTCAGTCTGGTGCTGCTTAGCCTTGGCAGATGGCACAAAACAGGATGCTTCACAAGGAGGAACTCACTCACTGGGGATCAATTGTGCAAAGGCACACCTGACTTTAAAAATATCTTAACCTGCTAAGTGCTTGGAGCCGTTTTAAACTCCACTCCGAGGCACAAAAGGAGGTGTTTGATTGTGTTGTAGTGAAACTCATCACCCCTCCCACGCCCTGTCTGCAGCTAATCACTGCACACTCTGATTTTTCATGGCATGATATAGGAAACCTGCTGGAGGTTCTGTCTGAAAGGAAGTGCTTCAGCACTTGTGGAAACTATTTTCTCAGACAAGACCACTTGCTAAATTCAGCTCACAAATATTTTCCGGCTCCCTGAGGTGCCTTTTCTTCTGACCAGTTTACCACTGAGCAAAGTTTCTCTGCCCAGATATCCCAAACTGTGCCACAGGCTGCAGGAAAAAAGAATGAGCTGAAGTTCAAACCTGTCTCTGCAAATGCTCTCTCTTGGAGGGAGGGAGAGTGGCAATCTGTGTTGGACCTGCCAGAAAACCACCTAAAAGCCCCCAAAAACAGAGCTAGAAATACCAGTGGGGTTAGAGCTGGCTCTGGGAACAGCTTGATCTTTTCCAAGAATTTTTTTGCCAATATTGCCAGCAGGAGGAATGAGAAGCAAATACAGCAATACCCTGGGGTGTGCAAACACACAGTGTGATGGGCAGGAAAAGCACATACAGAGCATTTTGAGCCTGTCCTCCAGGGCCAGCTCCAACCCCACAGCTGTCTCCTGGAGTCAGCACCCGAGAGATGTCCTGACTCCATCGGTGCCCAAAGAGCAGAGATCCCCTGTTCTTTCTGCATGTCCTGGTCCTGTTCTTTCTCATGTCTTTGTGGGAAAAACACCAAAGGAATCGGATGAAAAGCAGGACTCGCAGTGAGGAGCCCTCTCGAGACCTCTCCACACAGTGTCAGCAGGCCTGGCACAATCCCTGGCTTCTTCCAGGAGTATCTGATTTTCTGATTTCCAAGAAAAAAACCCACTCCTGCATCCCTAGCTGAGATGGCTCATGAGAGGAGACACTCCAGAGTTTGAATTGTTTTGCCTCACATGTGAAATGCAGTCAGACAGGACAATGAGGAAGCCACTGCAAAATCTCTTTCCCTGGTGTTCATCATCTCTGAGGCTTCACCTGATGGGCACTTGATAGAGGATGAAGAATTACCAAGCAGACTACAAACTCTGTAACATTCTTTTGCCATTGCAGCCATAGATACTTATCTCAAACATAAATAGTTGATACAAATGCAAGGAAATGTCAGGGACAACATGATGAAATCATCTGGAAAAAAACAGAGCTGCTGCTGCTGCTGAATTTAGTGTAAAGGAAACCCCAAAAGAAACAATTTTCAAAGGAACTGAGGTATCCTGCTGCAAGTTAAATGCAAGAGACAAGGGGAAAAGAACTGGAAAGAAATTAGTACAGACAATAACCAACTCCTTCCAAAGGCCAAGAAACAAAACCCAACAAACCTCTGAGAAAGATTTACAGAAGGACTATTTAAAAATTGAAATGTTTGAAAACCTAACTAAAATATACACAAATCAAGACATCATACTGAAAATGCCTTCATTTCATATTTCAGTGCAGTTAATTTCCTGACTTTTAAAGGAAGGAGCCTGTCTGAGCAAATGAGTGGTTCTGGGAGCAGAGACATGAAAGGAGTCTTTACATGCATTCCCTGATGTCCAGCAAAGGATGAATCTGTTCTCCAGTCTGCAGTAGGAATATTAGTAGGATTCCACCTTTCCACTTAGCCATCCATTTCTATCAGGTATGTAGGGTCCTGTTATTTCTTCACCTGCTGCTCCAGAATCAAATTTCACCAATGTGGGTCAAGTATCAAAGTTTGGGCCTTTCCTACCTAGGAAAAAATTTGCAAGGTTTCCCTAAAAAGCCTTAGGGAGGGCTGAAACCATCAGCCTTTCAAAATTGTCATTAAAATGACAAGTGGTATTGAAATTACTTTCCCCTTCTTTTCAGTGACTTGCTGCCAGTCTTTCAGCCAAGACACTTGTAAGTCCATGTGTTTGACTGAACAAATAACCAGTGGCCACACCAGGAAGAAATCCCAATTCTTGGCCATTTGTACAATTTTTTAAAAAATCAAACAGACAGCAGGCATGTGCTCCCAAACTCGGTACATTAATGGTGCTGGATAAGACATCATGAGGTATAAAGTGTGCTGCTGCCAAAAACAACCAAGAGGAAAGCCAAGACATCAATTAAACCATTGGTTACTCCTGGTAGGATTATTCTGATTTAAAGCAATCCTGTCAGAATGCATCCGCTGTCATAACCAGGGAAAAACAAATGAAGAAACACAGCTCAAAGTCAGGCTCCTCATCCACTCTGCTACTTTAAGCATCCTTGGAGCACTTGGAAATAGCTGGAGTCCAAAGAGAAAGCTGAAGCCCAAATAATCAAGTGTAGAGTTTATCTATTGCAGGAAAAAATGACCCATTTTGCTGATTTCCTTCAAGTATGAAAGCAGGTTTGACTTTGCATTGTTATTGGCAAATGACCTTTAAAAATAAAACACAAGTGACTTTTCCAAGTCATTTGCAGTCTCTATAAAGTGGAAAGATTTGAGATGAATGACTGCTAACAGGAGATTGGTTTGGGCACTAAGTAAACGTAAGTGGATGGAAAAAAACCCCAGCAAAATGAAAAGAAAAATGGATTATCAGGGAGCCTGACAGGAATAAGGCAATGCCAAGAAAACAAATGAAATGTAATAATGAAATCAAATTTTGTCTGCGATATTTCAGTCTGTACCAAAACAAGGTTTATTGTGCTTGGCAGGGGACTGCCAGAGAGGGGAAGTGTAGCAGTTTCTTTTTCCTCTGCTCTGGCCTTCATCGCAGCACGAGGAGGAGGATGGATTTCCTAGAAGTGTCTTATCTTCCAACCAAGGACAAACACTGTGATGCCTTGGGGAGGCTGAGCTGGAACAGAGCCTGGACAGAGCCGGAGAATAAAGGAGGGATTTACTGAAAGGCCTCCAGGATACACCTTGGGCAGGACAGGTGGACCAAGAATGGTCACAAAATGGACAAATGGTCATGAAGTCTTATATTTTTATAAGTTTTGGTCCATTTGCATATTGAGGTTTAATTGTCCAATTACAACTTCAGGTTGTGAGGTCCCATCCTTCTTGTTCCTCCCTCCAGCCACCCTTGTTTGTGCTTTTGGGCCTGAAAGTTGTCCTTGGTGTGCAGCAGGAAAAGGATTTGTTTTGTGTCCCTGCTCTGTGCAGAGCTGAGAGACCCTGACTGTGAGCTCAGAGCTGCACCCCTGGGCAGCACAGAATCTGAAAATCATGAAAGCTGAAACTTCAGGCATCATTTCCCCCTCTTCAAACTTCAGACTTGCTCCTGATCAGAGTTCTTTCCAAGTGCTCCCCCGTTCCCTCAGCAGCACTGTGGCAGCCTTGCAGGAGGCTGCTCTTGGCCGTGAGGGGTGGGATGGGGGCTCAGCTGCCACGTGCACCCCAGTGGGCCCAAAAAGCTCCATCCACCAGCAGTGAACCAGAGGATGTACTCTCTGAGCACCACAAGGGTCAGCACATGGAAATATCCTGCCCTTTCACAAATCCAGGCATTGCCACAGCAGGACAAAGCCATCAGGTAGGAGCTGACCTGTAACCAGACGGCTTCAGCTGATCTGAGTCCATTTTTTGCCTGCAGACACAAAAAGGGCCAGACAAGTCCGACCCCCACAGCCTGCAGGGACCTCCCAGAGTCCTGTGAAGAACCCAGGGAAGGCTGGCCTTACAAGGAGCTGTGCCACAGCTTTTCCTGGACGAGAGACAGAGCTGCAGCAGAGACAGCTGAGAGCAGCCACAGGGCACAGGCTGCAGATAAGGGACATATTTTAAGTGCTGCGCTGAAAATACATGACCTTGCTACTGCCAGGAAGGAAAGGCCTGATCCCACCCCCCCTCAAAGTCAATTGAACCATCTCAGACCTTGCTGGATCATCAAAATGAAGAAAGCAGAAAAGGTTTAGCTGTATCCTTTCCTCTGCCACTTCCAGTGCAAGGATGCTGTGACAAGACACCCACTCTCAGAGGTTTTTAATCCTCCTATTTATTCTATCTATGATTGCTTATATAATTATATATAATATATATAGTTGTCTAATCCTTACAGGGCATGTCAAGTCTATCTAAAACAGGTAGAGCAGTCACACTGTCTTTCAGGGATCTTTTTTTTTTTTTTCCAGTAAAGAACAATCTATTCCCTTAGCAAAACAAATGTAGAAATCTGCATTTCTCTAAATTTGTTCAAAGGAATGTTTTCATTTTTTTTTCCTCCTTTTCAAAATTCAGACTTGAAATACTTTCAGTGAGCACTGAGGCATTTGTCTTGAGTAAGTCAAGCTGCCATATTTTTAAATTATTTGTTGTGTGTTTATGAGGCAAACTGTTATAGATCTTTCAGTTAATGGCACATTTATAAGCAAATCTGAGTGACAACACTGGAACATGCCTTTCTTTCCTCTGTTGAGGTGAGATGGACTGAGAGCTGCTGCAAAAGGTCCCAGAACAGTGATCCAGGCTGGCAAGAGATTTTCCCCCCCTCTCAGTGCTCTGGATCATGCAAAGCTCATGTGCTCCTTGACTCTTACCAAGGCTGGGATTGTGACAGTGGCTGGCACTGGTTGACAATCACAGCTGCTTACAGCACAAATGAGATTTGGCTTTGCCATTTGAAGGAGCTCAGCTGAGGCCTCAGCTATTCTCCAGTGGTGCTGAAGAGAGATAATGCTCTCCTCATCACATACACAAGCAGGGCCCTCACACCACCCTTTTACCAGAATTATGTGGTTTTGACCTAATGTGTTACAATTAGACACTAATAACACTTCAGGGGCTAACAGAGTTAGTCAGACTCATTTAACCTTTATTACAGCCCTACTCTTCCCTTTCATCCTTAAAGGCACTCCCTAATACAACCAAGTGTACTTATTTGTGGAACTGGTTTACAAAATAAAACTGGGAAAGCACATGCTTCAAACATGATTCTGCTCAGAGAAAGGAGGATGTTTTGTTTGTCTTTGTAATAAAACAAGACAAATGATGTTGTGCATGCTGGACCCCACAAGCAAAGGCTAAGAAGCCAAAGACACTTTAGGAACATTGAGAAAAGCTTGACATTACCAAAGTTTAGCAGATATTTGCAATGGTTTCTGGAAAGAGAGAGGGTTCTGACATTATTCAGAAAAATGAAATCTAACTACAAATTTTTCCCCATCTTGGCACAAACCTCTCTGGTTTTCAGCTGATTTTGTGAAGAGAGGAGGGAAAAGTTGTGATTTGAAAAAGGGCTTTGTTTATCCTTTCACAGGAATTCCGACACATCCCTGGCTATCAGATTTCACTCTGCAGTGGAAAACAAAGCACAGTGTGCATTCTGAAGCCCCTGGTGATGGGCATCAGAAATGGAACTGCTCATGGTTTAGCTTTGCTGGTTTCCATCTTGCTACATCACAGACCCTAACTCAGTATTTAATGCTTTGCCTAACTCCAAGACATGGTACTGATCAACATATCCTACTGGCATGAAGCTCTCTGCAGACCTTGGGCATGAGCACTAGCCAATTTCATGAATATTTTGCGACAGTTTGCAAAATCAATTTAAAATCAAATTCCATAAAGACCCTGGGGTCTGGGTGTGAATCACGTGAAGCATCTGAACATGCAGTGGACAGTCATGATATGTGGTGTGCCCCATGAACAGACATCAGACAAGGTTATGAGTGCCTCACACAGAGGAAAAGTCTTTAAACAAAAAAATAGCATCAATTACAACACAGTGAAAGGCAAGGGGTTTACCATCCAGCCCTTTAAAAGAAGCAGGCATGTTTTATGCAGTTAGCTTTAAATATCGCTGCAACTATGACACACTAAATCACAGCAGTACTAGTGTAAGTCTTCATCTAGATTTTGGTTAACTAAGATAACAAATATTCTTGTGAATATTCTCTAATTCTCCAGAGAACACATATTTTGCTGATCTCATAAAGAAAGGCAACTTTTGTAACACCTGCTGTGGGTCACTCCCAAGTGAAACTCGCATTTCAGAGAAGCTGAGAGGGAGGTGACAACATTGACAACATTCTTGCAAAGTGTGCGTTTAAGATCTCTTCTCCGGCAGAGGCAGTTAAGTGAAAACATTCGTTTAGGTTCTGATTCCTGATCAAAGGATTATGGAATTTAAACTGTTACATCAAATCTCCTGCAGAGAGAGGAAGGGGATAAAGACACAAGTAATCGCTTGGGATTGCACATGCTTCTCTTCCCTTTTGGCTCGACTCCTTTACGTCCATGATGTTTAAGAGATTACACTGTTCGTGTATCTTCCAATCCTCCACTAATAAACATTAACTCACTAATCAATCTCACCGAGCATCTGATGTTTCCAGGGTTTTATATCCCTGCAGTCTTTGTGAGAACTGGCATCTGGCTAGAGGAATGCAGTCCAGAAAGTGTTCTTGCTCTCTGCTACCACTGGCAAGCTGTCAGCTGGCTGGCTAAGGGGCATGGATGTCATTTGTCACTACCTGCAGGCATCATCAATGGCAGAACAGAAACTGCCCAGAAAGGAAACAGCACAGGAACCAGATTTATGTAGGAAACGAGTGTTAATTAGTTCTTCTGCTCATTGAACACCTTGTTTTATAGGACATTGACATGCTGTTGGTGAGCCCTGTGTCCTGAGGCAGCAGCAGTCAGGAAAAAAGGAACAAGCAAAATGACGGGAGTGTAAATGTGGAGGTGTGATCCCCAGCTCTACTGACCAGCTCCTGAAGGGTGGGTGATGGCAAAATGATGAGGAAATAAGGAAAGAGCTGACACCTCTATTTCAAAGCACTGGTTTCCCTTGAAAGAATGAAAGTATATAATTTAAATGAGGGCTGTACAGAGGACAAGTTTTATTTGCTTGGGTTTTGTTTGTTTGCTTGTTTTTCCTTGAGTGATATGTTTGGGATGTGACTTTTTAATGGCTTATTTATTGTAATAAGAGCCCTAGTGACCAGACATTTTCAGGGCAGGAATTCTGATTTTTGCCTGGAATGGAACAGATTGGGGAAGTCTCATAGCAGCATAATTGCCCTTGCAGGGCAGGCATTTCACAGTTCATTTGTCCATAGTCTCAGTGGCAAAACTGGGAAAAAATACAGTAATAAGTAATCAACCTGTAAATGTGCCAGCCATGGGTCAAAATCGGGGGACAGAACAAATTCACAGGAGGGATTCAAGAGCATGTGAAATACCCACCAGTGAAATATTTTTTTCTGTGCAAGCAGAGGCCACATTACAAATATTTTTGACTCAGTGAAATGCTTTCTAACAAAGGCTTTGGTGTGAGTGACCAGAAAAACCAGCTGTGTTTAGTTGTGACCCACATCCACCCTCTGATCTAGAAGGATGCCTTATGTCCCTTCTCTCTTTAGGGCACCCTCATCAGAGATTTCCTCCCATGTGATCCCAGGCTGCACCTCAGGAGGGAAAAGGACAAAGTTACTCCTCAGCCTGTGAATCAGATGTGCCTTGACCCTGGAGCCTGGCTGAAACTCTTGCATTCAGATCATGAAATAGTTTCCCCCTCGACCAGCTGGCTGAATCCAAACTGACTTTTGGGGTGGCAGGGAACACGTGACACTGTATCCTAGCACAGGACAGGAATTCCTTTAGTGAGGATCTCTTTCTGAAGTTCAGGGGGCCATCAGCGTGAGCAAGCACCAGTCACAACACCACCACTTTTTCTACATGTCATCAAACAAACAAACAAACAAAATTGGTTATTTGGCTTTTCTTTTTCTCCTCTCCGGAAATCCAAAATGTGTAGGTCCAGTGTGGGAAGGATGCAGACATTATTTGTTTCATTACATGGATGAGCCAGAAGATATTGTGTCTTTAAGTATATTATATTTTAACTGAAAATAACCTCCCTTGCTTCGTTTGCCTGTTGTTTTGTGGTTTGGTTTTTGCCCTGCATGTGCCAGGACATTCATTTTGCCCATGCTAGGTAACAGCACACTGGTCCCTCTGAGGAAGAAAGGTGTATCCCCTGTCACACAAAGAAGCTTTTGACCTTTGCCCATGCAGGTCCAGCAAGCAAATAATGGCTTAATAATCCACAGTGCCCCACAGTCCCTGCTGAGGAGTGAACACCACTGCCCTGCCAACCACGTAGGGCTGATGCCCAGAATCATTTCAAGGCCAACAGATCAAGGAGCAGAATTAAATTCCTGAGGGGCTGAGGGAAGGCTCCACTTAGAAGCATTATCCCAAGCACTCCTGGCCGTGTGCCACGCAAAATCAGACACTGCTAGAAGCCAGAGCAGTCTCTGACAGGCACAGCACAGCAAGGATGCCCAAAGCAGTGCAACCAAGCAACCTCTCTCCAGCAGAGTCACCTGGGCACCTCACCAACCCTTGGGTGCACAGCTGCTGGGAACCTTTGGAATGGAAATGCAAATGCCTGCCATCTGTCAGCAGCTCCTTCAGCGAGGCAGGGCCAGGGGGCTCATTAAATCAGAAACCTTAAAAAAACAAACTCACCAACAGCCTAATACCGCGCTGGATCAAAATAGCTGGTGATCTCAAAACACACAGGAAAATTAATGAGGTGCACACAAACCAGGGAGGAGGCAGGGAACCAGGAAGGAGGCAGAGGAGACGGATGCCAGAGCCAGGGTGCGAGCAGAGCTCTGGGTGCAGTGCAGATGGCTCAGGTGATCCATAGGGAGGATGTGAAGGCACCTGGACAGTCCCTGGACAAAAAACCCCCAGAGAACTGCAGGAGGAACCTGCCAGCCAGAGACAAGGAGATCCTGGTGCACAGGGAAGATGCATGAACCACCCAAATGTTTACAAACATCCCTGCTCGCTGTGGCTGTGGGCAGTAGCAGGGACAGCTGGGAACAGCTGGAGCTCTTGCTCCAGGTATTGAGAAGGCAGCTGCCCATGCTCCTGCACCTTACCAGGCATGACAGGTGCTCTGCTCTGGCCAGGGCAGAGGGAGGAGACATCCAGAGTGCTTCATCCCAGCTCATTCTTGGAGCAGCAATTTCCCCAAATCCTAGGGGAGGCAGGCCATGACTTTGTCTGCAGCATGAAAGCCATGCATGGAAGGCATATTGACAATATCCATATTTAAAACCCCAAAGTATTAGTAATATTTATATGAATAAGATTTGCCAGTGTAACAAAGTGCCAACAAATTCTTCTGGTCTGAGATGTCACCAAAGGGGAGAACTGGCAGGAGGAGGCGAGGGAGCTTTTAGGAGGGCAAAAAGCACAATGGCAAAGGTCAGTGCTACCACACTGAACAGTGCTGTGTTCAGGTTTCCTCTCTGCTCTCACAGATTTTGCAAAGGTCAAAAACTACCTGATCAGGGCTGAAAACAAACAGAGGGAGATGGAAATTCAGTGTCTGCAAATAATAATAAAGATAAGGCAACAGGACATGATGAATGTAATAAATCAAGGCAACAGGAAAAACGCTGTGAGTTTTATATTAAAGAGCACTTCTCTCTGCATTGAAGGACAGGCTTTGAGCTGGCTTGAGCAGGCAGTACCCTAACAGTGATTCACACCAGCCCTGGGGCCAGGGAACCAGCCCAGTTAGTGCTGTTAGCCCTTCCCTGAAGGCTCAAACAAAGCTGCCTTAGGCAGAAAAGATGCCCGTGGCACCAGTCCCTCAGAGGAGTGGCTGGAAAACACAATTCAATCCCAAAAAGCCAAGCCTGGGAGCACCCTTCGTGACTGTCAGGGGCACAGCCCAACCCTGGCCCTCCCTTCTCACCTGGGGAACAGGGAAAGGTCAGGAGATCCATCCTCACACAGGGCATCCTTAAATGTCGCTTTTTGTCTTCTTTTCTGTCAGAGTCAGGATTAAATGCTCGAGAGATGTTGTTTCTTGTTTGGACTCAGATGTTCATTAATTCTTATCTATATTACAGTCTCACAGACCATGACTTCTAGCTAACAAACTAAAAAATGTCCCCTTTCTCTTTCTCTACAAGGCCTTTTAAGCACAAACTGTCCAATTATAAAATGACACCTCAATTATTTTTACTTTTAACCCAGTAACCAACCACCCACGGCCTTTTCTATTCAATTACAAAATACCACCAAGACCCATGAAAAAGAAGGACCGGCCTCTGCCTAAAACCTCCATCTTGCTTTATATCTATTACTATATTCTAAACCCCTAAATTCTAAGTTTTCCACCCTGTGAGATCACACACTTCTATCCAAACTCCACACCCATAATCCCTGTGCTGTCTCTCAATTTTGGGAGCCTGTTTCAAGGCCTCAGGTCAGTGCATTGTTTGCTTGGGGGTCAGTGCCTGTCAGCACAGAGAGCCTGAAATTGCCCAGGGTTCCAGCAGTGAAGCAAGCTCTGAGGTGACATTTCACTTTTGTTATTTCCACGTGCCTGCACCTAGAGCAGCAAGACCCAGGTTCGTGCTTGAGCTCTCTTACTGCAATGTAAATAATGAATTAGCATAACAATGCGGATTGCAGGCAGTGCTTTAGGCTCCAGTCAGCTAATATAGCAAATGTGAATTTTTCATAAGAACATAACAATCCCACCAGTCTATAATATCCTTTCCTCACTTCTTTTTTTTTTTTTTTTTCTGAAAAGGTACGAATATCTACAAATCACTTTCAATCATCATCACTTTCTAAAGGATTTTTTTATTACCTCTAGCCATGACTCATAAGAGTGGGAAACAAATTACTCCTGCTCCAAGTATAAACAGTGACGGTTCAAAATGCCTTCAGTTTCAGTCTCCTGAACTGTCTGCCTCTCAATCAATTGCAGAATATCAGAACATATTTAGTCTGAAGAGTAACAGATGTTTTCATCTTAAGTTAAATTTAAACTCAGCATCCATCTCCCAGAGAGAAATGAGATAACGCAGGATCTCTTTCAGACTTTTAGATGTGCTGAACTAAACCCTGCATAAAACAGCTCAGGGCTGAGGCTTGGCTGCACCTTGCCAGTTTAACTCAATCTGTATCACTGTTTTTAAGGAAGCTGTCCTGTCTGACCATTCAGGACGGCCCTGGAAGTCACCCTCTCACCTCCCCAGACTTTCACTGCTGGGAGCAAAGCTCATCTGGGATTTGCTCTGTATTTAAGGAAGATGCCTCTATGAAAATAGTCTGATTTTCATATACCTGAAGGATTACAGTTGGGAATTTTGTAGCAAGGGCTATAAGAGCAAAACCATCTGAGCCCCAAAACTGCACAGAAAAATTTTATTTCCTTGCTTCTTGCCTAGTAGCAGTTTTCTACTTCACAGCATTTTTTTGAAAGCACCCTATAGTATCCCTACTCCCAGGGCAACAACAAGGAGTAAATTGCCAAAATTGACGTGGACAAAACTTGCTGGTCTGGGATAAATTTTGCATTCCTGGCACAGCACAAACAGAAGCAGCACCATGGCGGGGGGGGTGAGATGTGGAGGCACAGAGCAAAGCTCCCCACACTGCATCCCCTGAGCCAGCTGAGGCAGCAGCAGCTTTGGTGTTAAAAGTCAGACTTTGGAGACCCCTTCTCCAGGCTTTGCTCAGCACTTGGGCCCCACTGCCTGCTCACCTTTCCTCCAGTTCACCTCTGCTCAGCCTGCAGAGTCCTCAGGCGGGGGCCGTCTCTCCTGAGGGGCCTGCAGGCTGACCCCGGCCTCCTCAAGGAAAAAGCTGCTCCTCCTCCCACATGGACAAGCCTCCTATTTGGACAAGCAAGTGTCCTGACCAACCCAAGAGACCTTGTCCGAAGTCACAGAATGGAGAAGGTGTGCTGGGACACTTTTCAGGTACCGAATTTATCCCAAAATTATGTTGTGCTTACCTCAGTCCTCACAGTGAGGGGGGGGGGGGCCTTGGAAGAAACAGTGAGCTCAGGGTGTCAATACTTGACTGGGACTGGTGGGTCTGCCAAAAACTGAGGCTTTTAAACCATGGAAGAGCCTTGGAGACACAAGGGGTGCTGAGGCCTGACTGGATTCTTCTGTCTTGATGGGGAAAACACATTTGGGGCATAGGCCGGGAGGTCTGATTGAGAGAGCTTGAAACTAGAATCCATGTGATGCCTTGGGAAGGCTGACCTGGAACAGAGACTGGTCAGAGCTAGAGAATAAAGCAGGGATTTATTGAAAGGGCTCCAGGATACACCTTGGGCAGGACAGGGCCTGACCAGAGATACACCCAAGGTGGACCAAGAATGATCACAAAATGGCTAACCAGTCACAAAGTCTTACATTTTGATAAGTTTTGGTCCATTTGCATGTTGGGGTTTAATTGTCCAGTTTCAGATCGTTAGGTCCCATCCTTCTTGTTCCTCCCTCCAGCCCACTCTTGTTTGTGTTTTTGGGGCTGAAAGTTGTCCTTGGTGTGCAGCAGGAAAAGGATTTGTTTTGTGTCCCTACAAAGGAAATTTGCTGGGTGTCTACCACCAATACCCCAGCCAGGACAGGTTAACCCAATGATATTCCACAGGCAATTAGGAGAAATTCCTGGATCAGTAGCTTTCAGCTTGCCAGGCAAAAACTGGGAATACCATCCTGCTGTGATCAATAGGTCTTGGAAATTCTGGAAGAAATTATCCTCTAGTTCTTATTTCACCACATAGTCTTTCTTGCCTGCCTTCCTAACAAAAACAAAACAAAAACAAAAAAGCTCCAACAACAACAAAAACAAAAACCACAAAAAAAACCACAGAAAAACAAAACAAAACAACACACACACACAAAACCCCAAACCCCCCCAAAGAAAGGGAAAAAAACCCAAAAAAACCCAAACAAACAAACAAAAACCCCCTCACAGAAACAAAAACAAACACAAACACAAAAACAAAAAACCCACAAACAAACAAAAACAAAAAAAACCCCAAAATTAAAAAAAACCAAAAAAACCCAAAAAAAAGCGCAAAAAACAAACAAACAAACAAACCCCCCCAAAAAAACACACCAAAAAAAACCCAAAACCAAAACCAAAAAAACCCCACCAAAAAAAACCCCCAAAAAACCCACCAAAAACCTTCTCAAGCGGTTTACATATTTGATTGCAATTTTTAGGAATAATTCTGGGGACCACATACCTCACAACCAACAGGATCTCAAGCATATCAAGAAGGGGAAATATATGGGACAAGGGAATCAATACAAAAGGTCATCTGGAGAATATAAGCTATCAGTCCCCAGATGTCATATTAAAAGGACTCTCTTCTGAACAAAATATAATTTAATGCTAAATATAATGTTATAATGAACAAAATACAATGATAGTTTCTTGTCACAAGTACTCAGTGAGCCAGCTAGGAAAGATGACCCCTGGAGTTGCTTCTTGTGAACAGGGCAGGACTCACGGGGGATGTGATGGCAGGTGGCTGTCTTGGCCATAATGATAAAAAAAAATGATTAGGCTGAAAATTCTCTGCAGTGAGGGAAAAAAAAAAAGAAAAAAAAAAAGAAAAAAAAAAAAAGAAAAAAAAAGAAAAAAAAAAGAAAAGAAAAGAAAAAAAAAAAAAAAAGCCACCAGAGCTGCTACCCTGGACTTCAGGGCATCAAATTTCAATATGTAAATAAAGAGATGAACTGTGATCCTCGCTCCTGGGTGAGTTGTATGGATAAGAACACTTGGTCTGGCCTCACACAAGCCACAGCCTGTCCCATGGACCACAATAAATGTCTGTGTGTCCAGCAGGACCTCCTGACTTCCAGACAGAGTCGCTCACCTGTGACACGCCTCCCTGTTTGCCCTCTTTGCCACCCTCCAGGCGGTGAGCAGGGATAATGTCACACATCTCAGGCAACCAACAGCCAGGATTCAAGCTGCTGGCTGAACACCCACTCACAAATTACTTGTCCAGATCATTTAGCAAATAAATTAGTGCAGCAAACAAACAAGGCAGGCTCACTCCTGCAGAAGGAATCTGTCTGCCCTGGAAGGGACTAATTGGCCAGTGACATTATTTCTGAAGCCCACCACTCCAAAACCTGCTGAAAAATGCAGAGTCTGCTTCTGGTTGAAGGCAGGTTGAACATTTTATTCCTACTTTTGTCTCAACATTGCATTTTTACAAAGCTTCCAAAGCTTTGTAAAAAAAAAAAAAGCTGAAGGATATGGCTAGGAGTTGTTGTGTCTCAGTTCTTGTTTTGGCTAGTGTTCTCTGGTCAAACACCGTTCAGAGCAGCTACTGAGGCCACGGGGAGGTCCTGAATTCACAGCATCCATGACAGAGCAGGAAATTCGACCTTACACTGTTTGGGTGACACAGCAGGAAACAAAACCTAAGCCCCCCACCACTCCAAAGCAAGCACACAGAGCTCTGGGCAGCTGGCAACCCTGAATCACCAGGGCTTTGCAAGGGCTGCTTCAGTTTTTGTTTGAGAAATGCGGTGAGAAAGAGGCCAATTTGTGACCTATCCTTCCTTTCATTCCATTAATACTTTCAGTTGTTATTCTGTGCATCAGTCTTGTCTGCCTTTTCCACTCTGAAACCTCTTGCAGTGTTATCCTTCAGTTCCTGGTGCTCTGCAGCTGGAAGTGCTCTCACAGACACACAATTTAGGCTGGGCATGTTCTCCATCACTAAAGCAAATCTCCCTGCTTTCAGCATTTCTTCCGGGCTGTGCCAGGCTGTTGTTAGGAAGGGGATGGCCAAAGTTTGGCCACAAAACTTCAGACCAAGGTGATCAAGTCTCTCTTTTACTGTGAGCTCACAGCTAGTTTGGCTCCACACTCCTGAGTTTCCAGTCGGCTTGAGCGTTAGAACCCTGGGCACTGGGAATTTCAGACTGTCTGTGCTCACAGGCACTGACCCCCAAGCAAACACTGCATTGGACATGAGGCCGTGGAAAAGGCTCCCAAAATTGAGTGACAGCACTGGGATTGTGGGTGTGGAGTTTGGATAGAAGTGTGTGATATCACAGGGTGCAAAACTCAGAGTTTAAGGGTTTAGAATACAGTAATATATATAAAGTAAGATGGATGTTTTAGGGCAGAGGCCAGTCCTTTTTTTCACCTTCTCCTTCATGGGTCTGGGTGGTGTTTTGTAATTGGATAGAAAAATCTCCATTGCAGGCCACAGGTGGTTGGTTATTGGGTTAAAAGAAAAAATAATTGAGGTGTCATTTCATAGTTGGAGTGTTTATCCTTAAAAGGCCTTGTAGAGAGAGAGACAGAGCCATTTTCTACTTTTTTAGCTAGAACTCACAGCTTGTGAGATTGTACTATGGATAAGAATTAATGAACATCTGAGTCCGAACAATAAACAGCATCTTGAGCATTTGATCCCAACTCTAGCAGAGAAGGAGATAAAAAAGCAACATTTAATGATGCCCTGTGTGAGGATGGAACTCATGGCCCTTGAGGAATAACCAGCTTTGCATTCCATGTGGAGGGAGCCAGCAGGACAAGGGAGCACAGCTCCTGTTGCAATATCCTGGCTGCAGTAGGGGATTTCCTCTCATCAGCCACAGCCTGGGTTTCTGTCACTGCAAACTCCTCAAACACCCACAGGTTAGAGCAGAGAGACACTGGGTGTGCACACCACCCTCAGTGGCTTGGAAATTTTCTGTGGCCCTGTGCATGGTGCAAGGATTTGCAAGGAATTTGGGGATTGACGTGCTCCTGAAAATCTTGTCAGTTCCACTGAGGGGTTGGTTACATAATTCAGATAAATGCCAACCTCCCTTCTCTGCATTTTCAGGATTAAATGTGTCTGTTCAGTCACAATTTTTTTCTGTATTTTTCCTCCAAGCTAATTGTTTCAAGTAAAGAAATCACCTGCTAGCAAAGCAAAAAAATCTTACTTTGCCAATGAAAGTATAATTTCAATTTGCTGTTTGCCAGTTTTCCTTCTTTTATGGCTTTAAAATCTTCCTTTTTGGGGGAAGAAACATTTCATACAACACTAGAAGGAACACTGGTGATTTCCTAACTGCACTTAACCTCGCTAGGGTAAGATGAAAATTTTCATCACAAAAATTGCACTGCTGGTGAGGTAGGCTGCAGCAACTCTGTTTTAGATTATGTATCTGGGAGGACAATAAATGACTGGTAAAGCTTTGTTGCAGCTGCTGTGCTGCTGCAGAAAGCATCACAGCTCCTTCTGCAACACCAGAGTGCAAAGATGTCTGTGAATGGCACATTCTGGGCTGCTCCCAGCAGGAAAAGCTGACATTTCTGGCTTGCAGAGCCTCCCTGGGGACCCTGTGGTGGAAGGGCCCTTCCCAGATGGCATCCCTAATGCCCTGGGTGTGCTGTGCCTGCCTCTCAGCCCCAGGACAGTGGAAGAGCTTGCTGCTCTGCAGCTGGGTGAACTCACCTAAAAGAAGTTCTCACAGCAACACGAGTTCTGTTTGGTGGTGGGTGATGAGTGGAGTTGTTCTCCTGTGAGAAAATGGTTTAATAACTCAAATGGCTGAGCTGATGGGAGCTCTCCATGGGTGGGGTCTGCACGACACCAGAGACCACCTCAGTGCCACACAGGTGGGGGCTCCCAGTGCCTGAATCATCTCCAGCATCCTCTCCTTTACAGTTAAAAATTGAAATCATAACCTCAGTTATACTTCCCAGCACCCAAGGGCCTCTCTGGCTGGGGTCATAACAGAGCAGCACCTGCTGGTGCGTGGCACATTCCCCGTGGGCACGTCAGGGTTGCTGCAGTCCTGGCTGGCTGCAAGCTCAGCCCTGAGCCCTCACCAAGAAACCAACTCTTCTCCTGGAGTGGTTGTCTTCTACCTCTGTGCCTTCCATGCTGGTGCAAAGCAAACTCCAAATTAATAGATAAAAATAAGGCATTAAAAAAAATAAAAGTATGACTAATGTTTTCAGGATTTTTTTTTAAAGGATCTCTGGAAACCAAGAGAAAGTTGCCTTGGCAACATTGTTTTCTGTTCCTCCTGTGCTCACTGTTTTCTTGTGTGCCTGTTTCCCAAGCTCACATTTCTGACAGTACACACAATAAATGCAGCTCTGGGAAGGAAGTCAGCATTCAGCCAAAAAAAGGCCTTTCTTCCTTCTCACACCACCAGGGTGGAACAGTCCCATCTATGATTAACAGCAGTCACTTACAAAAGCTAATTTAGAAATTTTCAATGCTGAAAAGACTTTATATTCATTTAAAAAAAATGTTCTGAATAGCTTCTGTAGGACAGACAACTCAGATTAAGTGGGAGGAGTAAGCACTGCTCTGAGCCTTTTTTTGACTGAGTATGAGCCCAAAAGGAGCTATTACCTCTATGTAAATGCCAATTTTCATTAAGCAAACAGAAAGTAGTGTAGCAGCTATGAGGTAACTGGGATATAATTCAAGCTGACAGCTTTGAAATCTCTTCCCTTTGGTCAGATCTCATTGAATTTGGCAAATGGATTCAAGAGCTGGGAACTTGCAGGTGAACAGGAAGAAAAAATGTCATTACGTCCTCTTGCTTCCCCCACTAAGAGCTATACTAAAAATGTACTAAAATAGTGTTTAGAAAGACCAATCATCCCTGTTCAAGTTTCTTGGACTTTCTGTATGTCATGAAAAAATGGTTTAATAACATATGAAAGTAAAAACTGTAAGTTAAATGTGACTAGAGTACTTCTGGAAATCTATCCTCAGTGTTGCCTTCCCTATCACACTTCATGGAATGCATTCACTTCCAGCTAACTCAAAATAATTATTTATGACCACAGCACTGTATTTTCACCATGTTGACACAGATGTTTTAGTTAAAAGGCCTGCTCTGTCTTCTCCTCAACCACCCTCTCACCTGTAAGTTTGCAATCCGCTCACCCCGCCAGGCGAGGTGCAGGGGAGCTTCAAGAGGACAGACCTCAGTGCCAGGAATTTTGTGTCCCTTTCCAAGGCTTTGGCCAAGCCACCTGAGCTTCAGGATGTGGGGACAAGCTATCTGCACAAAGCTCAGAGCTGCTCCAAGGCTCTGGGCTAACATGTGACCTGGCAGCTGAAGTGTCTTCCAGGTTCATGTCTTTCCAAGCCAGGAGATGGATTGCCTGTAACAACTTCAGTGCTTCATCCTTCTTCCCTTGATGTAGCCCACGTTTCAGAGTTCAAAAACATTTATTGCTCTCTGTAATTGCTTACCAAGAGGCAACTGACAGCGTGTTGACATAATTTTGCCAGAATTAAAACCTTTACATTTTCTGAGAAAACACTTAAAATGGTAGACTGCCAAATATTCCAGGGTTTCACATGTCTAAAACCCTATTTTATACAAAGTTTAAGGTGTTAAGTTTCTTTGCCTTGAAATTTTCCAATACCTTCGTGTGACCTTGCCTCAGGGAAAGAAAAAGAAGCAGAAAAGTTAATTCAAAACAGCCTCAGTCATCACAGATATGTTCATTTCCCTGCTTCCTTTAGCATTGACAGGTCTGGCAAAGTTCTCCATCAGAGCAAACAGAATCATCACGGGATCTCATGGGTGATGTATGGCTCCAGATCCACTGCAGTAGCTGTGAGGGGCAGATCATCTGAGTGTTTCTGTCAGGAGAGAGAGCCTGTGCTTCTCCCTGTGCTTCTCCTGTGCTGGGCCTTGCTATCACAGCAGCAGGTCTCAGCCCAAGGTGGGAACAGGCTGAGGGATTTGGCTGTGGAGCCCAGCTCCCCCCTGAGCCCAGCAATTCTCTCCTGCACTGCTTGGGCCCCATCACTCGATGGGAAATTCCCCTCAGAGATAAACACAGCCCCTTAGGTCAATCTCTGACAACACTCGGGCCAACAGAAGGGCAAACTTTCCTCCAAGAAAGACAGGATTTTGCATGGCAGGGGCACAGCTAGGACAGATCAAAGTAGCAGGACAGGGCCTTAGTCAGACCAGTAGCAAGAAAGACCACAGGGAATGCACGTCTGGGTGGGCAAGAGCAGATCCAAAGCATGATGGAGGAAAAAAGTGGAGCTGGACTGGAAAAACACGTGGAGCCTGATGCCTGGTTTCACACTCACCTTGCTGTGCCTCTCCCTCTGACAGCCCCTGGAGGACACCAGCTCTGACAGCTTAAACAGAGGAGCTGCAGCACAAATCACTCTCACTTTCCAGGCAATGCACACCATGATCATCCTGAGAAATGCCTGGGGATCAACAGACCCTCCCTGCACCCACTGCTCCTGCTGGGCTGTGGCTGTCCCATTCCATTGGAATGGAAAAGCCCTTAAGCTGGTGAGCTACAAGATGATTTGTGAACACTCAGGATTTCTGCCTCACCTGCCCCTCACTGCCCAGATGAATTGGCACTTCTGGGGTTTGCCACCAGAGCTTTGCCATCCCTGCTCCATCATCAGCACTACCTTCCTTGCACTTTCAGATTACACCGCCAAAATCTTCCACAATAGATGGCATAAACACCTCTTGAGCAACAGTAGTGGCCCAGCTTTCAATTAACATTCCTCCCCACCCCAAAAGCTGGCAGGGAGTCTGCAGAAAGTCTTTCCAGAAGAATGGGTCTGTGTGTTTCACGTGCAGAGTGTCTGTGGATGCTTCTGGCTGGATTTGCAAAGCCCAAGGAGGGGATGGGGATGATTCAGAAGGATATTCAGCCCTCTGAGGAGCCCTGTGGAACACAGTGGGACATCAGAAGTGCCTGCCTTGGCAATGTCGAGTATGAAGTGATTTGAGCTGAAAAATTTGGGTTTCAGTTAATTGGTGTTTTGCAAAAAAAAAAAAAAAAAAGTCTGGTTTTCAGCTAAACACATCAACCAAAGCCAAAGTCTAATATCTGAGAGCTAAATGAGAGCCAAAAGTTGGTAATAAAACATTGAGACTTGTTTTGGACAGATTGTACTATGACTTCATTTTAAACCAAGACCTCCTGAATCCCAAGAGGAAGGCAATTTGAGTGGCTTCATCCACTCAGAGAATAACAAATTGGGATGCTTTATACCTCCCTCAGCAGCTTTTTCTGCTTGAACAGGGCTCCCAGCTCCAGCTGTACCCACTCAGGAGCCTTAGGTGAGAAAGCACTGGTGGTTTTTTTCACATATTCAGATCGCATCATCTACAGTGCACTGCTCTCCACCTCCTTCCTCTGCAGGCACAGACACCAAGTTATCATGAAGACTCATCTTCTCCTCTCGAGAAAATCAGCTTTCTCACCAGCCCTGTGGAGATCCCTTCCCCCTGCACTTTTACCTTTGCTGAGGGTGATGCCAGCACTCCCGAAGTTTCAAGAAGTGCTCGCTGTCATCACCTGCAAGGCTGCCAAACTTGTGTGTTCACAGGCACAAGCAGAGCCTGGGGAGAGCTGGGGATCCACCACACCATCATGGATGCTTCCAGAATGAACATCCTGGCTGTTGGAGCCTTTCCCACAGAGGTTTCTGACCCTGTTCACCTTCAGGACTCATTAATTCTATCCCTTTAGGAATTAAATTACAACAGTACCCAAAAGAACTGAAAAAATGCACGTGTAGAAAGAACCCCTTTTCTTTTTTCCTATTTCTCCACTGATCCCAGAAGCAATATATTAAACAGAGGCTATGAAAATGAGATTGGACTGCTCACTCAAGGAACCAAAAGCCATCGTCATCTGAAGGCTGCCCTGTACAAATTAGAAGTTGTCATTATGAGTCTCAGTCAGCTCAGATCTGCTTTCCCTGAAGTGTGAACACCCATTCCAATTAATTTCCCAGCTTGTGCAGGAGATGAAAACCCTAAATCAAGGCAAATGACTCTTAGCTCTTTGTATTGGATGTCTTTGCAACTTGATGGACCATAGCAAGAACTGGAGTGACTGCAAAATATATCTAGAACAAAAAATAAGCTTTCATGTGGTGGGATTTATTATTTAATTCAGGTTGAAAAATTATTTGTTAGTTATGCAGTCATTTAGTCAGAGCCCTTAGGAACTGAGATAATTTTGAGCTGCTTAGGACTCACAATTACCTTTTGTAAGTGCAATTTTCCATGCTCCAATATCAGTGCTGATCACTGTGCTGTAAGAGGACATTTTTGTCGTCCTGCTGGGAAAAAGCTCTAGGACATTCCAGAGTAGTAAAATCCCAGGATGGGTCAGGCTGGAAGGGATCACTGTGGGTCATCTGATCCAAGCTCCCTGCTCAGGCAGGGTCATGGCAGAGCTCAGGGCACAGGACGGTGTCCAGATGGTTCTGGAATATCTTGAATATCTTGAATATCTTGAAAAATAGTGAGGGAGGCTTCACACCCCTCCTCTGGGCAGTCTGTCCCAGTGCTCAGGCACTACACAGGGAAGAAGTTCTCCCTGAAACTGTCATTAAGGCAAAGGTTCCCTTTGGACAGCACCACAGCTGCTGTGAATTTCTGTAACTTTCTGCCTCCACGACCACATTTTCAACCTTTCTGGCAAAGCAGTTCAAATTTTGTGCTTTCAAATGCCTGCAGCTCATTCTGTGGGAACAAAGCAAAAAGGGAGGAGGAAAGGGCTGAATCCATCAAAGAAAGTATTACTTTGCAATGAAACACATCCTTTTAAACAAAAAAATCCAGGATCAAGCAGAGAGTTTTTTGTATGTTTTACAGCAACATGAATGAAACCACATTTCTCATTCACTGTCATGGAATTGACTCCAAATTTCACCGAGGAGCAACATCTTGTCTCCAACATTGGACCCTGAAGCTGCACATGCAGAGTGCTTGGTTACATAACTGGGGACTTTGAGCTAAACCTTATTTAAAACCTGTCAGCTTTTGGGGCTGACCTTTCTCAAAACAAGCCTGAAATTGAAGAGCTGCAGAAAAAAAAATAATAAAAGCCTCCTGGAGAAGGCAATGCTCACAACCCCATCCATCGTGGTGGCCAAGCAGAACAGAAAAACAAAACAGGAAATGCAAGCTGCATTTTAGCAGCATTTTAGCCTCTTCCCGAAGAGGCGGGGGAGACTGCTACACCCTGAACACCATGAGGAAATCAGAGATGGCAAACTCAAGATAAACCTACTTAATTCAAAATTACACCATAGGGGAAAAAAAAAATAGTTCAAAGACTAGAGAGGCCTCTTGGGAATCGGGAACAAGTTTGCAGAATTATTTTAAACAATGAGATTTTGTGCTTCTTAAAGGCTTCTCTAAAAGAAGCCAACGCTTTGTTTAATTGGAAATAGGAAACCTACAAAGCTCACCCTTAAATATGTTTTAAAGCTTTGTAAATGGATTATCTGAGCACAGCAGGCATCATGCTTTTGGTAAGTGCAAGATGATATAAGCCTTAGGGAACTTTTGAAGATAGTTCATTCAATAATTCATTCACTTCCCTCTAATACTGTGTTGAAGAAACGTTAAACACTGGCTCTGCTCTAATAAGTGAATGAGCACTCAAAATGTGGTTTCCTCACGGGATTAATTCAATTTGCCACCTTCTCCAAAGTAACCCTTTGCAAGGCAGCACCAGGAGCAAGGCTCAGGAGCAAAGGGCCTTGCACTCACCACCAGACAACTCCCTGCCACAGCAGCAGCAGCTCCTTCTGAGCCACAGACACCGAGTCTGAAGCGCAGGTATTGCAGATGGTGACACATTTTCATGTCTTGGCACAACATCTGAGGCTCTCTTCTAGACCTGATGACTTGATGCAGGCAGCTTCCTGCTTTCAGAAAGCTTTCAGGATTTTTATTTTAGGAACTGCTTGAGCAATCCAAGGCAAAAAATTCAAGGGAATGATATGGGCTGTAGGAAAACAGGAATTTGAGGATGGGACACGCCATTGTGTTGTTTGCAAGTTCCAGCAGAACCCCTTGAAGAAGACAGCAGAGGAAGGGCAGGAAAGCATCCCATATTCCTGCTCTGGGAAGAGGTGTGATGTGTACATCAGAGCTGGAAAAGATATGTGCAAAATGCCATTAAAAGGATAAGGCTGATACCTAGTAGGTAAAGTATTTCCAGAATACTTCTCAAGTGTGCCAAAAAAACCCCCTCCACAACCCAAGCCCCTTTGATAGGAGGAAATGATAGGAGGAGTTAAATAAACCAGCTCCAATTATTCAATAATTTGAAAGTTCCTTTTTCTTTATGGGGAACAAGCTCCAATTTTCAAGGAAATTAGGCAAGCGCTCAATTTTATACAGCAAGGCTTAAAATCTGACTTTATTTGGGATTAACTGTTTTGAAAAAGTTGTGCTTTTGTTCATTTAGTGGCACTCCTTCAGCTCCCTGAAATTAGCAGAGAAGCCCCACAGGAAAATAGGAGTGGTTGGTTTTCAGTGGAGGAAGCAAAGAGTGAAGGATTTGAGGATGTGGCAGGAGGAGTTGTTCCCTAAAGTTTGGAGGCTGCTGCTTTCTCACTCTCTGCACAGCGTGGTGGCCTTGGCATGGTTCTTCTTTCACTTCCACATCCCAAGCAGAGCATTTCCAGCCTGGCACAGCTGACCAGGCCATACCTCTTTCAGGCACCACATTTTGACTGGGCTGAAGCTTTTTGAAAACCATGACCCACCCCAAAGGCACAGGAGGCCTTTCCTGAACACGTTCAGAAAGAACTGCTGGTGTTCCTGCTCTGCCTGAAAATGAATTTACACATCTTGACTGTTAAACTGGTATAAACATATTCATAAGGCCTGGAAATCTATTCAGCCAGACTGTGTCCTCATGCCTTTGCCCTCTGCCTCCAAATGCTCTTCTGAGCTGCAAGTGGCCTCTTCCCACCTTCTGCACACCCCTGTGGACAGTGAGTACCCACTGCTCCAAATCCTTGGAGCACATCCTCTGTCTTTTGGTGCCATGTGAGCCTTCGAACCCTGCATTGTATTCAGAGATCAGAATCTTGTGTCTTCCCTGTAAAAATAAGGTAAAAATTCCTAAGAAGTAAATTAGACAAGCAAAGGTGCTCCAGCGTGCTAATGAGCCATCACAGCTGCTCGGGTAAGTCCATCAAAGTTCCTGAAGACATCAGTGCCACCAAAAAACTACAATTTAGCTCAGCCTTCCCTTCCTGCAGGCAGCCTTCTGTGTAGGCTTGGGGAGGATTTAGAAGGAAAAAGACTGAGAGAATTGCAAAGCCACATTTTGTGTGGCACATATTCCCTGAGATCTGCTCCCAGGCACTTTACAGAATCCCTGGGCAACCTCCAGCAGATATTAAGAACTATCAACATGTAGTGTGGGCTGTTTGCAAAGGAACACTTTTGATGTTCAAGTCAAACTTTATGTGGATGTTTATGGGTGCATATCTTTTCCAGTGTCAGAAATCCCAAAAATTACTTTTTCCTTAGGATCTATTATCTTTGACAGCTCCATTATCAGTGTGGTTCTGATGATACCAGCTGAATAAGGTGTGCTGCTCAGGTTGGGGTGCTCTTTATTTGCAGGGTCTGGGGATCCTTTGGAAGCAGGAGTAGTGCTGCCTTCATACCAACCACGGGTCCTGCACAACTTCCACCCCAGCTTGGGAAGCCATCTGTGAAAAATTGCAGAATCACTGAGGAACTCAGCCTCAAGAGTTCAACTCTCTGCTCAAAGCAGGGAAACTTCAAACCAGATTGATTGATTGATTGATTGATCATGTCCTTGTCCAGTCAAGTTTTGGGAACATCTGATGGTTCTTTTTTTTACTCTCTTCTTGCTTTCCCCCCTCCCTGTTTTTTGAATGCAGGCCATTCCTCACTGATGCCGTGCAGCTAAGCAGAACAGGCAGTGAAATCCCAGCCTGTAAATCACTGACCCTGTAAAATGTGCTGATTCATTTGTAATTAGTCATATAATGCTCCCATTTCTCAGTTTCTAGGATTATTTACGATTATCAAAATGGATATTAAGGGAAAAACTGTCCAATTCAGTTTTCAGTAGAGTAAGGGCAATATTCCAAGATAATTCTGTATGTGCCAGGTGAGTTTCCAGCACTAGAACAAAAACACGGGTTACAGAAATTCCATAATAATTATTGCAATGCCACACAGCTTTTACTGTGCACTAAGGAGAGTTTCAGGAATCCTCAGGGCCAGGCTACAACTCAACACTTTGGTGAAAAGGCACCATTTTCCTATTTGCTGTGTCTGTCCTTTCCAACACCTGAGCTCAGAGGGGTGATCCAAGGACAGCAGATTCCAGCACAGTTTGCTCTGCTGGCTTTGGCACAACATTAATGAGAAACATCAGCACTCAAATAAAGCCAGCGATTAGAGCTGCTCACACAACAGCAAGAAATCTGATGGTTAAGGCCACATTCACCTGGCTCAGTTTCCAGTGACAAATCCCAAATTCACTGGTTCTACAGTGACTTTCCCTTTGTATCCCAGAGGGAAGAGGCAGAGCTTTGTGGTCTGAACCCAAAGAAAGTGCAGCTTTGTAGAACCACAGAAACATATGATGGTTTGAGTAGGAAAGGACCTTAAAGATCATCAGGTTCCAACCCCACTGCCAAGGGCAGGAGTACCTTGACTAGATCAGCTTGCTCAAAGCTCTCCAGGAACATCCCCAGGGATGGGGCTGCTCTGGGCAACCTGTGCCAGTGCCTCACCACCCTCACAGGGAAGAGTTTTCTTCCCATCATTTAATTTGAACCTGTCCTCTTTCAGCTAAAGCCATTCCCTCTTGTCCTACAGGGCACAACTCAACTCCTCCCCTTGGAGCATCAGTCCCTGCTCAGGAATTTTGGCCATGCTCAGAGGGCCAGGGATCAGCTGTAATGACAGAAAAGGAAGCTGTGGACACGCTGGGTGAAGAATCAGCAACTGCAGCAGATGCTCCTAAGAAACCTGGGTGCAGCAGGGAAGGCAGACTGGGTAAGCATTTCCCACCCTTACTGGTTAGAGCTCTCACCACAAGACAGTGGGTGCTAATGGGCTCTTTCTTCCACCGGGCTAAACAGAAGCTGATGTTGTCTTTTTGGGGTTTGGGGGTTTTTTGTTCCCCCACACCCCAGCAGTTGGTAATGTCAGAGTAACAGATAAATCTCCATTGTCTGGCACCTTCAAAGATACCTGGTGTGCCCTGCTGGAGTCAGACAGAGCTGTTGCCAGCCCAGTATTTGGTAAAAGGGTAAATTTTGGTGGCCTATGTTGCATTGCTTTTTTCTGATGCACACATGAGTTTCCTGAGAGTTTAGAATTCAAAAAGTGCTCCTGTTTCCTGTGTACGCCTCCATCTTCTCTGTCACTGGCCCATGATAGTTCAAACCCTGAAGCACTGCAGCTCCAAAAGCATGAGGAGATGGAAATCATATCAAATCTCTGTTCCATCATTTGGATAAGGTTGTTGCAATCATCCATGCCAGCAAGAGAAATCTAGCAAGTTCACCAAAAGACATAGATCTGGGAAACGCTCCAGCTAGCTCACAGAAGATGCTTGTGCTCAGAGAGAGCAGCATGACAAAGCATCGGGTTAAACGTGGTGTTAGAGGGAGAAAAACCTCACAGTGACAAGGCTGGAAACCACAGCCATGGGAGCATCCACTGCACTGCCAGGGACAGGGCACAGCATCTCCCGCCCGTCAGCGGGAGGAAAACCTTCCCGGCTGGAGAAGGAGCCTGGCTTGTTTTCCACGGGCCACCCACGGCACCTGGCCCCCCGAGCCTCCCTCCAGCAGAGGGGAGTGCAGCCTGTGCAGCCGGGGCTGGCGGGAGCTCCGGGAAAGGGAAGGGCTTGGCATTTCCACCGAGCCCGGAGAAAAGCTCCGAGTTCCTCCCCGTGTAGCTCAGAGCTGCAGGAAGCGCAGCTGAGGCTGGGCAGCCTCAGAGGTAGGCAGGTTTGGAAGGAAGCTGGTGATAAATGAGATGTTTGAGAATGACGAGATGATAAATGAGAATGTTGCTGCAGATCAGCTTCCTGAGCTCAAGGGTCTGCAAACCACTGGTCCCGTATTTTGTTTGCAGCCCCGAGTGCATTTATAAATTTGTTTGCCAGCTCAGACTCTGCCCATTCTGCTTTTCTATAAAGTATCTGCTCCCTACTCCTTCACTTGGACAAATTTTTAATGAGTTTTTTTTTTGTGCGAGCCGTAATGGATTCACATTTTCCTCTTCGATGCTGCTAAGCATGTTCCAGAACATTTTCTCTTCCTCCAAAAAGACACTATGCAGCAAAATAAACCTTACCTTCCATCCTTTTGATATCAGCAGGTAAGCTCATTTGTCACAACACAGCCTTCTGAGGGACTAATAATCCACATCAGTGTGGTTGAGGTCACTGCTAAAAGTTTTGCAGGACAAAAGCCAGACAGGACTGAGGGAGTCAAGCGCACACTTGCATGATTTTTCTTGCAGTTTTCATCTCAAAAATTGATTTTCAAAATGCATTTGCCTCGGTATCGAGCGATATTGTCCCGTTATTGCTGTTTCAAGATCACATTTGTCCGTATCAATCACCGTAATTGCTGTACTGTAAAGAGAGTCTGTTAGAATTATGTCTGCAAAGATTTCACAATTCAGTGCTAGGAAGAGCCTGGGCCATTAACAAAGTGTAGGAGTAGTCTAAAACCCAAATGTGTCTTGGGGGGGGTTGTCTTTGCCCTTGGGCACATTTCACCTGCTGCCTCCAGAGGCAGGAAAACCTTTCCCTTGTGCCAGTGAGCTTGTGCTCATGACAGCACATAAATAATCATATAAGGATATTAACTATAAAATATAAAATATAAAATGTAAAATGTAAAATGTAAAATGTAAAATGTAAAATGTAAAATGTAAAATGTAAAATGTAAAATATAACATATAACAATAAAACAGAATATATATGTATTAATGAATAATATATATTAATACATATATTTTATTTAGATACAAATAAATAAAAATAATTATATAAATAAAAACTAAATAATAATAATAAAAAGAAATTAAAGCCTTTTTTCTGCCTACCACACAACACCGTGCTTTGGTGCTGTCCTGCCCATTTCCTGACCTGGGCTCACCTCTCTGCTTCACTTGCTCAGGAGAGACTGAGTAAATCACTTTGTTCTCAGGGGAATGCAGCCTCAGCAGATTTAGACACCAGCTGTGGTAACTTTAGTTTCATTTTTGCTCTGCAGAACTGGCATCTGACCCGGTGCATAAATACATTTGCCAGACTTCTCCACTGATGAGGGTAAGAGGAACAGATAGCTCTCATAAGAAATACATGTCAAAAAGGCAAGGATGCTATTAATACGGAAAAAGTAGTAAAAGTAAGAAGCCATCTGGAAGAGTTACCAGGCAGAAATCAGCCCATCAAAAGAGAAGCAGAAACAACAGAATTTGTTCCTCTGTCTTCAGGTACAGGACTTGGTAGTAAATTACTGTGCCATGAAGATAAGAGATATTTAGCTGTTCTAAAAGCGTTTAACCTTTCTTATATCTAGAGCATCTTTTAAGCTAAATTTCTAACATATCTTATGGAAATAGGTGCTATGGTCCGTGGCATTTCCACATATATATATTAAAATATACTCCCACATATATATAAATATATAAATATTAAATATAAAATATCATATATCATATATATAATACAAAATATGTAGTATATAATATATAATATATAAAATATACAATACAATTATAGTATATAATATATGACATTATGTATATTCTATAATATTTAATATATCATATATGTGTGGTATATTATAGAATAATATAATAATTGTTATTAAAAGATTATATTATTTTAAATAATATAATTAATTTAATTATATATAAAGATAATAATTTAAATATAAATCATTAAATTTAATTATTTATATAAAATATAAGTAGATTCATATTTTTAGTAAAATAAAAGTAGTTCATTTTAAATAAAGTACTTTTATTCAAAGTACAAATTTAAAAGGCCCCAGAAATGAATCTGCAAATCTGTCCATCACTAGAGTCACCACCTCCTGTGTGTATTATTTTTTTTTAATAAAACATTTATTTTGTCACATGAATACAACCGTTTTCACCACACCACTAAGGTGATACTATTCCCAAATTATCAAATGAAAGCTGTAATAGGCAATTGGCTCCAGAGAACGAAACAGGGATTAGGTATTTCCTTTCAGGCTAACAGAGAAAAAGCACATTTGAAGTGGCACGGACTCACATGCCTTGTCTCCTCTTATCTGATCTCTGTGATTGATTCATTCTCTTTTCCCAAGCCATCCTAACCTCCCTCCCAGCTAGCTGGGGTAAGCCAGTCTCTTCCTCTATCCATATAATCCTTCCCCAGCTCTCCCTCCTCACCTTCACCTCAAAGCCAGACCCTTCCCTTGCTTCCCACCAAAATCCTCTGCCCATCCTTTCCCAGCCTAGCCCTGTGGTCTATTATCTTCTTTTTTTCTGTTAGAGCCAGGATCAAATGCACAAGAGATGTTGTTTCTTGTTTGGACTCAGATGTTTACTAATTCTTATCTATGGTATAGTCTCACAAGTTTTGAGTTCTGGCTAACAAAGCAGAAAATGGCTCTGTCTATAACTCTTTCCAAGGTCTTTTAAGCACTTATTGTCCAATTAAGAAATGACACCTCAATTATTTTTACTTTTAACCCAATAACCAATCACCCATGGTCCGCAATGAGGACTTTTCTATCCAATTACAAAAAACACCACCCAGACCCATGGAGAAGAAGGTGAAAAAGAAAGACTGGCCTCTGCCCTAAAACATCCATCTTGCTTCAGATATCTATTACTGTATTCTAAACCCTTAAACTCTAGGTTTTCCACCCTGTGATATCACACACTTCTATTCAAACTCCACACCCACAATCCCAGTGCTGTCACCCAATTTTGGGAGCCTTTTCCACAGCCTCAGGTCAATGCAGTGTTTGCTTGGGGGTCAGTGCCTGTGAGCACAGAGAGTCTGGAATTCTCAGTGCCCAGGGTTCCAGGATACCCCCCATTTGTACCTCCACCCCTTTCCCTGGGGGTCTGCAGGGAATTTGTTATCCCACCTCCCAAACCCACGCTGATGATCAGTGAAAGGATGTGCTGCCTGCCCCCCCTAACCTGGCTTGTGCCCAGAAACTTTGCCTTTTCAAAATCTGCTAAATATGGAGAGGCAAAAATTGTGCCTGTCAAGCAAAGGGATGCAATAAACAATGCAAGTTTTTTTTCCCCTTTCCACCAAATGGGCAAACAGCAAACAAGTTTGCTTTGCAAGTGAAGCAGATCATGAAACAGATCAAAGCACTCCCCAAATCTCAGCAATAGTACGGATCATTTCTGAGTAACACATCCCATGGAGAGAGCTCTTTGCAGGGGCTGCACCAGCCAAAACAGGATTAGCAAGTGGTAGAAATAAAAAGAAATTTTCACACTTTCACTCTAGCAGTGAAAGCAGTCACTGCTAGAGTAACTCAAAATGTGCAAAGCGCTTTCACTATAAAAGATACCCAGGCTTAGGGAAGAAAAATGTATGGGATGGGATCCCATGCCACCAAAACACTGCCACTTCTGAGAACAAGCACTGAAACTGTTAAAACACGTTTCACATTCTTGTTCCAAGTCATTCAGGGGCACATGGAAAATGCTGACTGCAAGACACCTTGTACTTGGGCTCTGGAGATAATGTAGAGCAGCGGAGATTTATTGTCTCAAATGCACTGCAGAATCTGACTGTCACCTGTCCTTGTGTGCCACACTGCTGCTGCCCCTTGGAGGGATCCAACCCAAACAGAGCTCTCCACACTCATTTCTGTAAATTCATACAGTGGCACAGCCTGAAAACTCAGTGGCAGGGAGGAAAACACACAGGGCAAAAAAGGTATTCTTCCAGCAGATACATAGGCCAGACACAGTCATTTTATCTCTGCACTCTGTGTGATCACATGCTGGGGACAAATCCTAGGGGAGGCACACAAACACCTCTTCCTTGCCATGTTTGCCCAGCACATTGGTCAGAGTGCAGACCACAGGAGTTATCATCCTGTCAGACAACAACCTTTGACAGATCATCTCTGGAAGAGCTTTCTAATTATTTTCTTAAGCTTTCTCTCATTTAGATCTTTAATTTGTGTGGCAGTTTCTGGCAGGGAGCACCACGGCTTCACTGTGCAACAAAGGATCTGTGGAAGAAGGTCTTCCCTTCAGTCTCTTTTAATATCTCATTTTAAAAGTCCTTGAAGGTTTTTTCAGTGATGAGAAGCAGCAGCTACTGTTTCTCTGCTCTCACCCTTATTCACAGAGGACTTGATCACTGCCCTTTCTGCTGTTGTCTTTCCACTTATATTTAAACTCTTTCTAAACAGCATTCACCCACACCTTGGTTCCCAGATCCCTTCTTCCTGTCCCTCCAGTGCTTCCATGGAATTCCCTGCAGCAGAGTGCACAAAGCCTCATGCCACGTGCAGGTCTGAGGCACAAGTGGGGTTTGTGCAGCAGGACAACCATGGTTTTCCCTGGATATCTTTCCCAATAGTTGCTCAAATCCCATTTTCAATTTCAGCCATGCTGAGCTGCAAAGCGAAATTTCCACAGTGGTTTGCAGAGTCTCACAGACCATCAGATTCCCTCTGGAACTGGTACATGATCATTTAGAGACAAACGGCATATATGTACACTGAAGGCTCCCCTGCAAGCACAGATACAATTTTGCAGTTCAACAGAATGACTTTTATTGGCAAGTTCATTTTTTCTGAAGCTCCTAAGTTGGTTTAGATCATCCAGAAGGGGTCTGTATCAGCAGCAAGCTTGGCCATAATCTCCTGGATCCTGTGTAGGAGATTCCACAGGCGAGCTCTGTCCGTGGAGAAAACAAGCATTTATTCCTCCTTTACCTTTTAAAACATTTGTTAATAGGCTTTAAAGCCTTTTTTCTGCTTACCACACAGCACCATGCTTTGGGCTGTCCTGCCCATTTCCTGACCTGGGCTCACCTCTCTGCTTCACTTGCTCAGGAGAGACTGAGTAAATCACTTTGTTCTCAAGGGAGAAAACAAGCATTTATTCCTCCTTTACCTTTTAAAACATTTGTTAATATGCTTTCCTAGACAGCTCCATTTCTTATTTCTATGTTCCACTCGAATTCTTTTCTTTCTTGTGATTTCTTATGAATGTGCTTGGCAGATCTAATCCCCTGCACCACCATCAAGTTTGCAGAACATTTCTGAGGACCCTGCAACCTTCAGAGATTTATTCACCAGCCTAACGTGATTTTTCTCCCTCTTTCCCATGGATGCAAATTTAACAACCTGACAGCCATTAAGATCTTTCAGAACTCGCTCAAGTTACCAGTTTTATTCAAGTTTCCTCGTTAGGTAGGACATGAAAGATGTCATCAGTTTAATCGATGAAAGCTCCCATCCCCCAGGGTCTGCCCTTCCCTGCCCCTCACAGGGAAGGGAAAAATTTAAAAACCCTAAAAAAAAAAAAAAAAAAAAAAAAAAAAAAAAAAAAAAAAAAAAAAAAAAAAAAGCTGAAGTTCTTAATTTAGTCGAGGAGGGGAAAATCATAAAATCATACCATAAAAGTTGATGAGGGAAGAGCAAATGAAGGGGCTGCTCTGGAGAACATATGTTCCCTCTGCAGAGACGCCCCAGCTGACGCCAAGAGAGCGCCGGCTGCTCCCAGGCTTATCTTAGCTCCCGTTGACTCAGCTCCAGGCAGAGAGGGAACCTCAGCACCATCACACTGCAGGTTAACTCTGCAGTGGGCCTGCAATTATCAATCTCTCACTGCTTCCAGGTGCACTGGAGGCACAGGCTTAAGAACGCTTGGATATTTTAAAGGCAGAATCCTTGAGCTTCTGGCAGCCTCCAGAGCTTAGACAACTAAGAATAACTGTATGAGAAGAACGAGTTTAATCTAGAGGACCTAGCTAGAGTTTAAGTTAAGGCTAGAATTAAGTAAAACCATAATCTTGTTGCAAAAAAATCAGGATTTTGGGGGGGTTTATACGCATTTTTTAATTGCCTTACTAAGTCCACGTCACAAGATACCACATCTCCTACTCTGAGCTAGCAACCTGCTGCTGTAAAAGAAAACATGATGTGGCCACTCAGGTTTCCAGGAGGACTTTCCCATGGCCATAAACCTGCAGGATTGCTGACCAGGGCTGGCTGTGGGCAGGCAGGCAAGGCGGGCCATTTCTGAGCCTAGGGCTGAGGTTTACACAGAGGTTTTGTTAACAAGCATCACCTTCATTAGTGGAAATGACATGCTCAGGGAAAGGGAGGCCAGGACACCTAAGCAAGAACTGTCTGATGCAAAAGCCTCAGGAAAAAGGGTTTTCAAGTGCTGTGAACAGGGCATGGATATCCATGACCTACACTAAAACAGAAAAGCTGCTGGTATCAGGGCAGCCCAGGCATTTTTTCTGAAAATTTTACACCCTCTTGGAAATGTCCCCATTCCCTGCCCTCTCTCAGTCATTAGGATGATGCCTGGGCAGTGGAGCACCCCAAAAATGAGGACAGGCATTGCCTGTGCAGGATTGGGCTGGTCTGGGGCTATACCAAACCATTTTCCACGTGACTCTTTGGAGTTCATACTTGATACAACATTTTTCTTGTGCTTGTAAGTGTGCCTCAGCCAGCCACTTCCAGCTGTGGGTGGTATCCATCTCTTTGGGGAGAAGAAGGACTCTCATGCTACTTTGCAAATGTTATCCCACTGTCCTTGCCATAGGAGGGAGGGGAAAATAATGCCTCTTACTGCCCTTCCTCCCAAAATACAGCTGTCTAAAACTCTCCTCGGGCAGAGGCACAGCACAGAGGATTTTAGCCCCAGAGGTGAATGTCTCTGAAGGTTGTGGGGAAATGAAAACAAACGGGATTGAATCGAATCTGACTCGTGACCTCAGTGCCAGTGGGTGCTGCTGGAGCCCAGAGCAGGGATTGCCTGTGACAGGCTGAAAGCAATCTTCCTCACACCACTCACACAGATTAATCAAAGACCTTGGAAATTCTGATTTATAGATGATGTATTCCTAACAAGGACGTATTTGTTATTATAGATCAGAAAGCATCCATACCAATGAGACATTGCTAAAACAGAGCTGTCAGATGTTTATTTTTGCAGTCAATAGAAGTAATGTTATTGAGCTCTCCAAAGGCAGCCCTCAAAAGCAAGAAAAATAAATTCCAAATTGGTTTAAATGAATGAATTCACAGTAATCACAGCTGAAATATCAAGTGATCAATCTCTGCCTCCACTGCCTTCCAGTCCTGAATATTTAATGAGCAGAAGATGAAGCGCAGGGCGAAGGTGAGGGTGTCTGGTGTGGAGGTGAATCTGGAGCCAGCCCACGCCCAGGAAAGAGCTCTTTGCTGTCTGCCCTGGGCCTCCTGCAGGGTAAACAACACTCATCAGTGCCAGAAAGATTCCTCCATCCAACCTTTGGGTCTTGGAGAAACAGAGAATTACAGCACAGCCGAGGTGGGGAGAGACGTGCTCAGGCTCAGATGAGGTTCCTCAGGACCACGTCTGGCTGAAGGTTGAGGGTTCCAGACAGGGAAATCCTACAGCCCCTCTGGGCTTCCATACCCATGTTTGAACACCATAGAGAAAGAAGATTTCCTAGCAAACCTTCCCATCTTCTTCTGGCTTCCTGTCTTCTTCTTCTGCTTGGATCTGGGAACAAATTGTCCCCCTTTCTATGCCTCAAGAAGAATGAGGATGTTTCTGACAGTACAGAAGGAAGCAGAAGGCAACTTCAGCTCCCTTCTTCCTCTTCTTTCTGCCCTCCAACTACCCCCAAACAGGGGGTAGATTTAGATCAGATATAAGGAAGAAATTTTAGGGGGAGGCTGTGGCTGCACCACCCCTGGAAGTGTTCAAGGCCAGGCTGGATGGAGCTTTGAACAACCCACTCCAGAGCAAGGTGTCCCTGCCTGTGGCAGAGGGTTTGGAACTAGATGATTTTTATCTTCTAACCCAAACCATTCTGTGTTTTTGTGGTTCTACTATTTTGGGCAGATTATCTTGAGGAAGGGGGGAAAAAATGAGGGCACTTAATCATTGCTGGGACACACCATGCAGGACTGCTGCTCTGCCAGCACAGACCTTGCCTTCAGACCCCTGAGAACACGCAGGAAATTATTAATGATTACCTAGTAATTATTTTAATTGCATATTAAATCTGTCCTGTGTTGTATGAGCTGCATTAACAGCATTAAGGAGCAGCGTGTGAAGCACAGGCAGTGATAGCCAGCAGTAAGAAATTCTGCTTTCTCTTCTGCTTTCCTCACTCTTTCCAGGGAGGAGGTAGGCTGAAGGGAGGAAAAGAGAATCTTGGGTTGCTGGGCACTGGCAGCTTTGTGGCCCCAGCACTGGCAGTGTGAGTCATTTCATGCTTTTTGGAGGGAAGTGATTTAGTCTTTGTACTTCTGTTTCATAGGCCAAACTTTCTGAAATATTTCACCCTTGACCGGTTCATGGACAAGTTGGTATCTTTCTTTCATATTTAGTCATGTCCATGCACAAATTACCTAATTCCAGTCACACCAGCACTGACATTGCACCCTTGCATTGCTCTCTGGGTTTGGATATTTATCTACTCCAGTTTGTACTGGGAGGGGCAAAGATCTGCCTCTCTCCAGCCCCCATGGCAGAGGCTGCTGCCTTCAGCGAGGCTCACACACATCCAGGAGAGTCTGGAGACCACCCCTTCCACTGGGAGACCAAGGAAGGACACCAACATCGTCACCCCTGGCTTCTCTCCTGGCCCTGCAGGTCACTGAGAGCCCTGGAACATCTGTGGACCACACAGGGCTGACACCTCCACAGAGAAAATCTGAAAATCTGGGAGAAAACCTGAATCTCTTAAGCAGGGGAACAGGCTCTGGAATGAGGGGCCTTGCAGCAAGCAATGGGCAGCTGGCAGCTTCTCCAGCACAGGCATGGGCCAGGTTTTCTGCTTCTGCACTGCCCTCCAGGAGCCAGAGATGCAGGAGAGTCCCCACAAGAGGGACATCCCTGGCACACCGAGGGAAGTAAGGCTGGAGAATGTGAGGCAGGAGGAGCATCTCTGCTGGGGCTCCACACAGGGGCCAGCCCCTCCGACTGTGGACAGCCCTGGCTCTGTCAAGCCAGCACGGAGCTCATGGGTAACAGTGGCTTTGGATCAAAATGCATTTTCCCAGTGAAAGCAATTTTGCTGAATTTAGACTCTTTAATTTCAGCAATACTCATCAGAGGCTCTTCATCCTGATTACAATGTTCATCTCCAAAAGCACTATTTCCACAGAAGTGCTGATTAATGTTATCACACCAACAAGGTTTCAGAAACGAAAACACTCTGGAGAAAAGTTGTCAAAATCCCATCACCTCAACACGACTGCAGATGCAAGGGAGCCCCTGAGCTACAGGATGGGAACTCCTTCCTAATCCCAGAGGGCTAAAAATGATCTCTGTGATTCCCCAGATGACAGATACCTTCAGGCAAAATTCCGTGACCGAGCTTTCTTCAGATAAAGCACCACTTTTATCCTGGCAGCTCCTGGCCTGGGTGAATCTGGTCATGGTTTCACTGCAGGGGAAGAAATCAAAAGATGGGATCTCCTCTCTGTTCAGGACAAAGGACTATCAGGCCATAAGCAAACTGTAGAGATGAGAAATTTCTGAAATTCACAATATTCAGCCATTCAGAGATCCAAAGTCCCCACCTCTGGCTGCAGGCAGGGCTATGCTAGTGACGTCCAGTTGTGGCTGAACCAGACCTTCCTCTGGGTGCTTTACTATGACTGGGAGTGTGACACTCCATCCTTTCAGCCTTTCTCTTGCCTTCATCCATCATGAGACTGTGAACATTTCGAGCCCTTCTGCTGCTGTGTTCCTACACTTCTGCCATGTTCTGTTTTCTGGGACAGGCGCCGTTCCCTTTGTGGCTGTTTGGCCACGTGCATCCCCAGTGAGGAAGGTGACTGCTTTCCCTCCCTGCACCCAAATCCCAGCAGGAGCAGACACTGCTGTCACACGGGCCTCCACACCCCCAGCGACAGGCAGGAGCTGCCCCATCCATCCAAAGAGACACCGCAGCAGGAAACAAACTCCATGCCCTTTCTGTTTTGTGCAGGAGTGAACAAGGACAGACAAGGATCACACCCGGTTTCTGCTTGCAGGCTGAGGTTCCAGGTGCTAATGCACCAGGCATGGGTTGATTTCCACGGGAAACCCTCTCCCTGCACTGCCCTTGTGTGCTGGATGTATAAATCAGCCACGGCCTGAGGCTGTGAGCGAGGCAGGGTTTGTGGGCAGGGGCAGAGAGCTGCACCGAGCCAGCAGCTCAGCAGAAAAGCCATGCAGAGCAGAACCTGGCTTTCTCCACTTTTTGCAGGTTGAGAATGATTTTTTTTAATTACCCAGGCTCATACAAATTAGACAATATTAGAGAGATGGGCAGTCACCAACCATAGAAGTTTAGCAAGGGCAAGTGATGGATTTTGCACCTGGGATGGGGCAGCCCTGGATGTGCAGACTGGGAAATGAGAGGCTGGAGAGCAGTGCCATGGAAAGGGGCCTGGGGGTCAGGACTTGAGGAAAAGGCATGCAGCTGAGTCAGGGGAGGGTTGGGTTGGAGATTAGGGAAAGGTTCTTCACCCAGGGGGTGGATGGGTGCTAGAACAGGCTCCCCAGGGCAGTGGTCACAGCACCAAGCCTGGCAGAGCTCCAGGAGCATTTGGACAACGCTCTCAGGCACAAGGGGTGACTCCTGGGGTGTCCTGTGTGGGGCCAGGAGCTGCACTCAGTGACCCTGATGGGTCCCCTCCTACTCAGCATCTTCTCTGACCCTATGGTTCTGAGAATTTGGGAGAACAGGGTGGAGTTCGGGCAGCACAGGAGCACCAGAGAGGGGGAAGGTGAAGAAGGGGCTTAGGGCTCAGGGGTGGTTAGGGAAGAAAACAAAAGTGTGGTGGTTCTCCCAGGGGCAGCTGCACAGAATTCCCGTGCCCTGTACAGCCAGCCCCTCCTGTGTGCCCAGACCCACTGCAGGTAGGAGCTTTTGCTGGCGGGCTCGTCTTTTGATGTCCTGTTTGCAGATCTCCCCTGCTGCTCACGATCAGCAAACGCGAGCACAGAGGGGCTGCTCGGTACGGAGCGTTCCCCACCGGGCGTGCTGTCCTCTCCGGGCTGCTCGTCTCTGTTTGTGCCGGGGTTTTCTGGCTCTCCTCGCACACTTTCCGTGCTGCGCTGGGCTCTTTTGGAGCAGATCGTGTTACACAGAGCCGCTCCTTTGGGCGGCCCATGAACCGTGCCACGGGCTCGGGGCGGTACCGAGGGAGAGGAGGAGGATGCTGCTGCCCCAGCCCTGCAGCCTCACCGGGCTCTACCGGGCAAGGGACGGGGTTATCAGCATCCAGCCCCATCCTGATCCCGTGTAAATGGCTGCAGCCCCTCCGGCCAGGATGGGCTAGGCAAAGAAATAAAATCTAAAAAATATAATAATAATAATAATAATAATAATAATAAGTATAAGTATAAGTATAAGTATAAGTATAAGTATAAGTATAAGTATATGCATATGTATATGTATATGTATATGCATACGCATATGTATATGTAACTAAAAATATAAATACACATATAAATATAAATATATAAAATATAACTAATTAAAATTAAAAATAAAAATAAAAATAAGTGTAAATATAAATATATAAAATATAAATATAACTAACTAAAATAAAAATTAAAATAAAATAAAAAATAAAAATAAAAATAAAAAAGTAAATATAAATATGACTATAGCTATAACTATAGCTGTAACTATAGCTATAACTATAAATATAAATCCCTAAAAAAAAGGTAAAAAAAGGCAGGAGAATTTTTTTTCTCCCTTCTTGGCAACCAGCAGTTCATTTCTTCTTTTTTTCCCAGCTGTGGTTTTCTAGTTTCAGATGAACACAAATATTTTCACTGAAAGCAAAACTCTCAGGGAAACCCTCTGTCTCTTTCACTTCTTTTTTTTTTTTTTCCCTCCGCCAAAGGCAAAACTTTCAACAAAATTGTTGAGCACATCCAGTGTTAAAACATTTTGTCTGGATCCTCTGCTTGCTTCTGCTGGCTGGGAGTGTGGCCTGTGGAGACCTGAGGTTTCTAGCAGAGAATTTCAAAATTGTCATTTCTCTGATGTTTTAAATAAATGTAGGCAGCTGTCTCAGCCACACATCTACCCCAGCCAAAATATTGTTCATTCCAAGTGGATTTGCTCCATTATCAGATGCCTACAAATAATTTTTAAAAAGCGACAGTGTTTCTTAAATTATCTTAGCTCTTTAAATATTGAAATGCATCAAATATTAATGCTTGGCAATTCAGAGTATCCTTACTCCCACCCCACCTCGTGCCATTTGAGGCTCAGCAAAAATCAACATGCTCTTCTGGAACGTTTCAACTTTAACTAATCAGGAGAGTTTCTGACAGAAAAAATGTTCCACTGGAAAATTTTTTGACCAGCACTAATTAGCATTTTTTCTATTAGCTTTGTCCTGAAGGCACAGTAATTTATGCCCTGGTGAAATAAACAATCACTAAGAATTGGACACTCCCCAGGTCCAAGGCATATTTGCTTACCCTAAACAGAAAAAGTCTTATTGGCTTGCAAAACTTTACATACTTAACAGGAGGAAAGAATGACTGCTTGACTTTCCTGTGCTTTACCTGGGCACAGGCCCAACTGCATTTTAATCACTTTTCTTTAAAAAAAAAAGGAAAAAAAAAGAAAAATAAAAAGGGAAGTAGTGGATTTTCGTGGATTTTCACTTGCAGAGCAGTAAGGTTCAAGCAACACTGGAGACAAGCCATGGATGTGGGATGAGCTGAGCCACACTCAAAGAAACGAGAGGAAGACAGAAAATGTCACAGGTGCCCAAGGAGTTCAGGTTTCCTTGCCATTCCTCTACCACATGGTTATACCCTGAACTGAATTCCTCACTGAACCTCAGGATAACCAAGGCTGTGAGGGACCCCTGGAGGTGCAGCCCCTGCTCAGAGCTGGGCTGGCTTCCACGTTGGATCAGGTTGGCCAGATCTGTGTCCAGCTTTCCCAGTGCATAACACCACATAAACGCACCTGAGCCACACCTCTGGATGTGCCGGAGCCTGCCCATCCATCCCTTTTTCCCCAGAAAGCCTGGATTTTGGAAGCCCGAGAGAGGCAGGCACAGAATGACAAGTCCCTGGCGGTCTTTGGGAAGCGGCTGCGAAGGCTGGGCAGATGGTGCAGCTTTTGCTGCAGTGAGAGTACAGCTACAGGGTCTCCCAGGAAAGCAGGCAGCTATATTTAAATCCCTCTTACGAAATCCACATTGATATTCATAAAAGACACTTCAACACCTCTTTGGTGGCTGGGAACTGCAGCAGGCGGCGTGGGGAAGAGCACACGTGTTTCTGGAGACCGAGGCCTGGCTTCATGCTGTGGCTACAGCTTTGACAGAGGCAGGCAGAGAGGACAAGCAGCACAAACCCAGCACGGCCTCCAGGAGCACAGTCCTGGAGGATCAGCAGCTAAGATGAGCTGGGGAGGGTTTCCCCAGGAAGGTGCATGGCTCTGGTGTTGGGGAGATCCCCAGGGAGGACCAGGCTGCAGCAGCAGAGGCCCCACCACCCCCACCTGGCACAGACAGGGGTCCTGGCCCCAGCCCTGCACCCACCAGCACTCCTGCCTGGTGCCAAGCCTGGCAGAGCTGCTGATGTCCCCCTCATGCCTCACCACCAAAGGTGGACTTTATCCTCCTGTTCTGCTTGTTTTGGGGAGGAGGAGAGAAGTCACTGGGCACGAAGGTCAAAGGTGCTTTGTTTCCATCTCCCTGTGGCCCTCTCGGTGCTTGGCAACACTGCTGTCTGCTCTCTCTTTTGCTTCAGGAAAACGCCTTTCACCTTATCACCACCCTGATACAAACCTCACCTCTCCCAGCAGGGAAGAATGGAAAAACCTCTTGATGGAAAATCTGAGGAGCTCTTTGGCCGCTCTCCGCGGGGAGCACAGTTTAAAGAGGGTGGTGTCACCCATCTGGAGGGTGACACTCGGTGCCAAAAGGCAGATCAAAGCCAGGGAACAGCCCACTGCCTTGTCCTTGCAGCTACTGAAATTCTGAGTGCAGCTTTGTCATGTTGTTCTCAAAGCCACCAAGGTTTTTCTTTGGCACTGAAAACCACGGGCACTTGTGGTTTTCAACATTTCCCTCAGGGAAAGGGGGACACGTGCAAGGAATTGAGGTTTTTCTCATCTTAGCCCATTTTTGTTGGCCCTTAGACCTCCTAGGAGCAATACCTAAAGTCAAGGCATTTATGAGACACAAATACACTCACGTGTGAGTGCCAAACCCTGTTTATTTTTCATGCTGCTTCATGGCAGCCTCACGTCCATATCTGGGCAACCTAGTAAAGCATAGAATGAAAATCACATGAGCAACCCCAGGGGAGTCCAAGGCATTATTCAATATTTAAAATTGAGCAGGAATTCCAGCACTTTGCTGAATCATGTTCTCATTTGCATTAGAGCACAGACCTCCTGAGTCACCAGGCGTGTTTAACATGCAGTGGGGATATTCCTGCTCAAGCACCTTCCTAGGATGGGCTTGGCTCCTGCTCTTGAAAGGCTGGAGAAACTCCAGGGCAGATTTCCAGGAGGAATTTTTCTCATCCCATTCCTCCCCACAACCCCAAACACCAGGGGCTGTACACAGTACCCTGTCTGGTACTGAAAACTGCAGGGTCTCCTTTGTAACTGCTCATCTTTTCCAAAAGAACTCCCTTTGCTGCCTGTTGCCACACTTCCATGGGCCCTTAGCTTGCTTTGGGACGTGCTCCCAGGGAGGCTGTCTGCCCTGGATGCTGGGGAGATGATGGAAATCCCCCCAGATCCCCATTTATGCACACACTCCCACGCATATTCCCTCCAGGCTCTGAGACATCAAGCACCAGGAGTCGAGTATGCCAAATACCGGAGGCAGCATTTCTAATTGGGCCATTTGTTAACGTGGAAAATGCAGTTTATCATTGATTGCAAAGGTGGAGCTGGTGAGCTCTTTCTAAAAACTTTCCTTCCGCCTGGTGTTCAACAGATGTTTAGGAAAAATCTCAAGCAGTCGAGGTCACTGGTGTGTGGGAATATACAAGGAATTTCCATCTCCTGCAATGAATCAAAGCCACCACGTTTGAGGATGCCATTTTCCCTGCCAGGGCCCGAACAGGGACACCTACATCCAGCCTTAGATATCTGAAGTCTCTCTGAATATGCCTTTCACCAGTTTTATTTCATCCAGAGAGTCCAGTATGAAGCAATTGATCAGCTCACCAATATCTCTTTTACTCCCAGCTGCCACTACAACAAACAATCATAAAGACATCTACTTAATGTTCCCTTTCCCTGGAGCCCCTAACATTTCCATTTGCACAGCAAAGATTACAAAGGGCAGAGTTAAGGGTAATTACACGGCCTCTTTGCTGCCCTGTGCCACAGGGCTCCCTCCCTTTTTTGCTCTTTATCAGCCCTTTCTGAAACTGAAACCTGGGAAGTAGGAAAACACCTAGAAAGACAGGGAAAAGAGCAAGGGGTGATTTATTCATCAATGGATCTGCAGGAGGCTTTCAAACTGCAACTTCTCTCTTCAGTGTTTCAGGCATGTCCCACGGTGGCTACTGTAATATCAGAGGAATTCCTGCTCCTGCCACTGCTGCTAATCTGGGAGCAGTCACGTGGCTCAGCTGTGTTCTCTCTCTCCAAAAATTTGACTTTTAACCTTCCTTTGCTACAGACATGATGTATATTGCTTTGACATGATTCCAAGCAGCAAACATGCAAAACTCTGACCTATAAGCAAAGCAAATGGAAAAAAAAAAAAAGATATTTATGAGAATGAAATTATGTGAGCCTGCGGGAAGGGGAGAAGAAAAATCTGCCTGGGTCATTTTCTGTTTGCTTTCCCCTAGGAATTACTTTGGGATAAAACAACAAAATGTTAATCTGGGGGGAAGGGAAAAAAAGAGAAAAGGTGTCCTGAGGTGCAAATCAAAAAAACCCCAAGGAGATGGCAGAAAATGTAATTATTTATTCACGCTCATTTACGTGTCAGATGAAGCTGAAAGCTGCCAGATAGCTCCTTTTCGACAGCTCGGAGTTACTGTTGGGAACAGATCCATGTATGGAAGCAAAAGCAGAAAAGCATAGATAAGCTGAGACCCAGCTATGCAAACCATCTTTAGAGACACTTAAAGGACAAGCACCCCGCTCCCTTCTTTCTGTAAATACAGAGGCACTGTCACACCAGGGCTTTTTTCCATCCTGCACTGCCCACAGCTGCTGAGCCTCGGCTGGGGTAAGTGAAAAGCGACTCAGGCGTTCCTTGGGAACACCTGGGGATCCTGGGAAAAGCCATAAATCTGGGGCAACGGGGTGGCTCCAACTGCTGGATCGTGGTTAAGCTCTCTGAGCAAGGAACATGACATAGAACAGCTTTGCCGCTGGAGGGACAGGAACTCTCCAAGTGTCTGAAGGGAAAAATGCAGGGAAACACGAGTTTTATCGCTCAAGAAGTGGATTTACAGGCTGGGTGATGATGGAGCTTCAGCGGGCAGGAAGGGCCAGTGGTGGTTGCCAGTGCCAGAGCCTCTATGTGTTTCCATTTAGAAAAATTCGCTTAAGAAGCCAAGGGCTGTTTCTTCCCTGCTCTGCACTACTTTCGTTTTGAGAAACATGTTTCGCTTGGGTTGAGCTGACTGGACATCAGGAAGAGCTCGTTGTAAACGACTCTTGTTTTTCTTGGCACTTGAAGGCAGTTTCCCAATGTTTCTCTGTAGATTTGAGGTTGATTACATCCTGTGCAAGGATTTTTGGTCCAGTTTTTAACTGCCATTACAGTGTTGTGAAAGTCAGCTCCAGCTGCGTGCTGTTGTGGATATTTCCAAAGTACTGAAGTAATAGGTCTCCTTCAAACTAGCACAGAAATGTGTCAGCTCCAGGAATTGGGCACTGTCACAAAAACGGAGTATAGCCTTGGCAGAGAGGCTTTCTTCACCGAGTGTTTTGTTAAAAAGAACACAAAAAAAAAAGCTTTTTATAACCTTGGCTTAAAATCTGGTTGGTATATGGTGGTACAGTTACACATGAGGTTTTTCTTTAAATGCTAGAGAATGGCTTTGGGTTAACGGTTCATGTGTTTTCAGGTGTTATAATATTGTATTCATAGTCCCACTGCAAAGTTCTAGGCAAAGCTCTGTCATTTTTCAGGTGGTTAATAGACTGGAAAAAAAAAATCAGAGCAGGTGAAGTGAAATTATACAGAAAGAACTGAAAATAATATCGGGAGTATGATTGAAATTGTAGGAGATTTCCAGAGATATGAAGAGTGATCGTAAAGGGAAATCACTTGACCACAAATGTCATAAACATTTCCATTCATGAATGAAAATGCTTTCCCTTATCCTTACATAAGAAGAACATAATGGAAGTGTTTGCTTGTAACCCCAGAGCGGAGCCTGCAGTTGAATGCCCTCACCTTCCCTTGTTTAGCCAGCACCTCCACAGATATTCCCACTTTCCTCAGCTTTCACCCTCACTGAAACACACATCTCCTCTTTCTCTGGTTCCCTTTGTCTGTGCCAGGCAAACCTGGATTCTTTTGAGAGGTGCCTTTTAAAGACATGCCACCCGCCTGCAGAAATGCTAGCGCAGAAATCAATCTTGAAATAATTGGGGTCAATAGCTAGCTTTTAAACTGGGAGTGAGTCACTAACAAATAAACCTTTCAGCTGCTAATGCCACGAAGTAACACTTCTGCATTTCACTCTTACTCAGACTGCTTCCATTTTCTATTGGCTACGGCCCTGGTTCACAGGTTGCTGTGAAACATAAAAACTCTTCCTCAGTTTTTCCTCTTTCTCCCTCTCAATTTTGGGGAAAGCTTTTCTTTCCGCAGGGGACACAAAGACCAGCTGGCACCTGAGCCAGGCGTTACCCAAGCGCCGTGCCGGGCAGGCCGGGAGCAGGATGGCAGGATGGAGCTGGAAAAGCTGGGGCTGATTTAATTTGCCATTTCCATTTGGTCCAGGGCCTGGGGCAGCGAGGCCGGGTAGACAAAGCCCTGGTGGCATGAGTCATCTCCTGGTTGGCAGCCCCAAGGCAGGCTGCTCTTTGTGCCTCCCCTCCCTCCATCAGGAGCATTGCAGGCAGATTATTACCACTAGCATTTATTGCTATTATCAGCGAGGAGCATTTTCAGGCAGATTATTACCACTAGTATTTATTCTATTATCACTGAGGAGCATTTTCAGGCGGATTATCATCACCAATATTTATTGCTGTTATCGCCGTTATTAATATTTGCCATTGATTATTCACGGGCACCGCTGGGATTGTCCTGCCCCTCGCCCTGGGAGCTGGCAGGAGCTCACCCTGAACCCCCAGCCGAGGGTCTGGGGAGGCACAGAAGGCACCAGCGATAGTGTCACGACATCCTCGGTAAGCGACGAGGCACTGCGAGCGCCGCAGCCTCCGAGCATCCGCCGCTCGTCCTCCCACGCTCCGCTCCGCGCCAGGGCGCAGCGGGAGAGGGGGTAGGGGGAGCCCTGCTCCTCCTCACCACCGGCCCCAGCGGGGCTCAGCCGGGCAGCACATCCACCGGGAGAGAGGGACCAAGCTCCGAGCTGAGCTCCCTGCCCGCTCCTGCCGGCCTCTGACAGAGGTGATGCTGTCCCTGCGCTTGGAGGGAGCAGGAATGTGCTCTGTGTCCCACGGGAGGAGTCAAGGCACACAGGGATTCTATGATGCACTGTGCTCCCAAACCTTGGTGGATTTCAAAAAACAAAGCCAAACACACTCGGGTTTCAGGCAGCACACCTGAGGGAAGTCTTTGCACCAGACATCCACAGCGAATCCCTGATTTTTTTCTGTGTGAAAAGGCAAAGCCACCTCTGTGGTTCACAGTGTGCCCAAGAAGAGAGAATCCCCAAAAAGAAATCAGAAGAGAGAGCTCCACCCTGGATTCTCTCAGTAAGGGTTTTGCAAACTGGCTCTGACTTGAAGTAAGGCCACTGCACACTCTCCTCCTCCAGACACCTGGATGTTTTCATGGTTCTTCCTGAAGGATGGTGTTTGAACACCATCTCTGTCTTTTCTCTAGGAAGTCAGAGGATTGGAGCTGATTCCGAGGACAGGCTGATCCACTTCTCTGGCCGGACACACATTATTGCCTATGTCCAAGCAAAATGGGCTTTGTGCAGTGGCTCTGCCTGCTCCCAGCCTAGGAACCTGCAGATACATTTGCCAATTGAAATCTGATTTTCCCCAGGAATTGAGGCCTCTTCCAAAAAAAAAAAAAAAAAAAAAATCTGAAAATGTCCAGCTCTCCTCTTTTGGTTTTCTTGCAAAAACATCTTCCTATTCCTACAGGAAGAGGTAACAACATGACAGCTTTAAGAAGTGGTGGTGTCTTCTGACAATTCACAAGCAAAGCAGGGAATTTATGAGTGGACATTCACTCTGGAGTTGATCCTTTGGGGAACTCACTATTATTCTGGCAACACATAGGGGAAAAACATGGCAACAATACAGTAAACCTGGAGGTCTTCAAAACTCAGTTTATTCCTATTTAGGGCTCCAGCCGTGGCTGTTATCTAATCATAAATGTATTCTTATTGCATGGGGTCACTGCAGGGCAAAGCTGAAGTTATTTTGATTTCCATTCTTCAACATATTTGGATTCCTCTTATATTTAATGCTGAACTTCCTCCTGAGTTTGGGATGTTTATTTTTGGGATCTTCCCCAAATCCTTGGAATGCTGAGCTCTGAGGTTGCTATCACAAAATGCAGGTTTCAGTTTGTGGTGTCTCTAGCTGAGCCTTTTCCAGAGAAAGGGAGAGACACAGTGACTTGGGCATGATTTCAGCCTCAGGCAGAGAAGCTGATGGGTCCACCTAGGGCATCCCTCACCACCCTCAGGATTTCTGCAGGGTTTGATGGACAAACGCATCTCTTGCCCTACAGCCTCTTCACCCTTCCAAACCTGCTGGATTTGACACCTGTTTCTAAAAGAGGCAACCATGCCTCCAGGATTTAGAGTGGGAACGGGGGCCCCATCCCTTTGGAAGAGCCCCCTCCCAGCACCAGCATTTGCCATGTCCACAGCCTGGAGCAAGGAAGCAAACCCAAGGTGTCAGCTGCTTTCCCAGCCTCCAGCTCCCAGCTCGTGCTTCTGCAGCAGCCTGGCAAGCATGATAGGAGAATTATCCCATGTTATTTTTTTGGCTTACAAGAAAGGCTCCAAGTGGAGGCCTTATGTTTCTGGCCTAGACACAGCAATAAACTCCTGGATTTGCTGCTGGTGTGTGCTGAGACTGCCAACATGCACACAATAAAAGTAAACCCTTCCTGTGGCCACAGACCACAACATGCTAGTGATCCATGGTATTATCCTGTCACTTGGTGAGTCATCCTTGCTGCTGGAAAACACACACAGCCCAGTAAGTTGTTAACAATAACACTGGATGTGAGAAGCTGGTGTTTGCTTTACTCCAGTGTAACTTATTCCATATGGTCCTTTAAAGCCCACTAAACGCTACCTCGCTTTGGGCTGTCAGCTATTAATTCAAGATGAACTCAAAGATCTAGAACACAGCTACCTGAAGCAAGGCTCTGAAAGCATTCTCTGCCCAGGAAAAACTCCCAGTTTGGGAGCAAGACAGATGCTGTGGCCTGCCCCATCTTTATCTGGATGAGCAGGTCCCCATTTTAATTGAATGTCCAGTGATGCTGACTGCTGCTCTGCTGCCTGCCATGACATCTCTCAGGTGTAAGCCACAAGAACAGCTCAGAAGCCATATCCTGACCAAGGAGATCAGTTTAACTTCCAGTATTTACCTCTCATGTGTGCTTTTCCAGGTCGCTGATGGACCAGTTCTTTGTAGAAATTCTAGGATTTCCAATCCTAGCTCCTTGGTAGCCTTAATTCACGAGAAAAATACTGCAAAAAGAGAGACATGTGGCTGGGAGAGGTGTCCAAGCTTCACTGACTGTTACTCAAAGGTTTAACACAACAAAGTCCAGCACTGTTGTGTTGTATCTTCTTTTTGCCAGGGTCAGGATTAAATGCTCGAGATGGTGTTTCTTGTTTGGATTCAGATGTTCATTAATTCTTATCTATAGTACAGTCTCACAGAATGTGAGTGCTAAACACTTCTAGCTAACAAAGCAAAAAAAATGAGCCCCCTCTCTCTCTACAAGGCCTTTTAAGGATAAACTGTCCATTTATGAATGACACCTAAATTATTTTTACTTTTAACCCAATAACCAACCACCCCTGGCCTGCAATGAGGACTTTTCTACCCAATTACAAAACACCACCCAGACCCATGGAGAAGAAGGTGAAAAAGGAGGACTGGCCTCTGCCCTAAATCCTCCATCTTGCTTTATAGATATTACTGTATTCTAAACCCTTAAACTTTAATTTTCCACCCTGTGATATCACACACTTCTATCCAAACCCCACACCCACAATCCCAGTGCTGTCACTCAATTTTGGGAGCCTTCTCCACAGCCTCAGGCCCACTGCAGTGTTTGTCAGTGCCTGTGAGCACAGACAGCCTGAAATTCCCAGTGCCCAGGGTTCCAACAGAGTACCACAGTGTATCCTTGTGTTATTGCCATGTTCTGTCCTGGACTCAGTCCATAGCCCTGCTTGGAACACAAACACATTAAAAAGTTTCTCTCATCACTAGGGGTGTTCCCCAGGCCTTGGTACAGGGACAAGTTCTGTTTATTTGTTTAGGAAATGGTGGGATCACCATTCCTGAAGGTGTTGAAAAGATGTGCAGACTTGGAGGCTGGAGACCTGGTTCAGTGGTGGACTTTGGTGTGCCGGGTTGACAACAGGACTCATGATCCTAGAGGCCCTTTCCAACCTCAGACATTCTGTGATCCTCCTGTTTTAGCCACTGGTTGTGGAACAGAGATGCTCCACAAAGCATCCCTCCTGATAACTGAGACATCTGCCTCTTGGCTTGAGCTGACTTGATCCGAAGTGAAGTTTTGAGAGCAGGAGTAAACGACACTTAGAGTTTTTTAGAGCCTTGCTGATAACCTCACCCTTCCCCTGAAGTGTGACATGTGTCCAAAATTGTCTTGACAAAAGAGTTGATCTTGAAGGTTCTCTGCCATGAGTGTGTATGGGGATCATGTGGAGGAGAATGGTGTGTGCAGGATGTGAAGCTTTTACTGTCAGAGAAGAGAAATCTTTGCACTGCTTGCCACTGAAAATCTGCTTTGTGGGCAAGGATTCATCTGTTAAGTTATCAATCCTCAGGTAAGATTCAGGACAAACCATGACTATTCCAGAAAAATTAAGTCAGACCCTTTCTAGATTCTTAAAACTTCCAAAATAAATCACCAAAGACCTGCCTGAGGATCCATAACTTGGTGAGAGTCCTTGCATTTTTAGAGGCCAGGACAAGTCTGTCTACATGTGCACCTTCTTCATGTGTTAAAATGCCTGAAGTTGTACCTCCAAAATAATGCACTAAAAAAAGTATTCGCCCTTTTTCCCTTCATTTCCATGTTCTTACCTTAAAACTAACCAGGCAGACTATTTTGAGCATGCTTTGAGGCACAGACCTAGAAGAGTGCTACGAAACAAGACAGGTTTGTAGGCATTACAAGCTGTGCCACTACTGATGCTTCCTAGACATTTTCTGTCCCTGCTGATAAGAACATGCCGAAGTTTAACATTCTCCTCTTCGAAACAGACAGCCTGATTATCTTGAAACGTGCCTTGATGTAGGCAGCTTACTGAAAATCACACAGCAAGACAAGTTTGAAGGCTCTAACCTTAATAAAGCTGATGTTTCCCCAGCACAGAGGCCCTGCCTTCATCCCGAGCTGTAACTTCCCTCTTGCCTTTGGCATGGATGTCATTCGAGGCGTGTCCCTGCCTTTGTGGCAGTGCCTTATGCAGACACCTCACTTCAGCAGGGTGTCTGCCACACAGAGCCATCTGCAGGGAAGCCCTGTGCTCTCTGGGGAGCTGGGGGTGTGCTGGATGTGGCAGATGTGTGTGACCTGACTGACCCCAGGCACAGCCCCACGCCTCCCTTGCTCGTTTGTCACGTTGCCACAATTGAGCACGCAGCTGACCAAGGGCCCCAGATCAGTCCTGACTCTGCTTTTTTGACCTCATCTTTTGGGTTTGCCTCTTTTTTTCCCCTCAGGTTCTGGTTCTCTATGCAGCCCCTCTCCCCCAGACAGGCCAGTGATTAGGCTGGCACCCTGCCCTTGCTCTCAGCAATGTTTCTCTTCCCTGGCATTTTTCCTGCTGCTGCCCAGTCAGTGTAGCTGGTGACCATTACATGTTCATCATGTACATCATTCTGCATGCACATCACCCTTCCTCTTACAAACTGCAGGTTCTGGTAGCTCCTCATACCTTTATGTCATGTTGTTAGCCTTAAGTCAAGGTTAACTAAAGATTTTTTTTCATTTCCTCGTTTTTTCTTTTTTTTTTCATAATTATTTTCATAGAATCATACAATCACAGCATGGTTTGGGTTAGAAGGGAGCTTAAAGATCATCCAGTTCCAACCCCCCTGCTATGGGTAGGGACATCTTCCACAAGGCCACTTGGCTCAAATCCCCATACAACCTGCCCTTGAACACTTCCAGGATTAGGGCATCCTCAGCTTCTCTGGGCAACCTGTGCCAGTGCCTCACCACTCTCACAGAAAAGAATTTCTTATTAACATCTAATCTAAATCTCTTCCCTTTTAGTTTAAAACAATTGGCATTGTTCTATCACTATCTACCTGTGCAAAAAAAAAAAAAAAAAAAAAAAAGAAATGGCTCTCTCATGAGCATATTGGCACGTGAATCGCTCTCTTTTTTTTTTTTTTTGTACACTTTTTAAATTAATATTGTTGCTGTTACCATTCACTTTCTTATCTCTCTGCTGTTTCCAGTGAATTGCTCTCAGCCCATGATCCTTGCCTTTTGTGCCTCCAGCTGGAGGAGGGAGTGGGAGCAGCTTTTAGTGGGAGTATTAAATTGGAGAATTAAATCGGGGGATATCATTACTGAACCACTACAGCCTGGAACAAACCCTGACAGGACAAAACACGAGTGGGATACACCACGGGCTTCAGAGCAGCAATCAGCTCTCTGCCCTGGTGTCCTCAAAGGCTCATCCACCCAGGAAATTGGCTGCCAGCCCGGAATGAAGGTCGGGCTGCTCCCAGGTTGTGTGAAATTGGATACTATTGCCACCTAGACTTCGCCGTGCTCTCCCGCATGGCCTAATTCCCAATGTTCTGACTCTTCTGTAACCCCAAATTTTTGCCCAAAGGCTCAAGGATAGCTCTTCTTTCCCTTCAGCCTTACCACAGCCTCGTTTTTCTCTTTGTGGTGTGCTGGATGGCTCCTGATTGTTCATCTCCCAGATGCATTTTTCGGGTGAAATGATGCTGAGAACTAGGTCACCTACACCTGATCTGAGGTTTGCTCATCCTCATCTTAAAATCTTTCAGTGGTAAAATACACACTTCTCCCTCTTTGCACTGTTTTCCCTCCCCTACACCATTACTCTTGTGCCTCAAAAAAAACCTCAGGAACTTGTGCCAGTTTCCTTGTGCCAAATTCAGTGTCCCTGTCTCTGGTTTAACTCCCTGACTTCTTATCAAGTCAACAGGAGGAATGGGAAGCATCCACTCTTTCAGGTGAGCAAGGATAGATGTCTCCCCTTGACTTGTCAGTTTGCATTCCTGCAATGTTTCCTCTTGAACCATGTCTTTGAGACCTCTCACTGCTCTTAGTTCTCCTGCAGCTGCTGCCTGCTTCCCCAGTGCCTCTGGTCCTGTAGATACAGCTGCTAACTCTGGGATCCAAAACACTGGCAAACAAAACCCAAGTATTGCCAGCAGCCCTGGCACCATCACCAAAATACTACACGGGTCTCTTGAGGGGCAGGAGGGGCTGAGGTGCACAGGGGAGGGAGCTGAATGAACAGGAAAAGCCTGTATTCCCTTTACCCCTGTATTCCCTTTACCCCTGTATTCCCTTTATCAGGCCTATAAGGCACTGTTCTACCAAAGACACGCCACCAAACTGTTTCTACAGCCCTCAGAACCAAAACAGACTTCAGAGAAGCTGGGTGCAGCCTCCCAAAGGAGCACAAGGCTTCCTCAAGGGATTTGGGGATTTCTAACCATGAGGCAGGTGGCAAAGAAGCACCTTCAGTCATTTTAAAGCATCATCACAGTCCAGAAAGACTTGATAAAAACATTCAGCTCAGAGCAGCTTTTAAACAGGGCCATGTTTGAAATTCCAAGGGGGAAACAGAGCAGCACGTGACAGCATGGAAATCTGAAAGGAGAGTCCAGTCTTACAGATGGTGCAGTTTCACATCTCCAAAGTGTCCAGCAAAACCCCCAAACCCATAACCACTAAGCAATCAGAAAGTTACAGAAAGTTACACCTGGTTTTCTGGTGGGTTTTTTTGGTCGGTTTTTTTTTTTTTTCTTTCTCTCTCTCTCTCTTTTTTTTTTTTTTTTTTTTGGGTAAATTCTCTTTACATGCAGGGCTTCAATTCCTGTGCTTAGGGCATGCAGCATTGGTTTCTGCCCAAGTACTGCTCAAACAGGCAGCACAGAGAAGGAGGATAAGCATTTTTCATGCTCATTCTCATGGTTCCTATGTCTCCAGATGAAAACAGAAGAAACAGAGCAAGCTGTGCCCAAAGAGCAAAATCTGTGTGTGCACCAGAGGCCCTGGCCAGCCGACAGAGCTGTGGGGAAGGAAACTGGGAAACGAACCCTGCTGCTGTCTCAGCTGTCCCAGGGGGGAAGTCCAGCAGGAGCAAGGACGCAGGATTTCCCCAGGGTGCCTAGGGAAGACCAAGGAGCACAGAAATTCCAGAAAACTGACTGATAACAGCAGACAACGTGTTCCTGTGCCCCCAGGACTCAAGGACTCATCTCTGGCCCAGCTCTCCCATGCTGGAGGCACAGACACCTCGCCAGGCAATGCCACTTGGAGGTGAAACAATGCAGGGCTGAGGCAGAGGTTGGTAAAGTCAAAGCAGCAAGGGAGCATTTCTCAAGGACAGCAGATCAGAGCCCACTGCAGTGAAGATTTCCCCCCAGGAGAAATCCTTGCACAAACTCTCACCCAATGGGCCTGGCTTTTGCAAGGGGTTCCACCAGCTTTCCCGATCTAGAATATATAAATGAAATAAAAATAGGGTGCTTTGTGCAGTTGAGGCCAGCCACGCCTCCAGTTTAACAAAAAAGGCTATTTTCCCTGGAATACCCAGCCTTGCTGAAGGCTGGCACACAGATGATACAGAGGAGGCCAAATCACTTTCACAACCAGGGGCCACAGCCAGAGCCATGCTCTACATCCGATTTGCCTTGTGCTTCCCACTGGTAACTGTGGGAACCTTGCTGGTGGATCAAAGGAGAAACAGGGCCAGAGCTGCTGAGGAAGCCTCACAGCCCCAGCCTCCAGGACACAGCTCCCAGACATGGCACTTGCACTTCTGTTTTTCTGGAAGCCCCAGCCCCTGGAGCCATGTGATTACTATTTCAGCACTCCTATGGTTTTTTAGCTTGCCTCTGGTCGCCAAGCAAACTGGAAAGCACCGAGCTCTGGGGCTCAAAAGCAAAAGACAAATCCAGAGAACAAAGTTATTTGTTACTTTTTAGTTCTTTACTTTTTGGGGGATTCTTTTTTTTTCTTTCCAACCGAAATATTCCAGGCCTTGGAATGGTGGCAAAGAGGCCTGGAGTGTCAGCTGGAGAGTGCCAGTGCCTGCTCCATGGCCCTCTGCAGGGAAGCAGCAGAGTCTCTGGGCTGTGGCTCCCACTGGGAAACACATTTCAGCCAGCCTTGCACCTGCATTTGGAGTGCCTGAGACATGAGGTCTTGCAACAGCAAACCAAAGCTTCGTTGGTGTCATGGTTTTGCCAGGAAAAGATCCTCAGGGACAGCCAGTTCAGCAGGGGACACTGGTCCTTCATTTCCAGCGATTCAGTGGCTCCAGCTAGGAGGTGGAGGAAGGTGTCAGTGAAAGGAAGGGCTCGAATCCCTGGAAAGGATGCTTCTGAGCATCTTTTTTAGGAACACCACCCTCCAGGTTTCTCCAGGTCTCTTCTGAAATATTTGGAGTCTTTGGTCTTTTGTCCTACAGCGACAGCAGGGCAGCTCCTGGCAGATGAACGTGCTTGGGCTGAGCTGAGCACTGCCCTGACCTCTTGTCTCTTACAGGGAATATAAGGCAGGGATTTTTCAAGCAAAAGGTGCCTGAGGGTTGTGTTCCTCCTCCTCTAACCCATGCAGCAGCTCAGATGCTTCTTTCCACAAGGCACTGCAGAGAGAACCGGCCTGCTCCATCCTGCCCCAAGGCTCCACAGCCCTCTAAGCCCATCCCTCGCCGGGAGGAATTGCCTTTGTGCTCGGCACAGGCAGACAATGCCCTGGAACCTCCTCCAGCGGCTGCAGAGAGAGGCGGGCTGCAGCCGAGGGAGCTGTGGGTGGGCATGAATGAAGGAGGGAATGAATGAGCCCTTGGCTGCTGTTGGCATGAGCATCCCCCCGGCTTTCAGGCAGCGATGGGTGGCTGTAAGCAGTGGAGGGTGCTCACTGCACGGCTGCAGAGTGCAGGTGGGCAGAGGCGGCTGCAGCAACCCCTGCCTCTCCCAGCACGGCCCAGGCTGCAGTCTGGAACGCTGAGGCTCGGATGTGACAAACCTTGCAGTGTCAGGGCACGAGCAGTCCTGTTGCATTTCTTGCCCAGAGCACCGGGCACAGCACAGGAGGGTTTGCTCAGCTGGCCCGGCAGATTTCACAGAGCTCCGCGGTGTCACAGCCACCACTCCAGCTCGCCTGGCTGGGGAAAAGCAGCGTGAGCTGCAGTGGGGAGCAGCCCTGGAACACAGCATCTCCTCCCAGCAACTGCACTCACCCCTTCCTTCAGAGCCCAGCTCCACCTTGCTCCTGGAGACTGTAGGAGAGAAAGGTCTGGAAGGGGCTGTGTGAGGGACCTGGGAGTGGGGCAATCTTCTCCAGGCCTCCCACCTCATACTCCTCCTAACCAGTCCCTTCTGAAGCAGACAGATGAGAGCTGCTCTCATGTCAGATGGGATCGTGCTGCTTCACCTTTTCCGTCCTGGTGCCATCAGGGCTGGGGGGGGTACAAAGGGTTCAGGGACCAACGAGCATCACCACAAACACTGCCAGACTCTCTGTTTTCTTCAGCTCCCCTGGAATGCCACAAAAACCCCGCAGCTGAAGCAGCCTTTTTGAGGGTCTCAGCAGGAGGCACTGGGAGGCAGGAGCACGCCTGAGGACAGAGGTGAGTTTGGAGGGGTTTGGAGGAGCTGTGAGAGTGCCTGGCTCTGCAGAGGGCAACTCACCAGTGGATGCCCATTAGCACAGTCTTGGTGATCCACAGGATCTGGTCCTGTATTCACTCAAAGAGCTGGGAAGTAGGTCAGCAACATTACTGAGGGAACTGGGGAGTTTTAGGGAGAGCTCCATGACTAAAATTTGAGTTCCACTGCTTACTGGTGCAGTGATTGGATTTCAGGGTGAAAAGCAGCAGCAGGGATTGTGTTTGCTGTGGCCACGCCAGTTTTTCCTGCTCACACCATCCTTTTGCCATGCCAGCTTGTGCAGTGCCTTGCATCCTGCAGCCAAAGCAAATGCCACAGACACACATCCACAGCTCAGCTCCTGAGCTCAGCACAGCTCTGACTGCTGTACACATTTAGCTGTGCTCATTTGGTATCAATGGCCCTGCTGGGAGAACTGAGTGCCATCAAAGTCCCACACACGCCAGATGCAAACTTAGCCCTCCTCCAAAGGGTTTTAAATCAAAAGAGGTGAGGCAGAAAATCAGAGTTAGCTATTGGACACAAAATCATGGGGTTTTTTCTCAACCAAATTCTTTTATGGAAATGCCTTTCATTCCATATATCGGCAATGAGCTCTTAAACTAAATAATATCCATAACTGCTGCAACACTAATTATAAGTAGCTGGTTTACAAAGTGCTTTACAAAGGAGTTTTGTGACGCTGTCCATGTCTTACCCCTCATGCTGAACAGAGGAATTTAGTTTTCCATCTCTGCTGAAGGACATAATGGTGCAAAAACACTCAAAAATATTTTTTGTTGTTGTTGAAAGCAAGTAAGAAAAGCACAAATGAAACTCAGAAGTAAAATTCCGGGTTGCTGTCTTGTCAGTGGTGACCAAAATTACAGGCAGAGCTGACAAGATAAGAGGGACAGGGTGCAAGAGGGTGAAACAAATCTCTGCTTCCCCACAGTTCTGGATGCACCTGAGGATCTGGGCACAGAGGGTTCGTCAAGGTCGCTGGGTGCTCGCACACCAGCCTGTGAGTTATTAGCTCTGGTCCTATTTTAAGTTCCTAAAGTCACAGAGTTTTGCCTGGAGGGTGGGACAACGGGTTCATCTGCTCCTTGCCGGAGCCAGCCAAGGGTGGAGGAGTCATTCAGGCATGGTGGAAGGGGAATTGCCCACAGGAAGGACACTTTGGTCAGCCTGGGGTGCAGCCAGTCCCTCGGTGCCAGGCGGTGCCTGCCTGCAGGGCCTCCCTGAGCGCCGTGACCCTGCTGTGGGGACAGGAGGCTCTGTGGCTCCGGGGGCTAGGCCAGCTCCCGGGAGGGTCCAACTGAGCCATATGGCCCTTGCCTGTCACCCCCTGGCCCTGCTAACCCCTGCCACTGCTCTGAGGGTGTGAGAGGGGGGTGGACGCCAACCCAGGGCTCCTTGGGATGCTCCTGCCTCCCCACAGCGGCCGTGGGCAACGCTGTGGGGCATGGGGACAGGCACAGCAAGGCTCCCCTCGTTCACACACACAGACACACACACACGCGTTTCCCTTCTCTCCATCCTTCCCAGGGCTCTCACCCCACTCCTGAGGGGTGCAAACGGGTTCGGGACGGCCCTGGCAGGCTGCAGGGCGGCCGGGGGGTGTCGGCAGGAGCTGACGGCCAGGGTGCGGTGGGCTGGGATGGAGGCAGGCAGAGCACGGACGGGGACTGTCCCAGGCAGGGCAGGGCAGGGCCGGGGGCTGCCCCGCGCAGGGAGGGCAGGGCTGCTGGGGGTGGGTCCGCAACCAGCCCTGCCTTTCAAAGTCCCTCGATCCGAGGAGGAATTCGGGAAATATCTCCAGCAGCGCGAGGACGAGGACGAGGAGGAGGAGGAGGGCCGGCGCCGCTCCCGGGGAGGAGGGCCGGCGGGGTCCGCGGCTGCCCGCGCAGGGAGGGCAGGGATGCGCAGGGAGGGCAGGCTGCCTGCGGGGCGGGCCGGCTGAGCGCATCCCCGGGGCGCGCGTGTGTGTGTGTGCGTGTGCGCGCTCCCTCCATCCATCCCTCCATCCCTCCCTTCCTTCCTCCCTCCCTTCTCCCTCCCTCCCTCCCTCCCTCTCTCTCGCTCTCCCCGCCGCCGCAGCCGCGCACCGGGGCTCAGCCGCCCGCCCCGCCGCGATGCCCCGCCGCTGCTGAGCCGGCCCCGGCGACGCCCGCTGCTGCACCCCGCCAGGTAGGACCGGCAGCAGCCGCCGCCCCGAGCTTGCCCAGCCTCACCCCGCCGCCCCGGGGCCGGGGGAGGTGGCGGGGGGCGGCGCGGGGGGCCCGGAGCCGGCGGCGAGGCGATGGGGAGGCCGGGGTGGGATGCTCGCACTCACGGCGCGGACCGGGGAATGCTTTTGCCACGACCCAGCCGCGGCAGCCCCGGCCAGGCGAAGGGGTTCGCCGCCCTTCCCCGGCGGCCGATCGCGACATGTCGCGACAGGAGGCGCGGCTGCGGCGGGGGGCTCTTGGCCCCTAGCCCGAGAGCCGGGCACTGCCGGGCAGTGCCGGGCAGGTGGGGCCGGGCGGGGGCTGAGGGGAATCTCCTTCCCCGGGGGCTTCGGGGCACGTTCGGGGTGCGGTGGGTGCCTCCGGGCAGGGCTGCTGCTCCCGCCTGGAAACGCTTCCCGAGGTGTGAGCGGTCCGAGGCACCTGCAGCCACCACGGCGAAATCCCCGTTTTCCTCCCGAGCAGCGTGCGGTGCTGAGCGCTGGCATTAAGCAGCGCTCATCACGTAGGCTTTGTCTAGGTGGAAGCATGGCTGGGGCTCTTCCGTCATCTCGAGTTTAATTCTTTATTCACAGCCTTGTTGCTTCCCCCCCCCCCCCCCCCCCCCCACTCCGCCAAGCCATGCAAAACAACTCCACGCTCTGCTCCGTCTCCAAGGCGAGGGGAAACTGCCAAAATGTTGCAGAAATGCAGCGAGCGCCGGGGAGGACCGAAAATGAAAGCTGTAGTAAAAATCACAAGGTCACGGTGCGAGCCCCGTGTGCTCCCGGGGCTCCTCTCCGCCGCGCCCGGCAGGGACCTGCTCGTCCCTCCCGTCCCAGGTGTCGGGAATTCGCGAGTCAGGCAGTGGGAACGAGGGCTGGGAGAGGCTGGGGTGCTCCCCTGGCACCTGCCTAGGAATTCACGTGCCTTTTGTCACCGTCCCAAAGAGAAGGGGTGGGCTTTTGTTCAGGGAAGAGAAGCTGGGACGCATGGATGTGATGGTGGCATCCAGGAGAAGAAGAGCTGTGCTGTGTGGCTTTGGCCAGGGACGTGGCTGTCATCAAAGAAAGGCATTTGTGATCCTTTGGGAGCGCCTGTCAGCTGTTCCTTCCTCCCCTTTCCCCTCTGATTGGTTCTTCAGGAGCAGCTTTGCCCCTTGCCCAGCGCAGACATTTAGTCCAAATAGGGAAATAATGTAACATTTCTCAGCCAGCACCTGCCAGGCAAGCCATGAACCCCCAGCAGCATCTCCCAGGAAAGCTGCCTGACTCCTCTTACACCCCCAGCAGCTCTGCTGACAGGAACAACTCCTAAGTCAGTGCTGAGGAGCCACCTTGGCCAAAGCCTCCTCTCCACCAGGCTTTGCATTCCAGGTACCTGAGGAGGTTGGACGTTCTCTCTGTGTCCAGCATCCCTGAGTGCCAACACGGCTGGCACAGTTCTAACCTGATGAAACTCTTGGCGTGCTTCTCCTCCCTTCAGCTTGCACTGAGGTTTTTGTCATCTGTTGGCTGTGAATGGCTCCTGAAACTTCAGTGTTCAATCTCCTGTAGCTGCACCTCATCCTGTCTCCCAGCACTGCTGCACACGGCATGGCACAAACTTTGGCTCATTTCCTTGCTCTTGGGAGCCTCTACAGCACCTTAAATGATGCTGTACAGGCACAGCCACTTCTCTGCCCTCTGTAGTGCCCTGACACGCGCAGGGAGTTCAGGGCTGCCATTCTCTGGCATTGCATCTGGGACAGAATTTGGGTTTCTGCTGTGGCTTTGAGGGGATCCAGTCCTGATTGCTCACTGGGGAAAAAAAGCCCCTGTTCTCCAGCATCCTAATGTAACTTAGATCCTGTAATAAATCCCTGTGCCTCTGCAAGATCCAGGCATCACTGGATGACCAGCCAACAGGTTGGACACAGACAACACAAGTGGCAGTGACTCTCCTTGTGACTGGCACAGGGAACAACCTGGAGCTCTGTCCGAGCTCGGAGGGCTGGGATCTGCACGTGCTCCCAGCTCCTGGACACGGGTGCACACAGCTCTGCAAATCCTGGGGCTGCTGCAGGCTGCTGTGCTCATCGTGCTCTGGCATCCCCCGTGGGCTGAGCTCCCTGCCTGGGCTTTCCCTTGCCAAGGGTGTGCGTGGTGTCTCTCCAGCTGTTTTCAGGAGCCTTGGAGGAACTTGGCTTTTGCTGTTATCTCTGTCCCTCTGGTGATTTCAACTGAAATTGGAAAGAGGGGGGGGGAGCGATGTGAGCAGACAGACAGACATGGAAACTGTGATTTCATGTGCCTGGCTTCCTAAGGAAACCTGGCTACAAATAGAAGTGAGATTTGGTGCTGCAGAGAGCTCCTGAGGAGACAGAGAAGGCGGGGGAGTGTGCAGAGAAGGAAGGGGTGGCTAACCTTGTGTTCGAGGTAGGTAAAGAAGGCCTGGCACACACCTGGGTTTACAATCCCTTGCCTGAGGTCTGGGGGTCTAAAAGCTGGCCATCTGCTCAGCACTGGCATCCAGCTCCCTCTAGAGTCAGCCGTGCCAGAGCTGTGCCTCTGGATGTGGCTCTGCCGGGAGGTACCACCACCCTTCCACAGCCAGGAGCAGTCACAGCCACGCACTGTGCCAGGGCGAGCCCCCTGCCCCGCTCCTGCCCAGCCTGAACTGCCCAGGCCAACAACCTGCATTTGTGTCAGCCTTGCCCCACGCCCATCCCCGTGGACATCTCCACCTCTTCCTCCCTGGATGGTCGCTGGGAGCTGGGGAAGGGGATTTATCTCCTGTCCCTTGAAGCTCTCTGTTCCTGCAGAGAGGAGACCCACAGGCAGCCACAAACCCAGTGCAAAAACAGTCCCAGAGAGAAGAGCAGATGCAGGCATAGGGGAAAGCAATAGGCTTGTTAATTCCTGCATTCTGGCCCCTTTGGGGCACCTCTGGGCAGATACTTCCTCCCCAGGCTGCCCAAGAGCCTCAGGATTATTAGCAGGGTTTTATTCTCCCAGCACTCAGGGGAGATGCTCTTCCCGTTTTACACAGAGATGTGGAGCACAGGGAGATGCAGGGCTGCCCTGAGATCGCACAGGGAGTCTGCCAGGCAGGCAGGCAGCTCGTGGAGAACGGGCAGACTGGGCTTAAATCAGCAAGGGAGACACACAGGCAGAGAGGGAGGCATCAGCAACCCAAGAGGAATCACAGGAAAAGAGCCTGATGCTGCCTCATAAAGAAGAGACCAGAGGCAGGTGGTAAGGATAAAGAAATGGTCTGAAGGCAGCAGCAAGAAGGAAGACAGTTGTTTAAAAAGCAGACAAACAAACAAAAAACCTCAGTCCCAGAGAAATGTGGCATTTCCCCCTTGCTTCTTATTCCCTGGCATATTCCTCACTGAGATCATGAGTCCTGGGAGAAAGGGACAACTTGACACTTGGTCTCCATGCACAAAGAGCAAGACTGTAATCTCCCTGACAAACGGCTCCAAGATCATTTTCTGCCCCCAAATTTGTCCAACGTGGTTGAAATTTTATATCAGGGATGTTTTATTTTCTCTATTTGTTTATTTTGGAAAGTTGCTGGGGAAATTGTGGGAGGAGATTGGATGTTTCATTGAAGAGATAGGATACTTGGAAAAATCAGTTGCAGACTGATAATTATTCTTACTTTTTAATGTCCTTCACAGAAACCAGGGTGGCCTGATATGTGTTTTACTTGATGGGCTTCACGGAGGGCTTGTGCCTCTGACTATATTTGGAAAGGTTTTGATGGGTTTTTTTTGTACTGATGCAATCAAGATGCTGATGGCCTGGAAATCATTTTTCCTGATGTGGAGATCTCCGGGGTCATGGGTAGGGGATGCCAACAGGCTGTGCCTGTTTCGGAGTGGCAGAGCTGGGTGAGAGGCAGCAGGAGCTGGGCAGAGCCGGAGCAGGGAGAAGAGCCGAGGGTTTTCCAAGCGGCGTTCAAAGCGCAGTCACGCCGGGCAGCCCTGAGTGGCAACACGGCCCTAGGGCTTAGCAGCTTTTTGGATGTACAGGCAGTGCAGCAGAAGGGTCCTTCTCCTGCTCTGACAGGTAAATCTCACAGCTGGCACGAGCTCAGTTTTACCCAAGCCGTGCCATGGGGTCAGCACCATGCTCAGAAGGAGACGCAGCAGAGCCTGTGGCTGCCCAGACACATCTCCAGGCACCCTGCACCTCCCTGCAGGGCTGCTAGCATCTCTCCTGTGTCCCTTGGCTGCGAGGAGCTGGAGCTGTGATGGTCAGATGGTGGGTTCGGTTTGGGTTTTTTTCCCAGCACAGGCTTTGTCCAGGCTGTCTGCTGTAGGGCAGGCTGCTGATTTCAATGAGGCACAGGTGAACACGCTTGAGCATGGCCAGCAGCACAGGAGGAGTTTGCCATTCCTCCAGAGATGGGGCCATGGCTGTAAGTCCCATGCATGGAAGGGAGGTATGCAGGGCTTTTTCCCGGGAAGATTGCAGGAGATCCTTCTTTCCTGCAGGAGAAACTGGGGAAGGGGTGCTGCAACTCGGGGACTTCAGGTTTGACCGTGGGGTAGGAGGGAGTCTGCCTTTTTGTGGCTCGCTGTCTTTCCCCAGGGATGGGGTGGGGGCAGTGAGTTGCTGTGAGCCTGTTTCTCTGTGGTGCAGGCTGGCTGTTCCTGCAGTCACCACCGGCTGCTGCTTGGTCAGTTTTTGGCTCCTCTGGCTAAAGGGAGCCTGTCCATCTCCAGCCTGGGACACCAGAACAGGGCAGCTTGAGCTGCCCTCCCTGCTGCCCTCTTGCTAGGAAAAGGCCCTCTCTTGTCTGGCTCTGACTGCAGGATGGGCAAAGACCCTCTGGGAATCCCCGTGGTGTTGCAACATGCTCCTGGCTGTGTTCCCACACCGAGCCGAGAGGCAGCCGCTGTCACCTGAAGAGCAAACCCTGCTGGTCCCCAGCAAGCACCCCAGCACCCTGTGGGGAGGGAGAGGGCGCTGCCCCAGCCTCCTGCAGGTGGTGGCATGGCCGTGGGGACACGCTGTCCCCTCCAAGGTGGCAGTGGAGATGTTTGTGATGGAGCCGGTGTGGCAGTGGGGTGGCTGTGGTGGTGTGGACGCTGCTGTGTGGCAGCTGCTCTGCACAGGTGTTCTCTGGGAGGCTGGGGAAGCATTTCCACCTGGAGAGAGCCCCTCTCAGTCTTTCTCTGTGTGGCCACTCATTCCTCCTGAGCCCAGGCCATTTCATTCCTTGCCCAGCCCTTCTGTAATTAAAGTGTCTGGACCAGCAGGGTTTTTTCAGTGCTCCTAAAAATAATGATGCTTCTGGTGTGCTGCAAATGGTCCCAGACCCGTGTGTGACACAAAGCTTTAGGAAAACAGTGGGGAGGGTCTCACAGTGGCCATTTCAAGGCTGAAGTGCCCCAGTGGAGATGGGGCTTTTGGGACGCTGCTGCAAAGAAAAAAAACCCGTGCTTTGTTGAAATGCAGAGCAGCTTTCAGGCTCGCTTTGCATGCAGCAACCAGTGAGCCTGAAGGATCGATGCTGCCAGGGAAAGATCAGAGCAGAGTCTAAAAGGCTGTTTCCTCCCCATCTGGCAGCTCCTCGGCTGGGGGGGCAGGAGCATGAGCTGGCAGCAGGAGCTCTCTCCTGGCACTTTGTAAAACCCAGAGCTCCCATGTCCAGCAGGGAGGCAAATACCTCTGCAACCCTCCCAGCCCTGCTGCGGGCAACAGCCGCCCTCCTGCTGCTTCACAGCACCAAGGGGTGGAGGGAAGGCTGCCCCACAACCCTTGGCCAGAAGCTGCATCTAAACTGAGCTTGTTATGGAACCTGTCACGGGCTGTCCTCCCTGCCTGCAGGAACACCTGCTGGCACTCCTGTGCAGCTCCTCTGGAATGGGAAAGGGGCTCAGTGCCACTGCAAGAGAGCTCGGCTCGGGCTCTCCTGCCTCTCTCCTGGATGGTTTGAGCTCTCCCTGAGAGCTCTCCAGCAGCACCAGGATAGTTCCCCACCTGCAGTGGTAAAAAGGGCTCAGGATGATGTCCCTGGGTGTCAGGTGGTGCTTATGGGCATGGCAGTGCTGGCCCTGGGAGAGCATTTTGGGATTTTTCACCACACCTGTATGGCCAGCACGGAGCCTGAGAACAGCCTGTGGCCCTGCCCTGTGCTGCCCTGGTCCCTCTGGCCCCAGGGACAGTGGGGCAGTGCCACCAGGGCCACCAGCACCGTGGCAGGCAGCGTTTGCCAGGACTGGCACTGCACAAGCCTTTACTGCTGATGGCCAGGAGGGGAAACGCAATGGGACACCTGGATGAAAAGATAACAGAGCTGGGTTTGGAGGGAGGGCTATGCCTCAGGTAGCCTCGCTTCTCCTTCAGCATGTTGGAAGTGATTTTTCTGGGAATATTCCTGGACTATGCCACAGAATGCTGACCATGAGCTGTAGGCAAATGCAGAGCAAAAGGGTCTCTGGGGACCAAGCTGTTCATTTTGGATTGTGCAAATGAAGAAATGCTGGTGGTTTAATAACAGGTGCTTCTCAGAGATATTTTGAGTGTCAGGCTCTGGCTGCATATGTGAAATATGTGCTTATATGTGTAGCTAGCATGTTGTGGCCAAGCATCTTCTAGCCCTTCATAATTCCTGAGCTTCAATGAGGATTGGTTGAAGCAGGAAAGCTGGTCATGGTGTGTGAACCTTGCTTGATGACTACACCACAAAATGCTGGCAGAAGTGCAGCAGAGCTGGGGGATGCTGCTGCTGCTCAAAGGAGCCATGCTGGCCTGGCTGGTGGATGTCTCTCCCAAAGATCCAGCCATTTCTTATCCCTCTCCAGAAAAGCCCCTCCTGACATTTCCTGACCTCCTGACATCTGAGGGAAAAATATTGTTTGTACATGGAGTGCTGGTTGGGAATGCCAGAAATATGGATTGCTCAGATGCAAGCCTCTAGGCCTTTTTTCTTCCTGTTTAGAGTAGTATGGGACTTGATTTCAAACAAACAAGCAAATAAACAAAACAAAACCCGACTTATGCTGAAATGTTTGAAAGAGGAAACCCATGGTAAATATACTTCAAATTACTTACTAATTTGATTTTGTGGGTGTCTCTTTTTCTGAATGAGACTTCCAGTACCCAAATCCTTTCAAGGCTGGAGAGCTGGTCCAAAGTGTGATGGGACTCTCCTATTCCTCATGACCTAAATCAGTGACCCAAAGCATAATATTTTTTCTAGAACCATCTGTTTTCTCTTCTTGCCAAGGGGATTTCACAATGCCTGATTGCTCTGAATAATTGTACATGTGCAGGGATATGACTTGCCACAGGGATAAAAATTAACTGGACAAGGACAGGTGGATGCTCCTGAGTTTTCTGAAGAAACTACTACCCTGTAGAAGGAGACAGTGAAGAACCATGCAACTGCGAAATATTTTATGCCCACAATGAATTTTTTTGAGCCTACATATTTTAAAAGGAGACAAAACTACACTTAGGAGCTGTCTGGGATAAACAGAGTAGGTACCAAGTCAGCCTGTGTTTTGACAGCCCCTTTATCTGATGCCTCCATGGCTTGCTTTGGAGCAGTGTGCAGCACAGGAGTGCAGATGTTGGGTGACTAATTCATGCTTCAGCTGGATTTCAGTGACCGTGAATGCACATCTGTTTCAGATCAGCCATCCACTGAACGGCCTGCAACAAGGTGCTGCTCCTCTCCACAAACATCATGCTTGCATTGTGTTCACTCTGGGCTTGTAAGCCGTGGCTGCAGCTCACATCTGGGGAGGGAGAAGGTACCCAGGCACTGTGATCAGGGGGGCAATGAGTGTGGTAGTAAGAGCTTTTTTGTAGCATTAGCAGGATTCTCAGTGCAGACAACTTCCTTTTAAATCTGTCGTCCTACAAGAGACTTGCTTTTTCTTGTTCAATTCATCTGCTCTTATCACCCTGCTCTCTGATTTGCTCACTTTGCTCACTGTGTATCCTTTTCTTAATCACAATACCAGGGAGTGGGGGGGTTGGAGGCAGACCAACAGCTCCTGGTGAGAAAGTGCCATTGACATGAAACCATCTTGATAAATTCTCAGTATTCCTCTTCCAGACCAATAATCCTACTACAGCCTGGATAAATAAAAGCCAGTGGAGGAGTGGGCTTGGCTCCACCAGTGTCTCTTTGAGGAGCAGATCCATGTCATGGCTGTGGGATGGTACCCATTGCTTCCCCCTCCACCTCCCTGTCCCTGCATGACATGTCCCTACCCTAGTGAGGAGTCAAAACCTTTCACAGCTGAGCTTTGGTGGTTTTTCCTTTCAGGGGTGTGGGCTTTTCCTGAGGAAAATCAGCTCAGCTTCTTGTACTTCCCAGTGAAGCCGAGGCATTGACGTGCTCGTTTTCCTCTCTTCATAGAAACATTTTAAAGCATCATTTCATTAAATTAACCCAGCTTGGAGAAGCGTGGTATAGCAAAGGCTCTCCTTGAGGAGAAAATACAGCTTTAATAACCGAGGATCTGGCTTTTATTGGCTAGTAAATTTGAGAATGTAGTACTGAGCATGCTCAGGGTTTTGTGGGGTTTTTTTTCACTCAGCATCCCTTTGTACTCAAAGGCATCTGTTCTGTAGGTTTATGCACTGTTAACTAACTGCAAACCTCTTTAGCAGCTCCTCTACATTGCTGGAAAATCCTGAGGCAGGACAAGGGCAAGCAGGGCTGTCATGCCCGATGAGTGATGCTGTAAATGGAGTGAGAAAGGCCCTTGAAGGGGAAGCCGTCAAAGCTGACCTAGTGGGAAAAGAGCAGAGGGACACGTTTCCTCTAGAAGCATGCCAAGAGAGCCAGGCTTCGATGCATATGGGGCCCTTTCCAGTTTTGGGAAGGTGCAAAGTAATGCACTGTGGAAGGAATGGCTCCAAAATCATTAATTACAGGCTGCCCTTCTGGTGCACCTTATGAGCAAGTTACTGTTAAGACTAAGGTTTTGCCAGGGCTGGAGATCATTTTGTGCAGATTTCTGATGTGCAGTAGATGCTTGGGAGGACTGTGAGCAGACGAGACTGTGAAATACATAGCTTAGAGTGATTTTAAAAGCATAAAAATATTTTTTCAACATGATGAGGGGATAGTAGATTTCCCTGTCCTCTCCTGCTCTTACCCTGAATTCCAGTGAGCGAGTGAGTGCAGTGTAATTTTGAAATGGGAAACACTTCTGCCAGCTGTGAGGCAGAATGATGGGGTTTAATTAGATTAGAGGAACAAGAAAATGCAATTGAACAAATAGGTTTTCAACAAAGGGAAGGAAACATCGTGGTAGCTCAAGGGGGTAGGTGCTAGCTCACTGGTACCATCTGAACCCATCCTGGCTCAGATGACTGAACTAGCGTGTCACAATTCGACACGAAAGGACCACACGAGGACATAGGGATGATCAAAGCAGGAAAAGGGACGAGTTCATTTACAAAACACAATTTTATACATTTCTTACGTGCCTGTGGATTGGAGGATGGAATCCCACCTCTCAAACCACATTGGTCAAGCCAACTGTCAATCAACGCTCTCCTCGTCCCTAAAAATATGTGAACAATGAAGGACAGTTAGCAAAACAAAGCTATTGTTTATAGTAGAAAGTGTGAGAAAGTAACAATGCTGACTCCAGTATGAAAGACAAATCAGAAGGCTTAGAAAAGTCTTCAAAAACAGAGCGACACTAGAGGATTTGTACATGGAAAACATCCCTAGCCATAACAAAATGGGCTCACCACCTGCATCTTCTTGATAACCTGATCATATTTTTGGGGCAGGAAAATTTGTCACCTCTGACTGGCCTCACTTAACGCAGCTTTCCTTTTTGCCTCTTCAGGTCGAGGATGTTTGGGACGTGCCTGGTGGGAGCGGCCATGTCGCGAGTGACTCCCGCACGCGCCTCCCCAGCCAGCTTCACTCTCCTGAGCCTTGTCCTGGTGCTGCTCTCCCACGTGGAGGGCACACGGGCAGAGAGCCCCAGTGAACTGCCCGCCAACGACACCGAGGAGTGTGCTGGCTCCTACATCTGCAAAAAGGGCGTGATTCTACCCATATGGGAGCCCCAGGACCCCTCCTTTGGGGACAAGATCGCTCGGGCGACGGTGTATTTCGTGGCCATGGTGTACATGTTCCTGGGAGTGTCCATCATCGCCGACCGCTTCATGTCCTCCATCGAAGTCATCACGTCCCAAGAAAGGGAAATAACCATCAAGAAGCCCAACGGCGAGACCAGCAAAACCACCGTGAGGATCTGGAACGAGACCGTCTCCAACCTCACGCTGATGGCCTTGGGCTCGTCCGCGCCGGAGATCCTGCTGTCCGTGATCGAGGTGTGCGGCCACGGCTTCACGGCCGGGGACCTGGGACCCAGCACGATCGTGGGGAGCGCTGCCTTCAACATGTTTGTCATCATCGCAATCTGTGTCTACGTGGTGCCGGATGGAGAGATAAGGAAGATCAAGCACTTGCGAGTGTTCTTCGTTACAGCGGCCTGGAGCATCTTTGCCTACACTTGGCTTTACATTATTTTATCCGTGTCTTCTCCTGGGATTGTGGAGGTTTGGGAAGGCTTGCTCACCTTCTTCTTCTTCCCCATCTGTGTGGTGTTTGCCTGGATAGCCGACAGGAGGCTTTTATTTTACAAGTACGTCTACAAGAAATACCGAGCTGGCAAGCAGAGAGGGATGATCATTGAGCACGAGGGGGACCGGCCCTCCTCCAAGGCCGACATCGAGATGGACGGAAAGGTGGCCAATTCTCACGTGGAGAACTTTTTGGACGGGACACTGGTGTTGGAGGTGGACGAGAAAGACCAGGACGATGAGGAAGCCAGGAGGGAAATGGCCCGGATCCTCAAGGAGCTGAAACAAAAGCACCCAGACAAGGAAATCGAGCAGCTTATAGAGCTGGCCAACTACCAAGTGCTGAGCCAGCAGCAGAAGAGCAGGGCCTTCTACCGCATCCAGGCCACTCGGCTCATGACCGGCGCCGGCAACATCCTGAAGAGGCACGCGGCGGACCAGGCCCGCAAAGCCGTCAGCATGCACGAGGTCAACAGCGAGGTGGCCGAAAACGACCCCATCAGCAAGCTCTACTTCGAGCAGGGCACCTACCAGTGCCTGGAGAACTGCGGCACCGTGGCGCTGACCATCGTCCGCCGCGGAGGAGACCTGACCAACACGGTGTACGTCGACTTCCGCACCGAGGACGGCACGGCCAACGCCGGCTCCGACTACGAGTTCACCGAAGGGACCGTGGTCTTCAAGCCCGGGGAGACCCAGAAGGAGATCCGCGTCGGCATAATCGATGACGACATCTTCGAGGAGGACGAGAACTTCCTGGTGCACCTCAGCAACGTCCGCGTGAGCAGCGAGGCCGCGGATGAGGGCGTCCTCGAGGCCGGCCGCGTCTCAACGCTCGCCTGCTTGGGGTCACCGTCCACCGCCACCGTCACCATTTTCGACGACGACCACGCCGGCATCTTCACCTTCGAGGAGCCGGTGACACACATCAGTGAAAGTGTGGGAACCATGGAGGTGAAAGTGCTGCGCACCTCTGGAGCGCGAGGAAATGTTATTGTGCCCTACAAAACCATCGAAGGCACGGCCAAGGGTGGGGGAGAGGACTTTGAGGACACCTGCGGCGAGCTGGAGTTCCAGAACGACGAGATAGTGTAAGTCAAGGTTTTATTTGCTTCTTACAGTCTCTGTTTTTTGTGAAACGAAGGGCACTCAGCTACCAGAGCTGCACTGGAGGTGGTTTGGGTGCCAGTGCAGTGCAATAAGCCATGAGTGGCCTTAGGTGCTTTGGGGAGCCTGAAGCACTGCCTCCCTGCCTTGCCAGCAGACTGGAGAGTGGTGCCTGGTCAGAGGTGCTCCAGCCTTCCAGCAGCAGGGAGGTAGAGCTGAGCTGGGATCTCTCCAGCCTCAGCTCTGCAGTGGGGCAGAGAACAAAACCGAGGTGGCTGTGACCACACAGGCATGGGGGTGTGTTCTGCAAAGGGCTTAAACTGAAGGTGTGAATTGTGGTATCTGCTTCCTCTTTCCTGTGGAAGCTCAGAGCATGTGTTGCTTGGTCACAGCCTATCCTACTGACGCTCTGCTCAGGGCTTTGGTGAAGGTTGCTTCACCTCCTCCTGTTCTAAAGGGCGCAGGCCTGTGTCACTGTCCAATACACGTCTTGAAAAAGCATTGACATGCGGGGAAGCCTCGTGGTTAGGATGGAACTGTAGCCACATTCAGCTGCTTGCAAGTGAAAAACAAAAGGAGGCTGAAAGCTGTTGGAGGTTGCTCCTTGGTGTTGCTATTTGGATGGTGGGGAAATTATTAGTGCTGTAGCCTTATTACATTATGGGGAGAACATAAATTTGCTCAGTAAATCATGGTGGAAAGGATCTTTCCTTGGGTATGTCACGAAGACATTTCCTTGCCCAGCTGGTGCTCTGGGAGGAGTAAGGGTTGGGAGCTGTGTTGTTCCAGCCTGAGGCTCTCCCTGCAGTGAATCCTGTGTTTGCAGCCAACAGGGACTAAGTTCTGTAGCACAGAAACACCGCATGGAACTGAAGGAAGCGACTGATAAAGGGCACTGCTGCGTCAAGGGAGAGCTAAATTGTGGCTTGGGTGTTATTTATTGTGCTGCTGGTCTCCTGGGAGCTGAGACAAACCGTGGCGAGGGCCCAGGGTAGCCCTTGTGTTCTGTCACCTGTATCTGCTGCGTCTGCACGGGGAGAATGAAACTTCTTCATAAAACTTCTGGAAGTAGATGGTGGGGGGGGAAAAAGGGTGATTTGTAGTTCTCAGGCAGGATTTATACCAGTTGGGATTTTGACTTCCCAGGAAAAACGGAGCAAAAACTTCTCAGCTCTACAATCTGGAGCCCACAATAGGTATGTTGCCCAAACAAGGGTCAAGAGCACGTGGCTCCTGACTCCTGAATGATAAATGCAGTAGAGAGGAATGCAGCTATTTGAATCGTTTTTTCTATCATTTTGGGAGAAGCAAGGAGTTGCCTGCAGAGGTGCAATGAACTAGGCTATAATGATATCTCCCAGAGGCTCTTTGCTTTTTATCCAGGTCACTCAGCACTAGCAAAACTGGACTAGTGGTGGTTAGACTTTGTGCCCAGCTCCTATGGGATGTGGCATGTTCATGGCAGGGTGCCCAGAGGGGCTTGGATCAGCCTTGCCTTGGATCCACCACTGTGGGCAGGGTCTCTGTGCTGTCCTTCATCCAGGACCTGTGTCTGTGCTGCCTCTTGGTGTGCTTGGGCTGTGATGGGGAGTTCTCCCTGGCACTGCTGTGCCTGCTTGCCTCAGCTGGTGGCCTTCCCTCCTCTCAGCTGTTCCCTGCTGGCTTTTGCCAACAGCCCCAGTAACCAAGGGGTGTGCTGGGAGCCAGCTGACCACATCCTGTGGGGATGCAAGAAACAGGGGAAAGCAGCTTTCTTAGAAACCCCAGTGTGCTTTTTCTGTGCAGATTGCCATTGTGTCTCTGTTGCCTTTAAACTCTCTCTCCCAGGAGCCACAGTGAGTGATGGCACCTCAGTACCACAGCCTGGGGCCAGCCTGGGCGTGAGGAGGTGGTGGCTGCAGGGACAGATGTTGGCCAGGGGGCTTTCTCCATCCAGGTGGGAGAGGACACTGACAGAATGAAACCAGTGGTGCATATTCCAATCCTGAAAGGCAGGAGGTATTAATCTAAAACTTGGCTGCTGCAGTCCATGTTCAAGTGCTGGGTGGTGCAGTCTTGACTGACAGAAGATTTCCTGCAGGTTCATGATTTACCTGGGCACAAGTTTAGGAAAGCCCTGCAGCTCAGAGATAGAGCACTCCTGATGCTGAGCTGCTGCTTACAGGCATCCTCCCTTGGAAGAATTTGCTCCAATAAAGAAGCTATACTAGCACAATATGTGGATTATGGAGCCAAAGACTTTTTTTTTCTCTGTCGTTGCTTGATAGTGCTGTACTTCAGTTAAGCCACGGTTCTGTGGAATGGTGCAATTCCCCAGCACATTGGATTCAGTAAAGTTCTAAAATTCCAGGTTTTCCCATGCTCTGATGGCCAAGAGTTGTCTTTGCTGCCCTTTCTAGAGGTCTTTAGTGCCTCTTCCGTTCTGCCATTCAAGTCTGAATGAACCAGTGATAAAAGTAAGATGTGTTTTTCTGGGGCAGTAATAACAAAGGTAGGGCAGTACAGGGAGACATGGGAATGAAAGAAAAGCATGCACAAGCCTCTGTTATTAGAGGGCTGGCTTGCTGGTAAGTCCCAGTAAAATTAGAAAGCTCTGGGAGGGCCCTGATCTTGTGGAGACCTTCCTCTGGTTCCCAAAAGGCCTAATTACGTAACATGTTGTTTGTTTGCAGTGCCCAGAGAGAGTTCCCCATTTTGCAATCTGTTGATGTCCCCCCTTCCCAGAGTACACAAAACAGCAGAAACTGCTGAGGCCATGCTGCTCTGTTGCATTTAAACAAACACCTCGTTCTGCTGCTACCAAAAAAAAGATGTGTGATGGAGATGATGTTGGTCCTCCTGTAGAACATTTAACTCAGCACTGCCTCTTGGGGTGGTGCCTCTCTGCTCCGTGTTCCTGGAGCACAGCTTGTGTGTCCAATATTAGCATGTGAAAGAAACAGCTTTTAAAGGGCGTTTGCATGGCACATTGTTCCAAGCTTCAAGGGAAAAGGTGTCTCACTGGGGTCTCAGCTAGGTCAGTCTCAGTGCTGCTGCACAGGCAGCTGAGATATCAGTGTAGGTGCTGTGATTTAAAGTGCTTCCCTCTGGGCCCACCCTCAGCAAGGTGGCTCCAGCCTTGTCTTGCCTCTCCATTAGGGATTAAAGCTTTCTGCATGAGAACATGGAGGAGATGAGCAGTTGTAGGCCCTTCCTGCCCTCCCTCCATCTACTACAGCTACTGTGATCATAGAGGAGGCCACTGGTTCATCCAGCCAGTGTATTTTTATCTCCTGACTGAATGCTAAATAATTCAAAGGAAGTCCAGCTTCCTATATTAGAGGAGGAAGCAATCCTTCCCCTGGCTGAAATCCCATCAGCTCTTCTCCTTTCTGTCTCAGAGCATCAGGAGGAGCACCTCTTCCAGATGAGACTGCAGAGCTCCTTGAACACAGTGTGTTCTGTCCTGTTCAAAACCCACAGTTCTCCTAGGGATACCAGTGCAACTAGAGGCCTGTCACAATCTGTGCTCCAGATGTCACACATACACCCCCCAAAAGGAAAGGTTTTACTACATTCATGTCAGTGAGGAAGATTGTGCACATGGGCAACCAGTTAAACTCATATTTCACCTCTGCTGTCACACCTGTAAATGCCTGGAAAAATCTTATGTCAAATGATCTTGCTGTTCATAATACAGAGTTTAGTTGTGTTTATAAAACATGTTTGCTGCAGGTTTAGGAAATGACACTCTTTGCCCTCTGAATTTGACTTGTCCAAGTCAGTTTTGGCATTTCTTTGGAAGCATAGATATAGGAGCTGAATACTAACAGCGACACAAAGATCAGCTACATCCTCTGATGTTTTTTTGGGAAAGTGTCCCCAGAAACCACATAGGCTCCCTCCCAAGAGCCCTTTAAAAATATCAATGTTAATAAATATAGATGGTGGCAGGAGGGGAACTAAGTGGTACTGCTTTTTTAAGTGCCCCTTTTCTTTTCCAAAAAGAAGCTGGGTCAGATATTTCTAAAGAAACAGCAAAAATAATATCCTGACTCATCCCTGGAACCCCACTATATCCCTTTTTCTTCTGTGGCCTGCAGCTTCAGAGGGAAAAAGTAAAGCCTCCAGCACGAGCAGCCTTGCAGTAGGATGTGGTTGAGGTGCAGGATGTCTTCTGATGTGGCAGAGAGAATGCTGTAAACCAGGCTGGAAGGGAAGCAAACCAACATTCCCCTTTTGAGGTTTCACTTGTTGAGTACATTCTCTTCCTCTTTGTGTCCTCCCTTTGTCCAGCTGGGCCAGTGTGCATCCCCTGGCTCACAGCCCCAGCTAGCACAGGGTTAATGTCTGACAGCACAGCCTGGGATATCAAAGAAGACCAAACAAAGATTCAACTCGTGTTTGGCCTGCTTCCAGAGCCCAGCATGGGGCTGGCAGAGGATTCTCCCCTCGCCACTGGAACTCTTGCCTGGCCCAGTGGGATCTGCAGGCAGTACAGATATGGTCAGCTGGATCTAGGGCTTGGATCCTCACTCCAGTGGGATCTGCAGGCAGTACAGATATGGCCAGCTGGATCTAGGGCTGGGATCCTTGATCTAGTGGGATTTGTAGGCAGTACAGATATGGCCAGCTGGATCTAGGGCTGGGATCCTTGATCCACTGGGATTTGTAGGCAGTACAGATATGGCCAGCTGGATCTAGGGCTTGGATCCTCACTCCAGTGGGATCTGCAGGCAGTACAGATATGGCCAGCTGGATCTAGGGCTGGGATCCTTGATCCACTGGGATTTGTAGGCAATACAGATATGGCCAGCTGGATCTAGGGCTTGGATCCTTGATCCAGTGGGATCTGCAGGCAGTACAGATATGGCCAGCTGGATCTAGGGCTTGGATCCTTGATCCACTGGGATTTGTAGGCAATACAGATATGGCCAGCTGGATCTAGGGCTGGGATCCTTGATCCACTGGGATTTGTAGGCAATACAGATATGGCCAGCTGGATCTAGGGCTTGGATCCTCACTCCAGTGGGATCTGCAGGCGGTACAGATATGGTCAGCTGGATCTAGGGCTGGGATCCTTGATCCACTGGGATTTGTAGGCAATACAGATATGGCCAGCTGGATCTAGGGCTGGGATCCTTGATCCACTGGGATTTGTAGGCAATACAGATATGGCCAGCTGGATCTAGGGCTGGGATCCTTGATCCACTGGGATTTGTAGGCAATACAGATATGGCCAGCTGGATCTAGGGCTGGGATCCTTGGCAGAAGCATGCAGTGTTGCTGCTCCATCCAGTACAGATCCCTCTTATGGGAGGTGGCCCTGGCCAAGGCCCACAGCAGGAGTCTGAGCAGGAGTGTTGCACCACGCTGAGGCACGAATGGTGCTTGTTTCCCTTTCGAGGAGGAGAACTTCTCTGGGCTTGACATTATAATTTCTTTGGTTCCTGAAAGCCAAAAGCTAGTTGTCGTCTCTTCAGAGAGGAAGATACAGCTCTAACAGGGCCAGCTGTCTTTTCTTTTTCTCCTCTTCATTCAAACAATGCTTAGTCTTTCCTGAGTGCTGTTAAAATACTGGCCTTAGTATCTCCCAGGCATGGGCATCTCTCTTGCACTGCTCTTGCCTCAGCTGCGTGGTCCTCTGTTAGGAGACAGCACAGGAATTAGGCCATGTGATGCCCACAGATCTGCTGGAACCCTGGGCACTGAGAATTTCAGGCTTTCTGTGCTGATAGGCACTGACCCCCAAGCAAACACTGCATTGACCTCAGGCCATGGAGAAGGCTCCCAAAATTAAGTGATAGCACTGGGATTGTAGGTGTGGAGTTTGAATAGAAGTGTGTGATAGCACAGGGTGGAAAACTCAGAGTTTAAGGTTGTAGACTATAGTAATATATATACAGCAAGATGGAGGTTTTAGGGCAGAGGCCAGTCCTTCTTTTTCACCTTCTTCTCCATGGGTCTGGGTGGTGTTTTGTAATTAGATAGAAGAGTCCTCATTGCAGGCCAGGGGTGGTTGGTTATAGGGTTAAAAGTAAAAATAATTTAGGTGTCATTCACAAATGGACAGTTTATCCTTAAAAGGCCTTGTAGAGAGATAGAGATGACTCAATTTTTGCTTTGTTAGCTAGAAGTGCTGTAGAACTCACAGTCTGTGAGACTGTAATACAGATTATTAAGAATTAATAAACATCTGAGTCCGAACAAGAAACACCATCTTGAGCATTTAATCCCGACTGTGGCAGAAAAGAAGGTAAAAAGCAACACAGACCTTCCCCTCTGTGCTGTGCCCAGGACATGGCAGGTACTGAAAAACTCATTGCCAAGTGAGCTTTTGGGACCACGTCAGCTCTCAAGCCCCTGAAGGGGAAACTCCCAGCCGTGTCCCCGAGTGTCCCCAGCTTCATCCACTGAGGGTGCTCCTGTGGCACGTCCTGGGGTGCTGTGGGACAAGGCCTGCCCCTGGCTCCCTCAGGGAGGGTGAGCACGGCATGCAGACTGTGCCTGTTTGCCCAAATAAGTCAGGAAATCCAGGAACTCGATGGCATGGTGTCCCCTGTGGAGGGGATTAGGCAGTGAGGTCGTGTTGTTGGGCAGAGGAGTTGTCACTGGGGGTGAGTGGTGGGGGGAGAAGGGTGAGGGCAAGAGTTTGCTGAAGAGCTGACACAGTTTTTTTGTCCTTGAAAAACCAATGTTTCCTTATTTGTAATGAACTGTTGTTGGCAATTTACTGCTGCCAGCTGCATCTCTGTGGTTGATTAAGAGAGCTTGGAGCTTAAATATGTAATAACTCCCTGAAAGCCATTGAGAGGTAGTTATTAGCTTCATCAGGGCCTGTGTACACATCCGCTGCACTCCTTTATGGAAAGGCTACCTATTAAATGCATTGTAGAGATTCACAAAATGCAGGATCTGGGCTTGTTTTAAGAAATGAGAACAGCAGCCCAGCAAAGCTTGTTGGCACAGGAAAGTTACCCGGAGTGAAGCACTGCTCCACAGCTCCCTGATGGGGAGACAAGAATAGGGGTGGGAGAAGTCCTGTCCCTTTTTGCTGACCCTTCTTTCCCTGGCATGTCCTGGAGCACAGCATTGGCACCAGCAGGTTTTTACAGCAGCACAGGCACCCATCCCTCTGCCAGCTGTGCACACAGGGTCCATGGCTGTGGCAGGTCCTTGAGCAGGGAGAGGTAATTCATTGGTGTGCAGGGTCCCAGTGCAATGGAGTTCAAGCTGGGCATCTGCCTGGGGAGCAGACTTCTTTTCTCTGCCACCCTGCCCTTGGGTCTGCACTCAGTGCATGGCACTCGGTGTTCCTCCAGCAGCAGGGCTGAATCCCTGGGCTCAGAACGAGAGTGGCAGAACAAAAGGCAGGCAGCTGACCACAGCCAGGATCCAACATCTGTACAGACAGGCAGAGAAACATCTGCTGCCATCCAAAGGGAGGAGAAGCTGGGCCTGGCAGACTGAGCCAGAAGCAGCCCTTCCTCAGAGGGAGAGGCTGACCTGGAGGCATCATCCCTCCTGCTGCAGGCCAGTGAGTGTGATCAGCCAGCTCTTTGCTCCCAGGGGGATGTGATGTGGCCCTGCCCTTGTCAGATGCAGAATCTTCCATGTCTGCATCTGGCTTCTGTGTGCCCCCACTGGCTCTGCTCACACCAGGGACAAAATCATCCACTAGCAAGGACACGCACATCACTGCCGTGCAAGGGGAAGGTCACCTATCCCTTCCCTGGTCTCTGCTCCTGCCCTGTTCTCCAGCACCACAGGGGAACTGTTTCAGTTTAACCTTCACAGTCTGGGCTTGCTGAACCACCTGTGTTTTCCCAGTGCTCTCAGATGAGGAGCTTTGGGCAGCAGCCTCTCACAGCCACAGTGTTTGCCACGGAGTGTGCATGGCCTGGCTGCACTGGGACCATGGGCTGTGTCCTCCTCTTTGCAGTCCTGAGCATGGCTGGAGCTGGGGTCAGTCCTCTGCAAGTCCTGAGTGCCAGTCAGCCTGAGGACATCTTGGGAGCTATCGAAAAACTCTGCTAATGAAGTTTCTGACAATGACATTAGAGGCACTGTGCTGGTTTCCAAGAATGGCAATGCTGGATCCTGGGTGACAACAAACAGTAACAGCATTCTCTGTTTTAAAAATATCTTAGTGTAAGAGAGAAAATATTCCCACTGCTGTGTAAGTACGAGGGTGACCAGCATGAGCCTCCTCTGCCCAGTCCCTATATGGCTCCATTTCCATAATGTCTGGACTGCTTCCTACACAATCAAAGCAACAATCAGATGTGTCTGGCAGTGAGAAACAAAGCCATAACAAAGAGCATGGCTGGATCCCTCTGAACGGGGTGCTGGAAGCAGGGAGATGGAACTGATGGCATGTCCCTGCCCCCTCGGAGCAAAGCCCTTTCCAGGGAAAGGTCCCCTCATGGCTGGGGACAGGGATGGGGCCCAGCCGAGTGGAGTCCAGTGCAGAGATTCTACCTTTTGGATTCTTCCAGGGATGGTTTAACTTTTAATGGCGTTATTATCAGGAAGCTTCTTTGGAGGGCTTGGGTGATTCCTCTGGTTATTTGCTCCCCTTAAAACACTGGTGTGTGGTAGTCACACGCTGTGCTATTTTGGGGTCATGCAATATGGCTCTAATTCAGCTCCCTGCAGGACACCCTTGTCCCAAGGGCCAGATGCTCTGTCACCAGGTGGCAAGGCTGTTGTCTCGCTGGCTGGGACATGAGAAGGGCATGAAGACAAAAAAGGGGTTGATTTGCTCAGAGTTCTTTTCCAAACTTGGTTGCTTGCCTCCTAGTAAGAAACTCGTTCTGAGACGTGCTTGCACGCTCCTGGTTTAAGTTGTCAGTGCACATGATCCCAAAGAACAAGCCAGCTATACGTGTGTTTTTGCAAGCAGTTTGGGTAGAACTCCATGGATCCAGGAGCGCTCAGCAGCCCCCAGAACTGCCCAGCAGGCTCTCAGCATCCCCCCTGCCTGGCCTTCTGCCTGGCCCTTGCCCTCCCATCTCTGTACTGCTCATGGGGCCGTGGCTCATGCCCCGACACCTCTCCTCTGCATCCTGGGCTGTGCTGTGACAGGTGACTTGTTCTGGCTGTGCCTCTGGACGAGGGCAGGCAGCACTCCTGGCTGGGGGCTGTGGGCACTGTGCTCCAAGGGGCTGTGTGTCCCCAGCACGGCCCTCCCTCAGCCCTCAGCAGCCCAGGCTCTGCACAGCTCTCACAGAAACTCGCAGCCCTGTCACAGCCTGTAAGGCAGGGAAAAAAAGCCAGCCCTGCAGGGAGCCTGGGATGAATCGAGCTGCAGAGAGCAGGGCAGAGACGCCCTGGTTTCATTGAGGAGGCTTGATCTGAAACAAAACCTGTTACTTTGGCTCAGGCAGGTGGGGAGCAGGTTTTACCTGGTGCTGCAGGCTGCGCAGGAGCCAAGTGTTTGCTTGGTTCAGTAGATTTCCATTCACATTTTAGGTTTGGTTATTGAAATTTATCCTCCTCCCTAGTGACTGGGTATGTGACAGGACCTAGGGGAATGAGGTATCACCCCTACACAGGGCAAAAATAATGTAAACATAGTCAGGATCAATGCCCCAGGCACATATCATCCTGGGAATAAGGAGGGAAGAGTAGCAGGAGATTTACCTGACTCATGAGCTCTCTGGTGACCTGGAACTCAGCAAGACTCATACAAAAATCTGAAAATGGGTCAGTTTAGTAGGGAGGATTGTAACAGAGGAGTGTGGGAGGGTTGGGTCAGAATCAGGCTGCACATGAACTGGGCAAGAATTAGATGGGAAGGAGAAGTTCTGGACATTCATGCCTTAGCAATGCAGAGGAAAAAGGGGAAGGGAGCTGAATAACAGGTTCTGCCAAGCAGCAGGTCCCTCTGTGGTGTCTGTGACCATGAGGCCTCCCTGTAGGACAGAGGTGACACAGAGTGCCTGTCCTCAGCCCACAGGGCACAGAAATCCAGCCTCGTGCTGTTGAGGGACTGCATGGGGGGCTCTGAGCAGCCCCTCTGGAAGGTCTCCTGGACAAGGGGTGGCATGTGCAGGCAAGCTCAGCAGCTGCCTTCAGAAAGCAGCTCAGCCAGATTAGGTCTGCTTTTGTACCTAAAAGAGCCTAGAATAAATCAACACGTTATTTGTAAGTACCTCAAAGATAACAAGGAGATGAATAACAGCCAGCATATATTTGTCAAGAACAAATCTTATCAAGCCAACCTAATTTCCTTTTATGCCAGCCTTTTGGGTAGGGTAGAGGCAGCCTTGTCATATCACTGAGCTTCAGAAGAGCTTTTAATGTTGCCTTGTTTTAGTGCTGTCACAAGCAAGCCCTGGCTAAATGGGCCACTGGGGTGATGGGGTCTAATCTGTCTGGAAAGAGAAATGTGTCACTGGATGGGGGTGAAAAGGTGCTCAGGAGGTGCCTGTCCTGAAATGGAGCCTGCTGGGCATGGGAAAGAGAAAAATGGTGTTTTAGCCTGCAGGTGGAAAGAGAATTGAGTCTGAAGGTGTTACCAGAGATGGGGATTTACAGAGATGTGAATTAGCCTGGACAGAAGCAAGGCACTGTGAAGTGCTTGTGTAAGAACAGTCGTAAACAAAAATTCAAGTGTGAGGGGAACAGCCAAGTCAGGGGGTGCCATCGTGGCCTGGCAGCCAAATCTGGGCTCACAACACTGTGCCCTTGCAGTGAATGAGACAGGTGCCACCCTGAAGATATCCAGGAGGAGGGTGACCATCCTCCTGCTCTCTCTCGGGGCAGTGGGTGGCCTCTGCCAACAGCAGGACACAGCTTAGGGGGCACTGCCCAAAAACTCACTGAAGGTACCAGGGTATTGTCTCCTTTAACACACCCTGGGTCAGAGGAGGCCTTGGGAACTCCTCCTGTCCTCCTGCTGTGTGCTAGCCAGGCAAAAGTGCTCATCCTGTGAGCTGCACTTCAGCCAGGGGGCCCCTTGTCCTGCAGGCTCCTCTGCCAAAAACCTGTGATGGGATAACGTGCAGAGCAACCTAGAGGTGGAGCAGAAGGGCCAAATGCAGGCGTGGAACCTGCTCAGCTTCCCCGTGGCCACCCACTGGGGGCCCCTTGCTCTCCAGGGATATCTGGGGCAGGGGCAGTGCCTGTCTCCTTTGCTAATAATGAGATGCAATCCAAGCTTCCCTGCAGGAGAGCCCTGTCCCCGAGGGGAAGAAGCAAGGCTGCGCAGATTAAGGAAGCTAATTACAGGGGAAGAGAGCATTGGTACTGAAGCCCCAACAGTAAACTTTGAAATCTAGATAAGGGAGCAGTGTTTAATTATATACAATTAAAACACCGTGTCTCAGCCCCCTGAGAACTGGCAGTCCTGGAAAGCCCTCACAAAGGTGCCAGTGAGCAGATCTGAACAGGCTGGGGGCTGTGCTTATCAAGCTTTACCTGGGAACCACACCTGAAGTGAAGAGCTAGGAACATTCCCTTGGACCACCACCTCCTTATCCCTGCACGATGTATTCCCTCTCCTAAAGCAGCTAATGGGAACCCAGTTCTTGGGAACACGAAGGGAGATTGCTCTGCTCTTACTTGCAGCTGGGCAAGACCATTGCAGGTACCTACACAAGGAGAGGCAGACCTGAGAGTGCAGGGAAAGTCAGAGAGGGTTGTAAATACTTGGTCTGAGAAACAACCTCTGTGCCCTTATAATAGAGAATAATCTCCTGCCCCTGTGCCTGCCAGCCAGGAGTATCCTGGAATCTCCAGGAGCACCATGCCACTGTTCCCCTTTGCTCCACAAATCCTTCAAAGTTACCTGAGGCTGTTTTCCTACAAGTTCCCTCTAGCCACTGGAGCAGCTGCCTCCCCTCCCTGCTCCTTTGCTGCACCACACACAGTCCCTGCCTCCTGATGCTCTCCCCTGTCGTCTCCAAGCCAGGAGGGCAGTTTGGCTTCCCTGTGCTCAGAGATTCCCTGTTCAGCTATTCCAGCTGAGGCAAAGCTCCGTGGACTGCAGCAGCAGCTCTCAGCCCACACTCATGCAGAATCTCCATGAGGAAAGGCTTGGATGGATTCATGTCATCTGACAGGTCAGAACTGCAGAAGCAGCCTCCAGTGATCCAAAATTCCTCTTCTTCAGCATCTTCAAACCCTTCAGGAAGGCTTTTAGTTCAGCTGCCAAAGGAAGTGGTTCCTGTTTTAATTTGTAAATGTAAAGCGCCAGAGAGCTTCTTCCTTCTGAAGGCAGTGGCTCTGACAAGCGCAGGTGGAAGCCTGGGGCTCCTCTCCCTCCATCCCTGTGGCCTGTTCCTGCTGAGGAGCACACCCAGTGCAGGTCTCTGGTTGTGCACCTGCAGTGGGAGCTGCAGGTTGGGCCAGGGTGGGGGAAATGACTGGAACTTCTGGCAAGGGGCCTGGCACCAACCCTGTGTCTGACAGAGGGGATCTGCAGCACTGGCTGGGGGTGGCCAGGCCCCTGGAGACTCTGCAGAACCCAAATAAGCAAGCACAAGAAAGATCCCAAACAGGTATCAGGTGCAAGGGGCACAAAGAGCACGAGGGGAATGGGTGCACAGAGAAGGGTGCAGAAGGCCAGAGATTCCTCCACTGACCCTGGAGGCACCAGCTCAGGCTGTTCCAGTGTGACTGCACCTCCATCAGGTTACCAAAAAGCACCAGACACCTGCAGGGAAGCAGGGGCTGAGGGAACCTTGTGTGGCTGTGTGAGTGTGGTGGGAGCCAAGCTGGGCACACTGGAGCCTCCTGCTGCAAGGGGTCCCAGCAGGAAAGGTCTGGGGTGGTGCAGTGGTGACTCCCAGAGTGGCTCCTGAATGCTCAGACAGCAAAGATTCCTTCACAGCCTTCTGGCTGGCCTTTGCCCCCACATTCTGCTCGTGAAGAACCTCTCTCAGTGTGCAAAGCCCATGAGTTACATCCGAGATGTTGTCACAAACAGCTTCCTTCCCTGGTGACACAGCTGCTGAAAATGCTACGAGACCCGAAAGTGATGCCCGTGCCACTGAGGTTCATTTTATTTGTCTGAGCCTTTCTGGTGATGTTTCCCTCTTCTGTGCCGAGAGCTAAAACCTCAGGGCATCCTTCACTCAGTGTATTTTAGGTGAAAATTACATTTCTTGTTGACTCCCGGGACTCCCAAGAGCTGTGGTGTTAAGAGAAATGCTAATATCTCGTGTGCCCTGTCTTGGCGTGCCAGGGAAGTTGCCATGCTTTGGGAGGAGAATTGCTCTCAGTTGTTAGTCCTCTAGAGCTGGGAGGAAGGGTGGAAGACTTAAGCTGCTCCTCAGTTCAAGCATTAGGAAGGAGCAGGTTGGCGTCGTACAAACACACAGATTCCCACAAAACACTCGCTAATGAAGCAGGCCAGCAGCCTGTCCTTCCAGTGATTTGTGGGGAGCTGGTAAAGGGCTCATCCTGGGGAGCTCATTACCCTGCTGAAGGAGTGAGTTTTGGGGAGAGGTGCTGGGCAGCTGTTAGCTGCCAGCTGTGAGGCAGGGCCAGAGGCTCGGCAGTGCTGGGAGGAAGCCTGGGAGAGGAGACTTCCATTGCCTGTGTGGGCACAGGGCTGGCTCACAGTGAGAATCCTTTCTCTTCCTGTGGCTGTGGGGCTCAGGAGGGGCCGATTTGCACCCCCAGTCTCTGCACTCTCAGGGCCAGGCTGATGTTGTGCTGGGGTCTGGAGTTTCTGGTGTGTGAAAGGGAGAAGAGCAGAGTCAGCAGCAGTGGCAAGGGAGAGCCACAGCGACCTGCTTAACCACACACACAGTGTAAACCAGAGGCCCTCTGGAAAATCACACTAAAATCTGGAAAGTCACACTGGAAAAACAGGCTTAAAAACCAGGCACTTGATCCTGTACATCAGAGGGAGCGTGGCACTGCTCAGCCACTGCTCTGCTTGACGGGCACAGTTCATTTGTCACCTGCAGCCTGTCACAGCTCAGCCAGCTCACCAACACCCCTGCCCTTTCCTCTGGCTGTGAGTAGATGGGCTCCCTCAGTGTGGGTTTATCTTCTTTTCTTCTGCCAGAGTCAGGAATAAATGCTCAGGAGACGCAGTTATCGTGTCCGGACTCAGATGTTTATTAATTCTTATCTACGTTACAGTCTCACTAACTGGGAGTTCTAGCTAACAAAGTGAAAAATGGCTCTAACTCTTTCCAAGGTCTGTTAAGCATAAATTGTCCAATTACGAGATGACACCTAAATTATTTTTACTTTTAACCCAACAACCAACCACCTGTGGCCTGCAATGTGGATTTTTTCACCCAATTACAAGAAACCACCCAAACCCATGAAGAAGAAGGAGAAAAAGAAGGACTTAGCCTACACCCTAAATCCTCCATCTTGCTTTGTACATATTACTATACACTAAAACCTTAAAATCCAAGTTTTCCAGGGTTCCAACAACTCAGGCAGCAACTGCAGCATCCAAAGGGATGCAAATACCTCAAGGTGCACAGGTACCTGAGGGCTGCACCTGCCTCAGCAGCTGGAGTGGGTGAAAGGACAACCTGGGAAATGCACTGTGGGGATGAGGTGGGCCAGGATAAAATATGAATAACTGGAAAAGGAGTGGAAGGAAAAGGTGAAAGAGGGGCCAAAACCACAATGGTTTGTATGAATGCCTCCTCTTAGCTGCTGCTGAGCACTTGAGAGCTGCAAAGTGCTTGGGTCATCCTCAGAGCCCCCCTGTCCCATCAGACCTTAGAGCAAGGTTGTGCTGCTCAGGTTGGCAGCAGGTGCTTTGAAAAAGCTGTCAAGTTTCATGTTCAGTGTGCTTGCAGGGAGAACCCTGGCTTGGCACTAGGCATCAAAGGTAAAAGCAGTGAGGAAAAGAGAATACTTCTAGCCTTGCCAAGAAAAATTGCTTGTCTGGGAAAGGAAGAACTAAATTGATCTGAATTTCCCTGCTATTCATCAGCGTTTTGGTGCCAGGGCAGTGCATGTGAGAGAGGAGAGAAGAAGGATAACATGAAGAGCTCCATATTTAATATTGTATTAATCTCTTCCCTCCCAGCTAGAGCAGAGGTTTAAAATTCCCTTCCTGTACATGAGGGAAAAATTTACTGATCTGTATGAGTGTTATTCTTATTTAGGGAAGAAAGATTTACCTTTCAGGAAATCTGCAACCTGAATAAACCAATTTGGAAGCCTAAGGAAATTAACTGAAGGTTGGGGTTGTCAGTCTTTTTAGTTATCTCTTGCCTCACAGAAGACTCGTTTTGCATTTTGAAGCAAACTTTCCTTGACTTACTCTGGAAACTTAAGCAGGGGGGGAGATGCATTTCAGGCCAAGTGTTTGGAGAAACCCTGCTAACAGCAACAGAAGGTGAAGCAACAACACTTCAGCACCTCAGCTTCTCCATATGAAAGCCCATACATTGGGAAGGATTACATTGTCAGGCAGCTTGTGCAACAGCTCTTTGCAAGTCAGGATTTGCTTCTGGCACCCCAGTTACGTGGTGGGAAATCCCACAGAGGAGCAGGTGGAAGTGCCAAAGGCACGTGCTGGTTTTGGACCTGGGGCTGGAGGTGAGGACGACTCCCCCAAGCCCCGTGGGGAGTGGGGAGCAGTGCCTGTCCTCCAGCCCTGGCTGGGTGCAGCACTCTTTGGTTTGTGGCACAGGCTTTACTCATTTATTTCTTCCTGAGCTTAGGCTCATGGGCTAATTAGAGGAGAGCTGGTGAGCTCAGCTAACGCATTTGAACACGGCTAGCTTTAGGCTTGCATTTGGGTCATTAAAAATGAACTGAAATGATGTTCTCCTTGCACCAGCTATTATGAGCAGGGGCCTTGATTTGGCAGCAGTTATCTCCCCAACACCACTGCACTAATGATTTTCAGCACAGGAAGAGCAGTGTGTCATTAACCCAACACAGCAGTGGGAACCTGCTGCAGGCAGAGAGGGACCTGAGAGCAGCTTATGGCACACCTCTAACAAAGCTGGGACTCACTGGATGAGTTCAAACCCTTGGAAGGCTGGGGGGCACCATGAGGGGAAGCTCTTCCCTCAGGGACCTGCTTCCAGGGGTGTGGGCATGCTGCAGTGGGAGTGAAGCTGGGTCTCCTCTCCTGCCTGCTGGCGTGTCCAAGCAGCCTGGGTGACCTTGATACCTGAGCAAGGTTTTCTTCATTCACTCCTCCTCCTTCTCTGCTGGCTGCAGGCAGGTTCTGGTTGAGATGGAGGCCATCAGTTTAGAACATAAAAGGCTGTAGGGAAAGGCTTGGTCTAAACTACAAATGCAGCGTGGCCAAAGCTGCTGGGGGTGGCCTCTAAAGATCATCTGGCTGAGCTCCCTGTGGGACAGAGGTCGTGTATGTTTGTTGGTTGTCATTCCTGCAACAGCAGAAACTGAGGAAATGTTAGCTTGAGGATTTCGCCCACAAGAACCTTGCTGCGTTTTCTCCTCTCAGTGAAAGTGAGGAAAACTGGAAACTCCGTGGAAGCATGCCTGCTTTCCATTTAAAAAAAAGCTGGAGGAGGAGGAGAAACCATACAGATTTGGAGGTGTTGTTGGCTTGTATTTTAGAGTAAACACCTGGTACGAAAGAAAAACCTCACTTTTGCCTCCTTCAGCCCCTGATGACAGAAAGCTGGAATGTAACACTAATGCTGAGTGACCTGCAGAGATTTACAATGCTGGGAGGGCTCTGGGCATCCTCCTGCTCTGGGGCTGCAGTCACATTGCTCCAGGTCCCACCGAGAGGGAGGGAGGTGGAGGTTTGCTTGCATGCTGTGACAGTGGAAATGGCTCACATTTCTTGAGCTGCAGAACAAAATTACCTCCAATTTCTTCCTCGGTCGCTGTGTGCCTTGTAGCAATGCTCTCCAGAGGTGGTTGCAGTGCAGGCATAAATAAAATTTGGCATGCACTGGGACTACACATACCTGGAGCCATAACTTAATGAGTTAAATCAGAGCTTTTATTATCTAATTTCTCATTGTCATCCAGTCTCTTGCATCTCTGTAGATAATTGATGTGGAGAATGGTTCTTGCCTTCTGGAAACTGGCTGCCTTTTGAAATGCTCCCATCAGAGATGGGAGGTTTCGGGCTCGTACTTTTTCTTCTCATTATCCTGTTAATATGCCTGACTCTGCCAAGTGGAGGAAGGGGAATGTACTGGCAGGGTGCAGGATGTGCCTTTGCCCTGGAGATGTGGGCACTGAGGCCTGGGGAACAGCTCCTGCCAGGTGAAGGGAGGACAATTCCTCCTTCTGCCAGAGGAGCTGTGGGGGTGGCTGCAGCCTGGTGGGAGAAGCCAGCTGAGCCATAGCTGGGGCTGAAAATGCCTTGGAACATGGGGTCTTGTGCTTTGCCTGCAGAATGTTGTGGACTTTGGGTTTGGAGATCAGTAGTATTGTAGAATTTTTTGTTGGAGGATAGTTTAAGAGAAATATTGGGCCCAGTAGAATGTTATGCTTACGCTTTTTCACTTTTGCTTGCTTTTAGTAAGGCAAATTCACCAGTTAGACAACCTAAAACAAATGTCTGGGTGGCTTTAGCTGTTGCATCAGGTTTAGGCACTGTATGTCTGTCCAGTACAACCCCAGAAAAGGCATTTTCCACCTGTCCAGTGGCTCATCCCGGCCTCTGCTCCTGCTGGGAGGCTCCAGGGCTGCTCTTTCAGCAAAGGAGCTCTTTTCAAATCTCAAAAAATCCCAGCTGCAAAGGCAGTGCATCTTTGAAGTCTAGAGCAGCATAAAAGACTGCAGATAACCTGAAGAGTTTTCCCCAGTAGCTAAACCCCTGGGTTGTATCTGCTGAGGCTGTCAAGAGAAGATCCCACAAATATTTGTAACAGATTCCTACCGAGGACGCCGCGCGTTCACATGAAAGAGCGGGCACGGCTGCTGCTGCAGCTGGGGAGGGTGAGCCTGCGTGCCAATACCTCTGTGCTCTTTTGGGACAGCTCCTTCTCCTTTCCAGCCTTGTGCCTGGCCATATCTGGCAGCTGAGCCTTTTGTTCAGGTTTGTCCTGGCCCGTTCCTGTGCCGTGTCTGGCGTGGCGCGTGTTCGGCCGCAGCACGCCGGGCAGGGAGCAGCCCATGCTGGGGGACAGAGGGGGCCAGGCTTCCCAGGGACGTGGCTGGCAGCAAAGGGGCTCTCACACAAGGCAGCAGCACCAAGATCTCTCCCTGCTATGCCTAATCCTCCTCTGAGGTTGTAAAACCCCTTCTTCCCACAGAGGCCTCTTGCCTTCCATCGCAGTGCCCCCATTTCCAGCTCAGCCTTCTCTCTGTCCTGCCATTCCAGTTTCCTCTGCTCATCTTCTGTGTGATGTTCTCAGGGTCAGGAGACTTGTGCCCTGCCTCAGACCTTGGGTCATTCTGCCTAAAATGTGCTGTGGGTACCTGCACAGGTGAAATGCTGCTCCTGGCTTGGCCTTGCAGCCTCCCTGCAGAGAGGACGGGTGTCTGCCAGGCAGCCAGTCCCCAGATGCCACAAAAGAATAAATGCGCTGTGTTTTACTGGGATATGAATCAGGATACCCCTGTGGGCTGCAGTGGGATGCAGGGGGATGTGCAGTGGTGCATGTGAGTCCAGCCTGGTGCTGCCTGCAGGATGAGCTCCTGCTGGGAATGCACCAGCACTGGTTAGATAAGCCCAGTAGTGCCTCTGATGCAGCCCACACAAATAATAACCACCAGCAAAACCCCCTCTTGGGGGGGTTCTCTTTCAAACTACAGTTCTCAAGCCTGTATATCCCTATTTGCCAGCACTGCAGGGAGGTTTTGCTGAGTCCAGTGGTTGTTTCCACCCTGGGAACTCACCATTTGCTGTGTCACAGCTGGCTGGTGGTACTGCTCTTCTCTGCTTCCCTCTGGCATGCCAAGAGCTAAAATCTCGGGGCATCCTTCGCTCAGGGTGTTTTAGATGAAAATTGCATTTCTTGTTGACTCCCAGGACTCCAAGAGTTCTGCTGCTTTGGCACCAAAATTTGGTTGGTCAGTGGTTTCACGATCCCGCCCTGTGAGATACAGCACGAGTTACAGAAAGAGAAACAAAGAAGGGCTGCTACTGAAATAGTTCTCATGGTTTTGATCCCCCCATATGGCAGGGACATATGCAGAAATGAATTTGCTGCTGCTTGCTCAATAACAATGAGCAGGTTGAGGCAGCACGTTAGATCTCACAAAATGAAACGCGACTCTTTGGTCATAATCTCTATTTTTAATTGAGGTGTTCACCGCTGTTTTCAGCTGCGAGCAGTGGGAAAGCATTGAGGTGCAATGAAGAGGAAAGGCTGCCCCAGAGGCACAGGCCTGTCAGGATGCTCTGTGAGATGCCCTGAGCAAAGGCTGATGTCCTGATGAGCACCAAGTGTTGTGAGCTCCAGCTCAAGGCCTGTACGTGTTGGCAGGCTCACCTGGCTGGAGATTGGCATTACGGGTCAGCTGTCAGAAGCCCCCATGCAGCAGGAGAGAGCAGCAATGCCAGCTCCTTGCTTTTGAGCACAGTGCTCTCTGTGGGGAACTGATGCTTTTAGTTTGAACTTTCATGATTTTCAGGTTCTCTGCTGCCCAGGGTGCAGCTCTGAGCTCACAGTCAGGGTCACTCAGCTCTACACAGAGCAGGGACACAAAACAAATCCTTTTCTTGCTGCACACCAAGGACAACTTTCAGCCCAAAAGCACAAACAAGGGTGAGCTGGAGGGAGGAATAAGGATGGGACCTCACAGCCTGAAGCTGTAATTGGACAATTAAACCAAAATATGCAAATGGACCAAAACTTATAAAAATGTAAGACTTCATGACCATTTGTCCATTTTGTGACCATTCTTGGTCCACCTTGGGTGTAGCCCTGGTCAGGCCCTGTCCTGCCCAAGGTGTATCCTGGAGGCCTTTCAATAAATCCCTGCTTTATTCTCCAGCTCTGTCCAGTCTCTGTTCCAGCTCAGCCTTCCCAAGGCATCAGAACAGCAGTGTCTTGGTGAGAAAAAGCTTTTAATCATCAAAAAAGGGCCAAAGCTGTTGATTCCTCAGGGGCCACGAACCTGTCCTTCCCCCTCTAGGAAAAGCCTGCAATGCTGTTTTTCAGGCCTGTCTGCTTTTGAACATGCGTCACAGAACCGTAGAATCACAGAATGATTTACTTTAGGAGAGACCTCAAAGATGCCCTCGGTCCTACCCTAGGGACACCTTCCACTAGAGCTCAGAGCCCCAGCCAGGCTGGCCTTGAGCATTGCAGGGATGGGGCAGGCACAGCTTCTCTGGGAAACCTGTTCCTGTCAGCAGAGGCTCAGCTAAAAGCAGAGGAGGGCAACAAGGAGACGCCTCCCTGCCACCCACGCCCCAGGGTGTGAGGAAGGACCCTGTGCTCTGCACTGGGGGGGACACAATGTGGAAACACCTCTGTGGGTGAAGCCCTGCAGTTCCTTTCCTGCTGCTGCTGCAGGAGGATGTGTGCTAGGAGCTCTTAAAAAAAAAAAATATATATATAGTGTAAAATGTGGACTTTTGCCATCATCCTTCAAAAAGGATGAGTGACAGTCACTAGCAGAGTCTGAAGAAACACATTTCAATGCCTTCTGACTTTCTGGGTCTCTTTTCGTGCAGGAGTTGGCTTTGCTCTCATTTTTCGCCAGCCTTGATACCAGAAAACACCATTCCTCTGCTCTGGTGCCTTGTAAAACGCCCTGCCCCTGCCTGGCAGGGGTGCAGGGGGCCACCCCATAACTTTGCAGGAGTTAGCAGTGCTTCATAACTCCCAGCTGCTGTCACAAGAGGAGGCTGGGGGCCATCTCTGAGCGCTTGGAGAACGCTGTGGTTTAGAGAATCACAGCCCTACACGTGGCTGTGAGTGTGACACGCTGAGACATCCCTGGGAGAGCAGAGCTCTGGGTGCAGCAGCGTGACAATCACACCCCAGCGCTGATTGACCACACGGGCTTGCTAATTTTGCAGAGGTTAGTGGATCTTCTCGGAGCCCTGTGCACGAGGAGTGCTGGGGACTCAGCATCTTTTTCTCCCCCACGGAGTTCTTTGACCATATATAGCCAAGGTATCAACTCCCAGGCCTGGGATTTCAGCTTTCTGTTTAGATTTCGGATGAAAGGCTGCGGTTGGAAGTGATTGTTATGAATATTTCCTGCTATCTGGTAGCAGGCTGGCTTCAGCCCCTTCTAAGGCATTGGCCACAATTTCCCTTTACAAAGCTGCAGTGAAAACGCTGGGGGAATGGAGTGTGTCCTCTCAGTAGGATGGAGGGGCACCAGGTCCCAGAGGGCTCACTGGGGGCTGGGGTCCTGCCTGGGGCACTCCCCAGGACTGCTTTGGCAGCCCTGACCCTACCTGGTCACTCTCTGCTTCCTGGAGTGCCCAGGGCTGGGCCAGTTCACAGAACTGGGGATGGAAACGCATCCTGAGGCTTGCAGAGGGGATAGAAGTGGTCAGTGCAGAGGGGATAGAAGTGGTCAGTGCAGAGGGGATAGAAGTGGTCAGTGCAGAGGGGATGGCAGTGGTCAGTGCAGAGGGGATAGAAGTGGTCAGTGCAGAGGGGATGGCAGTGGTCAGTGCAGAGGAGAGGGAAGTGGTCAGTGCAGAGGGGTGGAAGTGGTCAGTGCAGAGGGGAGGGAAGTGGTCAGTGCAGAGGGGATGGCAGTGGTCAGTGCAGAGGGGATGGCAGTGGTCAGTGCAGAGGGGAGGGAAGTGGTCAGTGCAGAGGGGAGGGAAGTGGTCAGTGCAGAGGGGAGGGAAGTGGTCAGTGCAGAGGGGATGGCAGTGGTCAGTGCAGAGGGGAGGGAAGTGGCAGAGGGGAGGGAAGTGGTCAGTGCAGAGGGGAGGGAAGTGGTCAGTGCAGAGAGGATGGCAGTGGTCAGTGCAGAGGGGAGGGAAGTGGTCAGTGCAGAGGGGAGGGAAGTGGTCAGTGCAGAGGGGAGGGAAGTGGTCAGTGCAGAGGGGAGGGAAGTGGTCAGTGCAGAGGGGGTGGCAGTGGTCAGTGCAGAGGGGGTGGCAGTGGTCAGTGCAGAGGGGATGGCAGTGGTCAGTGCAGAGGGCAGCCTGCTGCTGTGGCCACACGGGGCACAGGAGGTGGCCTTGGCACTCTTCACTTTTTGGGAGCCAAAGGATCCACCCAGGCTCTGCTCTCACCAGTGGAAGGGAGGGAAGGAAGTGTGAAATGTGGACTTTGGTCAACCAAATGCTTGGAGTAATAGGGATGAGAAGTGCTGTCACCCTGCCCAGGACTCTTCCTTTTTTTCACTTTTCCCTTTATCTCTCTCTCACCTATCTCTTTGAATCTCTTCATGTATCAAAAACCCACATCAAACCAGCCAGAGCTGCCACTACATGTAGTAAGGCTAAAATTTTAAAAAAAAGGCAGCCAGATCAGTTAGAAATCCTGACTTCCCGGGCCCCTGAAAATTTGTGCCACAGAAATGCTGCACAGTTGTGCAATTTAGTGCCTCTGAAGAAGAATAAATTTGCTTTAAAAAAGAAATCCATCAGCATATTGCATATATTTATAGTTAGCTGCAAGCCTTTCCAGTGAGAACTTTTAGAATTTATTTTAAATTAAAGTGACTAGCATGACATACCAGTACTTAGCCTTTTAACAAAAACATTTTAGTGGTATAAATACAGTTGCTATTATTAAACTCTAGGGAAAGCCAGCAAGCTGCTCCAAATAACATCCCTCTGGCCTGCCTGTCCAAGCTCCTCTGTTCATACCCAAGACATTTGAACACCTCGTTGGAGATCAGGGGTTCGTTTTATTTTCTGTTCCCCTGATGGCTTTTTAATCTTGTTTTAAACTTTGTTTCTGCTTTCTCTTCTTTATTCCCTTCTCCATTCTGTTATGTTACTCCTTATACTCTTTTCCTTTTCCTTTAGATTTTTTTGCCTTTTTCCTCCTCCTCTCTCATTACCAGGGAAGCCCAGTTCTCTGTGGTACTTCCTGGCCTTTCTGAAAGCATCCTGAAACCTGTCTGCTAAATCAGTTGCTGGCACTGACTCTGAGGACATCACAAGTTGCCCTCTGGGTTAGCAGCGAGTACTTCTGTGCATTGAAACAGTGCCTGGAAATGAGATTTTAGAAAATCTCTGTCCACTTATCCTGTCTGTGTTTACATCTTTCAGAAGTGCCCAGTGACAGCAAGGTTTGGTGCTCCAGAGCAAACCCCAGACATGCTGCTGACAGGGTGGTGGACAGATTTTGACCTGTGACCAGCACAGTGCAGGAAGGATCTCCTTTTTGGGGACATCTCCCCACCAAAGAGCTGTCTGTAGTTAAAAACCAGGCAGGCAGTGGCTGGGGTTATCCCCATCTCCTCCACCCAGCTCATTTCCAAACACAAGCTGAGCAGCTATTCCTCATGCAGCTTTTAAACCTGCGTGGCTGCTGAGAGAGGGAGGATGCAATAAATCACCCAGTCAATTAACCAGGGACTTTCTCCTTATTTGTAACCTCCTTTCAAAGCAAATGAGTTTGACTGGTAATGAAAGGAAACATATGCAATAGTTTAAAAATAGGTGTCTGAGGCCAGTGGGGGAAATCTCCTTCTACCACCTCTCCACTGGCTCTCTCCCAGCACCCACTGTAGCTCATTCCTCCAGGTGATGGAGCAGCATTTCCACACCCAGTGCCCTGCCTGCACCATCCCACTCACAGGACTTTGCAGGGTTCCTACAAACCTAAACCCCCCCATAAATCCTGCCCTTGCAGATGGGAAGTGGGGGCAGAGGGGTCTGGGAGCAGCCTGCAGCAACTCCTCTGCCAGCCCAGGGCTCTGGGGGGAGCTCTCAGAAGTTCAGCAGCCCACAGGTGGGATCTGAGTCTGCTGGGAGGAGGAAAACAGCAGCTGTGTCCTATTCACAGCCTCCCCTTGCTGGCTTCAGCCAAGTGTCTCCTGAGGGAAAGCAGCAGACCTTCCCAGGGTTCCTAATGTGCTTCAGCATTTGCTGGGAAGGGCTGGCTTCAGCTCTGCACGCTGCATTTCAAACCTGCAACAGAACCTCAGGGGTTTGGGACGTGGCTGTTGGGGTTTTGTTTGTTTGTTTTTAATAATTCCTTGAGGTCTTTCATATTCCTTGGCACCTGCCTCCTAGGCATTTCCCTTAATGTGCATTTTAAGGGAAAATTGGGGCAGCTGCTCATGGCTTGGAGGTCCTGATCTGTGTACCTGGGACCCACAGAGCTTTCCAAAATTGTGAGGGCATTGGTTTGATGGCCCCGAAAAGGGCACATCTGTGTCAGGCTGGATGGACAGGACACTCACTGGACAGCAGGAACATGGCATCATTGTCCAAAACAGAGTGGGCCCATGGTGTTCTCCTACACAGCCAGGATTTTCTGTCTGTGACAGACAGTGGAAGTAGGAAAGCTTAAGGTTTTAGCATTTATCTTCCTCTCCGGCATGAGAAAGTGAGAGGTATCAGGAGTGCTCTCTGAATGTTAATTTCTGTTTGCTTTGTCCTTATTCCAGGTTATCTTTTTTTTTCTTTTTTTACCTCTGTTAATTCTGACAAGCTAAATGACTCTAAGAGTTACGCTTCAGAATTAAAAGCAGACAGCCTCAACTGTGCTCTGATAACAGCTGGAGCTTTGCAAGGATGGGGCAGTGATTTCCTCTGGCCCTGTCTGAGCTGGTCACTTTGGCCCATCTCTGCTGTCCTGCCCTGAATTCCTTTCCCCCAGGTCAGCAGCAGCCACCTGCTCACACTCCTCTGCTCCCCTTGTCACCACAGAAAACAGGGCTTGGCAGTGCTGCTGCCAGCATGATTAGGGCAGAAATCCATAAGAACCAGTAACCAGGAAAAAAGCAAACACTCAAACAAGTATGGGGGGAAAAATCATTTAATCCCTGTAACAATCACTTCACTGTTGGCTTTGCTTTTTGGTTTATAGTTGGGGTGGGTTTTCTTTAGCCTGGAGGTTTTCTGATGGTTCAAGAGATAAGAAAAAGCCTTTCTGCCATATCTGTGGCTTTAATAATCACCCAAGTAATTGCATTGTTTGTAAACCGTGTGGTAATGAGCATGTGTAGGGCTGTGATGCAGAAAGCAGAGCTAAATCTGGCCGAGGGTGCCAGGCAATATGCAGTGCAGAAGTAATGATTATTAATAGTGTGTGTTGACTCAGGCTGATAATGCCCCAGAGCTCCCCGTAGCTCACCAGCCCTGTGCTGAGGACAAATACCTTGTAACCAGGAAACTCTCGGAACCCTGGGCACTGAGAATCTCAGACTTCCTGTGCTCACGGGCACTGACCCCCAATAAAACACTGAACTGACCTGAGGCTTCCAGAATTGGGACAGCACTGGGATTGTGGCTGTGGAGTTTGTGTAGAAGTGTGTGATATTACACGTTTAAAGAGTAGAGAGGGTTTGGCATTTTCAGGAAATAGTTCCAAGGTAAGTTTTGGGGTGGGGAAAAAACTTCTAGCAAGACATTTCTGGGTGAGTCTGATAGTAAATATTATTCTTCTAAGGAGGATTGTGGACATTTAGAGGAAATAAAGAGATTTTCCTTAAGCCGGAGCAGCAAGTGGCCTCCACTCAAATGTGGTGATTCATGCTGCCTTGTTTAAGGATCTGACATCCCTTATATTCCAAAGGAAAACTGGGAAAGGCTCCAACCATAAGGGCAATTAGTACTTCAGATGTGAAATTTAGAGCCAAAATTTCCACAAAACAAAGGTATTTCTCATTGCAGGGCACTGCTTCTCATACCACGTGAGCTGGAATTCCAGTCGGTGAAACAAGCAGCTAAAATGCCTCCTATAATATTTAAAAATTATCTTATTGCACAAGGTGCTGATTTTAAGGGGTTGTGCCAGACAGCAGAGTGCAACTGAACATTGCTCAGGAAATATCACCTGCAACCCAAGGCCATTGGCATTGTTCAGTGAAAGCTTTCAGGAGGATTTCTCCAGCTATCCATCTTATCCTGGATAAGGCCTCTGAGGGGCACTTTTTGGCAGCACAGAGCTGTTACTTCTGTTTTCATTGAAGGGCTATGGAGGAGCAGGAACCTTGGCAGCCTGGGAGATGGAGGACACAACCACAGATGCAGCACAAATGCCTCCTTCCTTCTGGATATTTAACAAGAAGTGACTAAAAACCCGTGCTTGGGAGTGGGGCTGTAAGGATTGCAATAGTAATAGTGGGAGGGATTGGTTTGTTGGGGTTTTTTTGTTACTCAGACTTGTAAGCAAGTTTCTTTAGTGCCTATGGAACTGAAGGATCATCTGGGGACTTGAGGTTTCTTTTAAGAAACATCATATTTAGGATAGGTGATTGGTCAGGCATCCATGGACTTCTGTCACGACAGGCCTTAGGAAGGGCTATCGTTGGTTTTCTCAGGTTGAAAACAACCCAAATCGCCTTTTGTTGCAGAGTAAGTGGTTTGGATCCTATTTTCCCACTGCACATTGTACTTTGCAGACTAAAAAAGACATGAGAAATAGAAGTGACTGATTTTTCCATTCCTTAAGCTGCCTCCATGTGGGTTGATTGCTCAGGGGATTTCAAGGCAGACTGAAACACAGACAAACGCTGGCTTCGTGCACACTCTTAAATATTGCTGTGTTTTGAATTTTATTAGAAACTTGGCAGGCTGCTGCTGGAGCTCTAACTGCCTTTTCTGCCTTCAGTTTATCAGCCACCATAATTTTAGATGCACAATCACAGTGTGCAAACCGTGTAGCCCAGCACGCATGGGCAAGGGAAGCACTCTAAAAACATGTCTGGTTAAAGTACTTGTCAAATTAGTAGCTGTCAGCCAGGATGAATTAGACCCAAAGTGGTACATGCACAAGTGAGGTAACACGTTCTCCAGCACGCCTTGTGCCACCAGTCCTGCTGTGCTTGCACAGGGAGCTCAAGCCAGGGAAAAGCCAGGGAAAAGCCAGGATCTTCCCTCACTCGTGTTGTGGGAGCTCTGCCCGAAGACACCTTGGGTACTCGAGGGGATATGTATTCAGAGGAGAGGATGTGATAAGCCCATACATCTGTCAGAAAGCAAACACAGCCCCGTGATCTTCCTGAGCTGACTGCAGCTCCAAATCCTGCCCATGAGGCAGCCGTAATTCCTTGTGCGAGATGCCAAAGGCAGATGCACAAATCCTGGTTTAACAGGGCAAGGAGGTGTTTTTCCATTGCTCCAAAGAAACGTTTGGCTTGTGAGATCAGTGCCCTTTATTTGGTTTTGCTGCATTTTGTCCCGTCCAGGGTCCAAAATGCAGGATGCAGGTGCTCCTGGGTCTGCCTGGTTGGGTCTCACAAACCCCCAGGGATGTGGGGGACACGAGCAAGCTGGGAAGAGGAGACAGGGGCAAAACTCCTGCAGAAGGAACCCAGTTCTTTGGAGCAGCACCAGCCCTCAGCGACCCCTTCAATGACCAAAAAGGCAGGGGAGAAAAAGAGCTGATTGATAACTGATAATGCCATTAATGTGATGAGATGCTTTCTTGAGCACGGTCCAGGCCACAGCACGTTTGGGAGTCACTGGCAGCTTGCCACCTGCAGGGCAGATGTTTGTGGTCTCTGTCAGTGCAAGAGGAGGAAACTCCCTGCTTGATTTTGCTTCCCACATGAAGAGATCCCGTGCTGGCTCATGTGCAGGCTCTCCACTTGTGAGGAGCTGAGATGGGGACAGAGGAGGGGACAGAGTTGTTCTTCAGGGCACTGCACCCAGGCCTGCCTTGGGCACAGCGAGGGCTCTGCCTGGCGTGGCTGGCACAGCTCCCTGAAGCAGAGGTTCCATCACACCACGGGAAAACACCAGGGAAATAAAGCAGGCTTGCAGGTAGTCTGTCAAACGCCCACATCACCCAGTCTCAAGGTGCAGCGGTAATGAAGGTGACGCGGGGAAAGGCAGTCTGTACCCAGGGAGGTTTTCATAAGTGAAATTGAAAACAAATCACTGCAGACATGATGGCTCATGCCAGCTCTCATCCATGCTCATCCCCTCGCTCTGCTTTCCTTTCCACTTGCTAATTCCTCTGCTGCAGTGCACTGTTATCCTGCTTTACCACCCAGCTGGGACACTCTGTGAGTCTGCCTTGTAGAGGAGCTACACAGGCACAAATCAACCACCTCAGCCTGGGAGAGTAAATTAGGAAGTGAGAGCAGGGAGGTTTTGCAGCCACTCTTCCCCCAGCCTGTAGTGCTGCAGGGGGGTTTGAGCCTCCCACCTTTGGCCTTGGCCCCTCAGCCTGCCCAGCTCCTTCTGCAGCCATGGGAGTGGCTTTTCCAGCACTGGAGGGGCAGACTCTGAAGGGAGCTGGAAGAATCACTTTGTCTGCTCTTGTATGCCAACTAAGAGAAACACAGTGGAGCTTTCACAGTGAAATCAACCTCCTGGCAGTGGAGAACCAGGGCTAAAGGTGTCAATTTACTGATAATTCCACAGTGGCACAGCCAAGAATGTACATGGGAAGGCAGAAAGGCACATGCAAAGCACCAGTAGGTAACTGCAGGCTGGGATATGACGATTTCTCTAGGGAACATGGAATAACACACTGGGTGCAGATGAGCTGTGGTCATGTATTTCAGGCAGTCATGACACAGAAATGTTTATCACAGCCTTCCTGGCCTCCAGCAGGAGCTCAGTAACAGCAAGCAGGACTCACGTCACAGGGAGCGTGAGGATGCTCAGCTGCCCACCCATCCCACCCTGTCTCTGTGCAAGCAGAGAAGGGCTGAAGTCCTGTCAGTCCTGGCTGGATGCTCACTATCAGCCTGACTCTTTAAAGAGCCTTTTGGCCACATCAGCCTTGCTGTGCATTTTCCAGGCAAACCTGCAAGGAAGCACGTGCCTGGGAGGTAACACACACGCTGCATGTGCAGCAGGTTTCCTTGCTGCAGGTAGGTTCTTTGTTGGCTTCTCCGTGTCTCTGGATTATTCAATCAACTCAAAGTAGAGAGCAGGTTACTCAGGGACCCTCTGTGAGAAGTCAGGATGGAGACAGTCTGGTGAAAAACGCAGGGAGAATAGGAAAGCTGAAGCAGTGGGATGCCCTGGGCAGCTAGCCAGGGAGGCTCTGCTGAGGAAGCAGGGCTGCTAAAGCTGGAGGTGGTGACTGGATCAGAGAAGTGGCTGCTTGCAGCTCCTGCACCTGGCAGTGTGCAGGTTCCCTCTGGGTCCCCCCTGCAGGCGTTTTGTCCCCTGAATTTCAGCAGTATTGCACAGGGCAGAAGTCAGTGCAGTTTTATAGGATGTGAGACAGCGGCTCCAGCCAAATCTGGTTTTGGATTCGGGAGCAGCAATCAACTAGCAGGGTTGTTCATTGATTCTTGAACTCTTCACGGCCGTGTGTCCATTTCAGGCTTTGCACATCTGTGCGTACCAAGTGCTCCCCAATTACAGCAATCTGGCACAGAGGATCACTCGTCTCTTTCAGGAGCAAGTGAAAGATTTGCCTTGTGCTTCCTGCTTTTGGCAGGGATTCTCACCCTTTTATCCGAAGCCCTTGAGATGTGAGAGGCAGGGATGGTTCCTTGCACACTGCAGATGGGCTGCAGCCTGACAGAAATGAAATGATTCGTCTCGTGTGTAATCCAGAGGCTCAGCTGAGCTACTCATCAAGCCCTTCATAAACCACTTTGTAGGCTGCCACTGCTGCTTATTTCTTATGATATCTTATATTGTCTGATGAGTTACAGGATTTTTTGCCTGCCGCTTCTTCCGTCACGTTGAACTCTGAGCAGCTTTAGCGTCTCAGGCAGCTCCTGCTGACTCAGAGCCACGCAGCCCTGCCAAGGGGCAGTGAGTGCTTTGGAAGAGCCTGTGCCATCCTCTGGGCACCTGGGAGCTGAAGGGTGTGGGCTTCTCTTGGAACCCTGGGCACTGAGAATTCCAGGCTTTCTGTGCTCGCAGGAACTGACCCCCAGGCAAACACTGCATTGACCTGAGGCCGTGGAGAAGGCTCCCAAAATTGAGTGACAGCACTGGGATTGTGGGTGTGCAGTTTCAATAGAAGTGTGTGATATCACAGGGTGGAAAACCTAGAGTTTAAGGGTTTAGACTATAGTAATAGACATAGAGCAAGATGGAGGTTTTAGGGCAGAGGCCAGTCCTTCTTTTTCACCTTCTCCTCCATGGGTCTGGGTGGTGTTTTGTAATTGGGTAGAAAAGTCCTCGTTGCAGGCCAGGGGTGGTTGGTTATTGGGTTAAAAGTAAAAATAATTTAGATGTCAAACAGGCACACTTGGAAATATTCAGCATGGTGGCGTTTGGGTAAGGAACTTTCCCCAGCTCTCTCTGTTCTGCTGCTAAGCACACAGGCAGTGGTCTCGAGGAGGCAAATTCTCTGTCTGATCTGCGTGGAGTTTAGGTGCAATGGGATTTTACACACATTTTCTGGAGTTTTGAGTTCCATTTCCCCAAGTCTGTGCAGGAATGGAAAGCACTGAAGTGCTGGAGAAGGTTCTGGTGGAAGCTCTGTGGAAGAAGCACTGATATGAAAGTGTCCAGCTTTGGCTCATCACTGTGTGGTGGAAATAAAGGGATCAGCTGAAAGTCTCCTGCACTCTGTGCTGCTGGCTTTTGCTGGAAACTTCTTCCCCTTTTTTTTTTTCCTCTTGCTCTGTGCAAGAGGAAAATACCACAGCTGCTTTCTCTGCAAAGTCATGTCTCCTAAACAGCTCCTCTGTCTGGGAGGCAGGCAATGAGGTGCTCTGAATGCATCACCATGAAACCCCCTGGAAAACATTGTTTATGTCACAGCCACCCCAGTGGCGTGCTGGGAGACAAGCCTTGCTGGTGGCATAATTCAGGAGCTCCCTCTCTGCTTCAGAACATGATTCCTGCTATCAATCTTTCCAAAATAAAGCAGCCAGGACTTTCAGAGGTATGGGGTGGGGGGCAGCCTGCCTGCCTAGCCCTGAGCTGTGGGGTGGTTTGGGGCATGGTAGGGCTGGATTTGGGGCAGCCTGGCACAACCCAAGAGAAAGCTGCCACAGGAGACAGGGTCCACTGATGCTCCCAGCAGCAGCACAAGAATTACGGGCAGACATTACTGATATCAGCTGATCCTCAGGGTCTCTGCAGGCTCCTACGAATTTGGCCAGAGTCTGAACTAATAACCAGTTAAGAGAAAAACTCTTTCTCCTTTCAAAGGAGCACTGCCTGGGGTTGGATCTAAGGCTTTGGGGAATGTTTAGGTTTAGTTCTCTTGTATTTGTTTGGCAGCCCAGCTCTGTTTTGTAACCATGTGAAATGAGAGGGATTTCCAAAGAGATCTGGAGTTTGCCCCAGCAGCTCTAGCAAGAATCCCTCCCTGCAGCCTCACAGTCCTGTTCCTTTGCACTTGTGTCCAGAGTCCAGGGTTCCCCTGCGCTCACACCCTCGGTCCCTGAGCTCCCTGTCCAGCCTCTCTCGTCCCTTTCCTGTGTTGATGCCACTGTCCTCTTTTGAAATTGTTTATTTCCCCCCTTGCTGCCTTCACCTTGTCAGGAATCAGGAGAGACCGAGGACAGGACATTTTCCCAGGGTTTGGGTCAGGAAGGAGGGCACAGGGGTGCCCATGGCATGGGCAGAGCTGGCTGGCAGGATGAGGTTGGGGAGGGAGCCCCAGGCACGGTGCTGGCCCCATCCCCGGGCTGCACTGCATCAGCGTGACCTACATACACCCCTGCTGCTGGTGGATGCATTCCCAGACTTTGAAAGAGTTTGTTCCCCTTGGCCTTGCTGGGAGGAGCCAGGGACACTTCTTGGGGCCAGGCTCTGCACATTGCTGGCCTCAGAAGAGCTCCCTTAGTGTGCACTTCTTTGGCGGTGTAAATAATGAATCACACGTTTAATATTAAACATCCTGTGCCCTTACCAGACCTTGCTGTGCACGTGAAGCTTGGCAGATGAAGTGCACGGAGATGATTCGTCTTTACAGCCATGCAGGACTTCTAAAGTGCCCCATTCTTTTTTTTTTTTTTTTTTTTTTTTTTTTTTTTTTTTTTTTTTTTTTTTTTTTTGTGGGGAGCAAGGTTTGGTCCTTCACTCTTCCCTCTGCTGCTCCAGTCACGCCTCAGAGCATCTTCCAGAGTCCCCAGAGCTCCTCTGCCTTGGCCATGAATACCCACATCTCCTCACCCTTCTGCTCTCAAACCCCAGCTGCCTGCATGGCCATGGTGCAGTGCACAGCCCAGGAGGGCCACAGAGGCAGAGAGAGCCCGAGGGGTTTGCTTACAGTGAAACAGCAGAAAATGTGTGTGCAGAGCTGGGTGGAAGCAAGACAGGACTGTCCACTGGCAGGGAACCAGCAGGATGCTGGAGCTCAGCGAGGGTGATGGAGCAAGAGCAAATGAGTCATTTGGGAAGGAAGGACTGTCAGTGCAGTGGGTGACGTCTGCATGGATAGCTCACAGACTTCCAGGGACACGCTGGGAACCCCTCCTTAAATTTGGAGTAATTTAAAAGCCAAATGGTCTCAGCCATGGGGAGGGATCCTGCACGGGCAGCAGGAAGCCCGTGTGTACAGGCATGGGTGATCCACAGGAGAGGTGGTGGGCAGCAGCAGGGTGCAGCTGGTTTTCCCCATCTCTGATTTCTGTGACTCAGTGGCCATTGATCATTCTGGAGAGCTAACCACATTACTGCACAGCTCCAGGTGAAGGAGGAAGCGGGCAGACTCCCTGGGGATCTGCCACACTGTGGAGCAGGCATCCATCTGGGAGGGCATGATTGCATTAGCTCAGCATTCCTGCTGGTGCTGATGCATGTTCTGCTCTCGCATTGCTCCTTGCAAGCGAGGGCTGCAAGTGGGGTGGCACACAGAGGGTGGTGAGGCAAGGCTGGGCACCCTCATTAGGTGCTGTTGGTTGTTTGTTTGTTTGTGTGAGATTCATGGGAAGCAGAGGGAGGGGAACAAAAATCTGGATGAAGATGAAAAATGATGCTCCACATAAAGCTGTCTCTGAATCTGTAGAGCTGGCCTTTAATTCAGTCGTCACAGCCTGAAAGCAACACACACACACACGTGCAGAACCCAGGCTGCAGATAATGAATTTTGAGAAAATGAGCCCTCAGCTCCCTCCTCCCAAGCTTTACTTTTTAGAGAGTGCCCTTCCTTAATTTTGGAAATGATTGCATTATCTCAAACTGCTTGTAAATCTTGTTAGCCAAGTAATATAGTTTGGACTAAATGTCTGTTCCTACATGAGCCTCAGGGGAGTGTGGAAAATAACCAATGCAGCCCTGTTGCAACCTCCCACCAGCTCTGCAAAAGAGACTCCTTTTTTTCTGATTAACCTCAGTTCCTTTCAGCAGTGAGGCAGAGAGAGGCAACAAGATTAATGAAAATCAGGTCTATTAAAGCCAGCCTCGTTTTCTGGTTGTGTGTACAGCCTTGCCACAAGCTGCACTCGTCACCAAATGCACAATTAATCAAAGTGGAGTGCAGGCACTTGGTTCATGTGTGTGTGAGCATGCACTAAGGTGACTGCACCAGATGCATTTGCAAGTGAAAGGAGCAGAGGAACAGAAGCAAGATGTTGGTTTTCCTATTTTTTATTTATGCAGCCGAGAGTCTGCAACCCAGCAAAGCTCATGGAGCTGTGACTGACGAGTTAATTGGATACCACACGGGCATCTCTGGAAGAAGCTGTGGAAACCCAGGGACAGAAATAGTAGCTGGGACTGCAGGAGAGCATGTCCAATGTGTGTTGACGTGCTTAGTGATGCAAAACCACAGCTCCTGCTCCTGCTCCAAAGGAAAGGGACTTGTCATCCTGGGTTTTATTTCCCAAAGGACTCCGGTGTAGGGTTGGAGCTTCTATAAGGATCAAGATTCCTTATATTAAAGCTGTCTGATCCCCAGCTTTGGGGGAATTGCTTGGGATGTGTCAGAGACAGGCCCAGCTGCATTTCTGTACATCCCAGATGAGTCTTAGACTCTCACTGTTGGCACTTTCCTCCTGCCAGCTGCTGCCCTCCACCCCCTTTTCGTGCACTTCTGATGGGGTTTCATGGGGTGGGAAGGACCCTGAAGCCACTGGTGGCAATGGTTTCTCTGGCCATTCCTGGATGTGTGATGCTTTGGGAAGGCTGGGTTGGGTCAGACTCTCCCAAAGGAGCAAAGGGCTGCCTCCCTGCTCTGGGTCCACACTTGCCAGCTGAGCTTTCCAGACCTCAGCTGCTCCTCAGCCTTCACCAGGCCCTTGAACAGCCCTGCTGAGAGGTGGCCATGGGAGCTGAAAGACTTTTTGGTGGTCTCACTGGTGCTGGGCTGTCCCTGCCTCCCTGCCCATCATCGTCTCCCTTTTTAATGCACCCAGCTCAGGACACAGAGAAAGGTGATGGGAGAGCTGCACCATTTCCAGAATCACTAGTTTGGGGCTACCTTCCAGCATGTTTGGACCAATGCTTCGTTCCTAGTTGTTTGGGCTGGACTGTATGAGAAAGCATATTTGTTAATATTTCCTCCTAAAAGCAAAGGGGCTTGCGTGGTTTTTTCCCCTAAACTTTCATTTAAAGTAACTGTATTTTCCTCCTAAACATCTGATTCTGCTTTAATCATGCTAATCTCCCAATCTCAACAATGTGTCAATGCCACAATTTGGTGCACTGTAGGTAAGAATATAAAACACCTTTTGTTTCTTTGAAATCCACTGCTTTTTCATTTCACTGAGATCATTTATTCTGGTGTCAAGGAAGAATAAATGAGAAGTGTCAGGCAGACCTTTTATATATTGCTTTATCTTTAAGCTAAACAAATCCTCTGTGTGCAGCCTGGCTTAGTATGGAAATCTCTGCACTCCTTTATCTGTTGTCACCCTGTTACTTGATGTTCTCCCCTTCTGAAGTGGAATAACAGAAACCTCATATGTGCCCTTGCAGCTGCTTCACTGAATGTTATTGTGCTGGTTTGATGCTATTTTTTTTCCAATCTGCTGTTTGCACAGGGAAAGGTTGTATTTTGTTTTTGTGATGTCAGAGCCAGGCTGACTGCTGGGAAGTCGTTCTGAGGAGCAGCCTCAGCTGATTTACAGTGTAGGGCATGGAGGAGTACTTTGGGTCTTTTGCCTTTGGTATGTGCGCTGCTTTGCTTCAGTGCCTTCAGATTTCATCTTCCTGCTGCCTTGTCCTCCCTGGGCACCTCTGAAGGCTCTCACAGCTCTCTCTAAGCTGGAGTTGAATGTGCGTGTCCATGTGTCTTGGCCCATTTGTGTGTGTACATCCATGGGCACATCCACACCTTTCCCTCAGCCTGTCCAAGGCCTCTGCAGCCCTGCACACCCTCCCATTCACCCTGCAGGTGAGCTCCTTCCTTTGAAAATTGACCATTCGTCCTTCCTCGCTGTTCTCCACCCCTGGGGCGCTCTCAAAGCCTCAGCCCCTCTCAGATCCCTGCGCTGTTGTCACTGCCTGTCACCGCTGTCCCTTCACGGGAGCTGCACCGGGCTGAGGCCACCCGAGCCCCCTCAGAGCGCTCCCGGGTGCGCATCCTCAAATTTCCTGCCCTGACACCAGACACCTCGGCCTGATGGGCTCGCTTTGTCTTCGAATTTAATTCGGCCGCTGCACAAAGAGCCACTTTGTGCCCTGGAAAAGAGGTCGGAAACTTTTCGTGCCACACCTGAGCCGGGGGCAGGAGAGGAGGACAAAACCTCAAAGGCCTTTTCTTTGCCGTGCCGGCAAACAAACCGGCGAGGCTGGGCAGATCCACTGCCGCTGGCCACTCACCCCACACAGCGGCTGCCCCACTTGGTGCACTAAAACCCAAATCAGCACCGAATCAAAAATATTCCCAGCCAGAACCACAGGCAGCCCCTCACAGAGGGTGAATCACCGCAGCCCGCTGTGTTTTCCAGGCGGGCCGTGAGGCGATGTCCCTGCTGCAGATCCAGACAGCCTCCCTCAGCACAGGGGCACGGACAGCTGCCTAGGGAATCCTTCAGGAGAACAGGAACAGCACGAGTGAGTTTTACATAAGGCAGTGAGGCTGCCTGGCCCCTCTGCATCCTGAAATGAGATGAGAGGTGCATCCTCTTGGGTGGACATGAGGAGAGCTGCTGCTCTGCTTGCTCCTGCTGCAGCCTTTTGGCTTCAGGCCCACCTTAGGAGGAGCAGATTCCTTCAATTTATGAAAGAGGGTTTTTTTTATTTTAAATTTAAGCTAACCTCATGTTCACTGAGTTCCCTTTGTGGTAAATTTCCCAGGGACAGTTCAAGGGGGGAGTGTTGCACTCCAGTGAGGTCTGGTGCTCGTTCAGCACAGGGAGCAGCTGATACACAAAATTTGGGTTCCCCATGCTGGGAGAAGTGGAGTGTATCATGCACACTGTTATTGAGTCTCTGTGAAACAATGTTAGGTAGCACAGAAGAGAAGGGGGACATAAAAACAGACCATGAGCTTTTTTTATCCCCAAGCAGCACCGCAATGTGCATAAGGGAGGGCAGAATTCAGAATTCTGGCCTTTCAGCGAAGTCCCATCTCCCTCCAGACGGGGAAACCAGTCCCAACAAAAAAGCCCTTGCTGCCCCATGGACTTTGCCAGCAGAAGTGCCAGCAGAGGCCTGAAGTAGCAGCTCTGGTTGGGCTGTGTGTTGAAACAACACAGGGGCTGGGCTGCTGCAGGCTGCCCACAAATGAAGCCCGGGGACAGTCACAGGGGTGTTTGCTTTCCCCGCCTGTGCTTTGGTCTTGTCCTTTCTTCCAGTTTGCAGAGCCCTTTGCTGCTTTTCGTGCTGTACAGTAGATAGTCAGGGCAAAGCCTTAAGGCTGTTTCTCCTGCTGATTTGGGAACTGAACCAACCCAAGGGTTTAAAGGGCTTTGAAGCCCATCTTCACGTGGTTTGCCCTCATAACCTCAAGGGAGACACTGGCACAGGCTGCCCAGAGAAGCTGTGGATGCCCCAGCTCTGGAATTGTTGAAGGCCAGGCTGGAAGTGGCCCTGGGCAACATGCTCCAGTGGGTGGCAACCCTGCACTTGGCAGGGGTGTTGGAATTAGATAATCTTCCAGCACAGAACATCCCATTATTCTATGAAAATATGAAAATACTTATACAGGTGTGGATGCACATGGTTGTAATGGCTCCACTGAGTGATGAGGTTGTGTCAGTGTCCTCCGCAGAGGGGACTCAGTTCAAACTTGACTCTATTCAATCATCACTGAGTGAATCTACTGAGGCTCTTTCATTTTTTCATCATCCCACCAATCTACCCAGCTGGGCAAGTGATGAAAGGCCATGTGTGCCACCACAGGAAAAGGAGAATAAGGAGAACGACAGTTGTTGCTGGAGGGAGGTCTCCCGAGGCTGCTGCATGAGGTTTAGGCAAAAGTGAGTCAAACTTAATTCAGTTATTGCACAAAGCCACTTTGCACCCTGGAAAAAAGGTTGCAAACTGTTTGTGCCACACGTGTGCTGGGGCAGGAGAGGAAGACAAGCCCTGATCTTGAAAATGAGGGTTCTAAATCCAGCTGGGAGGAAAGGGTTCTTGTCCTGCATGGTGCTGTGCTTCCCTCATGTCTGCACTCCACTGGGGGAGTTACTATCTCACCTCTTTGCTCAAGCACTGCAAATAGCTCCCCAAAACTATGCAGGAACTCTTGAGCTGCCATCAGGAACTCAGGAGTCCTGGCCTGACATCAGGAAGCAGGACCCCACCTCTGACTTTCTTTTAGTGCCAGTGGGGCAGTGGGGTTGCTAATACCAACATTAACACCTCAAGTTTCCTGTGCTTTAAGAGCTGAGACCTCTGGTCTCAACTGCACTGAAAGGAAGAGCAGATCAGAGGGAAGAATTTGGCCAAGATTCTGACGTGCCTCTGTGTTTGTGAATGTGCACATGCACAAGACAAGTTTAAAAAACACCACCTGGGTATGATTCACCCAAATATTGTGTAGGGGAATCATTTTCCACCAGGGAGCTAATTGCTAATTAGACGAGTGTGAAGCAAATTCATTTGCAAAGTTTTGTTCTTTGCAGCCAAAGAAACCAGGTTTTGGAGAAGCTGAGCTGATGGGTATTTAGGCAATGAGGTATTGTTATTTCTGTCAGAGCCCTGAGCTGAAGTTTTTGGGAAAGCTATGGCTCTTTAAAATAACTTCACTTTATTTATTAGCTCAAAACTTTCCCAGAGTGAATGACAAATAAAGCCTGTGTTATTTTTCCAGGGCTTATTTTGAGATAAAAGCTATCTGATAGAAGGGGTTCCTGTGGCAGCTGGACAAGGAGACCATACATCAGCCTCAAGGAGCAGGGGGAGCTGCCTGAGAGATGTGAGATGTGCTGGAGGCTTTCCCTGCCCTGGCTGAGAGCTGCTCAGGCTGCTTGACACAGAGGTGTGGGGCATGAAAATGGAGACATGAAAATGGTGCAGTGTGGGGAAAAAATATCCCCTCCCTGCTCTCCTGTCCTCTCTGTGTTGGCCACCTGCTCTGATGCTTTGGGAAGGCTGACCTGGAAAAGAGACTGGACAGAGCTGGAGAATAAAGCAGGGATTTACTGAAAGGCCTCCAGGATACACCTTGGGCAGGACAGGGCCTGACCAGGGCTACACACAAGGTGGACCCAAAACGGTCACAAAATGGACAAACAGTTACAAAGTCTTAGATTTTTATATGTTTTGGTCCATTTGCATATTGGGGTTTAATTGTCCAATTCCAGCTCCAGGTTGTGAGGTCCCATCCTTCTTCTTTCTCCCTCCAGCCCACCCTTGTTTGTGCTTTTGGGCTGAAAGTTGTCCTTGGTGTGCAGCAGGAGAAGGATTTGTTTTGTGTCCCTGCTCTGTGCAGAGCTGAGTGACCCTGACTGTGAGCTCAGAGCTGCACCCCTGGGCAGCACAGAATTTGAAAAAACGGGAAAGCTGAAAGTGAAGGCATCAGCCCAGCAGAGTGTTGGCGTGGCCATGGGGCCACAGCAGAGTGGCAGAGCAGGGCTGGGGGCTGCCACGGGTGATTCCATCAGGAAATGCAGCGTGGCTGAGCGTGGTGGCAGCAGCAGCATCGCAGTTAACGTGTCCACGGAGCTGCTAATTAGGGATAATAAGCTGAAGCAAACGTGGCTTATTGCTGTGTGCCTCTACAGAGAACTCATCCTCCCCTTATGAGTCCTTTAGTCCTCGCAGTCCATGTTCCTTTAATTTATCCAGACAGTGCTGGGGTGGCTCCCGGCAGGCTTTGATCAGGAAGAATGGAGAGGAAAGCTGAATGAATCATTAAAAGCAAGATAAGAACCTAAAAGCCTCCACCAAATGCCCTTATTAATGCTGATTTGATTGTTTATGCCACTTGACAGGGATGAAACCAGAGGCAGATGCAACAACTAAATCCTGGGTCACTGCAGCGCCCTGCCCGTGGTGCCTGGCCTTTGCCGGAGACCTCCCTGTGCATCCAGGCACGAGGTTGATGTGTTTGGGGGAGCAATTGGCCTCTCTCCCCGGGGCCTGGCTGCTGCAGGCCAGGCAGGGTGTGTGGCTGCCCAAGCATCCGTGCCCAGATGCCGTGCAGGATTTCTCACGGGAGCGGAGAGCAGGCCCAGGGGCTCAGCAGAGGCAGTGGCAGGCTTGGTCACTGTCACCCCTGGGGCTGGGGGCGTCGCTGGTGTCCCTCAAGGGCTGCTCGTGGGTGCCCCGGGGTGCTTGGCTGCTGTCCTTGCTGTGCCCTGCGGGCTCCTTGCAGCAGCCAACAAGAGGAGGCTGAGGCCGGAGCTTTTAAAGGCTTTTTTTCCATGTAGGTTAAAAGAGGAGCAGAAATCGAGCTCCTGGTCTTGGCTGCTCACCCCAGGGTAAGGAAGGTGCTCCAGAGTCATCCTCTGCAGGCAAGGGGAGCAAGCTTTGGGCAGCCTGGCAGAGAGGGGCTGAGGGGGGGCATCTCCCATCCCCAGGACTCACACGTGCCATCCCCACCAGCTCCTGGCAGCTCCCTGTATTGCAGAGAGCTGGCAAGGCTTGCAAGGTGCTCAAACACCATGGCAAGAGTGATAAATGCAGACAATTTCAGGCAGATTATGTGTGCTAGATAAGCTGCCAGTGCCTGGAAGAGTCATTGAGGGGCAGCTGCTGTGCAGCAGTGGGAGATATTTCCTTTTCCTGCTGCTTTCACATAAGCAGTTGGGTTTAGGTGCATTTTGAGCATTTTGGGCATTCTGAACCCTGTTTTCCAGTGCATGCTGGAGGTACTCCACCATGGAGCAGCACTCTGCCTTGCTTTGGTGCTCTGCAGTTGAAAGCAGAGAGCTGAAAGGCAGGCCACCAGCTCCACCAGGAGCAAGTCACCAGAGGGATGTGTCTGAGCTCTGAGGGTGTTGAGGTCTCTCCTGACCCCTGCAGAAGACATTTTTTGGCAGAGTTTCACATCTCCTCACTGTTTAACTCACAGCAGTGTGCAGTAAAAAGCAAGGAGGGTTTTCAGAGGAGGGCCTGAGCGTGCACCCAGGTGCGACATGCAAAGAAGAAGCTGTGCCTGCTTGTGCTGCACTGAAACCTTGCCAGTGCCCAGTGCAGCCCTGCAGAAGGCCAGGCAGCACCAGGTGCTGGAAGCTGGGGAGGTCTCAGGGGCATGAAGCAGACTTTTTTCTGGCCCAGCTCTTCAGCATGTCCTGCATCTCGCTGTCAGGGGCGGGTTGCCGTCGCCAAACCTTTGGCACCATCCAAGCCACATCCACCCCTGGCAGCGCTGGGGGGTGTAGGAATGCACCCCACACCCCAGAAGGTGTCTCCATACAGGGAGAGGTTTAAGGCTCACCCCTTGCTGTTCTAGTAAGGTAAAAGACACAGAAACTTCTTTGATCTCCTGGCAAAGATTGGTTCAATGCCAAGACAAAAACACTGATAGGTCTCTTTAGCTGTTCCTCAGAAAGGTAGCTGTTCTCCATTGGGCTGTTTGACAAAAATACCCCCTTAAATCATCCAATATTCAAGGAAGAGCACACGGCTTCTCAGTGCATTCTCAGGGTGTGTGGGACCTGTCCATACCCTGGGCATGGCTTTGTTCTTTGGTTTTGTATTATTTTCTTCTTTTAATAAAACTTCTTTGCTTTTTCAAGACACACTCAGCTGTGCCATCTCGCAAAGTTATTTAAGCCATTTTCTGTGAGGTGCTGGGCACCCTCAGAGGTACTGAACCCTCACTGAGCTGAGCATATCTGGGTCTTCGAGAAATTCAGGTGGAGGGAGCTGCCCTTGTTTCTGTGAGCTCTCTCCATGTCCTGGCTGCCTTGGGTGGCTGGGCTGGCTGCTGAGAGAGCTGCTTGTCTCAGGATAACCGCGGCTGCCTGCACGTGGGCTTCACCCCCTGCAGCATGTGCCTGCTTCTGTGGCTCCAAGGGCTGAACTCCTGGTGCTTTTCACGGCATTGTGCTCTTCCCTGTGCTTCCTCCCGTCCTCAGAGCCAGACGTTTCCCGGGGATAAAAGACCAGAGCTAAACCAGGCTGAATTCAGAGCTGCTGCGCTTGTGAAGCGGAGCTGATCTGGATTTAGATCAGCAGAGCTCAGCTCGCGGCACAAAAATAGACAGAATTCTTCAAGGCGTGCTGGAAATGTTAGCAGCTCTTTGAACAGCAGCTCTTTCAGCCTGTCTTCCTAACTTTCTCCCTAAAATGCTGCTTGTTGCACAGAAGGGGCCCTGCTCTCAGTCCTGCAGCTGTCTGCAGCTCTGCTGGCATTTGGAGCTATCTCCGTGGTGGGGTCTCCTGGGGTTCTGCCACCCTCCAGCTGGATTGTGGTGGTCTCCCTGGGATAGTCCCTCAGCCAGTTTGAGAAGGATCACCTCTGATCAGGTGGATGCTTGGCTTTGGTGAAGCTTGGCTGGGGAGGGGGGAAGGGAATCTTTTCTGCCCTTCCAGTGCATCAGACTTCGGTCTCACTGCTTCCCCCAGCAAATGTCTTGCTGGGAGCTGTGTGTGCACAGAGCATGTGTGTAGCTGCAGCCCCTCATGGCAGGAGACAGAAACTTTCCAGGGGGGAGCTTGCATGGCTCAGTGCAGGAGTGGCAGTTCAGGCAGCCCTGGGGCTGCAAGAAAACCCCAGGGTCAGAGCAGCCCTGAAGGAGACATTTGGTTTAGGAGGGTACTTGTGTGGGTCATGAGCGCTGCCACATCCACACTTCCAGCTTTTCCTCTGCGCGTGCATAGGGTGAAATTTGGTTACGGTTGCAAAAAAAGAAAGTAGATTTCTTTCTTGTTCCTGTTGAGCATCCCCTGAGGCAAATAAGATCCCTTGATGGTGATGCCATGCCAGCCCTGATCAGGGAATGCCTGGCTGTTGATGGCAAGGGGTGATTGCCCTGAATTAGCAGCAGTCAGTGGTTAAAGATCCCTCTCTGCCCAGCCTCAGCTGGCCCCTGGCACACGTGGAATCGGGGGGATGAGAGGCTCAAGCTCAGTGCCTGCTCCACTTTTCCTGATCTCCATTTTTTTCTCTCTTTTCCTCACATCTGCCCCGTGCATTTTAAATCACATCTCAGGGCAGCTGCAGCATCCTGCCTTATTGCAGTGGCATGTCTGTGTATCGTCCACACTTGCTCTCTTCACAGTTGAAGAAGCTTTTCAAAATAAAAAATCCCTCACTTGTGAGCACCACGCAGATGAAATATGCTTTCCTTAGTAAAATATTAAAACAAATCTCTTCCACACAGGCACAGCCCATGAAAATGTCTTTAAAACACACAGGGAGGCATGGATGCAATATTTACAATCTTGAGCAAGGCAATTTATAATCTGCCTGAGCTCCCTGATGCTATTGGAGCAGGATTTTTTTTTTCTGGAGCGTATTAGAACAAATTAATCAACATTTTCCTAACTATATGCATATGGACTTGTAAAAATTTTTGGCTGTAGGTTGTAGCACTGATTGCTCACAGGGCTCACCCGAGTGTCCTGGATTTGATAAGCAGGGGAATGCACCAGCCACTCCAGTGAATTCCTAATGCAAACTGACCAGCCCATTTTCCCTTCTGCAATTATTAAAGGTCAGCTCAAAATGAACCGAGGAAGGGGAGGAATCTGGTGGCTTTTTGCTGTGATACTGGGCTCTGATTTCTCTTCCTTGGACTGGGGGTGGGGGAGGAATGGAAGCAAAGTGCCCTTCTGCCCTTATGCTCCCTCCTGTGCCCTCATTCTGGGCACAGAGCTGGCTGGGAGCCCTGTCCGGGGGGCTTGAAAAGGGTCTCTCACACCACTTCCTTTGGCTTTCTGCTCATTTGCCCCTCTGTGAATTTTCCCCTTGAAAGAAGAGTGTTAAAGACCCCATCCCACTGCTCTTCCAAGCTCTCCAAAGCCCCTGAACTCTGTTATCACGTGTTGAACCATTTCTCATATGGGAAAACACAGCTCCAGGCACCTGCCAAAAGACTGACTTTTATTGTGGCTATTAAAAAAAAAAAAAGAGTAACAAAAACTGTCTCCCCCCAAAATGTCAAATTTTATTGCCGGGCTTTGCCAGAGCTTGAGCAATCCCCATGCTGACCCCTTGGGTATTTCACCTCTGTGTCCCCTGCAAGCACTGCTGCTGAAACTGCAGGGGCACGGCAGGAGCTGGAGCCAGGAGGAGCCTTTTCCAGGTGGGGTGGTTTGGGAAGGCTTGCTCCCATCCCCTGCCACTGCCTGGATGCACATGGCTTGCCTGGGATTTCCTGCATGTGCTTCCTGCTGAGGCTGAGCAACACTTGTACCGCCTCAGCGAGTTTCCTTGCACTTTTCTGTGTGACAGCTGCACTTGGGAGGAGCACAGGAGGACTGAGGAGAGGAGCAGGAAGCCCCCTGAGGAAGGCAAAAGCGTTCCTGTGGGTCCCTTTGCTGCCTCCTGTCCCAGGGCACTTGTGACCCATGTTTGTTTACGGGATTTTTGTGTGGGTGGTCTGAAAATGCTGCAGCCAGCCCCAGCCAAGCGTTTCTGGGGGTGGGCTGCAGTGGTTGAGTGTCACCAGGAGGGGGGATCCCCACGACCCCAGTCCCAGTTCAGCTGGGTTGCACATGGCTGATAAACCAGATGGGTGTGATGGACAGCCCAGAGATAGGATTTATTGCACCAGGCCATAGGCAGCATCCAAAGACCAGGGGTGTGGCCAGCCTGGCATTTTACAGGGTTTTACCTGGACAGGTGTCCAGTTGTGGTTACAGGGGCTTGACCTTGTAAGTCCTGAACCATCAGGGCTGATTTTGGGTGACTTAATTAACATCCCACTTCCAAGGTCTCAGATTTATTCCCTCCGTGTAGGGAGTTTGGGCTAGGCTTTGATCTGTCCCAGGCAATTCGGTTTCCAGAGCTGAGCATTGGGAAATGACTGCTCACTGCAGCCACCAAAACTGCAGGGAAACCAAAACTGTTTTCCATGTTTTGGGATCCATGTTTTAGGAACCTGGTTGCTAAATTTTAAGACATGCCACGTATCCATGAATATTGGCTTGCTCTAACATCTCGTGTGGAGACCCAGAAATGCACAGGGCTATGAGGAGGCAGCTCTCCCACAAACCAGGTCTGAAACCAGAGCAGACCTGGATCACACCACATCAGATCAGGACATCTGCAGGCAGAGAGGGGCTGGGATTGCTCTGGGATAGGTGACACTGCCTGCACAGCCCCTGGGACCAGGTTTTGCAGAAGCTCTGGTGAATCTGTAAAGCTTCCAGCACAAAGCAAACTGCTTTGCAGAGGTTCAGAGCCGGCTGATTGCCACTAGAGAGAATCCGCTCAGCAGGAACTGCCAAGCCTTGTGTACCAAGCACTCAGAGCTGATTTTCTGTTTGCCACCATAAATTAAGCCTTGGTGTTTCCTAAGTTTGTCCCAAGCAGCTGGGCTGTGTGTCTGGGAGCCAGAAGGAGAAGCTGCCCAGGGAAGCTTTGCAGCACTGCTGACAGGTTTCCTCTTCCCCAGGGTCCTGAGGGGTTCTCCCAGCAGAGCTGAGTTTCTCTGGCGGGGCACTGGGGCAGGCTGACCAGTCTAAGTCTAAAAACCTGAAAACAGAGATGCAGCCAGAGCTGGGCTGCTGCTCTGGCCATGCCATCATTGCAAAGGGTCAGTGCTGTGGCACAGTCCCTGCTGCAGGAATGGCAACACCCAGCGAACAAGGTGGAGCCTCTCCAGCCATGGCATTGGGCTTCTGGGGCTCTCACAGCCCTGCTCTTGGCCACCAGCAGCCCGTAGGGCCTGTTGGGTAGCCCAGCCCTCATGGTTCATGCTCAGAAATCCTCGGGCCCGTGGCAAGAGGGCTGTGGGCAGCTGAGCACTGAGAGGTTACTGCTGATGGGAGTGGAAGCAGAGGGAAGTCTCTTGGGTGAAAGCCTTTCACAGTGTGGCCTGTGGGGCAGCTGAGGATCAATGTCTGGTCCCTGGAGAAGCCTGGCAGAAAAGCTGCACTTGGTAAATCCCTGCTCCACAGCCCCTGTCGTGCTCTTACCGTCCCGCTTGGCATTTGTCAGCATTTCTTACTGGCGAGGCTTCTGGGTGCTCCAGTAAATGATCCTGCAGTATTTGAACGAGGCATACATGTCCTGCAGACCTCGATGCTTTTTCTGGAAAGTGGAGGGTCAGCAGAGGGCTGCTGACCAAGGTTTGGCCGTTCTCTTCTGCTCTAGTGCAGCTCTCTGCTCCCTTGCACTTCCACAGAAGGGACGTGAGGAATAAACATGGAGTGGGGTGCAGCCAGCTTGTAGCCTCACAGGAGTGTGGGGAGGCCTTCCTGAAATTGTTGCATCCTTGGTTTCATTGCCTTTCCCAGAGCAGACACTGGTGTCATTATCCCTTTTCCCCCTCAACTAAAGTGCCACTTCTAAAGCTGCTGCTGAGAGCTGTGATGTGCAGTGTCCAAGTGCTTGTGCCAGGCAGCCCCGTGGGGTGACAAAAGCCTGTCCTCCCTATGCAGTGATGGCAGCAGAGGCTGGAGTTTCTTTTTGCCTGACCAACAGGGTTTCAGCACAAGCTTCAGGAGGACCAGGATTTCCCTGGCTGCCCTCGGAGCATAAAGATGGGGCAGCAGGAGATCCTGGGCACTTTGCCCATGGTGCTGCTGGCACCTTTGCAGCACACTGGGAATAGCAGGGATGAGTGTCCAGCACCCACTGCATGGGCAGAGTCAACAGAGATGTGGCTGTGGGGCTGCTGAGACTCCTGAGAAGTTTTGGGAGACAGAAGGCTTTGATGTACCTTCATAGAGCCAGCTGGGCAGCTGTGGAGTCACAGCTGTTGGCAGAGACACTCCAGAAGTGCTGAGTAATGTTTCACCGTGGTACCACCCCCCAAAAACACCTCCCTGCACTTGGTACTTCCAGGATCCCTGTGCCAGGCCCCCAAGCTCCGTGATGGTTGGGAGAACCACGAGGACGAGCCATTTGGTGAATTATTTATCCATTTTTCATTTACTCAATATGCACATAACGCCGTGCGCGGAGTGAGCAGGCGCAAAATTAAAAACCAAAATGATGGATGCTGCCTTATCAAGCGCTCTTCATCCCACTCTTGAGACTCATTCAGCTTTAAATATTGATGGCGGCTCGCCTGTTGGCAAACAAAGATTGTGTAAACCCATCCATCTCTGGTTTGGAGGCAGAGGCGCTGTGCAGCTGCAGCCGTGGCCGAGACGTGTGGTCTGTGCTGCCCGGGATGGAGAGGGGGCTCAGAGTCTCTTTAATTACCTCCTGAAGGTGGCAATTAATCTGTGCCTGAGTACTCACCTACGTGGCAATACCAGTGAGCTGCAGTGTTTAATGAGCTGATCCTTGGAACATCCCTCCAAAGCCCGGGCCGCCTCAGCAGGGGCTGCAGAACGGCTCCAGTCTCAGGGCTGCCCTTCCCTCCTGCCTGAATAGCTGCTGCCTTCGGCTGCTCCTCTTTTACTTCACAACCTGCCAGGCACGCATTGGTATGGAGGATTAGTTAAAAAAATAAAAGAAAATTAAAAAGCAGATCCCTGCTGAGAAAGGCGGTGTGATGCCAGAGGAGCTCTGGGAGCCGCCGTGCTGAGGGACTAGCGCAGTGAGGAGCAGCTTCCCAAGTCCTGGCAGAGTTGCATGTCATCCCAGGCCAGACACAGTCTTTCCAAAGACCTGTAGGACCCTGAATTTCCCAGGTGGATCCTGCCCCTGCCACCCCCGGGCCCTCCCACACCTTTAACAGGAGCTGGATTCCCAAAGCCAGCCACAAGGCAGGCAGACCAAGAGGGGCTGCCTGCACACGGTTAAATCCAGGGCTGGCCCAGCTGAATCCCAGCGCTGGGGATCTGCTTTTTTCCTCTCTCACAGCCTCTTGCTGGGCTGGAGCTCCTGACAGGAGTCATTTCTGAGATGAGACCGATAGGTGCTCAGCTCAGAGGGCAGCAGGGCCCCTCACATGTGCCAGCCCCAATGCCTCATCCACAGCACGGAGTGGGGAACAGACACCTTTCCAGGCTGGCTTCTCCCTGAGCTGGCAGTGTGAGAGCACGGGGGACATCTCCTCCACAGCCTCCTCTACCCTGCCAGCATTCCCACTGTGTTCCACACCATGCCCTTCCCTCCCTCTCCCAGCTGTCAGGAATGTGGGGAGGGATGGGGCTGTGCACAAAGGGCGGGGATTTGTCTGCTCCTCGGCAGTCTGGAGGCACCCTTGGGACCGAGGTCGCAGATGGATGGCCTGGGGGAGGTGCCAGCAGAAAGCACACTGGAAACATCTCCTCTGGCTCTCCTGAGCTGGAGGCATGTGGCGAGGTGCCTCTCTGGGGACGCTGTCCTTGCGCGACTCCGGGGCTGAATTCACCATGTGCTGCAGCACGACTCCCATGTGGGCACGCTCCTGCCTGCTCCTGCCTGTTCCTGCCCTCTCCTGCCTGTTCCTGCCTGCTCCTGCCTGCTCCTGCCTGCTCCTGCCTGTCCCTGCCCTCTCCTGCCTGTCCCTGCCCTCTCCTGCCTGTTTCTGCCTGCTCCTGCCCGCTGTGGCAGCACTGTGCAGGCAGCTCAGAGCATTGCAGGGCTTTCAGGACAGCAATAAAAAGCAGGTTCTCGTGCTGGCAGCATTTCAAGGGACAGAGTAGCGTGACTTTGAGGTAAAGGCCTAGAGGGTATGCAAGCTGAAGAAACAAATGCCATCAACCCCTCTCATCCTTGCTCTCTGGAAGAAAGAAGTGATATTCTTTGCACATTTGAAAAGCCCAAGACAAGTATCTTAAACATGGAGCACGGCCAGTCCAATTACTTCTCTTGGTCTCGTGCCCAGGGTTTATTCCGTGAAACATCTCAGTGACAAATGTTCCCACTGCAAGAAACTTTCTAGTACTTCTTCTTTTTTTTCCATTTCTTGACACTGTAAACTTATGCCAGAGGCTGCTCAGAACCAAGGTGTAATTTAGATCCACCCAGACCTCTGTGAAGTGCGGCTGGAAAATATCTCAGGAGGGAAGTGATCGCTACAGCCTTGAGAAAGAGCTCTGTGTGAATTAACCCAGAGATTTCTTTGGTGGGAATAAACCTCTCTTGGAGAGATGTCCTTTCCCTCCTCTAATCTTTCCACTGGGATTTCTATATCAGCAACCTAAGACCCAAGCAGACTGTGTTGCTCATTTTCAGTGTGTTTTAAGCACAGATTAATTGCAGATACCCAGCTGTCCTGCTCTAAATAGCCATCTCATACCATTAAACTAAACAAATGCCAACTCATCTGAAGGCATGCATGAATAATATCTCTAATTGCCATTCTTCATCTACTGAAAAGAAAAAGTCCTGGTGGCAATTCAGGTTCAGACCTTTGCCTTGGAAAAAATCGGTGCCTCTCTGTTGAGCCATCTCGTGCTGGCAGAGAGCTGCTGTGTGTGCTGCTGTTGCCTGAATGCATATTGTTTACATAAATGTTGCAGGAGGATGGGAGAGGATGGGAGCTACCATCTCCAGAGGTTAAACTCTGGTCTGTGCTCCCAGGCTGCATCACAGCTTCTGAGTGGGGAAGAGGCTGGGAGACACAGCAGTACATTTTGGAGGGGCAAGAAGCGTGCTGGTGACAGACCCACAGGCGTGGAGGGCAGTGCCAGGCCCTGAGAGGAGCAGGTCACTGCTCCATCCTGGCCCTGAACTGTGTCTCAGCCTCAGGGCTTTTTTATTCAGTGCAGGACTCTGTGCAAATGCCAGCCCTGGCTGCTTAGCCAAATTAATAGTGCCAAGCAGGAACAAGATGTACTGGCGAGTTTCCCTGGGGCCAGGTGGGTCCTGGCTGTCCCCCCAGGGGAGCCAGGGAAGGGGAAGGCTCCCCTCTCCCAGGCAGAGTTGGCCCTGATGGCCTTGCTCTCTCACAGCTCCAGGAGCCCCAGCATCCCTTAAGCCCCACGTATTGACTGGTCATGTTGGGAGTTAGGGAGAGGCAGGTTGCAGAGATGTGCACCTTCTCCATGCCCCCACCACCAGCACCGGGTGGCACAAGCCCTCCTGAGCATGGCTGTCCCCTGCATGTGGCTCATTCCCTCCAGGTATCTCCAAGCACTCACGGCACAGCAAGCACCCAAGTCCCTTTTTGTTCATTCTTCTTGCGGCAATCCACCACAAACCCCCAGTCTGCAGCCAGTGGCTCAGCCACTCACTGCCTCCCTTTGGAAAGCACAGGGACAAATGGACTCTGGGGCCTGGGGAGCACTGTGTGCAGAAAATCAGCATTGCCTGGGACGAGGCAGTCCCTTGCAGCTCAAGAGCAGCTGCTGTGGGATGATGTTGCAGACCAGCAGGCTCTTTGTCACTGCCTTCCCTTCCATCTCCCCAGTGAAACCTCGCGTGCAAGGTTTTCCCTGACAGAGCTGCTGGATCTTCACAAACCCAGCCCTCCCCATGCCTCTCCTGAGATCTCACTAGGAAGTCTGGAGTCTTGGCCATCCAAAGGTGCAGACAAAATGGGAATTTCCATTTTGAAGCAGCCTGAAAGCCCCAGGATTTGCACACAGACAAGGGCTCCCCAGATACTGTGCTGCCATGCACCACTAGCAGTGCTGGCAGGTACCAAACCATGTCTGGGATTTTTATTTATGAGTCATGGACTTATATTTACCTCTTTGCTTGCTGGAGGGAAGGCTGCCTATGATTCTGGTCCCCAGCTTAATTCACAGTTCACAAGGGCTTAATTCACAGTTCAGTTTGGGGTCCAACAAAGCTTCAAATTTGTGGGAGACTGCTGGGAGCTCTGGCTGGTTATTAAAATATTCCTGGTGTTGCTTCCACTACCCTCACCCTAGCAAAAGGGGCTGGAGAAAGTGAACAGGATCCTCTGCAGCCTGCAGAGGAATGGGAACCTCCTCAAACCGAACTTGGTGACTGAAATTCAAAGCATGGCATTGAATTTTTTTTAACAAAATGCTGTCATTATCCTAAATATAAAAAATGTTTGATTCCAAACCATTTTTTCATAGTAATATTAGACAAAAGCAGCTTGTTCTAAACATGTCACTTTTGACAAAACCAGCATCTTTGTGGCTGAAAATAAATACTCTGCGAATAAATCTCTGTGCCAGCACTAGTGATAAGTCTTTCATTTCATGCTCTAATTGAACATTGGCTTTACATCTTAAAAGCAATCATCCTAAATTGCCTTCTGCTAATATTAATGCTTCAGACAAAGGGTAACAGCCAGATTATAGGTTCGTATATTATTCAGGCAAATCTGGGTTCTTCATACATCACTTTTAAAAAGAAAATTAATTTCTCCATGTGTCAAGAGTGAAAATAGTAATAATGGATGATACACTTACATCACCCTGTATTGCTGAGATTGGCAAGAACATTGCCTCTGAAGGAAGTGAGTGTAGCTAGCATGCGTGCCTTCGTGCCAGCCTCAAAATTGCCTCTGCCTGTGACTGAACCCTGCACTTCTTCAAGTGACAAACCAGATCTCACATGCTGCACTGACGAAGCAACACCCCCTTCCCCTGTTTCATGCACCTAATCCATTTCAGTCCCTCACCTGGCAGGTGGCTCTGTGGATTGGCAAGGACTCGCCCCCTCCGGGAGAGCTGAGAGCAGAGCTGCAGGAGGGGCTGCTGTGTCACAGCAGCAGTGGTGCCATGGCTCTGTTTTTGGGAGGGTTGGTGCACTGCTCCAGCGGCCAGCAGGGTCCGTGCAGGGCTGGCACTGAGCCTGGGCAGATTCCAGCCACGGCAGTGGAAGTTTGGCAACAGACAGGCTCTTCCAGTGGGAGAGAAACAAAAACTCCAGCCTTGGCCATCACCTGAGGCCGTGGTGTCAGGGCTAGGCCTGTCTTTGAAGCCCCTGCATGGGAGTCACAAGTCATCTGCACGTTTTCCTCCTGCTTTATCCATTTCCCAGCCCAGCTCCCTCACAGGGATGGTGGTGGGTTTGCACTGCAGCCCCAGTGCCGCTGTGCCACCCTTTGCCCTTTGCTTTTCTGGCTGTGCCATGGGAAACCTGCTCTTTCCCAGGCATCTGCTGGGAGTGTGGGGTATTTTTAGCTCGTGGTGCCGGGGCCCAGGTGGCAGAGGAGTCCATGGATCCCTGGGAACTGCCTGTTCCCACTGCAGCTGCTGCCCTCCACTGCAGGCACAAGCACCAGCATCACCTCCTCACTCAGCAGCTTCCTTAAGTTAAAATTGCCAAAGTGTTCCCTGTGCCAGCTTTAGAGAGCCCCCTGTACTCACCCTGCAGATAGAGGTCCTGTCTCCTCCTCTCTCTCCCCTGACATGCTGACCCTCTGATCCAGCCTGGCATGGGCAGGGATTCACTGGCACCTAAATTGTTGGGGAGTGTCTTCTGCATCAGCTGGAGCAGGTCTGTGCTTGTTCTGAGCTTGGATGGTGAGGTGGGGTCACACGTGCATCCAGCCATCACATCAGCAGTGCCACATCTCCCCCCTGCCCTCCTCGGGTGCTCTGGGCCTCGTGCAGGAGGTTGGGGACCCTGGTAATGGTGGTGGGAGCTGAGGGGCCCCCAGGCTGCTGGGGGAATGGGGGTAGCAGGAGATGAGGGGAAAGTGCCACCTTCAAACTGTGCTGTCCTAGCACTTCCTCCCTCCCTTCCCACATGTGGAAACAGCTGCCCAGCAGATTGATGGCTCCTTGGGCAGAGACAGAGTGGAAGGTTGTGTGACCTGCAGAGGCATCACCCAGTAAAAATAGTCACCCAGTGAGGAAAAAATAGCTGTAGCTGGGAGCTGTGCCTGGCACTGAGGAGCAGGGCCCAACAGGGGACGCATCCCTGCGGGCAGAGGCTGGAATGTCATGAGCAGGCGCTGGCAGGATGGAGCAGTCCTTGCCCTTGTTGCAGCAAAGGGCACTCACAGCTCTCCTGCTCTTTCCTTGCTGGAGCTGAGGCTCCGAGGAGAGCTGGGAGGGAATGTGTCACAGCTCAGGGCTCCCTTCTTGAGATCAAGATGCTTGGACAGGCAGAGGGTGAAGAGCAGCTGCAGCCCTGGGGAGTGCACCACGCCTGGCAAAGGATTTCTCTTGTGCTCACTGAGGAACATCTGATACCAGCAGGGCTGAAGTGGTCACACAAGAAACCCAGAGCTTGTTCAGGCTCAGTAGGCCAAATCCCAGTCGGTCACGGTGCCATCCACGTCCCACACACCACCTAAGGATGCCACCAATGCCACCAATGCCAGTCTGCAGCAGCTCAGCAACTTGAAGCAACATCCAGAGTCTCGTGCAGCACTTCCAGGGTGGAGTTCCCAGGTGCTTCACAAAGCCTGGCTGGGGTGGTGCTGTCACACAGGCAGGGGAGGCTGGCACAGAGGGGATGTGAGCAGCCCACAGAGGCCCCAGCAGGTGGCTGGCAGGCTGGGCACTGCCCCGGGCTGTGAGCAGCCCCTCCTGCAGACAGAGGAGACCTTGGGGCTCACCTGCAGGCTGGGATTTACTCTGCAGGTGTCAGCCTCCCGTTGAGAGCGGTACAGCACCAAAATTCCTCTTGTTCATGCCTTGTTATCAGGGCTGGTGTACAGGCATCATCTCCTTGATCCCATCTACCTCAGGAAATGTGGCTGCGGGGAGAGCCAGGGTGGAGCTCAGTGGCTGCAGGGGTCTGGGAGAGAGGCCTGGGCACCCCACGGCTGCTCATGGCTGCCTCTAATTCATCTCTGCTCTGTGGAGCACTTGGGGATGTCACAGGGAGCTGCAGTGGCCGTGATGGATCACATCTCTGCTGCCTGCTGACGGGGGAGAGCGGCTTCAGCAAGAGGAGACCTTGGCTCCTGAGCCTCCCCTTGAAGTGCAGGAATGAATTATGCAAACTAACCCGTCCCTTGGCTCCTCCGACAGCTGCTGCCTTCCCAACACCTCCTGCCTTCACATCTTTCTTTATCTCTGAGCAGTTTTAGGGCCGTTGAGGCTCCGTATTTCTTTCGTCTGTTGTCCATGTGTGTCTCAGGATGCCTGTGGAGACGGGGGCAGCTCATCACCTCTTGCAGGATGTTGTCCCATACACAAAGATAAATTGCTAAACCAGCCTTGAGCAGAGCCTCTGGGCTCCCAGGTTCATGAGGAAATCATAAACCATATTAAAATATAACCAGCTTTTTCTGGCAGCCTTCTTTTGGCTCAGCTAATGGATATGTGAGGGCTCCTGTGCAGGGACGCACACACAGGGGATGGGTTGTCAGCTTCCCTGCACGGACTGATGCTGTCTGCAGTGGATGGGAAGAGGGGAAAAGGTGGAGAGAGAAGTGCCAATGGAGAAGGGCATCTGCACAGAAGAGTTTGCCCAGGTTTTTGTGCCCATGTCCCGTTGCAGAGCAGATTTGGACCTCACTTGTCCAAGCTGGGCAGGTGTCCCCTCCTGCCCTGGCTGCTTGCTGGGATTTGGGAGAGCTGGAAGCTGAGGCAGGCAGAGAGGAGGACAGAGAGGAACCAACTGGGAGCAAATGGGAGCAGTGTTGAGGAAGGAGGACACAGGACCCTCACGAAGCTCATACCTCAGCCACCTCCTTGCCACATCCCTGCTGTGCCTCGTGCCCCAGTCAGGGCACAGTCTGCCCAAGTCAGGGCTGCCAGCACAGCACAGGAGCCAGGGGAGCTGCCATTTCCCCAGCTGTCTTCCTGCCCTGCTGAAAGCCACGTTTGATGTAGAAGTGAATTGGCAAATAGCCTGTCTCCTTTTGATTTAAAAAGCTCCCAGACTGGAGAACTGCAGTGGAAGTGGCTGTTTTAATCCATCACTTTTTGGCAGGTGGGGGAATGGGCTGACCCAGAGACAGGGAGGTCATCAGCTTTTGGGGGAATTAAAAAATTAAAATAGGAGACTTTTTTTTTTGGTTCCAGGTATTGGGAAAAACACAACCTAAACATCTAAAATCTTACAGAAACAGACCCTCTTGCTACCTGTAAGGCAGAAGGAATATTTCCTTCTCCCTACTCTTTGTCCATGCAGAGCAGCGGCAGGCAGGGCTCAGCTTTTATACCAACATTGACAGCCAGAAAATGTGTTTCAGTTATGGCTGAATCTTGAAAGTGATGCTGAGCTGGGAGCGCTCCCAGTGATGGCAGCTCATTGTGGAAATGGTTTAAAAGGACTGTTCCCCTCCTGCTCCCCCAGGAGCACTCGTGCTGGCCCTGCTGTGTGCTCAGAGAGATTGGGGCAGGCAGAGCCATCACACTCAGCTGCTGGAGGTGTAGTGTGGGAACACTGAGCGTTGCATTTACAGTGAGTTTTTACAGAATTAAGGTTGCAGGGACAAGCTCTGCTTCCTTGCCCGTGGGCATTTCTGTGCACAGGCAGCTCTCAACGCACTCCATGCAGTGCAGTGACTGCCAAGCCACTGAGAATGTGGTGTGGAATTACCAGGGCACTTGCTTGAGGCAAGACAGCGCTTGAGAAGGCCACGGGGGCAATGCTGTGTCTGCGTGGTCACGCTGTCCTGCTGCTGGGCAGCCAAAGAATTAAATCCCCACAAACCACTGGCATCAGGAATCTCTCAGCAGGCGGATGCTAACAGGTTAACCCCGCTGAGATGGGCTGAGGTCATCATTCTTCCAACCTGCTCTTGTTCAGCTTGCATTTTTGAGATACAGAGTTTTAATTTCTCCCTTTGCTTTCAGCTGTCTGGAGTACCAAGGCTTCAGCACACGAGATAATAGAATCCAAGATTATTAGCTTTTGTGGTTTGCCACTGTTTGCAGAGGAAAATAATAACTAGCTTAAATACCTATTAGTCACCCATGGCTCTGCGTGTCTGTATTGTGGGTTTAGAAAGCAGATGCAATTTAGAAGGTCAGGGGATTTTTTTTTTTTAATTTTCTTTATGAAAAATCTCTTAAAAGTGCACTTGAGAAAAGTCAGCTTTTAAGTATGGAAAACATGATATGGCTTGGCAGCTCTCACTGATTAAAAAGCCAGTGTTAAAACCCATTTCTAAAGTGCCAGTAGGAAACAGAAATGATTCCTGCCAGGGTTTAGAGCCCAGCTGAACCCTGAGCCCAGCTTCAGGAAACAGATGTGTGGTTTTGCAGTGTGTTGTTGTCTAAGTGTTTGCATGGATCTTCTCCCTTCTTATTGTTGTGTCATTTCCCTTCACAGAAGAAAGCATCTTCCTCTGAGCTAGGGAGCCCCAGAGCTCTTCCCTGTGTCTGTGGGACTTCTGGCCAGTTTGCCACCAGGACTTCTCACTCCTTTGCAGCAGCAGAGCAGGGAAAGGCTTCTTCTGTTGCAAACCAGGGCATTCAGCCCATGGCACACTGGAAATACCCCAGGGACGTGACAGTCCCTGCTCACTTTCCTGCAGGGAGAGGTGGTGCAGGTCTCTCCATGCCGATAAAATTCCACTCAAAGAGGCAGAAGGGAGCTGAGCAGATATTCCCCCTCTCAGCAGGAGCTGGAAGCCCCTTGCAGCCTTTCCCACTGTGTTCCTCGTCCTCAGCAGGAGCCCCAGGGCAGCATGCAGGGCTCGGTGGATGAGCTGTGCTGAAAGCTGGGGGGAATCTGATTTCAGATTGCTGCTGCAATCTAGCACTGGTCTGGGGAGGAAGGGATGCCCTTGCTACTCAAATCTAGGAAAAGTTGCAACTAATGGGTATTGATCAGAGGAGAAAGCAGATCTGTGGGCACAAATTAATGTGCGAGCTTGAAAGAAGTATGTTCCCTAAAAGAGGAACAGTGTGAATAATCAGGCTTTGAGACAAATGCTAATCAGCATTGCATCTTGCCTCTGAATCTCCAAACGCAGTGTTTAATCTCTGAAATTAAAAATTTCCCTGGTGAGAAGTTAGACAACTTCAAGAGACTCGTGTCTGAAAATTCAGCTTGGTGTGCGTTGGTTTCAGATCTCTCTGGTTGTGTGGAGTTCAGTCTGTCCAGAAGCCAGCCCAGCCCCTGGGTCCCAGAGCAAAGCAGAAACATCCATTTCTTCCCTGCTTTAGTGAGAGACCAGCAGAGAAACACGTATTAATCAAAGGCTACCCAGGACAGCTTTCAATCAGATCTAAAGGTGCAGAGTTCTTCACTGTGAGAGCCGTGGCACAAATGTTTTCCCTTTGGGAAATACTTTATCCAAGATGAAAGCTCAGATGTTTGTCATGTGCAGAAGCGTGTCCTGCAGGTGGCAGGGGGACTGTCCGTGGGACTGTCTTGCACTGGATACAGGAGCTTAGCCACAGGACAAGAATGGAATTTTAGGGACTTGAGTTGGACATTTGACAACTCTAGGTCCAAGCAGTTGATTCATCAATAGCTGGTATCCACCCCAGCTTTTCACTGCAGCAGTGATCTCTAGTTTAAAGCAGTCTCAGATGGATTCACCTTTTGCTATGTGCCCTGAGAGCCTGGAAAGTGTGCACGTGCATGCACCTGTACAGAAACCCGTGTGAGCACCCTGCCCTTGCCTGGGGGTGGGCCTGCTTTGACCAAAGGCCTCTTGAGGTCCCTGCTCACCTGTGAGCCCTCCTACAGCTCCGTGTTTCTGTCCAGGCTTCAGCAGAGGGTGTCTGTGCTTCCCTGAGTGCCCCGTGTCCAAATGTGCATGTATGTGATGCTCACGACAGCACAACAAGCTGAATGAAGTCACAGAGAAGCACGAATAGAAACTGTGCCTTGCTAATAAAAAATGCATTGTTTAAAAAAAAAACCCCACCACCAGCAACAACAACATATAAGGCAGAGTTTGTTTGTTCCTCTTAGGAATAAGTGTTCTGGTATTACAGTACTTATTTTGGAAATTTCATGACAGTGATTTCATCCTTTGTAGCCACGTGTGGCTCAGAACATTTTTACCATGGTTGCCAAGTAACAATCACTAAGTATTTGTGTCTAGATCAGTAGAGGCGAGTGGAGGGAATGGATGAAATCTATTTTCAGAGGCATAATCATCGGTGGCTCTTTGTAGGTTAATGGTTAAGTTCACTCAGCAGGGACAGCGTTTCCAAGGCCTTGGGATTTACGAGCAGGAAAATAAAAAGCAAAGAGACTAAAGAGGGGGGTTTTGTATCATTATTTTTGTTCTTTCAGAGCAGAATGGCTTATGAGTGATTAAGAAGGCATTAACTGTGTTGGACGTCAAGTCCCGCGTGCAACAGGAGCTCTGTAATCCCTCCTTGGGGCCGCTCTGCCCAAGACCTGCCTGTCCCTCCTCTGTGCTGCTGTGCCAAAACCTCCAGCAGCACAGACCCCACCCTGCCCTCCTTCTGCTCCTGGGGCAGCTCACGACCGCTGCAGGTGGAGGGAAGGTTTTCCTCCCTGGAAAACAAAAAAAACATTGGAGCAATGTGGGGAAAACAGGGAGGGAAGGCGGAATAGCTGGCAGGGCTGGTGCTGTCACACAACTCTCCTTTTCTCCCAAGAGGGAAAAGTCAGCCCTGGAAGAAGGGCCAGGTGTTAATTACATTTCATTATTCCTTCTGTGGAGGGCCAGCACGCAGGATGTACCTGGGGAGAGGGCACGGCTTCCGTAATTCCGTTTCCATCAGGTGTGCGCGCCCAGAGGAAATAAACTTCAGCCAGAGCAGCACCCGGGCATATCTCCAGGAGCCCTCTGTGACCAGCCCGGGTTTGTCTTGGCAGAGGAAGACTCAGGGATGAGCCAAGGAGGCAGCACTCACTGCTGACTCTGGCAAAATTCAGCATCCCCGCCCGGGAGAGAGGTCAGGGCTGCCCTGCAGCCCCTGCTGTGGCAGAGGGAGTGACAGGGGAGGGCAGCAGAAATGCCAGGGAGCAGGGGTGACCTCAGCTCGGGGTGCTGGATGGTGACCACTCTGGGGAAGGGAGTGCAGAGAGGGGCTTCCCCTCCCCTGCCATCCTGCTTCCTGTGGAATGGCACCTGGCAAGTGGCACTGCTCTGTGCATGGATGGCAGGGGTGACAACCCAACGCTTCCCTCAAGGGACGAGCGCTCTGTAAGATGGCTGATCCTGGGAAATCACGCCCGGTTTTCTCAGGGTCTGGACACCCACAGGTGCTGCCCGCTGCCCACGGCCCCGGTGCGCCAGCAGCCTGTGCCTGCCCACTTTTGGCACGGGATGAGGAGCCAAGGGGCACGGGCGTGTTTGGCAGGAGCAGGCTGTGAGGAAGGGCTTGGGAGCACTGCCACACCTGGCACCGGCAGCACGTTTCCCTCCGGATTCACAGGGGTGTGAAATCCCTGCCTGGTGTCCCCAGACCTCCCGCACACAATTCCCACCTGAAAGCCAGGCTGTCAGCAGGGGAGAGAGAGGGATTTGACAAGTGTTTCTGCAGGTGATGGCAAGCGTGGAGGGCATCCATCTCACACGTTCTCCCCATGGCAGGAAGGAGCGGTTCCTGTCTGACTGTGGGATGAGCAGGATCACTGCTGAAGGGTCTGGAAACCAAGCAGGGCCAGACCAAAACGTGCCAGAGCAGAACTCTGGCTCTCTCCCATCCAGGCCCTCTCCCTGGCGAAAATGCAGTATTTTCAGAGGATTGGTCATGTTACAGAGTTCAGTTTATGTCTGTTGGCCGGGACTGCTGAGTCCATCTATGATGAGTAAGTGATATAAGAGGGGTGGAGCTGGAAACCACCAGGATGAGTGGTGCAAGGCAAATGGGAGTCCCAGAGTTTGCCTTGGATGTGAGGAAAGGCAGCAGAGTTCTGTTATTTGGGACAGAGGGCCAAAACTGTTCTTGTGATCTGCTGGTCTGTTGGACTGGTGTGTGGTTTAACATTATAAATATAAGGATATAAGGATATAAGGACAGCTGGGAGGTTTCTTTCATATAAGTGAGGGTTCCAGTCATTTTGAGGATCTTGGGAGCGTGTTCACAGGAGTGTTGTGGCCCCTGTGTGATTATAAACATGGAAAATAAGATTGCAAATGAATCAACTCAATGCATAAGCATTTAGCTTATGCAATACCAATATTGCATAAGCTCAATATTAATGCAAATGCAATATAAATATTGCATTCAGCTTATGCAATACCAATAGCATGAGGTACATTAAATGGATCCTAAGACATGGGGAAATGCGTCATTATTAATAAAAGAGGCGTCGAGGTATTTTGGGTCATAAATGCCGTATTTGAGAAAATGAGTCTCCAGTGATCTCCCATCCTTCAGCATCTTTTTCCTCTGTTCTGCAGGAAATACATACTTGTAATAAATTAACATCTTATACCTTCTGATTAAAAAAAAAAAAACCAAACACCACAAACCACTGAACAGACAAGACAACCCTGTTGAATTCAAGTAGAAGAAACCTTCTCATTCCACTTAAAAAAGCAGCTAGAGCAGCTTCCAGTCCAGCAGGAGTTTAGGTTCACACCTGAAGAGTTTTAGGGTTGGGTTGGGCGTGTGTTTTTCAAGTAGATTTTGACATCTACATCCAAACTTAATTGTCCTCTTCTGATGGACTGAGACTTGGGAAAAAACAGAGGCAGACCACTGGTGATTACCTATGCTTTTAAAAACCCTGCCTTCCTCTGAGAATCACAAGCAGGGGGAAAACCACACAGCCTCTTTTTCACATCTTCATCTGACTGCATTCCATGGAGCAGGAGAGATAAGGAGCCCTGCAGGGCCTTTGCTTTCTAAACATGGGCTGGGTTTCACACCTCGCTATCAGAGAGTTTCTGCCTGAGCAGTGCCTCACCTCTTTGGGAAGAGGTCCTGGGCATTCCTGCCAGCACCCAGCCCTGGAGGTGCTGGGAGAAAGGCAGCTGGAGCTGGAGCTGGAACCCAGCCAGACATCACTTTTCCAGCGTGTTCCAGGCAGATATGGACATCTTGGTGGCCCAGCAGCCCTTCCCATGCCACCAGCTGGCTGGGACATCTCACGTGGCACCTGCCAAGGCTGCTCTGTCAAATCCAACGTGGCCACGCCATCCCTGCCTCTCAGCCACTTTAGTCCCACTTTAATCCCAGTCTCCTGTCTGGTGAGGTGTTTGGGTGCATGAGCCCAAACAGCTGCTGCTTGCAGAGGTGTGCTTTGTCATCTTTACAGCAAAGGAACCTGAGGGACACTGCGTGGAGCACTTTGTTGGACCAGCAAAGCACCCAGGGTGTGCTGGAGCTCTCACAAACGGGATGGGACTGCTGGGATGTTCCTTGAGCTTTATTGTGACACCAGCCTCATAGCAGGGTGAGACAATGGAAAGATGTGAACAGCTCACCGAAGATCTCTTTGTTACAGGGCATTTTAAAAGTTTTCCAGCCAATAGTACATTGGCAAGAACAATTGTCTGCAAGCTTTAGCAGTCACTAAAAGCACAGGTACACCTGCTTCAAACAATGCTTGCTTGTGTGCTTTCTATTTAACAATACACAATACTCCATTATTAAGCTTAAAACCTTCCACTGTCTTCCTAAGCATATTTTTTTCTGCAGTCTCAAGGTCTATCTTAGGCAAACGTAAAAACTCAAACTATTGTTTCATGTCCTTGCTTGCTGTACTGTTGTATCTTCTCTGCTTTCAGGTTTTGCAGCTGCAGCCAGCTCTAAGTTCTCTGCTCTTTCTGTTTCTGAGGCCTGCTTTCACGGCTTCTGAAAGTCTTCTTATGTTGGTTTCTTATCTTCTTTTCTTCGTGTTAGAGCAAGGATTGAGACACAGGAGTTGCAGTTTCGTGTTTGGACTCAGATGTTTATTAATTCTTATCTAAAGTGCAGTCTCACCAGCTGTGAGCTCTAACTGGCAAGTTAGAAAATGGAGGTGCCTCCAACTCTTTCCAAGGTTGTTCAAGCACTAATCACCCAATAACGACGTGATACCTACATTATTTATACTTCCAACCCAATAATTGACCATCCAGGGTTCACAATGTGGACCTTTTTCACCCAATTAGAAAAAAACACCCGAAACCAGGAAGAAGAAAGTTGAGGAGAAGGACTTAGCGCCTCAAACCCTCCATCCTGCCCCATGTATATTACTATATACTAAAATCTTAAATTCTACGTTTTCCACCCTGTGATATCACACACTTCTATCCAAACCCCACACCCACAATCCCAGTGCTGTCACTGAATTTTGGAAGCCTTCTCCACGGCCTCAGGTCCAGTGCAGTGTTTGCTTGAGGGTCAGTGCCTGTGAGCACAGAGAGCCTGGAATTCTCAGCCTGCAGGGTTCCAGCATTCTTCCCTTCAGTGTTTCCCACACAGTGCCTGGCTGCTCCAAAGCAGCTCCTGGGGAGCCACTCCAGCAGCCTTTGGAGACACCCACCCATCGTGTGGATGGAAACACAAGCGGGCACAACGTGGGGAGAGAGGGCAGATCAGCACCCTGGGGACACTGGGGATGAGCAGCAGAGACAGGGACACTCGTGTCAAACCCCTTTTCTGAGTCACATCAGGCTGAGAGCTTTCACAGGCTCATGGCCAGGCTGGCTTTGGAGGCTAAAAACAGCAGCAGAGGGGAGTCAGTCCTTGGTTAATCCGGGCTTGTTAAGGCCAGACGTGCTGATCCAGTTCAGTACTTTTGTTACAAAGGCTGCGTTTGCAGCGCTGCCGGACTGGCCCCTTGCCCACTAGGGTGACACTGGCCACTGGGCACCGGGCCAGCTTGACTGGGTGACTTCAGCATCCTCCTCCAGAGGCTGTGACGAAATGCTGGCCTGGCTCCTTCTCCTGAGACCTCATACAGTCGGTCACCAGCAGAGCTGGGATTTCTCTGCCGGGTGTCTCGGCCCCAGGCTCACCAACATCCACTTCTGTCCCCGGAATTCTGCTGGCAGGCCAGAGCTGTCTGGTGTCTGATAAGGACACGATGCCAAAATGCCTTTTTGAATGTGGCTAAGAAGTCCAGGCCATCATGGACATCCCAAGCAGAGGGAGGCAAGGCAGGAAAATGAGTGTGCATTGGTGCTCCACAGGGTTTGGCTTCATAACAGCCTGAATGTTGTTCCCTGGACATTCTGAACTGTCCGGTGATGGAAGGAGCTGCTGAGAGCAAATCCATCAGTTCTGGGAGCACTGGGATGAGCCCTGTGCCTCTTTTCCCAGAAGAAATCATCACTGCAAGGGAGAGGGAACCAGAGGAGGGTGGATGGGCAGAGCAGCATGTCCTGGTGTCTTCAGGCTGGTTTGGCTGGCCTGGGAAAAGCCCAGGCCAGCCACGTGGCAATTAATGTCATTTCTGAGGCTGGGTCACCGGAGGTCATTGGCTCAAAACTGGGAGAGAGATTGCTTTGTTTGCCCACAGTCAGCTGATTAAAACCATATTTTCCACACTTTTGAGTAGGGATCAGTGATGAAATGCAAATTTCATGCAAATTGGTGCAAATGGCTGGTGTGCACAGCCAGCTCCAAAGTCAGTCATTTTCCTTTCCTCTGAGGCATTTGGGCACTTCTAATGTTCACGTGGAGGAGCTGGACAAAGCCACTTGTGATCCCAGCATTTGTCTGAAGCAAACAGCGTGGAGAGAGTGGGGAATCAACTGGCGCCTGAATGCACTCACCAAATTTGGGTGGCACCTGGTTTGAGAGCATCTACATGGATCTTGTGCAAAGATCTTTATTAAATGAACAGCTGCAAACAGTTCAAACAGGCTTTGCACATCCCTCACTTCTCAGCCTCCTTTCTCTTGTTTGCCAGGGCCTTCCTGCAGTTCTGTCGAAAGAAAAAAAAATTCCCAAGCCCTCTCCACAAAGAGTAATCACAAATATATATATGCACAAAAACATGTGCATATTTTGAACCTGACTTCTGCTTTCCTTTGGCTAGCAGATCCAGAGCATTGCTTCAGTCTGAAAGGCAGTGAGGCCAAGTTTCCTCACTTCCAGGCAGCTTTGTGGGGACAGCAGGGCCAAGAGAAATAAATAAAAAATGGCTCACAGAGTGAAATGTTATATTTAGCGAGGCTGATGGGCCCTCCTGAAACCCGGTTGTGAAAACTTTAAGAAGTGTCTGTTTCCTGGAGCTATCAGCATGCTGGAAAAGGGGAAGCCCTACAGGCTTGTCAAATTTCTCCCAAGGGCTGCAGCTTTCACAGCTGGTCCTGATCTGCCTGGATGTTGCTTCTTTTTCTAGAGCTGGTAACAGCCCTGGAATGGAAATCCTGGCTCCCCTGGCACCCAGCATATCTCCATGGTGTGCCGGCGGGTGAAGGGTGCCAGCCCCAAAAATTACTCACCCTGATTAGCTCTTGGCTTTCCCTGCAGTTTGAGAAAACCAGACTGGAATCATGAATAGTAGAGTGGACAGAGGAGGCCTGATAAAGAATTTTCATTTTAATTTTCCCCCCCAATTTAATTTTATTTATTTATTTTTATTATATATTATATATATGTTTTTGTTCGCTGCTTCTCTGGCAACACCTACTACACACAAATCGTTGTCCACTTGGAATATACCTTGGGCATTTTTATTTGGGTTCCTGGGAGCTGGGAAACTTGTTTTTCTGCCTATTTCTAGGAGTTTTGATGTGCAGCTGTTTATTGGAGATGTAGAAATGGAAATCTCATCTTCACGAGTCACTCTGGAATTTTTCCTCCAAAGATCAGTGGAAGCAATCATTAATATGGGGCATCCTTTATAGCTCTGTGCAGAATAATCCTCCAGGCTCTCTGGCAGCTGTGAATTGGAAAATAATAAAGACCTTTGCTAGAGGGTTCTTAAAAAAAAAATTTAAAAACCCAAAACAAATATGTTCTTTGATACATTGTCTAGCTCTCAGAAAATAAGGCAGCAAATTGAAAGCCTTGCTCCGAAAATGCATCCAGCACCTAAATTCCTAAGGTTTGGGGGTTTGTTTATTTTTTCCATGCCCTGACATCTTCCCTGAGTAGTGCCAATAAAATCAGAGACTTTTGCTGATGCAAAGGCTCCTCTGGGGGAAAGCAGCAGCCGTGAACAAATGTCCTCATCCGGGGAGGGCTCCAGGGCTGTGCTCTGTGCACGCAGAGCTGGGGCTCACCCCGGCTCTCCTGGTGCTCCTGCCTGCTGCTGAGATTTCCTCCCTCCCTTTGGAAATGCAGCCCAAACGTGCTGCAGGTGGAAGCAGGGGGAAATTGGGCTGGATTCCAGCAGGCTGAGCCTTTGGGTGCTCTTGCAGCTTCTGGCCCATCCCACTCCAGCACTTGGCCAAACCCTCACTCACCGTGCTTGAGCCCTGCCGAGGCCAGGGTTTAATTTAACCTAAATAGCTTTAAAATGGCAACACTGATGGGAAAATAAAACTTAACTGTGTGTGGCTACTGGAGGGTCCCTACCTGAGTGTAGTAAATAAATATGCTCGTGGCCAGTTCAGCATCCTGATATTCAGTGGGAAAGCAGGTATCATGAAGAGATGATGTGAACTGATGTGATGAGTGGCAGCAGGGGGCTGCCTTCCAGGGCGTTTGGAAGGGCACCTCAGCCTGTCTGTGAATGGAGCCTCCAGCTGAGATTTCATCCTCCTCTTGGAGAGCGTTAATAGCCCCACAACAGCACTTGTCCGTGCTTGAAGGAAAAGCAAATTAGTGTCAGAGAGGAAGAGGGGCAAGATGCAAAAGGCAGCTTGTATTTCTTGGCTGGTTGTTTGGATCAATTTGTTTTTTTCTTACTGCACTTTACTACAGTTTCCTTGAATCCTGACAGTCTTTAGAACCCTTCCTAAAAGCTGCTTTTATAATACTGCAGTTGCCATCTTTCTGGAGCCAAAGGCAACTCATGCTGCCTTTGCTTTTCTCTCTCTCTTTTCCTATCCCCTGCTTTGCACAGGGAGATCTCTTTGGGAAACCATTTTTCCCTCAGCCTCCCTCCTGCCTTCCTTCCAGCCAACATCTCCTAAACCATCTGTCATGGGTTAACACAGCTTGGGTTTTAGTTAAAGTGGAAACCTTGGAATTGTTTTGGAAGGGACAGACACCTATCGGAGGCCACTTTTAGATATTGCCATATTGTTTAACCACCGAGGGAACTGTTTCCACTTTAACTAAAAACCAAGCTGTGCTAACCCATGGCACCATCCCAGTGGTTCCCACCAGACCTGCACTAGGGACAAACTCCAGAGCGCTGTACTGAGGTGCTTTTCCACTTTCTTGTGCTTTAAATGCTTTTAAGCCTTCTAGTATTAAATTTCCCTTCCCAGGAGCAGCAGGGGTTTTTTGGTAGCATCACTCCACCTGCAGCCAGAGGACGCAGCACAAGGAGCAGGTTCTGCCTACCCAGCCAAGGACAGAGTTAAACTCAACCCCTGCAGATCCCAGGCTGAGTGTGAGGGGACAAGTGTCTGTGTCCCAGCAAGCTTCATCCTTTACCTGCACAAGCTGGTCAGGAGGGCTGCCAAAACTTCTGCAGAGAGCCTGTCATCCTTGCAGCAAGGTGTGAGGTCTGTGATGCAGAGTCCAGGCGCCTGGAGACATTCACAGCTCAGAGGCCAGCAGTAAAGGAGGAGGAAGAGGAGGAGGAGGAGCAGGAGAGGCATGGCTGGGGAATTTCTCAGGCCCCGTGGCTGTCCCAGCCAAGGGTACCCAGGCCAAGCCATCCTTCCTGCTGCTGCCAGAGCTCCCAGCAGCTCCCAGGCACAGGAAAAGCCCTGCTGAGGGCACAGCCTGTGCAAAAGCAGGTTTGGCACTGGAAAGAATGGAGCATTTCCAGAGCAGATTAAATCTTCCAAGACTTTGAGCTGCCAGTTTGAAGAAGCCTACGCATTTTACAAGTTTTTAGAGTCTTAGGACTTGGTCTAATTTAAGCAAATTGGCACATCCTGAGCACTAGAGAGAGATCCTTCTGCTAAGTTTTGTCCTCTGCAGCAAAGCATAAGGAAGAGAGAATTACTCAATATAGTGTTTGGGGAAAAAAATGTTTGCATGGGCAGAGCAGCACTTTATTTTATTTTTTTTTTCCCAAAGCTGAGACGGTGGAGCTTTTCATTACTCTCTCAGCAGTGGCCACTCTACATGGAAAGTTTCATTCTGAATGGCTAAAGTCTGGCAAAGCACCAAGCAGCTGAGACAGACTCTAAAATAGTGGAAAATCGTGGGCAGGCTTAACAACAGGCACTGCCTTTAACTCACAGCCCTGACTGCATCAAGCATCCGGATGAGCATGTGTAAGATCTGAGGATCTGCTGGAGGAACAGCTGCTGGGAAGTTCTCCCTCTCCTTGTCTTAACTGAGGTTTGCAGAGGGATGGAAAGCAGAGGGAAGGAAAGCAGCTTCTGGGCTCTGGGGTTTGTGTGGGAATTGCCACTTCCACGTAACATCTGCAGCTCCCAGCACTAGAGAAATGTGCAGCTGGACCTGGCGTGAGGTGGGGCTGGAGGAAGCCCTGTCTCCATGTACAGCCTGGTGATGCTTGTCTTCTGACCTTTCATGGTGGATCTTAGGTGTCTTTTCCAACACAGATGGTTCTGTGATCCTGTGACTGTCACGGGAGCAAGCCCAGCGTGTGTGTGTCCACGGGGCTCTGCAGCAGGATTTTTCCATCCATGTATCTGCCAGCCCTCTGCTCTTACAGACAGACACTGGAGCTGCTGAGCTGCCCACAAAGGGGGGGATTTCAAGCCCCACACAGAGCTGGCTTTAGTCTGTTCCCACAGGGAGATCTCCTAGAACCTGAACAGCCAGGTGCAGGCTGAGGCCGTGCAGTGCGGTGTGCTGCTGCCACAGTTGCCATAAAAGGGGCTAGCATGGGCTTTTCTGTAATGTATTCTGTATTTTCCAAAGCTCCTGGCCACTTCCACACAGGTACATGCAAACCAAAATATGGATGTTTTCCCCTGGGAGGAGGGGAAGAGCTGCTGGCCAAGGCTGAGCCCAGGACAGGCACCCTGCCCAGCAAAAGCCATCACAAAGCCCTCAAGTGCTCTTCCACTCTCACATCTCTCTTGGCCACTTGGTTCCTCTTATTTTAGCTTTGTTTGAGCAATCTCCTTGGTAACTGGAGACTGAAGCAGAATTTTTTCATGCTCCTCACCGGATTGGTTTCCTGCCTATCTCAGCACTGGGAGGGATCCTTGCCAAACCTTTTGTGCTCCCACCACAGGCCTTAACCCCGTGCATCACCGGGGACTTCAGGACACCTGGTGTCTCTTCAAAAGGGTCTTTGTGCACAGAGTTTCAGCTGCGAGGGCTGCATTTCCCAGCTTCATTTCTTTGGCAGCAAACAGGTGGTGTGTCAGTGACAGTGTAGATGCTGACTCTTGACGTTGCCTGCGTGCTCCTGACCTCCAGCAACAGGGAAACTCCATTGGGAAGGCCCTTGTCAGGATGCTGCAGCCACCAGAGAGGCAAAACCCTTCAGCAGGGGCAGGGAGTGGCTCCTTGCTGTGGCAGCAGCCTCCTCCCAGGTCCCACAGCCCTGCACACCTTCTAGCACCTGCCTGAGGACATTTGGATCCTTTTGGAACAGTTTCTATGGGGGTCAGGGCATTAATCCGTGGCAATTCCTAAAGACCTGGAGGTGTTTGAAGAGGCAGGGGGAAAAATCCCATCTCAACTGACACTTTTTTTATCTGCCCTTTGGAGATGGAAGTCATTGAAAAGGAGGAGGGGGAAAAAACAACAAACCAAACCACTGCCAAGCTGTCTGAAGGTTTGCTGGGCTGGAGACAAAGAACCCCACTGCTGGCGCTCAACCCTAGCACATGCATTCCCTTGGCCAGAGCCATCCCCAAAGGATGAAAACAGCAGTGTGAATCCATGAAGCAGCACCTTCAGTGCAGACTTGAGATTTTTGGGTCATCTGTTGACTTAATGGTCCAAGCAGTGTCCCTGCTGAAGGCAGCACTGTCCCAGCAGCTGCCCCTCTCTGGGGTTGGCTGAATTCTTTACGGGGCATTGCCTGAGCTTGCTGGCCTTATCCCTGGATAGAAAGGACAAGAATGCAGCATCTGCATCACCTCCCTCTCAGGGCTTGCCCTGTGGTGTGGAGGCAGCATGGCAGGGCACTGGGGTGTAGCTCTCAGCTGGGGTGATGGTCTTCAGAAATGAGCATCGCTGATGTTTCACACCTCTATAATGACAGCATTTCATGTGCTGCTACCCAGACATGTCTTTTATACCATCAGGGAACCTCTGATGCTGTCCCAGCACGGGGGACTTGCCAGAGGGAGTCTGGACCAGGAGTGAGGTCTGCATCCAGTCATTTAAATCACTAAAATGTGAGCGTCCCACGTGAGCCTCCCTAGAACCCTGACAGAGGATAACTTACAACTCCTTTTAATAAAAGTTCAGTGTGAGTCTGCTGTGCAAGACTTGAAATCCGTCCCTGTCATCCTTCACTGATGATAAAAGTAGTGATGGCCAAGTGTTTATTCCTGCCACACCATTGGGAGGCTTTGATCCTGCTGCCAGGTCACCACGCCAAGAATTTCCCAGGAGTGTCTGGAGAAGCAGGGCCTGATCTTTGGGGCCAGCCATCACATAAGAGGAGTCAGACACATGCCTGGCTGAGCATGGAGCTGAAATGACGGTGGATGCTGTTCTCAAAAGCTGACCTGCTCATTCTGTATTGATGTTTGCCCTTTGAATTTTTGTGGCATGCCCTCTGCTGTCACTGAGCATTCCTATCTTCTCCCTCTTTTCCCATGTACAGCTGCTTTTCCAGCAGCAGAGCTGGCTGTCAGCAGCCCTGGCAGAGTGGCAGGGCACAATCAAGACTCCTTGTCAAGTGTCTCCCCAAATAAGAAGGGAGATTCTCCCTCGCCCTGAAACCCAGGCAAGCAGGAGTTGAAATGTGCCTTCCCTGAGAGGGACACACTGCCAGGATTGATGCAAAGTCTTGCTGCCGTGGCAGTGCTGGAGCAGTTCGTGCACAGCTCATGTATTTTGGGTTTCCTTGAATCCTGATTCCTGATCCTGAAGCCTTGCTGTTAGACACTGGCCTGTTATTTCTGGTGGTCCCCACAGTTTTGTTTAGTCAGGCTTAACTCAGCAAAGTTTGCTACACAATTCACAGAACTGCAGAAATGCCCTTTTTTTGCTGGCAGTTGCTCATTGAAATTCATTTTGTGGAGGCCAAAAGCCATTTAAATAGGAGTGATGTCTTCTGTTTGAGGAGCATTGTCATGGCAACCATCCAGGTGCACACGGGGAAGAGCAAGTCATGTTTGTTTGAAAGGTGAGAGCAATTCTTGTCACGAGGGGGATCCTGGCTGCAAAGAATAGCTGGATGTGTATTTGGGTGCAAGAGGCAACTGTGTGCCAAGTTTCTGTCACCTTATTTACCTGCCTGCCCAGCCAGGTCAGTCAAGAGAAAATCCCAGAAAGGCAGGCTGGGGGAAATGCCAGATTTTGGCTCTTAACCCTGAAGGCTTAGAAGTGGGACTTGCAGGGGTTTATATTGAGCAAGGATCTTGGGCTGGGCTGAGCCCTGGGCAGTGAATCCTTTGCTTGCAGCACAGGCTGGATTTTTCAGGACTGATGCAGTTTTCAGCTGGCATGGGCAGGGCTGTGCACAGCCAGGGGAGAAGTTATTTCTACTCCGTCAGCTTTCCTAGGTACCTTAAGTAATTGCTGCTGGGGGTGTTGTTGATCAAATTCACATCAAGTGTGTTTTCCCTCGTAGCCATCAGTGGTACTGCACTCTGTGTGCAAGCTGTCCTTGCAGCTGCAGACACTGATCTGGATGGGTCTCTCCTGTTTGATCCCTCAGGAATCCTGCCTCCAGCAGGCATCCTGAGAGCTTTAGGAAGTGTGGATGAAAATCATTGGAGGTGCATGGCAATGAGAGTGGGGAAAAGCAGGGAAACAGTTTAGTCCTGGTGTCGCCACATCCAGAGCCGTGGAAGGGGAGGCCACAGCTGGAGCTGTGGAAACATTTAAGCATGACCAAAGGCTCAGGCACTGGTTTGGGGCAGATCAAGAGAGTCGCACTCATCCTTGCCCAGCTGGTCCCTTGCAGGATGTGACGCTGGCAGATGGAGGGAGAAGTGCATTAGTCAGAACACAGAATTCACAGTCACATCAGAGCAAACACTGAGGACTCGCCAGAAAAACATTTCTGATCTGACAAATCCTCCTCAATATGGTCTTCCTGGGAGGAGAGTCAAACAGCATTCAGTCTGGCATGTGAAATCATCTCACCTGGCAATCGTTGCTCCTCAAAAGTATTTTCTGAGACACTGAGCATCAGCTGTGCCTGTCATCTCCCAGCTATTCGAGCAGCAACAGCCCTCAGTCTTCCTGTCTGTGCAGACCACCTCTCCTGCCTTGTGTTCCTGCAAGGCCAGGGAGGAGCAGGCTGGATCCTTTTCCAGGGTTTTCCTGGTGGGGATGCTCTGGAGCAGGACGGTGTCACGTATTTGAGCCGTATGTTGTCATTTAAACTCAGCACATCCCCGGGCCAGGGGAGCAGTTGGTTTGTGCAGACATGGAAATGACAACACAGCCCTGTGGTCTGATGGATTCGGGAGGCCTTGGGGAAGGAGGTGGAGGGCATACAGGAAAATGAGAGCAGCCAGATGAATTTTGGCTCCAGAGGTGGGGGGAAGGTGTAGAGGGTGCGTTTCCACTTCCCCCTCCCCTTGTTGGCAGTGTCCAGGCTGGTGTGCTCCATCAGTTTTGGGAAGCATTGGGCTGTGAAGCCCCGTGCAGACCTGGGCTGCTGGACCAGCAAGCCCAGCTGCCACATCAGATCAGCTCACATCCCCATTTCCCAAAGCGTGCGTCACGCTTCGTTCCAGGCAGGTTTTCCTTTTCCCTCCCTGTCATGTTTGCAGTGTGCTGCAGGCAAAGTTTTCATTAAGTACAGACATTTCATGTCAGCGAGGCTTGGTTCAGCAAAGGATCCTGCCTGGGTGACTCATGGCACATCTTACACCGATGGGACCCATCAGCAGGGACACAAACCCTGATGAACCCTCTCCCCTGTCAAAGACCACTGTTGAACAGCTAACAGCATGTGTGGCACAAGGTCTTGCACATAATCTGGCCCATTTTTGCCCTTCCTCTGTCCCTCAGGAAGGTTTTTCCCTGCCCTGGGTGAGCAGGTGTCACCACACACACACACGCGTGCCCTGTGGGTGGGACAAACACCTCCACCCCAGATCTGGGTCTCTCTGTACGTGAGGCTGCCCCTCCTCACCATAAGGGACAGTTTTGTTGTCAGCTGGTGGAAGAAAAGCCCCATCACCTCCTTCTCCTTCCCAGCAACAAGCATTCCTTCCTCAGGTATCTGTCAGGAGCTGGAGCAGGAAAGCTGCTCCTGTTGGTTCCAGCCATGCCCGGGGGTCCGGTCCGGGCTCCTCACCGTGACTGGGGCCCATTTATGTGGCCCTGCACCCTGGCTCAGGTGGTGCCCAGCTGTGATGACGATGATGATGATGATGATGATGATGATGATGATGATGATGATGATGATGATGATGATGGTGATGGTGATGGTTTGGGAGTTTTCTTCCTCCAAGCCCCTCTGCGCAGGCACTGCCCAGAGCGCAGTGACCACACAAGCTGTGTGAGGCTGGGAGATTCCCATGATGCCTTCAGTTTTATCTTTCACATTTTTCGGGTTCTCTGCTGCCCAGGGGTGCAGTTCTGAGCTCACAGTCAGGGTCACTCAGCTCTGTACAGAGCAGGGACACAAAACAAATCCTTTTCCTGCTGCACACCAAGGACAACTTTCAGCCCAAAAGCACAAACAAGGGTGGGCTGGAGGGAGGAACAAGAAGGATGGGACCTCACAACCTGGAGCTGGAATTGGACAATTAAACCCCAATATGCAAATGGGCCAAAACTTATAAAAATGTAAGACTTTGTGACCATTTGTCCATTTTGTGACCATTTTGGGTCCACCTTGGTTATAGCCCTGGTCAGGCCCAGTCCTGCCCAAGGTGGATCCTGGAGGCCTTTCAGTAAATCCCTACTTTATTCTCTGGCTCTGTCCAGGCTCTGCCCTTGGTGTCCAGCAGGAAAAGGATTTGTTCTGTCCCCCTACTCTGTGAAGAGAGCTGACCTGTACTGAATGTGAGCTCAAAACTGCACCCCTGGGCAGCACAGAACCCGGAAAACATGAAAGCTAAAACTGAAGGCATCAGCTCTGTGAGCCTCAGGCAGCTGTCCTGGCTGTGCCCACACTCCCCCTCGCTCCCACCGTCCTGGAATGCAGGGAAAGCCCGTGGGGGGATGCTGCACACACCCTCACAGCCACTGCACATCTGCCCCTGGGACAGCAGTGAGAGATGGGGACCGCATGGAGGGGTCCAGCAGGAGCAGGGGGACATCGGTGCCTGCTTATCTAACACGGGATAAATAAATGGTGCAGTTTATCCCGGCCCTCCTCCCTTGCAGTGAGCCAGCCCTGCCACGCGTGTGCAGGACCCTGGGGAGGGCTCTGCAGCAGGCAGGGGGCTGGGATGGAGATCAGGCACGCTTGAAGAATAGCCTGTGTTATTTTCAGATCCTCGCTGCTCCCCAAACACCATTAGGAGGTAATCCTTTCCTCCAGGATTGCAGCCTCATCTCAGGGCCAAATTTGCCTCAGCGGTTTTTGCTGATTGGAAATTCACCCAGAGAGCAGACCTGCCATTTGTTCTGCCTTCCCGTTCTCCCAGCAGCAGTGCACGAGTCTGCCCAGCACAGGGCACTTGTTCACACCCTGGAATGATGGCTTGGAAAGCTGCAGAACACCACCACCTCCTGGCAGTGGCACTCCAAGCCCCCTTATTCTGCTTCATTCAATGAAATCGTGTTGGTGTTGTAGCTAAGCATCAGAAATGTATTTTTTTTAATTGGCGCACAGATTTCTTTTTGTGAGGGAGAGTTATTTTCTTATTTTGTGGGGTTTTGAGGCGTGTCAAGCCAGAGTACACCTATAGGAAGTTTATGCCTTGATGTCTCTGCTGCCCTCAGAATTTAAGAAGGCACCTCTCTTAATTAACTTTCCTGAGGGGACTTTTCCTGCATGAGGCCACGATGCAGTGTACATTTTAATAGGAGCTGTCAGGAAAATTATTGATTTTGTTAGTAATGGTTCTGAAATTGTGCCGTTCTGGTAATTCTATCAGGTTCTCTTTGAAAGCTTAACTGAGAGCATTTTTATATCCTTCATTAGTTTTTTAATACATGATAATTTCCCCTAACTCATCGACGCAAAGCAAGATCAGCTGCCTGCTCAGTAACCATTTTTCCTATGCCCAAACCTTTTGCAGCAATAATTACCAACTGAACAAATTATTACAGATATTCATTATAAAATACAATTACACCGTGAGCTGCGCCGCATTGTTACACTTTCCACAGCCATCACTCGCTCTTGAGTAAATGGTTTCATTAAAAGCATGAAGGGCAAACTTAATACACACAGCAAACAGCACAAGAAATCATCCTGGCTGTTCCTCGCAGTGCTGGAGGTGTTTGGCCTGAAGGACTAGAACATGTTGGCTCTGCTGCCAAGTGCTTGTCAGAGGGGCTCTGGGTGGCCAGTGCAGATGTGCAGGGCGAGGGGAAAGCCAGGAACCATGGCCTCAGCCTCCCTCCCCTAGAGCGTGGCTCCCTTCCATGTTTATGGGTTTGCAGCGCTGGGACCTGCCAGGGGCAGCAGAGCCTCCTTCATCATCTCCTGGAGCAGCCTCAGCTCTGCTGGGTGCCCGTGGGAAAGGCAGGGGAGCCAGGGGTGGAATGGGAACGCTCCCTCCAAGGACAAGGCGTGCAGGCCAGGGCAGGGAGGGGGCAAGGGGAAGGCTGGTTTGGGAAAAAGCACTCACAGGAGGGCGTGGGGGGAAAGCAAACCCAGCCACAAGGGCAGCAGCAAGCACAGGACCACAAGCACTGCCTTGGCTGTTTGTGTCGTGCTGCTGCTCCTTGTTTCTTGTCAGGATGAGAGGCCAGAGGAGGTCCTGTCCCCACAGCAGTGCCATGGCAGTGAGCAGAGCCTCCAGGGAGGAGCAGAGGCCGCTGGATTTCTGTCCCTCTTGTCCTTTGTGAAAAATGAGGTCTATTTTTCTGGTAAAATTTAAAAAGTTAAAAAAAATATATATAATAGGAGACAGAAATAAAGGGTTAAAACAGCTGAGTGCTTGGCATTTAGCCAAGAGCACACTTACTATTTTTTGGAAATATTTTTTAAATTTTTTTCTATTGTATTAGTCTGTTGCATATTTATAGACTATTATGCATGTTTATACCTTTCTACAAACTAATTTTTTTATTTTAGGAACTGTTCTGCATGGCTGCTCTTTGGGTTTGTTATTTTAGAGTATGCATATTTTTTGGCTGTGGTTTTAATTTGTTTTCTTTATTACTTTTGGTTTGGGCTTTGGTCTACACTTTTTTATGGATAATAGGTGTTTGATAGTTGGCTTGTCAGCAGCAGGGTCTTTATTATATATTTACTGGATGTTATTTAGCTAAGCAGACAGTTTAAGTATTAACTTAACATATTAACTATTACTGCTATGCTTAATTTTGTTAATTGCAGAAATAAAAGCTGTATTCATCCAGCAAAGCTATTTTAATATTATAGATATAATATTTATTTTAATGCTTGCAAAAATCCAGCAATATAATATATATTTATAACATCTTTGCAATGACTTTGCACTGTAGGAAGGACCACAGTAGCACAGGTGCACCACAAATCTGGTTTGTACCCGAGGTGTGGTCACCTTCTGGTGAGCAGCTCTCAGCTGGGTGTTTCTGTGAGTCCCTGAAAAGAGCTGAGAAACTTCTGTCCTGAATTTTTTTCCCCTGGAAGAGCAATTTTTACTTTATTGGGTGGCTCAAGAAGCAAATCTCTCTCCTGGTGGCCACAGCCTCCCGTGAGGCTTTCAGCCTCTGTGGCGTGTGCTTGTGGCTGTGCTCTGAGCAGGGACTCTGCCTTTGGACCTGTCCTGAAGATGTTCCAGGGGCAAACCCAGCAACCCCAGGGTCGTGTGAGAGGGAATTGATGTTCAGCTCTCTAATGGGAGAGCTTGAAAAAGGATGTGCTGCTTGTAAAGGAAAATTCAAGAAGTAAAATCTCACCATCAGCGAAGCTTTCCCTGTGCCTGCCCTAACCAGAAAGGCCATTTTTCCTTGGCAATCCCTTCACAGGAAAAGTCCTAACTCCAACCTCCCTTTCAGGCTTGTAAATCAGAGCCTCCAGAGCCCAAACAGAGCAGCTGATCGTGGTGCTGTTCATGAATCTGCTGAGCCTGGGGAGACAGAGCCTCCTCCCTGCCCAAGCTTGAGCAGTGCATCGTGCTTCCAGGGCTTTGGGCTGTGCTGGTTCCCAGTGCCCGTGCCAGCTGTGCAAGCTGTCAGGGGCTGCTCTATCCCACAGGGGTTTGGAAGGGGACACGTCTTGCCAAGACACCTCTGGGGGAGCTGGCCCTGGCTGTGTCCTGCCCAGCCATGCCAGGGAGGATGGCACCTGCAGGCTGCTGGTGCTCTGTGGTCCGTGCCCATCCTGGGGCAAGCTTGGCCCGCTGGCTCCTGCCCTTTGCTTTTGACCGTGCTGTCCCTCCAGCCTGTGCCACCACAACCACTGTTTTCTGTCCACAGCCCCCTTTTCCTGCTCTTCCCACCCTCCTCCTCTGCCTTCTCCTTCTCCTGCTCTGCTTCCCATCTCTCCTCCTCCCTTCTCCCCCCTTACTCTTGAATCTCTATTTCTTCTTCTCTGTTCCAGCAAAACGATATCAATCAAGGTGATAGATGATGAGGAGTATGAGAAAAACAAGACCTTCTACCTAGAGATCGGGGAGCCCCGGCTGGTGGAGATGAGTGAGAAGAAAGGTGGGGGATGTGCTCCGGGGCAAGCCCAGCCTGTGTGTCCCTGTCTGGCTCACTCATGTCTGGCACCTGCAACACCGAGCTCACATCCCCGGCGCCTGTGGGAAAGGGCAGGAGCAGGGCTGCTCCCCGTCCCCCCGGGCACAGCCCGCCCCCCAGAGCACCGAAGCCGAGGGCAGGCGGGGAGGATGCTCCTGCCCTTCCCCACAGGCCCCAGGGGGGATGTGCAGCCCCTGTCCCCCACCCGACCATCTCTGTCACCACTCTGGCACCCGGGCGGACGCGACCTGCATGTGTGTGCGATGCCAATCATGTGTTTGCCTCTGTCTTGTGTTCCCACAGGAAATTCATTACCCTTAGGGTCCTTGACCGTGAGGAGTATGAGAAAGAGTGCAGTTTCTTCCTTGTGCTTGGGGACCCGGTGTGGCTACGACGAGGAGTGAAAGGTGTGAGAGTAAGCCCAGACCAGCTCTCAGGCGCTGCCGCTTTCTCTGTGTCTCCCTACTCTCACACTCCTTTCTCCTCGCACTCTGCCTCCCGGCCGGTCTGCCCTCCCTCCTCTGAAGCTTGGCCGCTGCACCTTTTTGCTCTGTTTCCTTTCCTCTTTTGTTTGGAGAGGACTCCAGCCCTCTCAGGGAGCGGGGAGTGCCCCTGGCAGCACCCGGAGCAGCCGGGCAGGGCACAGGGAGCGTCCCCAGCCCCCCCAGAGACAATTTGCCCTGCTGAGCTGCAGCTGCACCTTCATTTAATCCAAGAGACCAGCCAGCCTCGACAAGTAAAAAGGGCAGCACTGCATCATTTTTATCAGAAGATAAAGCAGCTTTCACTCGGAATAAAACGCGTGGCCAGAGCAGTAATTTTAGCCTTTTTACGCTGGCACCAGGATCCGAAAATAGACAGAAATCACGGCCCAAGTAGGTAATACTGTGAGATGCAATCAGTTTAGGTAAATCAGGTTATGCTCAAATGAAGTTTCATGGCTCTGCATTGGATAATAGCCTCTCCCAGGAATAATAATAAAAACAATTTCCTCTTTTATCACATTTCTAAACCAAACGCCAAACTTCCCCAAAAGACAGAGTTCACCTATTTTCCCATTCATTTTTTTTTCTGCTGGAAAATTAAGTGAGGATTAATGGCAGCAGCTGGTTCTGCACACTGCTGCTTGAGAGATGGACCATTATTAAAGCCTTTGCAGAAGATTTGGTCTGTCTGCCTTGGAGCTGCTTTCTAGTTTCTGGGACATCAGCTCTCCCTGCAGCAGGCATTAGGCTGTTATTTATTTATTTGATCAGAACAGAGAGGGCCCTCAGTGGTCCCCACAATGAGTGGGGACATGCCACGTTCTTCCTCAGCTGCTAAGTCAGCTGCACCGTCCCCTCCATCAGCTTCCCTGCTGGTTTACATGACTACCTAACAAAATTTGGGCTAAAAAATCAGACACTGGCATGACTCAGGCACTGCAGGTGGGGTCTGTGTCATTAAATGGTGCTGGTGGCATCTGTGCAGCATGGGCAGGACTGGCAGGATAAAGTTACACGTGGATAACTCGACTCAGCAGCTCCATCCTTGCCCACAGGGGCCAGTGTGGGCTCAGCCTTGCAAGTCCAGCAGGGGCAAACAAGCTCTCCAAATCCAAGGTTTAAAAATTGTGGTCCCAGCTCCAGAGATCCCAGCTGAAAATTTTATCTAAAAATAAAAGAAAAAGGAAAAAAATTCTCTTGATCTTCCTGGTCACAAAAATTACTGGGGAAACCTGAGAGAAGCTCAGGCTTGCAGCTCGCTAGGTAGAAGACAAGACAAAACATTAAAGGACTATTGAAAGAAAACATTAAAGGACTATTTGCTGCTTTGGCCATGCAATTTTTGTTGGTTTTTTGTTTTTTGTTTTTTGTTTTTTTCTTTTAAACTTGTTTCTTTGTACTTGGTTTGGTACAAGAAGCAGCAAGGCAGGAGGAACAGTGTGCTCAGAGAGACCGAGCGCATCCCTGAAGTGTCACCCGTGGGCTGTGGTGGGGCCCAAGTCCACCAGGGCACTGAGGGAGAGGCTTTTTCCTTTGTTTTGGAGATCTAAAATGTTGAGCAACAACAAGACCCTTGAGCCAAGCCTTGCCACAGCCTTCTCTCCTCTCATTGTCTGTGCCAAAGTGCAGCTGCCACCGGAGCCATTGCTCCCCATCAGGCAGCTGGAGGAGGTCAAAGCCACAAGCTGCTGTACATGGGACATCTTGTGTCCCCCCCAGGGCAGAACTGCCTCCAAGGCCAATGGAAGATCTTGCACATACAATTCAAAGGGGAAAAAAATGAATTTTTCAGAGTGTGTCTTTTAATCCCATATCCACCCCATGTTTGCAATGGTTTTTATTTTAAGTCCACAATCCCATGAAACGTTTCTGTTTGGTGTCTTTCTCTCAACACTGATGGTATCCTGCAGCTTTACAGATCTGAAATCTCTGCCCTGGGATCTGGTGTCTTTCTGTGGATATCCCTTTTGATTTCATTATTCATTTACTTTTCTTCTTCTGTGTTTGTCTCTGTCTCCTTCACAGCCCTGTTGTTGAATGAGCTTGGTAAGCGCGCATTCATTTTTCCTTTCCATTTCTCTGGTTTGCGTATTTTTGGAAGACAATCGTTTTCGCTTGATGTTTTTCTTTGCTCACAGCATTCTCTTTTAGGGTGGTCACCACTGTTTAAGTAAGCTCAGCTTCCTAATGCCCCATCTTTCCTTAGAGTATGGCCCCAAAGCCCCCAATATTAAGAGGTGGTGCAAGGAGCATTTTTGGGAGGGTGGTGCTGTCACAGCCAGAGTAAACCTGCCAGCACCCCAAGATACAAACGTGTGCCATGCAGATTAACCCATCACCTCTAGACTGGCGTGGCACAAGCAGGATTTCCTGGCGACTTAGGGATGCTTGTGTCTGGACAGGAAAGTTGGCCAGTCCTTTTTGAGGAGACAGTACAAACTTTGCCTCCTGTCTTGGGGAGACTTGGAGCCAAAGCAGCCTTTGAGTTTCCTTGCTGGCCACCTCCAGGATAGGGCAGCTGGGGAGGGAAGCAAAGCCACCCTCAAAGCACCTGCAGCCCCAGGGCAGACTTTACCCCTTCCACAGCATATTTTGGACACCAAGGGGTGGCAGCTTGCAGATGTGGGTTGAAGAGCCTGTGTTCAGGTCCCCCCACACCATCCCTGGGGTGTGCATCAGGGAGCAGGCCCCATGTCCACAGTGGAGCAGGGAAGGAGCACCGTGTCTGTGTTGATGTGCAAACACTAATTCTCATTTATTCTCTCTCTCTCTCTCTTTCTATTTTTGGTTTCATCTAGGTGGCTTCACCATCACAGGTATGGATTTCTACTCTTCCCCTGTCTCCCTGTTCCTTTCTCTTATTGGCCATATGCTCACCCCGCTCTTTCCTCTTGGTTTCCTCTTTGCTTTTGTTCTGTCCTGGAGGGAAACTCTGGAATGGTAAGGAGGCGCCGAGCCGGTCCCGTTAACAGTGTGTCCCCTCACAGAGTGCTCTGCCTGCCACACACATTTAACCCCACCTCGGGGAGGGTGACCTGCCACCCCCCTCCGTGTCCTGGAGCAGGGTGGGCTTCTCCACTTGGTCCAGTTGTCCCCTCCCTGCTCACAGGGCTCTTTCCTCCCTTCCCAGGCCCGAGGTGCTTGTGAGGTCCAGGACCCCATGGCTGCTTCAGATGTGCAGCCCCTGCCCTCACGTGTCGTGAGGCAGCCCAGCTTCCCTGGGTCAGCTGAACAGCACAGACGAGAAGGTCCAGGGTCCCACAGCTTGCAGAGCCGCCCCTCGGGAGCCCTGCAAGCGTAATTCAGATTTAGAGGGCTCTGGCTGCAGGGTGGGTCTCTTAGGCCTGCAGGAGGAGAAGGGCTTCAGTCAGCTCAGTGCCAGCTGAGCAGACAAGGGGCAGCCAGCAAGGGAGCAGCACTAACCCCGTGTGCCGTGGGAGTGGAGTTCACTAACTGCACGGGGACAGCTCGTACCGAGCCCCTGCTGACCTCCTGCTGATCCCTCCAATAGGCAAACCTGTCTTCAGGAAGGTCCAGGCTAGAGATCATCCTCTTCCCTGCACCGTGCTCTCCATCCAAGGTACCTGTGGCGTGGCACCACGCCAGTCTCACGGGGACTGGCTGGGCTGTTTGCCCACTGACAGATTAACCCCAGTCCTTTAGCCCTGATGTTCTTCTGGTGGACTGGAAGGGAGTGCAGTGGGGTCTGCACAAGGGACAGTGACAAAGGGAGTGCTGCCCGCAGTCCCTGTGCCCCAGGGGTGGCACAGGTGGCAGTGGAGGTGCAGACCTGCTTCACTGATCTCACAGCCCCTCTGCTGCCTCCTCTTTCAGGGTTTGGAGCCAGGCATCAGCCTGTGGATGGCTTCTTTACATCTGTGCTATTTCCTCCAGCCTCTCCATCACAGCAGGCGCTGGCTGCCAGCCCCTCTCCAAGGCAAAGCCCTGCTCAGGAGGAGGCAGAGCCAGGATTTCATGTGTGTCTCAGCCCTGGGGCTGCTGACAGTGCTCTCTTGTTGGAGCAGGCTGGTGGAATTGCCCTGACCATACCTCAGTGCACACCTCAAGTGCTGGGGAGTGGAGCAGCTCAGTGCTGATCCTTCCTCTTCCCAGCAGCCCTGTGGGAGAGGCAGCAGCTACCAAGCAATTAGCTATTCCCCAGCCCAGAATGAGCAGGACTCCTCCTGAGGGTGGATGAGTTGCAGACCTCTTGGTAGCATTTCACAAAACTGTCCTGTCTGCTGCTCCTTCTCCACTGTTCTGTCACTCACGCTCCCACCTGGAGCCCTCCTGAGCTCCCCCTCTGGCAGGAAGCCAGACCCAGAGTGACCAGCTGGGCCTGGTTCACCCTCGGGCTCTTTGCTTTGCAGAGGAAAACGAAGAGAAGCAGCCACTGACCAGCAAGGAGGAGGAGGAGCGTCGGATCGCAGAGATGGGGCGCCCAGTCCTGGGGGAGCACACCAAGCTCGAGATCATCATTGAGGAATCCTATGAGTTCAAGGTACTGTTCCCATCCTGTGTCCCTGTTCTTCCTCCCCCCTGGCTGGGGACCCTCCCCTTGGGTTTGCACAGCCCTGGAAAGCACATGCTGATGGCACTGGAGCAAAGCAAGGCCGGGTGGAATCGCACACAGAACAGGAGCTGGGATCCCAAATGCTGCAGGTTGCTTTCTAACATGACCCTGTTCTCACAGTGAGTTCTACACCCTGCTCCTGCTTACAGGCAGCCTTGAGTGAGCCCCAAGCCCAGCACTCCCAGTGCAAAGGGCTGATAACCCCAAATGCAAGGAATGGTTGTGCAACTGGGCTGTCATGAATGCACAAGCTGAAAACGGGCCACTGCATTATCTTTTCTATTTCTCTGTCATATAAAAATATAACAGGCCACCCTTACTGTGGCTCTGAGATGGTTCAAACGCCCATCCATGAGCAGGTTTCCAAAGCTCCTTTTCAGCAGCAGCGAAGGGAATTGCAAGTGCTTACATTTGGGTTTGCTGCCGGCGCTCTTGAGCTTAAAATCCACTGTGCTTGTTCCACAAACACACGGCTGTAAGCACTGGCACTGCTGGGGTTTAGCCCAGCATCTCCAGCCCCTAATTCTCTGCATCTCAATCCACAGAACACGGTGGACAAGCTCATTAAGAAGACGAACCTGGCCCTGGTGGTTGGCACAAACAGCTGGAGGGAGCAGTTTATCGAGGCCATTACTGTCAGCGCGGGTGAGTTTGGGCCACGGCTCCAGGTGAATTACGATCACCCTCGCTCCTGCCTCGCCTTGGCTGCCTCAGGAACACAGGCTGTAGTGGAGCAGCAGGAGGCAAAACAGGTGGCAGAGTTATTTACAGCCTCTGCATAAATGAGGCAGCTGATTAAAGCCTTTTGTGAGGGCACCTTGTCTCGTGTGTAGGAGACCTTGTGCGGGAAGCGTCGGTAGCAGCAGCAGAGCAACGCCTTGGCTGGTAGCAGACGGCAGAGGGGAAGGGGTCAGTTCAGTGGGAGGGATCTGGGAGGTGAGCACAGCATAGAAATTCAGAGTGGCAGGAACGATGCTGGTGTGAGGCAACAGTGCTCCCCTCCCCTGGTTCTCCCTGAACTTCTGCGGTGAGGACAAGGCGACAGTGAGGGTGCCAACCCTGAAGGCAGTCACCCTCTGCCAGCCAGGATTCACCCTTGACACACCCTGCTTTCTGGAACCCCTGCTGCCCCAGCCAGCTGTGGCTCAAGGGTTACAGCTCAGCAACCCAGGAGCTGCAGCAGCACATGGTATCTGTGGCTGAACGGGATCCTGTGGGATCTTATCTTCCCTCCCCTGGAGAATTGCCTTTCCCTCAAATGTCCTGTTGTACCGCTCTCACAGGTGCCAGTGCCATTTTTAACAGTGTGCCCAGTACAGGATGTGTTATTGTTCCCATATATGTGGAAGATGAAAGAAAGGAGGTCTCCTCCAGATGTTGTTTTAACAGCTGGAAACATCATTACTTACTGGCTGGATGTTACAGCCTCACAGCCCAGCCTGTGCACACACATCAGGGCAAAATCAACCAGCTTGAATCAAATCCCTGGGGAAGGCAATTACCTCTCATTTGGCTAATTGTGCACTGAAATGCATGGGGGAGCACTCAGCTTCCTAGCTCTAACTGTGCTGTACAAGGTAACCTCTGCCCAGCACCAGGTAATTAAGGATGATGGCAGTACCATCTACCCTGTGCCTCTGGAAAGCCAGGGCAGGACGCTGCAGCAGCTTTCTCCTCAGATTGTGATCCCTCCTCTTGTAGCACAGCTCTTCTCAGAGCCTCCAGGCAAGAGCCTCCCGTTATTTTGGATTCAGCATGAGCTTATCATGCAAGACAATCCTCGCTGCAGGTTTTGTAGCTAATATGGCTAAACTAATCCATGCCAGAACCAATTATGTAATTGCATCCCGTGTTAAAGCAAAGGCAGTCACTGATGGTCGGATCCCCTTCCTGTGATGCATGTAAAGACTGCAGTTATGTGGAAACCCTGTCACCCCCATGTCTTGAATATGCAGCCATGATCAGAGCCAACAGATTATTAACAAGCATTTAATAAATGGGATTTATTTTGGTGGACATGAGCTGTCCCTTGCAGTTGTGGATCACTTTGTCTCTGAGCTCTGGAGGTTACCCAGGCTTTAGCTCCTCAAGCTTTAAGATAAGTTAAAATGCCTTCAGCACTGGAGTTGGGTTTGAGTTTTTCCTCCACAGCTCACCCTGGACACCAGGTGAAAGTCACCCCTCACCACTTCAAAATGTAACATCCCAGCTGAGAAAATAAGCATTAACCCCCCATTTCCCACCCAAGGATCAACTCGGGGCAGTGTTTGCAGCGGATGGAGCAGCAGAAGGTGAGGGCAGTGGAAGGGCAGTGCAGGGGCAGACAAGGCTGTGCCACATTGTGCTGGGCTGTCCAGAGCCTGTCACTCAGCTCCTTTAGTCTGCACACAAAGGATGTGAAGTTTCTTCCACGGCACAAACATTCTGGGGCTTGCAGGCCTGGTTCTGGATGCACCCCTGGGTGACCGTCCAACGCCTCTCTGTGTTCCACAAGAGCTGGCCAGCTCTTCAAAGGAAAGACATCATGGCTGCTTAGCAAAATGATGGACAGATCTGGATGAGAGCTGCGACAGTGGCACTGGTGTTCCTTTTTCAGTCTGCTTCATCAGCTCTGTAAAGATTTACGTCCACAGCAGCCCTGGTGCCACCCCGAGCTTGGCAAGGGTGGCAACACCTGCTGCAGAATCAGCACGAGCACAGCGTGGTGTATCCTCTGCACACTGAGGGAAAACACAGGCCAGCATTGGCTTTCCAGGCTGGAACACTGTTCCTTATCTTCAGAGCCATGCACAGGAGTGGGTATTTATATCTGCCAAAATAATAACACTGGGTAGCTGCTGTTTCTCCATAGTGAGTTTGAAGCTCCAAAGCTTGCATCTTCCCATTGCTGAGGAGCTTCTTCCAACAGCCATGCAGAGAGACCTGCATGTGGTGCTCCACATCCTTGGTGGGAAAAAAAAAGCATCAAAGAAGTGGAAAATCACCAGACAAAATGCAAGGGATGTCTTTAACACGACTCACAGTGGCCTTGGAATCCCCAACATTCGTGGCTTAGAAACTCACCCTTGTTTCTTAAGGGCAGCAGGAAAGCTCCCACTGACTTGGAAAAGTGTCACCTCCCCTTCAAGTCTGGGAGTGCTTCCAGTGTGAGCAGGACGAGATTTTGACTGTGCCACAGCAGTGATGCTGTGCACTGTGCCAGGCTGGGGAAGCCCCACGTCTGCCATGCAGCCTGCCCAGGGCACAGGCTGGCCAGCAGGCTCTCCAGACAGCTCCTCAGAGCTGCAGGAGCCAGGCAGGGGTCACCAGCCCCCGTGGGCTCCCTGCTGGGGTCAGCCCCACACCGTGGGGCCCCTCTGTAGGCTGGATGCCAAGGGGTTTGGCAGAGACACGTGAGGTGCCAATGTTTGGAGCTGGAGAGGGAGTTCCCACTGAGCTAGGAGAGACCAGACATCAAGGAACAGGCAGCCAGAGCTTATTGGGAAGCACGTGAAGGGGCAGGGAAATGCAGCAGGGAAGGACAGCCAGCAGGGACTGACTGAGCAGGGAGGCTTCAGGGCAGGCAAAAATCCATTACTTGATCCTGGTTTGCAGCAAAGGTGAGGTGAAGCTCCAGAGCAGCTCAGCAACCACCAAAGCCAGCTGCCTTTCCAGAAAGCTGGAGGCAATTGCAGGCACTTGTGGAAAGCAGCTCAGAGCAGCTCAAAAGGACTTCCCTGTGGGAGTCTCCACGAGGCAGGAGTTTGCCTGCCCCAGACAGCTCCAGCCAGCTTGATGGTTATTTCCCACACCTTCAGGGGTAAAGGCCCCTGGGCAGGGGCTGAGTCACAGAAAACATCTGGTGGTTAAACCCAGACAAAGGTGCTGGCATGAGGCTCTGCATTTTCTTAAGTGCAGGTTGTTTTTTTAATCCACTGCCTCTGGGGTGTCTCTGTGCTGTGGAAAGGGGCAAGGAAAGGCCTTCAAGCCGCTCTGGTGGTTGCTCAGAAATTAAGCTGCTTGGAAGACAAGGCTTTCCAGAGCCCAAATCACAACATTTTGGGGGCTGCAGTTTGCACTGGAGCTTTGCCCGACTTCCCCCAGGATGAGCAAACCTGACCAGGCACTGCTGGTTTCCTCCAGGGGAAGACGACGACGACGATGAATGTGGGGAGGAGAAGCTGCCCTCCTGCTTTGACTACGTGATGCACTTTCTGACCGTCTTCTGGAAGGTCCTCTTTGCCTTCGTGCCCCCGACAGACTACTGGAACGGCTGGGCTTGCTTCGTGGTCTCCATCCTCATGATTGGCCTCCTGACAGCTTTCATTGGCGACCTGGCGTCCCACTTTGGCTGCACCATTGGCCTGAAGGACTCGGTCACTGCCGTCGTGTTTGTGGCCCTGGGGACGTCGGTGCCAGGTAAGCACAGCCACGGGGCCTGTTTGGGAGGATCCATCTCCAGCCAGGCTGGGCCTGGGGTTGGATTTGGCTTTGGCTTTGGGCTGGGGAAGAGCTGTGCTCTGCAGGATCCCAAAGCACAGGGTTGAGATAGATGTGGGAATTGGTTCTCAGTCTCAGATGATGGGCTGGAAGGATAGAACCAGGATGTGGACTCAGTCCCGTGGGAATTATTTCAAGGAGCATCCCACTGCAAAGACTGTGAAGTGTCTGTTTTTGTGGGCAGCCTCCGTGGTATCCACTTTCAGAGGGGGTCTTTGGTTGAGATGCTGCCTGCATTGGCAGTCCTGCATTTTCAGCATCTGCTGCTCTAACCTTGCTCCTGGGTGAATTAAGTGTGAGCCTGTACTCAGGGCACACTTTCCAGCACAGACACCTTTGTGTGAGACCATGTTCAGGTGGATCAAGGTTGCTGAGCTGGGGGAGCTGTTTGAAATGCAACTTGCCAAGCTCTGGGGATTCCATGTCAGCTTGTGTACGAGAGCCTGTGCCTTTCATTCACCTTCTCCCAGGGGCTGTGCTGGGCAGGCAGAGCCTGATTTCTGGACAAGGGGCTCTGACCCACCCCAGCCATCCCTTGCATTGGTCACACCTTCCCTCACCACCTTCAAACTTCCAGTTATCAGCACCCAGACGCTCAAAGACCCTGAAATTGTCCTAATGCTAGCAAAGGCAAAGAGAAGAAGCAGCAGAACCAAAAGAAAGAACAGATTTGGAGCAAGGAACAGAGGAAGGAGCATTTTTTAGATCTCTGGCAGTAGAGGCTTTAGGCAGAAGGTTTGCAGGGCTTCTTCACATGTTTGACAGATTAAAATCTTCCCTCATGCTTTTGCTGACATAAGGCAGCATTTAAGTTCTTTTTTGGAATCCATTGGGCTGCTCTTGTTTCAGCTGGCTCCCAGGCCGGGCTGTGTTAGCTGGGTGCTGGTTGAACTCCTCCACGCCTGCTTTCCAGGAGATGGGCAGGCACCAGAGGAGAGTCAGAGAAATCAACACTGACAGGGACCTTCCCTGCACTGAAAGCACTGCTCTGACTTGCAGAAGTGCAGGTGGTTGTTTCTACACTCATCCCTTCTCCCCCAGGGGCAGCTGCAGAGCCCTGGAGGCATCAGCACTGTCCCACAGCTCTTACTGCACTGTGATCAAGGCCTTTTCCTTCCCTTAGCAATCAGGTGCATTCCCATGGCAGCCTCTTTTTAAAAACAAAGCAGACATTTGATTTCTGTGCTGCAAATGGGCCTCCTCTGTGTGCCCATCCCCTCCTGTTCCCTGGAACTGGATCTTTGTGCCAGGCTGCACTTTGCCATCTCACCTTGGAGCCCACTGGGGGGGGAACGGAAAGGAAATTCCGTAGAATTAAAAAACATGAAATATCGCCTCGCTGTTTTCTTTTCCTGAGCCACACTGGGCTGCCTGTACCCAAGGTGGTCTGGGAGGGCAGATATGTTCAGGACTCATCTTCTCATTGTTAGCTGAGAGTGCTCACCTGAACAAACCCACGGGCTAAATCCCTCCTGCTCCTCCTGCCCCTTGCAGATCCAGAGTGGGTTTGGATGTAAAATCAGCACTTCCCTGTGGTGCAGAGCAGTGCCATGCTGCTCTGCCTGGCACAGGGTTTTCCATTAAAATGGCCAGCCGGATTTTATCACTGTCACTAAGGCTGGCAGAGCACCTGGGCAAGCATGCACCCACCCACACGGTTTTTCTTGCCAAGGGGGGAAGGACAACCTGATTTATCAAAGTGTCAGGGCCTGCACAAGGCACAGGGCTTCAGGGAGGCTGAAACCCTGTTCTTCTGACCACTGAGATTTCCCCCCTGCGCATTCCAGACCCTGAGGGTCCACAAGAACCAGGTGGCTTCCCCCGTGATTCCTCGGAATTTCCATTACAAGGGGGTGCACCCTGCCCCCTTTCCCATTACTTTCTTTGCCCCCGGTGTCCCCGAGCTGCCCTCCTTCCCTGGGTGTTCCCTGAGGTCTCTCCCCACCTTCCCTTTGCAGACACGTTCGCCAGCAAAGTGGCGGCCACGCAGGACCAGTACGCGGACGCGTCCATCGGGAACGTCACCGGGAGCAACGCCGTGAACGTTTTCCTGGGCATTGGGGTGGCCTGGTCCATCGCAGCCATCTACCACGCGGCGCACGGACAAGCCTTCCAAGTGTCCCCTGGCACCCTGGCCTTCTCCGTCACCCTCTTCACCATCTTTGCTTTCATCAGCGTGGGAGTGCTGCTCTACCGGCGGAGACCCGAGATCGGAGGTGAGCTGGGCGGGCCGCGGACTTCCAAGCTGCTCACGTCCTCACTGTTCATCCTCCTCTGGCTCTTGTACATATTCTTCTCATCTCTGGAAGCCTACTGCCACATAAAGGGCTTCTAAAGGGACAATCAGAGATAGTAAATATGTGCATATCTATACATATCTATATAGAGTGATATATAGGTATAGATATAGATATAAAGCTGTGTATAATGGACAGAGAAAGAATAAAAAGAGATTTGCCATGTTCACACACCTGCTGATGGAAAGCGGCTTTGGAGCATCCTTTGAACTAGGCAGGACCCCAAAGCCAGCAGGACCCCTCCCCAGGCAGCGGCCCCAGCCAGGAGCCAGGGGCAGGGCCCTCTCTGCACCCCGACCACCAGGAGCGGCCGGCGGCCACCGAGCCCCCTCCCACCGCCGGCCCCCGGGAATGCGACGGATGCGACAGCCACCGGGGCGCCAAGAAGGCCAGAGTAGCTGCTGAGAGACAGAGCAGTGGGCACGGGAAGGAGAGGAGGGCACGGGTTCTGATGTGCCACCGCCATCCGGCCGCCTCCGCCACGCGGGAACAGGCCCTGCTGGAGAGGAGCACGAGACCGAGCCGAAGACAAGGGGAAACTGGGAGCTTTCCAAGGATAGGACACAATCCGTTTTCGTCGTTGATTTGGGGTTGGTTTTTTTCGTTTCCTTTTGGCGTGTGTACAACTAGCGTTCCCCGCCCACATGCCCCTCACCTCTCCCTGTCCATGCTTCGGGGGCGCGCAGCCTCGTGTCCGGTGTCCCAAGCCGAGGCCGCGCGCAGCGGCGGGAGCCTTCCTCCCGCCCCTGCACCTCCTCGGGCATGCTGTCGTGGTACTTGTAACATTTGCATGAATGAAATGAAATCTATCTGTATATAGATAGCATCCTTATAGCGATAGGCCTTCCAACCATGTGGGTTGAGCATTGCAGATTACAGGCGTTTTCTTTTCACTGGGTTTTATTTATTTTTAGTTAGTTCGGGTTTTGCCATAGGGTTTTGTTTGTTTGTTTGTTTGTCTGTTTGTTTCCTCTTAGCGGGGGTGGAAGGGATGGGAAGCTGTCCCCACTCACTGCTCGTGGCGTGGGTCCGTGAGAAGCAATAACAGCCACGCAGTTGCGGGTTTTCAGGGGAGGAAAGCCCACACCCCAGAGACTCCAGCTGCGTGGATGGGGTCCTCTGGTGTGCTGAGGGCAGTGTGAAGGCCTCCTCTGCCCACGGGAGGTTTCACCCAAGGCCCCAGGGAGTGTGGTGAGCAGTGCGAGGGGAACAAGCGTGCCTGGCTCCCAGCACCTCACACGCTTCTGCCTTTCGAGTCGGTGGCTGCCCCAAAGCCCGTGGCCCCCTGCCATTCCCTGTGTCCCCAGAGGTGTAGTGAGTGCCCCTGTTTCTGAGTGTTAAGCCATCAGGACCAGCCCCCCGAGCTGGTCCTTTCCCACAGCCATTTGGAGGCAGACCAAACCTTACCTTACCCAGCGTAAGGGCTGAAGGGCCGTGCGAGATCTCCCACGCCACTGAGCGCAGCCAGGAAGCATCCCCCAGGAAAAGGTCCTGTCTTGCACTCTCCGAATCCAAAACCACTGGGCAGGGTGAGGCAGGGAGGTGTGACTCAGCAGCACCCCCTGATGCCAGCAGTGCAGGCTGGGGTGGGGAGTCGAGCCAGGGAATGTGGGTGCAGAGCTCCCCGGGGCGCGGCACAGGGGAGACGCTGGGCGCCGGCGTGGAGAGGTGTCTTCTGACCCGATGCCCTTTGCCAGGCTTCCCGACATTCCAGCCAGGCAAACTCCCAGCCTGCACGTCCGTGGTGAGCCCTTCCCACCCAGCTGGAAACCATGTCTGATGCTTGTACCACAACCAGCTGGCTGGGGGTATTTGTACTCATCTTGAGCTATCTGTGGAAATTTTAATTAACCTGCTGTAAGGTTTTCTCTAGGAATATGAAGTTGTGGGTTGTTGGTGTTTTTTTTTTTCTTCTTGAGCCTTTTTTCACTTTTGATTTGTTTGGGGGTTTTTCTTTTTTGTTTCTCATTGTTTTGGGGGGAAAATCAAACACAGGTGCAGGTCGTTCGATTACCTTTATGTACAATGATTTCATTTTCATCTGTTTGGCTTCATTTTTTTTCTTTGTGTGTATTGCCCACCACTATAGGCAGTGAGTCCACTAATTGTGATGATCCTTATCAATGGTACACAATGCACAGAGAAATAAAGTTTGTAATGATTCCTGATGGATCCAGTACTGCTCCTGCATATTCTCTATGGAAAACCCTTCTCTCCCCTCCAGCTGTTCCCCCTTTTGTACCCATCTCTCCTTGGCTCATTGGTTTCCTTCCACCAGTGTTTCTGCCACTGGCAGGGGCAGCGGTGCCTTGGCACGGCCACCCCTGCCCCACCTCATGCCCCCCTCCCTCTCCATCTCCATGGTGCCTCAGGCTCGGTGTGTGCTGTGCCCCGGGGCTCACAGCCCGCTCCACTCCCGGGGGGATGCAGGAAACCACCCAGGGACAAAGCTGCAGGGCAGCCCACCCTCCCAGGGCCAGGAGCTGCTCCTGTGCCACGTCCCTGCCCGGTGGGAGAGCCGTGGGTGTGCCCCCAAGGCACCAACAGCTCTGTCCTCCTGTGTGCCCTGTAGAACTGCTCCTGCTCTTGCTGCAGCCTCACGGGGACCTGTGCTGGGAAAAGCCACGAGCTGGCGGATGCTGGTTCTGTAGCGATGGCAAGGCTCATTTGTGCACCCTCATCTCTGTTCCTGGAAGGACAGAGGGAGAGGGGAGGCCCTGGGGCCTGGCTGTGAACTGGCTGCATTATTCCTGCTGTGGGCAGGCACTGGGGAACCAGAGCCCCTGTGTTATTGTTACAGCTATTTTTAAATTCTCGGGCGAGGATGGTCGGCGTTGGTGGCCGTATACATAATTCAGGAGGGAGTTCAGCTGCATGCCTGGGGGGACAGGGCTGAGCACAGCCAGAAAGTGATGGAAAACTTCATGCTGGATGGTGTCATTCCAGGAGAAAGCCTTGCATTATTTTCTGTAGGCTCTGGCACCCGAGCCCACCCGGAGAAAGGTGTTTGCAGAGCACCAGGAACCTCTCTGAGCATGCAGTGACCAACTGCTGACGCCTCTACACGTGCTCAGCACCGCTGTGAGAAGCCTGTTTGTCTTGTAAAAAGCTTGACTTGCATAGGAAAGCATCCAGAGGCGTCCGTATTCCTGCAAAAAGCACCGAGGGACAGTAAATACAGTGAGATTCCTCACCTTTTAAGGACTTGAGCTTTTCTGCTGCTGGAACTGGAGGTGCCAAGAACCTCTCGCCAGCCAGCAGCACCCCTCACACAGAGGGAAGGGACACTGCAAGGGCAAGGGGCCTGCCTGGCCAAGCAGGAGCTGTTATCAGCAAAGACAGGCAGGAGCTTGCTGCTACCAGTGGGATTTTCTGCCTGTGGGATGCCCCTGAGAGCATCCAAGGAGTCTCCACAGGGTCTTGCTCTCTCTCTGGAGCATCTCGAGAGCAGCCAGTGGTGCCCCTGGGACCCAGTGCCCCCAGGGTGGTTCCCCACCCTCTCCTGCAGGCTCTGCACCCTCCCTTGGCTCCTTGTCCTTTCCCAAAGGGAATGCCAGCCTGGGGCTGCCCTCACTACAAGCGTGGCAGAGGGCACTGGGGCACCCCGTGCTCCCAGAGCAGGTGCTGTGGAGCCCTGCTGGAGCTGGCTGTTCCAGTGGGGTGCCCAGCATCCCAGGCTATGGACAAGGGATGGGTGCCAAGGGGCCCCAGCCAGGTGTGGGAACCTTATTGAAGCACTGCCACAGCATGTCCCCTGCCCTGGTGCCACGGGCACGGGCATGCACAGACACAGCACAGCCTCCAGCTTCTCTGGCTGCCCACAGGCACCAACGCCAGGCAGAATTTTTATCTCTTCGATTCCAAACAGCCCTTGGCCTGCTCTCCTGCACCAGGAAAGCTTCCTGCCCACCCCAGTTCAGGTGGCAATGGGAGGGACCATTAGTGACCCACCATTAGTGACCCCACCTGATGCCAGGGTCCTCCCCATTCTGCCTTGAGCCATCTCAAGGTCCCAAAATCACTGTCCACACTCAGTGACAGTCCAGCCTGCAGCTTGCTCCATGCTTGGCTCCCCTGTGAAGCCCCTTCACGTTCCACCTTCTCCCAAGCTCCCTGCAGAGGAGCATTCCCTGTCCCTCCCTCCTGCCCCACAGCTGGGGGTTTCCCATGTGGGTCAGATTTCTTTCTCACTGCACTGAACAACCACACTGGTTAGCTCAGCCCTGCTGTCTGTGTCTAAGGCACAGGTGAACCACCCCACATCGTGGACCTGAGCCCCTACAAACCAAGGAGCAGGCAGACTTCCACACAAACCCCTCCTGCTCACCACCCAGGCACAGTCACAGCCACTGCCCACAGGCAGAGTTTTTATTGTGCCACTCATTAGTCTGTGGAAGATTTTCGCTGAATTTCCACCATTATCTGGTCCCACAGGTGCTCCAATTCCGCCCCCCAATCCAAGCCTCTGTGCTTCTAAAGCAAACTAATTTGCTTTAGCTGGGGGTTCAAGGCTTTCCTGCCCTTGCTCGAGATGGGCAGTTTAAGTAGAGCAAGTTGCAATGGCTTGGGGTGCTTATCCACACGCAGAGCTCCTAACCCCTTGCAGCATGTGGGAGGCTGCCACAGGGCCCTCTCCCTGCCCCTCCCGACCTCTTTGTGGAGGTGGGATTTATTTCTCCCCCATTACTCCCAGCTCAGAGGAGTCTCTTTACAGATGGGAGGATGAGACCTGCACGGGGCACGGCCTTGCCCTGCCTTCCTGATGGAAATTGCCGTGTCCAGTGGCACTGCCATCCCCAGGAGTGTGTGTGTGCCCCAGCCCACAGCCCCTGGCAGGCTCCTCGCTCACACAAGGGTCAGATTCTGGCAGAGACACTTAGGAACACGCAGAATTTCCAAGTCCCTTTGGAACTGTGGTGCTGGCACGGGCGAGGCTGGATCCCAGTGGTGCTTTGGGAATGTTCATGAAAGGTTTTGCAAACCAGCAGCTTTGCAGGGAGTTGCACACACAGATTTCTCCTTGTTTCATGTAGTGCTGACACGGCTCCCTTGCCTTCAGCTCCAGCCCTGTGCCCTGCCCTGGCCTTTCCTTGCAGCAGGAGCTGTGATGAGCTGCCCCTGGGCTGGACTCCCGCGGTTCCAGTGAGAACCAACTCATGCCTGTTTGTGTCTTCATTCGCTTGCCCCATGCTGCCTCCTTCATCCTGCGAGCTCTTGAGGAAAATGTGCCCATGCAGGGAGCCTTGCAGGAGCCCTGCTTGTCTTGCTCCTAATCAGGAAACACACACTACTTTCTGCAGCTCGAGAGAGCAAAAAATGGCAATAATACCTCTCACATTACAGGCACTGCGTTAGCAAGGAAGAAAATGTTACTTATTTTTTCCCTGACAATACTTGTCCTGCTTCTTTTTTCCACAATGCATTAAGCATTAAGGGGCACAGCTCTGCACACAGTTCAGCTCTCAAGACTACCTGTTGAGGACATTGCTCAGCAATCCAGCAGTTTTGTGTGAAGGGCAGAAGGTGGTGAATTCTCCTATGATTCCCAGCGCCTGCTGGCAGACACACAGCCGTGCTGGCAAACCCCACAAAACACAGGGTTCTGTAAAATGCATCCCTTTCTATCCTGGGTCTGTGTGCCAAGAGGACCTGGCATGAGGTTGTAAAACCCAAATCATGAACTTCCTGAAGACCACTCAGCAGTGATGGGCATCTTCATCCCTCCTGCTGTCTCCAGGCTGTCCGGGGAGGTCTCTGGCATGCCTGGTGCTCACCATGTGTGAACATCACCGCTCACCGAGCGAGAAGAGGACACAGAGCAGACAGACCACACTCTGCCTCCCACCCCAAATACAAGCCCACACGATATTGCCAGGAAAAAGCAGTCAGGCTGCCAGGCAGCCCTTGGGAAAGCTCCCCCAGCCCGAAGGCAGCAGTTCCCCGTGGTGCTCGCTCCCCGCGTCGGGAGAGGCTGCTCACAGCACCCTGCAGGCACAGCCTAAGGACACCTGGGCTCCCCGGGCTTGCTATGGGAGCATCAGCCTGCAAGGAGTGGCCATAAGATCTCAAAGGAGAGATTAATGAGGTGGGAATTAGTCAAAAAACCTCCGGTAGGGGTCATTTAGATCCGTCACTTATTTTCCGCTGTAATGAAGTGGCCCAATTATCTTGATGCTTGAGTGACCACTCCAGTTCTCAAAAGTCATTTCTGCACACTTGGACAGCTGCTCCTCCTCCTAGAGTAACCATCTCAGAAAGAAACACGTCTTTCTTGGCAGAGGTGCAGTTCCTGTCAGCAGCTCCTCCCTCTGTCTCTCCCAGGAGCAGAGGGACACTCGGGGACGGAGCTGCCTGCGCAGCCTGTGCCAAGGCTGCTGGACACTCCCCACAGCCAGGATCCCCTGGAACAGCAGGATGCAGCAGGGAAGGAGCTCAGAGGGGCCCTCTGGGCCTGAGAAGGGACGGGGACAGCTGGCGGCTGGAGGCAGCCCCTGAGGGGAGGCAGGCAGCGGGCGTGTGGTGAGTCTCCTCATGCCAGGGGGCTGGCTGGGGACAGCACTGCCAAGGCAGCTCGGCCTCTGGAATTTTGGATGTGCTCCAGAAAGGATGTTTCTCACCTTCCTGCTCTCCTCTGCCAGCCACCAGCGTGCCCCTGCTCAGCAGCCCGAGGGGAGCTCCCATGGCCTCCCCAGCACGGGGCAGGCAGGCGGGGAGGAGCTGCCACCACCCTTCCTGAGGCACCCAAAGCCACCTGCCACAGCCATCCTGTCACCCATCACCCCGTGTGTGTCCCCCCTCACCACCACGAGGCACTCCAGGACAGACAGACATCTTTTGCAAACCTTGACAGAGAGAGAGAGAACCTCTGACAGCCCTACCAGCCCCCTGGTCCCCCCAGCAGGGACAGGGCAGGCAGAGCCCGGCTGGACAGAGCCAAATCATCCCAAAGCTGGGCTGAGAGTTTGCAGGAGAGCTGGTTTGCCTGGAGGCAGAAACCAGAGCGTGAGTCATAAATTCAGCTCCACCTTCCCTCTGCCCTGCTCAGTGCCATGAGCTGGCACTGCCCCGGCTTGTGCCCCAAGCTGAGGGTCACCCCCGGGCCCAGCAGCTGGAGCCCCCCAGTCTCTCTGTCTCTGTCACAGTTCCTCACAAATCCAATGGCACAATGCAGCTACACTATTTGAAAAGCCATAATATTTGTTGGTACGACTCTTTTATTACTGTCAATTTATATATATATTTGTTGATAAAAGAGGTCATCTTGGGAGACACTTCCAGTCTACTGGGAAATTACCTGTCCGATGCTGTATATTCTGTACATGCTGTATAAACAAAGCAAACCATGTAAATCTGAGCGTTTGGTGGGCTCGGTGGCACGGCTGCAGGGGGACACTGGGACCAGGCACGGCCCCTGCTTGGGCCACCGGGGCTGGGGGGTCCCAGCAGAGTCCCGGTCCCGCCGGGCTCCGGGGCGGGACCCGGGGCAGGACCAGGCCACGGTGCCAGGCTGCGGCTCCCTCGGTGCTTTTCCCCACACGGAGGTGGAAGGGGCGGCTTTGGGAGCCTGAACTCCCCGCGGGGCCGGGCACGGCCAGAGCCGTGGGGAGCTCTCCCCACGCCCGGTGCCCCCCGCCCTCAGCCAGCGCCCGGCACCACATCTCTAACTAAGCCTTAGGGGTCCGAGAGAGACGATTCCCCGTGGGAATCCAGCCCAGAGACCGGCTCCGAGCATCCCGCTCCTCCAGCTCCTTCCCACGCCCGGCCCTCCCTCCCCGGTGTGTTCCAGCTGCCACCTCCCGACCCGACACACGCTGTTAGGAAAAGCTGTTTCATATTCTCCGTGGTATCGATCTACAACTTTTGAAACTATTGGACACGGTCGTGGTAGCCTAAAAGTTGTGCTGAGCTCATATATTTTTATATTTGTGGTGTTTTCCTATCAATAGAGAGTAGTGAACCCTATAGGTGAAAGTGAACTATTCAAAATAAATATATGACTGCAGAAAATATTTGTAAAAAATAATTTATTTGAAATATTTTGCCAAAGATAGCTCTCTAATGATCTGTAAGATGTCGTTTCTCTCTTTCTGCTCTGAATGTCATTGTGAAAAACCTTTCTCCCCGTATCTTTTGAAGATTTTGTTTTGGTTTGGTTTTTTGTATCTTTAAGGGCAAAGAAACACTCCAATGATTTTTTTTTTACTAGAGCAGTGAATAGAGTAGTAGGGAGGCACGAGACAGAGGTGATGAGCAGGATCCAGCAACAACCACTCAGAAAATGCGGGTTCTACTGTGGTTCCTCTGGCTGCCAGATGGGGTTTGAAGCCTGGGACAGCAGTCCAGCAGGAAGGCCTTGGCTGCTGCTGCTGCTGTGGCTGCTGTGTAGCTCACCCAAAGGAGAGAAACCTCCTGAGAATCCCCTCCCCAGGCCTGGGGCATTGGGATCCCTTTGCATCCAATCTTAGTCTCTTCATTATTTATGGGTATGATTTATTTATTAGCCCTTAACAGGCCCTGTGGCACAGGGGGAACCCGCACCCAGAGCTGTGTGGGGCTTCAGTCCAGTTCCCTCCACACACCTGCCAGCAGCCCTGAAGCTGAAGGGAATCCTGCTGGCATCCAGACCTGTCCCCTTCCTCCCACGGGGACAGGCCAGGGGACACCCAGCCACCAGGGGACACCATCATTTAGCAAGAGGATCCATCCCTGCAGGTATCCAGTTCAAACAGGGGGATGTACAGCCTTTCACCATGGAGAAGCTGCCTAGATTAGTCTTTTAGGAATTACTTTTTTATTATTATTATTAGAGAAAAATCTTTCCCTTCCTCATTTCTCCCTTTTGAAAGAACTTTTCAATACTAGGGAAAGCCTTCATTATCTTCTGTGATCCCCAGGTCTGCTGCGGTGGAAACAAATCCTCAGCCACGTCTGTTAGGCTCCACCACTTCAAAGAGATTTTTGGCTCAGATTTTTTTTTTCCCCTTCTGAGCAGATTCACAGTTTCTTAGATGTCTTGGTCATAAAGGTCTGGAGGAATTAATTTGTTGAAAAAAATAAATAGAAGAAATAAAAGCCCTGTTCCAGTGAATGTGTTTCCACAAGCAATTCAGCTTGTGACTCCCCCGAGGTCAGGCACGTGTGTAGGTGTTCTGTTGGGAACGGGGGTGGGAAAAGCAGTTTCTAAGCCATAGGGTGTGATGGGTGTGAGGGGAGAACTGCTGTCCGTGGGGCATGGGTGGCACTCTGCAGCCCGGGAGCTCCGTGCCAGGGAATCTCTGTCCCTGTGGGCACCGGGCTCTGGATCCGGGCTGCCACAGCTGCTGCGCCACAGGGAAAAGCCAGCCAGCCAGGGAAGACAATGGTGAGAAGAATTGGGGTTCTGATCACTGTGCATTTTGTTAATTAGTGAATTCAAATAGTTTTATTTTTACCAAAAAAACAGATTATCTTTATTCCAGTAAAGACAACTGTTGACTTGAGATATATATAAATATATATATATATTATTTGAATGGTTTATATCCTGTTGCTCTAACTACATAAAATGGAAACATGTTGCAAGTTGTGTCATTTCAATATACAAAATAAATGACTTTTCCCTGCATGCTGCCTGGGTATGTTGTGATTTGAATTAAGAGTTATATTTGAATTGCCTTATTCAAGAGGTTGTATGTTACCTAACTGGGGAATGACCTGGCACTGTTCATCACATTACATGTGTACTTGATGCTGTGTTATGTCAAATTCAGATGAGCTGTCTGTCATCTATGTATTTTGTGGGAGATCTTTTATCTTGTTAAACTGTGATATGTAAACCTTCATTGCCTGAAATAGTCACAGTTGTATAAACCAGTGTCTTCAGCTGTTTTCCTAATTTTAACACAATTCCTAACACAAAATATAGATGTTTGTAAATTCTTCATTCACTTGGTCTATTTTTACATACGAAGCAGTTAAGATAAGGCAGTTTCCCCGGAAATTTTCAATCAAGGCTCGGCCACATTTCCATCCCTCGGCGAGAGGCAACAACCAATTTTCAGCAGGGCCAGGTGGCCTTCGGGAGGGCTGATTGTCGCTGTCATCTGCACTTCCCGGGGAGGGCGGGGGCCCTGCAGACACATCAGCCACAGCTCATTTTGGGGAGCACACCCCCAGTGGCCAGAGGGGAGAAAAAAATCCTGGAGCAGGACAAGCGGTGGTCCTAGGTTATTGAATCTCTGTCCAGGGCTAAAAAAATTCCCGTCCCATTCACAAACGTGCCCATCTTTTTTTTCTTTTTCTCCCTTTGGTTTTGGAATGCTTCGGATGTGCAGGCTGCCAGAAGGGGAAAATACACTGGCAAGGGCTGGGGTGGAGGAGGCTCCCGCAGCGACCCAGGGGCGTGGGGGAAACAGCCCTGCCAGGGGCCAGTGTTCGGGAGAAATAAGGATTTTCGCTTCAGCCCCTCGGGGGCTCTCAGCGTGACCGCAAGAGTGTCACCGAAAGCCGGTGTCACCCTCGGCGGTGTCACCCTCGGCCGTGCCACCCTCGGCCGTGCCACCCTCGGCCGTGTCACCCTCGGCCGTGTCACCTTCGGCCGTCGAGACCGGCGCAACTCAGCGCAGGTAACGGGGGGGGGGCGGGGCCTGAGGGGGCGTGGTCTCTCTGCTAAGCCACGCCCCTCTCTTCCCATTGGCTGCCGGCCCCTCCCCGGCGGCCCTAGGCTGGCGCGCGAGCGGGTTTCCCGCGCAGCGCGATGGCGGCGGAGCGGGGCCTGGAGCTGGTGCGGGAGCTGCACCGCGCCGCCGGCGGGCACCTCCCGCCCTTCCGGGTGAGCTCCGGGGCACCGGCACGGGCCCCGGCCGGCACCTCCCGCCCTGCCGGGTGAGCTCCGGGGCGCCGGCACGGCCCCGCCGCCCGCCCGCCCTTACTGTGCCGCTGTTGCAGACGGAGGAGATGCGGCAGGCGCTGGAGGAGATGCGGGCGCTGTACGAGCGGAACCAGGCGGATGTGTGAGTTGGGGCACGGGCGGCGCTCCCCGGCCCGCGGCTCTCCTCCTACTCCCCTCTCTCCTTGCCCTCGTCCCGCAGGTCCGAAGCGAAGGCGGGACGGACGGACTTGATTTTCCTGATCCGGTTCCGGCACTGCTGCCTGCTCCGGAACCAGCGCTGCCTGCTGGCGTACCTGTGAGTGCCTCCCCTCGGTTCATCCCCGCCAGCACAGGCTCCCGGGGTGTTGGGACCCTCGGCCCGGGTGGCTTTTCCACGAGCAGGGAGGCAGCTGTGGAGCTGCTTCTCCTTGTGTTCACTGCTGATACCGCCACAAAGAGAAGGCTCTGCCTCCTTTTGCTCTTAGAAAGTTTCGATTACTGGATGTCGCTGTTGCCAGCACTCACCTCAGCAGGGGTGGTGGCTTTGCCCCGTCTCCTCCCCTAGGTATGACCGCTTGCTGCGGATCCGAGCACTGCGGTGGGAGTACGGCAGCGTTCTGCCCAACGCCATCCAGTTCCACATGTCAGCTGAGGAGGTGAGTCAGCCTCCCCTCAAACTCTTCTCCTCTTTCCACACATTCCTTCTGATGGATTATTTAGTCCAATCCAAATGGGGTAGTCCTGCCCCAGCTATAAGCATGCGTTTCTGTAAATGCTTACTTGTGTGTTCTCACTGTGGGTACAACCCTGTTAATGCCCGCAGGTGGAGTGGTTCAATCGGTACAAAAAGTCTCTGGCTACCTACATGAGGTCAGTAGGAGGAGAGGAGGGGCTGGACCTCACACAGGACATCAAACCTCCTAAAAGCCTGTACATTGAAGTAAGTTCAAGACTTCTGGTTTCTATCTGTGAGTAAACGTTTTCCTGGCTATCTCTTTTGGAGCATTCCATCCCCATCCCAAGTCACTTCACCGAGCAAAACCTTTCAGAGTTCCAAAGCTTTCGCAAGTTTCTGTGTTTCACTCTGCCTGCCAGCATTTTATTCCTACTGTGGGCACAAAGCATGTTGAGAGATGGCATTTCTAGTCTGCAGGGAGGTTGTGGTGGGGTGAGTTATCCAGCAAGAGGTTTTTGCAGGAACTTGACCAACTGGAAGCCACGTTCCCCTGCTAAGGATGGTACCTGGAGGGGGTGAATGTTGTTTTTCACTGGACTCTTGCAGAGCTGTGTTTCCACTTTGCAGGTGCGGTGTTTGAAAGACCACGGGGAATTTGAGGTCGATGATGGCACGACCATCCTGCTGAAGAAGAACAGCCAGGTACCTGTGGCAGGAGTGTGATCTGTTCTCTCCCTTCCCTGTCACTCCCATGGCGCCCCCTGCTCACGCTGGCCTTGCAGTCCCAGCCCCTGCACACACAGCTCCTTCCCCTTGCTGTCTGCGAGGGGCAGAGTGAGCTGGATGTGCAGCACAGCAGAGCTGTTGTGTGCAGCACCAAACCCAGCAAATCCAGGGAGGATTCCTGTGTGTTTCTGTGCAGCACTTCTTACCACGCTGGAAATGCGAGCAGCTGATCAGACAAGGAGTCCTGGAGCACGTCCTGAACTAGGTGTGCAGGGCAGGAGGGGACAGCTCCTGCCTGGGGGCCTGCCCACCGTGGGGGCTGAGCTCTGGTGTGTGCAGGACTTCAGACACCTCAGTATTTCTGCAGTGCTATCCTGCCACTCCTAATAGCCTTTGAAGCCTTAAAAGTACAGCTCTTCATGAGCAAAGGGTGCTTGCTGGGAATACAGCAGTCCTGGGAATACAGGATAGCAGGGGGCATTATCCAAGCCCCACAGCTACAACCAGGGTTTGTCAATGTGTTTTTGTTGGAGTAGTTCTTTGTTCACCCTGTGCTTGTGGGAGTTAGACACCTCTAGAAGCCAGGAAAACTCTAGGGTTGCAAAATAAAGAACTCCTTCAGCCTCAGTCTCTTGGCTTTTTAAGAGTTAATGTGGTGTTCATTCAGCACTCTCATCTGGCTCTCCAGCCAAACCCCTCCTGACCCTGCAGTGTGATGGTTACTCAAGTATCTCAGTGGAACTGCTCAGGATTCTGGCTAGCTCAAAACCAGAACAAGGCTGAGGAGCTGCTTTCCCTGTCAGGTTTTCGTAGTGGAGCTGCTCAGTGTCTGGGAAAACACTTGCAAAAACATTAGCCCCAGGTAAGGCTGGAGGTTTGCTTAGCCCCCATCTCAGACTGGAGCTGAAAGAGCAAATAATTGGGGACAAGTGCAGGAACAGGATAAATTCCTGGGGCATTACAGCATTGCTCTGCCCTGCTCACTGCAGAGGCAACAGTCTGGTTGGGTTTGGATCCTAGGCTCAGGCTTTAGGAGCAGCTGTTGGGAATAAATGTCCAGCAGCAGCTGGGGAAAGTTACTGAAATACAGAGCAGACTGGGGATAGCAGGAGGTGCTGTAACATTACATTTTAATGCCACAACTCAGCTGTCCTGCTGGGAGTGAGCCAGGCACAGGGACCTACAAGCCCTTCGGCCCTGGCTTTCGAGATGTAACTGGCTCCAACATCAGCCTTCTGCAGAGAGGGAGCACCTGCATGGCCACCAAACACTGCCAGAGAAAATCCTGTGAGATGGCTGCCCTGAGACAGACGTGACATAACAGCACACTGAGAAAGGCACCAAGGCTGCTGCTTTAGCTGGGAAATTCAGCTGTCCACAGGACCCATTTCCTCAAAGGACTCTAGGCTCCCCATTTGCTATTTTCTGCACAGGAAAATCCTGGCAAGACCAAAGAGGACAAGGCTGATTTCCCAGCCCAGCCATACTTCCCATTCTGCACCTGCCCAGCACCAGGGGCTGCCACTGCAGATGTGCCATCACCCATTCAGAGATGCTGGTGTGATTTTTCCAATAAGCTGCTTCAGAGCTGAGGCTTGTTCCTCCAACAGCTGGTTCTTCTCCTCCATGCTCTTCTGCTTCAGCTCAGCAGCCTGCAGGGCCATTGCCAACCTCCTGTTCTCTCCACGGAGCTCTTCAATCAACAGTTTGTTCCTGGAGAGTTGGGCCTAAAGCAGGGACGGGAGGCTTCAGGTTCAGCATCCCATGCAGGGGTACCACATGGGCAGGGACACAGCACCAGCCCCTCCTGCACTCACCTGGGCGTCTCCGAGCTGAGCTGCCCTCTCTGCCAGCACAGCTTCAGCATTCCTCAGACTCTGTTCCAGCCCCTCTGCCTGCTCCACGGCTGCCTGCAGCAGCTGCTCGTGCTCCTCCTGCAGCGGGCAAGAAAGCCTGTCCTGGGGTTGTCCCAGCTCTGTGCTGGCCTCTGGCAACCCTGGACTGCACATTTCCCCCAGGGCTGTTCCAGGACCCTCACACTCCTTGAGGCAGAGCAGGGGGCTTCATCAGAGGTGCAGGGTACAAAGAGCAGTGGGACAGATGTCTGGAGCATCACAACCTCCCCTAGGTCTGCACCCAACCACTTCCAAGACAAAGCACAGATTTTCCAGCAATGTTTTCTATTTTCACTGGCCTCTCCCAGCCATGTCCAGGAAAGCTCAGGGAGAGACAAAGTCTCCTTGGATGCCTGCTCATTTGAATTCCTTAGGTTTTAATCTGCCCTATCTTTGCCCAGAAGACAAACTCACAAAAACCCAACACCTGTTTGCTCAATCCCCTGGAGATAAATCCACCTGTTTGAGGGCAGGGCAGTGACTGGAGTATTCATGAATTTGAAGGTAAGTGCATTTTCCAAGTGGATTCTTTATATCTAGTATTTTCCACCCAAACCTGTGGCTTCAATCACAGCTGCCTTCCAGCCAGGCCAGCAGTGTTCCCTTCACAATTCCCTTGACTGAGCTCCTGCAATAATTCCCTGCTTACCTGGGTCCTGAGCAGCTGCCTGCACATTTGCTCAGCCTGCTGCCTGAGCCTTTCCTGGAGCTGCTGAGTCTTGCACTGTTCCTCACTCAAGGTGTTCTGCAGCTGCTCAAAGTGCTTCTTTGGCACCATGTTGTTCATCTGGGCCTTGGCCTGCTGCAGCTGCAGAGTGTGCTGGGCCTGGGCCAGGCTCAGGTTTGCTTTGGCTTCCAAAAGCTGGAACACAGTGAGGTTGACAGCTGGTTACAGCTTTGGGCTGACCATGAGACAGGCCTGGGCTGTGTTCTAGGGGAGAGGAGAGTTTAGCAGCCTCAGCTCTCAGCCCAGCATGGGCACAGCAGAGCATGGCAGTGCTGCTCACGGGGCAGCCTGCAAAGCTGGGTTTGAGGGCACTGAGCTGCAGGAGGAGAAACAGAGACCCTCTGCTGAGAGATGCTCTCCTTGCTGAGCAGTGAGCAGCAGGAGTTGCTGGAGGGATTCTCTGGGAGGGAATCCCAGCACCAAGGGCCTCGAGGGCAGGAGACAGAGGGGGCTGCTCACCTGGGTCTTGGATACAAAGGGCAATCCTGGTACTAGGAAGCAGGTCTGGTCCAACTTTGCACCAGGGCTGCCTAGGAATGGCTGGCATGGGAAAGCTGTGCTTTGGGTCCCCAGGGTAGAATGCAGGAGAGGGACATTAACACGTTGGAAGGTTTCTCACATAGGCTTTCCTCTCTCTGTCCTGGTGATCTGAGTTTCTCTCTGACCACCTCGTTTCCCTTCCCCCATCCAGCCTTGTCTGGCTGCTGTTGTCCCTTCCCAACCCCTTATCCAATTCTGCCACCCTTCCAGCTCCTCTGTCAGCTGAGCCACGGGGAGCCACAGCTCCTGACACCCCTTGAGAGCCACCTCCACTCAGCCTCGCTCCCCTCTGCCCAGCCAGCCTGCACAGGACAAGCACAGCGGGGATATCACAGGGACAGGCAAGCCAGGAGCTCTCCCAGCTGCACCTGGCCTGGCTTCAGCAGGAGGGAGAATCCTTTGTCCCCCACAAAGAGGAAAAGGACAACTTTTTTCTGGGGAGGGTGTCCAGCACAGCCCCAGGCAGGACAATACCAACATCAGAGACCACTGAGCAGCCTGCCATGGAAGGAAGGACACCCACCTTTTCCTGCGAGGCCTGCAGCTGCTGCTGGAGCAGCTCCATCTCCAGCCAGCAGGCTGCATGCCTCTGGTGCTGCTCCAGCCTTGCAGCAGTCTCTGCTCCTCGTGGCCACTCGGGCTCCAGAAGCCTCTGGCTCTGCAGCTGGGCAGTGCCAGGGCCATGGCCGTGACCAGCCTTGTGCTCAGGGGACTCACAGCCCAGCTGGTGCCTCCTGACATCCGGGTGAGACAGCTCCTCCTTGTCCTTCTCACTCTGGAAAAGGTTGAGGAACAAACAAACAAACAACAAATCATGCACAAGAGGCTTGGGGTGGGAACACAGGCAACAAACACTGAGCCACGTGGGCTTGAGACTGAGTGAGAGAAATCTCAGGGAGAAAGAGTGGAAGTGGTGGAAGTCATTAAAGACTTTCCCCTTCTGTAAGGCTTTTGTCACACAAGTTTTCACTGCTTTACAAGTTATAAGATGAAGTTGGCTCTTCAAAGCAAGCCTGGCTTTGAGTGTTTGGAACTTTTTTGCTCTCCTCTATGAACACAGGCAGTTTTTGTCCTTCACCTTCTCTCTACCCAACTCACTCCCATTTTTTCCTGCTGGGAAAAGGGATAGGATCAGCTTCAGACCAGAGAGCAGCAAGGCACAGCCCCCCAGAGGAGAGCCCTGTTTTGGGTAGTCCCACATCTGGTTTTGGAATGCAACAGGAAGCATTTGTTCACAAGCCAGTCTCTTTGACCTACATGGAGAAATTTAAGACGTGTTTTACTGTTTTTAAGATAGCAAGATCATCTAGCAAGTAGAGGTAAGTTTACTGAAGGACCAACAAAAAGGTAATAAGAAAATACTACTGAAAACTCTTTTCTATCTCTCACTATTTTAAGATACAGTCTTTGCTGGGCACAGCTTTGTAGAACATGCAGGGAAACTTAGAGTCTTGAGATAAATGCACTCACTAAGGGGAGTTTAGATGTCTCACTTCAAACAACTGCAGTCTTGCAATTCTGCCCAGATTTTCTTCCAAATTAGAACAGCTCATCAGTCATGCTGTAGCAGTGGTGCTTACCAAGCAATCAGGACATCTCCCCCAACCCACTCACCTCCGTTTCCAGCTGCACCTTCAGGTCCTGCAGCTGCTCTTGGAGCTGCTCCACTGGGGGTGACATTTCTGTAAACACAGAAGCAGGAAAAAGAAGGCTTGGAGAGGGATGTGATGGCACAGAGGAGCCCTGTGAGGGGAGGCCTACAAGACAGGACTGATCAGGATGGCTGCAGCTTCGTCCAGTCCATACAACCCCAAAAGATGGACATTTCCCTCTTGGCCAGAAGCTTTTATCTAATGCTCAACTTGAATTTTCCAACCCACAGTCTGGGGCTACTTCCTCTTTATTGCATTGTTTCCCCAACATCTTCAACAGTGAAAATCTACCACAGCTGCCTGGTTCACAGGTTCCATCACCAGCTCTCAAGTTGGAAAACTCTCTTCTGCTCCATCTCCCTCCTCCTCACCACCCATCTTCTCCTTCTTCCTCCCACAGCTGCCCAGTACAGAACTGGCAGCAGTAGCTCAGCACAAGCAGCCTCCCCACGCTGCCAAGCAAAGGTGGATGCAGAGGGAGCTCTGTTCTTGCTGAGAGGACGGGCACTGAGCCCTCCTGCACGTTACCTGCTGCTGGCAGCCCTGGCCCAGCCCTGCTCCCCTGCAGCTGCAGGCGCAGCCGCTGCAGCTCCCTGCGCAGCGCTCCGTTCTGGCCGTGCAGCACCTGCAACAAACACTGCTCAGGACACAGGGCACAGGGCAAAGCTCCTGCAGCACCAAGGGCAGGAAGGGCCTCCCCCAGCCCCAGCACAGCCTTCTCAAACAAAGGCAGGCATGAGCCAAAGGAGAAATATACCCCCAGATTTCCAAGACCACAAAGACACACAGGTTAAAAATGCAAGACACAGAAGTTTAAAACAGGAGAAGGGAAACAGAGGTTGTGCTCATGCCCCAGAGAGCCCCACAGCACCCTGCAGGAGACACAAGACACACAGCACCAATTCATGGACCACACACACAGAGCAGATATCTGGACTGGCTTACCTTGACTCTCTAGCAGAGTTCAGCAGCAACAAGTTTTTTAGGGTTTTTTTTAAAGTAGGGGCAAGGAGAAGGAAGGGAAAAACAAAAAGATAGAAGACTTAAGGTGTTAATATGGTTTTCAAATTAGGAGAACAGCTTTCTCCTCGTGCTCAAGAAGAAATCCAGCAGAGCCCAGGGTGTCCTTAACAACAGAGGTACACAGCTCCCTAACAAAACAGTCCACGGCTAGGAAGGAACTTAGGATCCACTCCTACTCTCTCCTGCCAAAATCCTAGCAAGGCAAACAACCCATGGAGGGCTCTGAGCAAGGCAAGAGGGATCCCTCTGTGCTGTGATCAGGTGTGGCTCCTTCAGCTCCCCCAGGGCCATGTCACACACGTACCTGGCACTGCCGCTCGTACTCCAGCACGATCTCGGCAAAGCGCTCGCTCTGCTTCAGGAACTCCGGGCTGTGGGACTGCCCCTGCTCCAGCTGCACGAGGAAACACTGCTCAGCAGGAAAATCACCTCCAGTGGAGACTCAAAAGCTCCACTAAATCACTGGGGTCATGCTGCTACACCCAGGCATTCAACACAAGGCTCCCTAAAGGGCAGGAGAGCTCACACAAGGGGAGACCATAGCGACTGACACAAAATGTGCAAGATCGATTTTTTTATGAATTCCTGAAATGTTCTGCAACAGCAAAAGGTTACCTTATCCTTCACAATGTGGTTGAGCTCTTTCTGCAGCTCCAACACCATTTCCTCAGAGGCTGACAGTTTCTCAGCCATCTCTGTGACCTTGTTTTGTAGCTGTGTGTTCTCCTGCAGATAAAATGGAGATTTCCCTGATGCAGTGGGCCCTGACATGGCAGGATGGGTTTATCAGCCACAGGTTCTCAGCAGGGAGCTGTAAAACTGGCATATCAGCACACCAAACACAGCACAGCTCCCAGGAGACCCTGGACATGGCCTGAATTTGGCCAGCACAGGGCTGATCTTTGCAGTGACCAGGTGGGGATGTGGCTAAAGCCCAGATGGCACTCTCCCTCAATTCCAGGGAGAAGGACGTGCCTTCCAGGGAAAACGTGGCTGCTCTGCAACAAGCATTGTGCATGTAAATCACCTTCTCTTTTGTACACTTTTGTGGTTAATATTGTTGTTGTCACTGGTTGTTTCTCAATTTGCTGTTTCCAGCAAACTGTTCTTATCTCAACCCAGGCCTTTGCCTTCTGTGCCTCCAATTCCTCTCTCCAGCCACTGAAAAGCAGGGAGAGGGAATAAGCAAGCAGCAGTTGCTTTGGAGAGTCTTGGTAGGAGAACTAAACTGGGGAGGACCATCCCTGAGCCACGACAGGACAGCACATTGCTGATACCACACGGGCTCATCCCTCCAAAGGACAGGAGTGGGTTTTGCACAGTAGGAGCTCGACAGCCCCACAGGATCATCTCCTACCTCTGCTCCCCAAAACTGTGGTTTCCCCCACAGCTAACAAGGGCAGCAAGTCCCGAGCTATCTCCATCTGTGCTTCTACACTGAACAGGACTGGGGTAATCCCAGGCAGGCAGACACCATCATCTCTGCTTCTGACATGGTCCCTGGCACAATTTAACTTTGGTCATTGTGTTTTCAGGGGTTACCAAGGGCCAAACCACTGCCAACAGACAACCCAGCAGCTTAGTAATGCCACAGCAAGGTAACCAGCCCTGTGTTTAACACAACTGTACGGATGTGGCTGATGATTCTGCATCACCTTCCTGTTCTTCCCAACGAGAGCAAAGTGAACCATCTATATTTGTCACCACCTCTGCTTTGCCACCTCTGAAAGAGCAAAGATGTTTCATCCAAGGCAGTTTTACTTACGTTCATCACGTGGTTCAGTCTCCCTTGCAGGTTGGCCTCTTTGCCCTGCAGGAGCTGTGTATCAGCTTCCAGCTTCGCCTGGTGACTCACTGCCTGCTGCAAAAGGAGATCTTTCACCTCTATTTCTGCCTGAAAATTCCTGGGGGAGAAAAGCAACAGGGTTGGGACAACCAGAGCATGTTCCTGGATGGCCACAAGGTGCAGCCACCCCCCTCTCACCACGCACAAAGCAGGAGATGGGAGCTTGGTTGGAAGGATGCTGAGACCCTGGTGGGTGGAGAGGGGTCTTGAGGGGCTTTCCTGCCACTGACACGATGGCAAAACAAGTGGGAGTTTCAAAAGGAACACCGGGATGTGTCAGCACATTTTGTCCACGCCACCAAAAGAACCCCTCCTACCTGAGCTGGCTCTGGGTGTGCTCGAGAGCCATGTGCTGCTCATCCAGCTCCCTGCCCAGCTGCAGGCAGTGCCTCTCTGCCTTCTCCAGGCTGAGCCTCGCCGTGTCCCTCTCCCTGGCGATCTGCCTCACCTGGGCCCTGCAGACACAGCGAGCAGGGCGTGAGGAGACCCCTCAGGCAGCCCCAGCAGGGCTCTCCTCACGGGGAGCAGCGCCCTTACCACAGGCACTGCAGTTTGTATCTGTAGGAGGTGCCAGCTGCATGCTGGGGGCCACTCCTGGGGACCATGAGGGTGCTGTCCAAAGCTGCAGGCAGCCCTGCCAGGCTCACCTGCTCCTCCGTGCTGCTGCTCCCCCTCTGCAGGAACAGCACAGGCTGAGATCACTTCCTCCCTCTTCTAACAGCCCTAACAGCATCTCTGTTGGTACACCATCTGAGCATCCTCCAGTCTTTCAGGGATGCCCCCTCATCTCACAGATAAGCCCAGATCACACCCACCCCCACATCCCCCCAGCCCTGGGTGACCAAACCCATCCTGAACCTGGCTGCAAGCGCTTCTCCCACCCCAGGCAGTGGCTCACTTCACCCACCACAGCAGATCCAGGCAGAACCTGGGACCCTGAGGATCTCCTCTAAGATCTTCCAGGGCTCAGGTGGCAAAAAGAAGTTGAGGCTTGGCAAATCCAGTGCCTTTGGTGATGCTGGAGAAGTGATGTGGGCCCAGGAGAGGCTGCTTCCCTGAGGGTTCTCCTCTGATGCTGAGGAAAAAACAGGAGGAATAAGTCAGTGGGGCAGAAGAAAACTGATGGTTTTCAATACCAAAGGAAATTGGCAGAAGAAAAGTGATGGTTTTCAATACCAAAGGGAAACTTCAGAGACCAAATCAATACTGAAGAACATTTCAGAAACAACCCCAGGCTGCCAGGAAGGAGATGTCCTGAGCTGCCCTCATGGCAGCTACAAGAGCAGGTTTGCAGGCACAGACCTGCAAATTTGGTCTCCCTGCTGACCCATCAACACCAGTACCCACAGAAAGACCAGCACTGAAAGCTGTACCACCTACAGGGTCTTGTGAAAACTGTCACATGGGCACTGGCAGCCAACATTCTGTTTGACCAAAGAGCAGAACCCAGAAAGCTGGTACAGAACTCACATTTCCAAAAGCACCAATTTTGTACCGGGTTCCACCTTAGCGCATTAATGTGGTGTTAGTTCAAAAGCAAATGCCTTGCCAGTCCTTGGAACTGAGAGGGAGAAAGAAGTATTTTACATCAAACAAAGAAAACGTGGATGAAGCTTGTTCATGCACTAAAAAAGAAGACAATCTGTGTCACATGTGAGGTGCAGAGACATCACTTCTGAGGTCAGTATTAGAATTGGGGTGATGTTTTTCCTCTGCTAGGATGTGCATCCCTCTCCCTCCCGTAACAAGACGAGGCTCAGCAGCTCCCTGTCGTTCTGTATTACAATCCCAGACCACCTAGGCAGGGATTGCTCCTACTCGGGCAGCTCCCAAGGAACCCTTCCAGTCACCATGCAGTGGCTGCAGTACAGACCTTATCTAAAACATGTCTTGCAAGGGAAGAATTCTCCCCAGGTCACCGCCCTCAGATGCCTGACTGATGTCCATGGAATCACCCACTTGTGAAAAGAAACATCTTGGCCTGAGTTTTCGCAGTAAACCCTGATCTTTAGCCTCTTTTTTTTTCTCTCTTTTAATTTTTTTTTTTTTTATGGGGGCCACGGGGAAATGGATGGAGAAACCTTCTTAAGTGTGTGATGTCTGGACTCATGTCTGGATTCCCTACAGGATGGTTTCAAAACATCAAACACAAACGAACTGTCCTGTGTAGGGCACTGGCAATGACTTCACTGTTCCTTACCCAAGGTTAGTGGAATTCACCTCACGGAGCTGCAGATCAAGACCATCAACCAGGACGCTTTTTACAAACCTCATCCCACGGAGCTGCTGAGTCCTGGCAGCTTAAGAGACACCGACATACCGTGGAGAACGGGCTTGTGCATCCGTGGGGACGCGCACACGGCAGCATCGGCTCGGGCCCGCTCGGCGCGGCCCCGCTCGGCTCGGCTGGCTTCGGCCGGGCTCGGCTGGGCTCGGCTCAGCTCGGTTCCGTTCGGTTCCGTTCGGCGCAGCATCCCCTGCCCTGAGGCTCCGCGCATGCGCAAGCCGCGCCCACAGCCCCTGCCGCTCCCGCCCCCCGCGCAGGCGCAGTCGCTCCGCAGGGCGCGCGGCGGGCGTTGTGCGGCGGCGGCGCGGCCATGGCGGGGTCCGCGGGGTCCGGGGGCGGCTCGGCGCGGAAGCGCCTCATGAAGGAGGAGGACATGACCAAGGTGGAGTTCGAGACGAGCGAGGAGGTGGACGTGACGCCCACCTTCGACACCATGGGCCTGCGGGAGGACCTGCTGCGCGGCATCTACGCCTACGGTGGGCGGCGGGCGCGGAGGGGGCAGGGGCGCGGGGAAGGGACGCGGGGCCGGGACGGGCTGAGGGCTCGGAGCGGCTCGCGGGCCGGGGCAGGGCCCGGATGCGCGGCCTGCGGCGCCTGCGCCGTGCGGCCGCCGCCGGGGCCTGCCCTGACGGTGTCCCTTGGGTCCCGCAGGCTTCGAGAAGCCGTCGGCCATCCAGCAGCGAGCCATCAAGCAGATCATCAAGGGCAGGGACGTGATCGCCCAGTGAGTGCGGCCGGGGGCGCGGCGCGGGTGTCGGGCACGTTCCCTGCCTTGAGGGCGGAAAGCGGCATCGGCCGCCCGTGGGCGTGGGCTGGTGCCCGGCGGGGTGTGCGGAATGACCTGAAATGGATGCGACACTGGGACAGGCTGGTCAGAGCAGCTGTGGCTGGGTGTCCCGTCCCTGGAAATGTTCAAGGCCAGGCTGCATGATGCTCTGGGCAGCCTGGTCTGGTGGAAAGTGTTCCTTCCCGTGGCCGGGTTGATGGAGCTGGATGTTGTTTAATTCCCTTTCAGTCCGAACTATCCTGTGGTTTTATGATGTGACAAGCAAAACAGAGAAATTGTCTAACTTGTTGTGATCCTAACAGTGGTTAATGCCAAAGTTTATGAGTTTATTTAGTCACTGTAAAAAGTATGTCTTAGAGACAAAAAAGGATATGCATCCCATTGAAAAAAAACTTTCTTGGTCACCTGTGCAAGTTACTAGCCTTGCAAATTGCATTGGGTTATCTGTCGTTTACTTGGAAGAAAGTGTATGTGTGGCAGATGGCAGCAAGTTAAAATGCTGGTGTGATAAGGAGGGAAGGTGCCAGAGCTGGGGACCCTGGATGTTCTGTCCCAGGTTCTCAAAGCTGCCTGGCAGCAGGTCACACTGTGATCATAACAAGCCTGTGTTGGCCCTGCCGAGTTCTTTGCAGTGGAGGGGTGGGAGAGAGCAGAGGGGTGGAATGTGTTTGGATTGCCTGTGCTGTTTGTCCAGACATCTCCAGAGTGTTCACCACACGTCTGCTCCTCAGGTCACAGTCGGGAACAGGGAAGACAGCAACATTCTCAATATCTGTTCTGCAATGCCTGGACATACAGGTAATCCCACAGCAGCACATGCTGAAAGTAATTTTTACTAAATCACTGGTCTTCATCATACAAGTGTGTTCTTTAGGAGTGAATAAATGAAGCTTTACATTGAAATTCTTTAATTATGGGCAGTGAACCTCAGACAGAATTCTGACTGAGAACTTCACCAGACTTTGTAACAATTTGACTGTTAAAGCCAGTCTGGCAAAATAAGTTCAGCTGATGTCTTGTCAGCGTAAAGTTGTCTTTAGTAGCTGACGTCTTTCACCTGTGAGGGCAAAGTTAACCTCTCAGCAAGCAGAATTGTCTTCAGACAATCCTAACAGCATCATCAGCCTATCAGAACAACTCTGCCACACACGGCACACAATCAAACCTAGATTTTTTTGACTGACAGCTGTTTGCTTTTGTTCTGCTCAGGGGCATCGTGTCCATCCAGAAGTTTTGGGGTGTAACTTGGATGTGTAGATGCAATTGAATAAAGGGGGGTTTTCAGTGGGCTGGGATTGTTACTTATCTGTCACTGTGTGGGGACGTAAAAATAAAGGCTGCATATGCTAAGTGGAAAGGGCAGCTTTTGCTTTATTTCTGTAAGGTGCTCATGATACTTTTAGAGGCTTTGTCCTGGAGTCCTTGAGCAGTGCAAGGTGTTTATCTGAACCAAACACACAGAACTGAAGGGCTTGAAATTTGGTCTGTTTTGCAAGAAATGTACACACTTTGTTTATCTTTAGCACAAGATTCTGATAGAAATCTTTCAGCTGTGACACTTCACAGCTTCGATTCAGTGAGGCCCATCTCTCTTGCACGCTTCCTCTGGCCTGTGACTGACCTCTGGCATTCCGTGTTTTCCCCAGGTTCGAGAGACCCAAGCCTTGATCCTGGCGCCCACTCGGGAGCTGGCTGTGCAGATTCAGAAGGTAGGAGCACTGGGAGCCCTGTCTGGAGAGCACTGCAAGGCCTGGGGCCAGTGCTCTGGCGTTTCTGTAGCACAGCTCAGAGCACAGCTTCCACTTTTTCTTTCTGTTCCTGAGAGAAGTAACAAAGTATCATCTGGTACAGAGCTGTTTGCTCCTCGGCATTATGTTCATTACTGTGGCAGTCTGAGGTTTTGCACAGCCCTGACTGAGTTTTTAAGGCCTGATGTTGTGGAGGTTTGGGTGACAGACATTAAAAATTCCCTCTAACTCCTTGTGCTGACACCTCATTAAAAAACCCCCAGCAGGGCTGCACAGACCTGCATCCTCACAAATGCAGCCTCGAGGAGAGCTGGGGTAATTAATCCAGCTCTGTGTATCCACACAGGGGCTCCTGGCCCTGGGAGACTACATGAACGTGCAGTGCCACGCCTGCATCGGCGGGTACCAACGTGGGGGAGGATATCCGCAAGCTGGACTACGGGCAGCACGTGGTGGCTGGCACCCCCGGCAGGGTGTTTGGTAAGGAAATTCAGCGTTTATTGTAACACCATTAATGTGACAGCAGGGTGAACTGGAACAAGGTAACAGCTTACTGCAGGTGTGCCTGGAAAGGGCTGGACAGACATCAGTGGTGGTGGGATTTTCATTTTCTCTGTTTGTATTTTGCCTTTCATTGGTGAGGTGACTCTTTATGTGGTGGCTTGGGAAAAAGGAGTATGACAGTCCCTGAGTCTTCAAGGGGACAGGAGCCAGGCCCACATGAGTGCCAAAAATAGGCCCACATTTTGTGTGTCCTGGTGGTTGCTCCATCTTTGTTAAATGAGGTGCACTTGCAGCGGGTACCGTCTGGCTTCACTGCATAGAGAGTTTAACCTTTACTGTTTAACATTTACTGTGGCAGTTACCACAGGGGTAGTGTTGGCCTTCGGGCTCACATTTCTGTGTCTGAGAAACACACAGCCCTGACACAAGCTCCTGTCACTGGGAGGACATGAGCTGGTCCCAGCAAGTGAAAAAACACAAACAAAAACCTAAAAATTAGCAGCTGCCTAACTGGGTTGGTTCTCAAACAGGATTTGGGGATTCTGTTGACAAAAAGTTCATCTGGCATTTTGTATTTCTCTCGTCTCTTCCTCCTCCTCCACACTGCCCTGACAGTGGTGGGAGCAGTATGGGCTCACTTGCTTTCAGAGCATCCTCATCTCACACAGTGAAATCTTACAGATATGATTCGTCGCAGAAGTCTAAGAACTCGTGCCATCAAAATGCTGGTTTTGGACGAAGCAGATGAAATGCTCAATAAAGGTAAAAACATTTGTCTCCCTTTTATTTGCTTTCTCCGTGCTTCTTTGAGATTCCAGGGTGTCCCAGCTAGCAGGCCCATTTCTAAAAGCTGGTTTTTAAGAAGATAGACAATTACAGTTAGTTGTAGGCTGTAATAGGTGAAGCTCCATAAAACAGCTTGTCTGATGTTACTGATCCACACAACAATGTTCATCCCACAGTACAGACCCAGCACTGAATCCCAGATCAGACTGTGAAAGGGGAGGATGTTTGGGAGGATGTGCTAACTGTGCTGTGTGCTTTGGTTTGCGCTGCAGGCTTCAAGGAGCAGATTTATGACGTGTACAGGTACCTGCCTCCAGCCACGCAGGTGGTTCTGATCAGCGCCACGTTGCCACATGAAATCTTGGAAATGACCAACAAATTCATGACAGACCCCATCCGCATCTTGGTGAAACGGTGAGTGACTCTCCTTGGGGAGAACAGGGACTCTGAGTTGCTCCAGCCCTGGGCAGTTCACAGCACTAACTGATTTCAATGTACAGAGAGTCTCCTGTGTTCCTGCTCACCATTCCTGAGTGTCTGCAGATGTGCTCATGTCCTGTTTTTCCAGCAGGGGCTGACTTACCTCCCTGCCTTTATCCTTGTCCAGTTCTGTGTGCTGCTGCTCAGCCTGGCTGTCCCCTCATCCTCCCCATGGACAGCAGTCTCTCCTCATGGAAATCTGTCCTTCACACTTACCCAATTCCTGGGCTCTCCCAGAGGATTTTTTAGGCTTCCTGTTATAATTTCCTATTATATATCAGGCAGAAAACCCTTTAGCTGACTGATCCTCAGTGTTCTTGGAGTTTACACCTGGTGGTGTCACAGGTCCTTGTGCACTGGAACTTGGGAGGAGTCTCCCTCTTGCCTGAGCTCTTACACTGCCCCGTGTGGTACATTTGAGGTGATGAGAAGGGAAATATTCCCCTTTGGAGCAGGCTGGCTGGAGCAGAGCAGTTCCAGTCTCTGCTGAACAAGTCATATTCAGGGCTCTTCTTACAGCTGAGGTTTCCCAGGACCTTCTAGAGCAACTTGGACAGCACACAGGGCAGAGGGGTGGTCTCTGGTGAGGCACCCCCAGCCCTTCTCACTGCTACTCACCTGCTTGGGTGTTCTTCCCTGCAGTGATGAGTTGACCCTCGAGGGAATCAAGCAGTTTTTCGTGGCTGTGGAGAGGGAAGAGTGGAAGTTTGACACGCTGTGCGATCTCTACGACACGCTGACCATCACGCAGGCTGTCATCTTCTGTAACACCAAGAGAAAGGTACAGGGGCTATCAGAGGGGCCTGGTGCTTCCTGAGGGTGACTCAAACAGTGCTGGGTTAGTTATGAGGTCTGCTTGCTCCCCCATTTGGAAACGGTTCAGTAGGGCCATAGGTTAAACCTTTGGGATGTGCCTGACTTAACAGACAGACCTGATACAGCTGACAGGAATTGCCTTTTTAGAGAAGTAGGTAAGAATGTGCTCAGTCTAATTGCTTATAATTCCTGGAGCAAAACCACACTTCCTGAATAAATGCTCTTAATTCCTTTCCCTTCAGGGCCTGTGGAGCCCTGTGTCACACAGCTGATGCTCTGTAAGCAGTGTTTACTTGCCTTTGTCCCAGAGTGCTGTGGAAGTGTCTCTCAGTCCGTAGCAGCTCATCTCAGCAAAGGCTCTGCAGCACAGCTGCTGGGTTTGGCTGTGTGAGCACAGGGCTGAGCCAGGCTGTGTTCACAGGTCGACTGGCTCACAGAGAAGATGAGGGAAGCCAACTTCACCGTTTCATCCATGCACGGGGACATGCCCCAAAAGGAGAGGGAGTCCATCATGAAGGAGTTCAGGTCTGGTGCAAGGTGAGTGCCCCACGCAGCGTTGCTGACATCGTGCTGCCTCAGGGCAGGGAAGCTCATGAAACCTCTCTGTCAGGGCTTTGTCCAGCTCAGATTGAGGAGAACTCTGATTTCCATCTGTCTCCTGTGGTGTTGAAGGGTTGAGAGATGGCCACTTTCCCAGGAGGAATGCTCATACCTCTGGGTGTACAATTAGTCTGTTGTGTTTTGCTGAAGACGTTGTGAGTTGCTGCATTTAAAATACATGAAGGAAGAAATGTTTGTGCTCCATTCTGAGTATTTTGAACACTTGGGAGCATCCTTCCTTCTGAAAGATCCAGGCTGTTCTGGGCCTGTCTTGACTGAAGTTTGGTGATGGTGCAAGAGATTTCCCTGCTTTCCCTGCAGCAGAGCTGTGGGTGCTGCTGGTGGGCCGTGGGCAGGGGAGCAGGAGCAGCAGGGGATGCTCTGTGCTGGAGCCTGGGCGTTCCCAGCAAAGCCCTGACTGTGCCCTTCTCTCTGCAGCCGAGTTCTCATCTCCACGGACGTTTGGGCTCGGGGCCTGGACGTGCCTCAGGTGTCGCTGATCATTAACTACGACCTGCCCAACAACAGAGAGCTCTACATCCACAGGTAGGCTGGGGCTGCCCGGGGCTGGGGGAGCTCTCCCTTCCCCCGGCTCCATCCCCTGTTCCCGTGCCTCGGCTGGGGGAGCTCTCCCTTCCCCCAGCTCCATCCCCTGTTCCCGTGCCTCGGCTGGGGGAGCTCTCCCTTCCCCTGGCTCCATCCCCTCTTCCCGTGCCTCGGCTGGGGGAGCTCTCCCTTCCCCCGGCTCCATCCCCTGTTCCCGTGCCTCGGCTGGGGGAGCTCTCCCTTCCCCCAGCTCCATCCCCTGTTCCCGTGCCTCGGCTGGGGGAGCTCTCCCTTCCCCTGGCTCCATCCCCTCTTCCCGTGCCTCGGCTGGGGGAGCTCTCCCTTCCCCCGGCTCCATCCCCTGTTCCCGTGCCTCGGCTGGGGGAGCTCTCCCTTCCCCCAGCTCCATCCCCTGTTCCCGTGCCTCGGCTGGGGGAGCTCTCCCTTCCCCCGGCTCCATCCCCTGTTCCCGTGCCCCGGCAGGATCGGCCGCTCGGGCAGGTACGGCCGCAAGGGCGTGGCCATCAACTTCGTGAAGAACGACGACATCCGCATCCTGCGGGACATCGAGCAGTACTACTCGACCCAGATCGACGAGATGCCCATGAACGGTGCGTGTGCCGCCCTCTGCTGGAGGAGCCCCTGGCCGGGCCTCTCCACACTCCACCCTTCTAACCCTGTCCCTTTCTCTCCTTCCAGTCGCTGATCTCATCTGAAGCCCGTGGCCAGCACAAGTTGTGCCATCTGGTCCCTCCATCGCTCTCTTTCGGACCCACGTCCTTTTATCCTATTTTTGGTCGTACGTTCTTGAGCTGAGCTGAGCTGCCCTCGGGAATTTGTGTAAATATTGTCTGTACTCCCACCCACGTTTTTCAATAAAAAAAGGAAGTTTGACCAAACCTGTGCTAAATTACTTTAGCCCAGCATAGTAACAGGCTGGGAGTTTGGAGATACTGCCATACTTGGCTGACATAATGAAACAAAACATTGGACACTCCCCATTGTCTGGGTTCATGAAATGCAGAGTTCCTGTTCTCTACCCTTTCATTGTTGTGCCATGGCACCTGATGTACTTTTAGTTTCCTTGTCTGATCCTTAAAGGTTAAGTTATCTACAGGAAAAAAACCTGTGGCCTGGCCCTAGCCTGCTGTAGGAAAATTGACTTAGGAGATAGGCAGAAGTTTCCTGCTGGTTGTGTCTTTGTGGAGCCAGAGATCACCACAGTCACTGCTCCAGATGAGGATTTCCCATCCTGAGGAGCTTCCTGAGCAGAAGGAGCAGGTATCCTGTCTGGTCACCTTCTCCACCTCTTCCTGCTGCTGTACCTCCTTCCATCTTCCCAGTCACGTGTGAGTATTTTTAAGTATTTGGCTGCCCTAAAACTATAATATATTATAGATTACAAGCAAGGATACTGTGAAGTTTTTTGGTCTATCTGGCTGCTCTAAATTAAGCAGCCTTGTGGTTCTGTGGTGCAAGTGTTTGCTTGTTTAAAAAACCAATTAAACAACAAACCCACCACCAAACAGGACCTTGTCTCAAAACCATCTACCACCAGCAAAGACCAACCATATCTCAGAGTAATAAACAATAAGGCAGCCCAAAATTTTTCTCCTTAACACCTGCACATCACTTGACATTTTGATTCCTTTTATGCCTTATAACTCAAGCACAAAGCTATACTTGGCCAAAATGTGATCCTCTTCAGCATTTTTCCACTGGACTTTTGCTAAGCCATATGGCAATAGTGAAGGAAAATTAGTCTTGCAAAGAACTGGTTACCTTGAGCCCAACTAATTTCTCTTCAGAAATTATCCTCAGCTCATTTTCTACACATTCCACTGCTTAAATCCATTTAACACAGTTACCTGAAATGGCTTTTGGTAATTTTCTTCCATAGCTAGTCTTCCATATTCTGTAAACAACTGAGAGAAAGAGCAGTGTAAGGGGGTGCCACATAGAAAACACATTTTCCTGCTGTGAAATATTCTATTATGCCACTAACAAATGAAAGCATTCAATCTTGTATCTGACTATAGGTTGAGAATGGCAAACAAGCCTCAATAATGAGCATACCAACCCCCAGTAAGACTCAGGTAGGAGACAAGATTCCCACAGGCTTCACAGTGCTGTTCCTGAACTGTCACCACCCTGCAGTTTTCAGTGGGAGCCTTGTGGGCTATTCCCAGAGGAAAGCTGCTGCATTTCTCACCAAGCCAGCCTCCAGCATTGCTTCCCAGGCTCAGGAGGTAAGGCTGTCTAACATTCACCCCTTACTTCCCACAAAAGGTTTATTCCTGGAAATGCCAGGGAACGTGGCTCTGGCCAGTCTAGCAGACATTTAAATACGAGCCAAGTTCAGCAGCTTCTCGGATCTCTGCTTCAGCCCCTGACCTTCACTAATGATTGTTCCTTCCCTGCAGCACAAAGGCAGGTACCAGCTGTCTCCTCTTGCTGTTCCACCACCTTCAGCACCAGCAGCAGCGTTCCGTGCTGCCCTGAGCAGCAGGACCCCTCTGCCCCCGCCCTCAGGTGAGAGCTGTGAGGATGAGGAGGGCTCAGAGCAGCCCCAACAGTGATGGTGATGAGAGGGCGGCTCCTCCCGAGGCTGCTCGAAGAGGGGTTCCCTCAGCTCCCTTTGCCATGGAGCTGCTGGAGGAGAGGGGTTTGTGCTGGACTCCCAGGGGTGTCTCATGGAGCGATGGTGAGAGCCTCTCCTTGGCTCTGGGGGAGCAGCTGGATGCACTTGGATGTGGGGCGTTGCTTGAAGGAGGTGCTGGTGGCAAATCTTTGTGCTAGACAGGGCAGCAGCAGCTGAGCTGCTTGAATTGAGGGTAACCCCCGTATTTTTATCATGCTAAGGTTTAAAGTGGCTGCAAAGCCCCGTTATTGCTCTTTTTAAAGGGTTTGAATTGAGGCAAAAATCTCCCTTTTCCCATCATTGGAGAGATTTAATGTGAGGAAACAAGCTCCTTTTCTGTTCTTGTCGGGGATTAATTTGAAGAGGAGAATACCTTTATTGGCCGTGGTATTGGTTTAGGGTGAGGTGAGCGCTCACTGTTGCCTCAGATTCAGGGCTTGAATTGAAGGAAAGCTCAGCTTTGGCAGCATTTGGAGGGTTTAAATTGGGCTGTGCTGCTGCGTTTGAGGCGTCTCTGCCCCGGCCCTCGAGGGGAGCGCTCCCAGCACATTCATTCCCTGGAATTGCCCAGCTGGAACGGGAATGTCACGTTGTCTATGTGGGTTTTATACAATATTACATTCTATATGGTGTTTTGCTTTATTTGTTGGTATTTATTTTGTGTCATTTGGGTTTGGAGTGAAGATAACAGATGAATTTGTTTGTAGTTGAGGTAGAATTAAGTTAAGTAGCTTTTTAAAATAGACTTCTGAAATGTATTATTTGGTGTGGGGTTTTTTTGGTTTTGTTTATTGTATGTAAGGGTTCAGATTGGTAAGGCCTGGTGGAGCTTTGGATGTTTTGTTAAATGCAGTTTTTAATTTTTAAAAGTTTGTGTTTAGTGGTTTTAAGGCGGTATTTAATAATTTACTGTGTAGTTTTACTCTGTTTGTAGATGGTGTGTGATAAGGGATGTGGTCTATTGATTTAATGTTAAGCTTCTTAGTGTAGGTGTTGATCAGGTTGTGTTTGATTTGAGTTTTGTTGATTTTTTTTTTGGTGATGTGTTATATTTTTAAAGAATACATTTTCTAAGATTTACAATGGTGTAATGGGCTGTAGCGTAAGGTATAGGGCAGGTTTTTATTTATTTAGTGGTGGCTTTTATTAAAGTGAGTATGTAGTGTTGGTTTTGGTGGGTCTGAGGTAGTGTAGTTAATTTGTTAGGGTGTATTAATATTTTTAATTGTTTACTGTATTATAGGGGTTTATTTATTTGGCTTGATTGCAGTATGTTCTATAGTTACAAATAATTTGGGAGATATTGTTTATGGTTCAATTGATCTTTTGGGTTTGTGTGTATGTATAGGTGGCATTTTTGTTTGGATGGTTTGAGGCATTATGGGGTTATTGAGTTAGGAATTTTTGTGTTATTTTAAGTTTGGCTTTTGGTTTGGTTTGGGTTTTTTTGTAGTTTGATTTGTTTGTTGTTTTGGTGGTTTTTATTACTTTTGTTTTTGGGAACATGGGTATTGATATGGTGGATTTTTTTTAGGTAGTTTTTTGGGGGTAGTGATGCTTATTTTTTAGTTTTCTAGATTTTTTCATGTTTTTAATTAGTTTGGTTAATTTTATAGAGTATTGGTTATTATTTTGGAGTTAGTGTAGAGACAGATTTTTTTTTTAGTCATGTTTAGGGTCCGTTGTTCAGTTTTGAGCTTAGTAAGTTGGTTTGATTTATCTTTACTATTTCTTGTGATTTGTTATGTGGGGTTCTAGATGGTTGTTTTTTATTTTTGCTTCATTTTTATGACAGGAGTTGTTAGTGAAAAGAGTGCAGTGTGGTTTGTTTGCTGGCAATTGGTTGTATGGTGGAGTTTTTTACTTTGTGTTTATTTTAAGGGTTTTGTTAATGAGACTGAAGTTTTTAATTTTTGGCTAATTTGTGATTATTTTAAAGATTTTAGGGAGATTTAGATATTTTGTGTGAAGAGGGTAATTTGTTTGTTTTATGTGATGTTGGTATCGTGGAGGGTAGAGGGCATTTCTGTTGTAGTTATTTTGGATGTTTGAGGGGTTTTGGCACTTTTTGTTCCTCGTGCACAGTCTGTGTGATGCTAACATTGCTCCTTCTCTTCCCAAACAGGGAGTTTGAGGAGGACAGAAGTCTTTGGATGGATGGAAAGGGGAACACCAGGGAGAAACTGCTGCTTGTGTCCTCAGGGAGCAGTGGGACGAGCCCGAGAGAAATCTTGGCTGCTGGAGGGATCCTCGTGTCCCCTCTGGAGTGAATCCCTGCTTTGCAGCACGAAGTTTGCACGCATTTTGCTGCCGCTTTGGCTCTCAAGAACTGGAAATGCCTGGATTTCTGCGTGGTTTCCCCAGGTTCTCCTATTTAGCAGGAGCTGCACGGTGAGGTCGGTGTTCTGAGGGAGGCCCTGGCACAGCTGCCAAAGGCCGGGAACGTGGAGTGTGCAGGGAGCATCCGGGGGGCTTCTCCCCCCTGAGTTTCTCCCGGGGTGTGCTGCCTGCACTGCTGGATGTTGGACCCGGCTTTGGGCCGTTCTCCTGTGGTCCCAGCTCCGAGTGCTGCCCCTGTGCCCAGCCCTTGCCGTGTGCCGGCACCAAACCCGGGCAGCGCAGCCGGGGCTGCTTTTGCAGCCCTTTGGTGCCACGGGCGGTCCCCGATTGCCGGAGCTCCCCGGCACCCGGCCTGGACTCACTCTGTGGGGGGGCCTGTTCCATCTGCCTCAACCGAGGACGTCCTGCCCAGGTTTGACACTTGACTCCCGTTGTTTTTCCTCTTGCAGGCAGCTGGCAAAAGAGGAGAGAGCCCCTGCGAGGCAGAGCCCCTGGAAGGCCCTGTCCTGGTCTGAGGTTCCCACTTTTCTCTCCGACGCCCGGGGAATTGCTTGAGCAGAACCAGAGAGGGTCCATTTCATTTCCTGCCTTTTCCAATAAATGGTGACTTTCAGCTGGAGTGTGCTCCTGGTGTCATCCTCCTCCTCCTACTCCCTGGATTTGTAAATAAATGTCCTGATTTTGGCCAAGTAGAATTTTGTTGTTCCAGGGACTGTGGCTCTTTTGTTTCATTGAGACTTCCCAACTCTGCTGAGAGTTTCAGATGTCAAATACAAGTAAGATTGGAGTTTCTTGGGATTGTTACTCACACAAAATAGGGATCATTCTTGGACAGGAGTAACTTGACAGGTTTAATGCCGCTTCCCTTTAAAATCAGAGCAGGGGAAGCAGATTTGAAATCATCATTCCATGAACTTGCACCAAATTCCTCCAAAGTTGCAAAAGTTTTCCGTGTTAGCAATTCCTGAGCTTGTTTTCCAGGCAAGCTGGGATTTAGATGTTCTTTGTTCCTTGGATTTGCTGGTTTTCCTCTCTCTGATTTTAGTAAGGGAGTATTTATTTTTTCATATTTTCCATGCTAATTGGAATTTTTGTACTACTTAGGGCACATTTCCAAGGAAATTTCCCAAATTGATGTTGGTAAATCAGGCATTGTTCAGCACCATATGCACAGAATTCTGTAAATTCCCAGGAAAACTTGCTAAGTGTTTAATTGCCAGAATGAATCTCTTTGTAAAGTTGAATTTTCCTGCGTTTTTAATTCCATGAAACCCAGTAAAACTTAAACCCTGGCCTAATTGCTGTTCCTTGGGCACAATGGGATGGTTCTTTGCTGCCTTGGCACATTTGGATGTTCATCCCAGGTGAGCTTCTAGCTTGAATAGAATTTGTTTCCAAGTAAAACTGGGGGCTGTCTAGAAAACCTGAATTTGTGGGAGGCACTGGGTTTGTTTTCCTTATCCCTGCATAATCAAGAACACTCCTGGAGCTGTGTTAGGCAGTGGAAGGGGGGGAGAGCTGCATTTATTGAATTCATTTTTTTTCTTGATTGATTGTTGTGTTGTTTTATTTTTCATGCTATTTTATTTTATTGTGTTTTATTTTTTCATGTTTTTGTTTTCTTTTGTATTTTTAAAAGGTTTTTATATTCTAATTCTATATTTTTAATTTTCTAATTTACTTTTCTTTTTTATTATTTTACTTTTTACTTTTTTAATTACATTTAATTTTTATTTCTATTTTCATGGGGGTTTTTTGTATTTTAAAATTTTTATTTTAAGTTTTTATTATTTTAATTTTTACTCTTTTTTTCACTTGAAATTTTTATTTTATTTTTAAATTTTTATTTCTTTTTTTTTTATGTTTTCTTTGTTCTTTTTTTTTTCCTTACTCTTTTATAGCCCGAGTAGGTGGAAGTTTTCCTGTTGGCACCAAAGAAGTGAACAAATGACATCCATGTCCCCTGCATGTTAAAAAAGCCTCTGTGATTTCTGCAGAATTAAAAAACCTGAGTGGAGAAAGCTGTAAACACCCTGGGGCCATTTTTTGCCTTTTTACCCCCATCCTTCCCATTTACAGGATCAGCAGCAGGAACTTGAAGTCAGGTGTATTTCAGAGGGAACAGTAAAACAAAGCAGTCTTTTAATTTTGGGGTGGTTTTTTGTATTTATTTATTTATTTTACTTTTGAATTATTGTTTTTTTTTTCATGCCATTTTATTTTATTCTGTTTCATTTTTTCATGTTATTTTTTTGTTTTGGATTTTTTAAATGTTTTTATATTTTGTTCTTTTTTACCTTTATACTTTAATTTTATTTATATTTTTTAATATATTATTTGCTTATTTATTTTTCATATTCATTTTTATTTTTTATTTTTTACTTTTATTTCTAATTTTTTATTTAATTTTATTTCTTTCCTTGTTTTTCTGTTCCTATTTTATTTTTACCTTCTTTTTTATTACCTTTAAATTTCATTTGATTTGTAATTTTTTAGTTTATTTACTATTTTCTCTATTTTTATCTCATTTTATTTGTTCCTCTTTTTTTGCTCCTTTTTTTTTTCCTTACTCTATTATAGCCCAAGTGTGTGGAAGTTTGGCTGGTGGGAACAGAGGAGGTGACAAATGAAATCCGTGTCCACTGCACGTCCGGATAGAATTGAGAGTGCAGTTAGAGAAACCTCTGTATTTTCTGCTAAATTAGAAATCCTGAACAGAGAAAGAGAAATTATACCAATATTATTTTAATTTAAAACCACTTTCCCCCTTAGGAAACCAGGCTAATGTAATTCTGCTTAATTGTGGTGCTGATGTGTTATGTTAATGAATTAAGAGAGTTTAAAACATAAAGAAATAGACACGAATTTTGAAAAATAAGTACAAAAATATAAATATATATAATAAAAAGAGAACTATAAATATGAAAAATAATATCATGAATATACATAAATACAATATATAATATTACTCATTGCATATATTATTACAATATTCTATATATTATATTCACAGATATGAATAGAAAAAATACATGGTAATGATAAAATATAAAGATAATTAAATATAAATAAATTAGGGAATATAGCTTAAAGCAGAGGGGTTTTTCGTTTGAATTTGCTTGGTGGCAGGGGTCTTTTAGTTGTGGTTGGGCAGTTATTTTAGGGGGTTTCTGTGCACGTTCTCTTCGGGGGTTCCTTTCTGCCGGGCTCCAGGACACGATTTACTCGGGCACCTCCGTAAAAACCGGGGGGCAACCGGAGGTGCCACAACAAAGATGGCGGCGCAACCGGAAGTGGTGTCACCCACAACCAAGATGGCGGCGAAGAGTAGCGGAAGTCATGTGATGCCACGTTCAAGATGGCGGCTCAGCGCGCTGCCTTTGACCTTCCAAAGATGGCGGCCAAAAGGGCGGGAAAAATACAAGGACCCCGGAGGCGTCTACCCGACTGCCTGTTCAAAACACCGATCACGGAGCCGCCCAGGCACAATTTTCCCTGGCGCTTCCCGGTGGGAGGGAACTGTCTGCGCACTCTGCCGCGCCGCGGTGCGGTTCCGGAAGTCATTTTGGTCAGGCTCCTGAGAAACCGCTACCCGGGGGCCTTCGCGGGTGCCACAAAAAAAATGGCGACTCAACCGGAAACGGCTTCACCCACAACCAAGATGGCGGCCAGAAAATACCGGAAGTCACATGACGCCACTCTCAAGATGGCGGCTCGGCGCGCTGCTTTTGACCTTTCAAAGATGGCGGACAAAAGGGCGGGACAAGCACAATGACTCGGGGTTTCTCCTCCCGGCTGCCTCCGCGGGACCCCGAGCACCAGCCTGGCCCGTGGAGCTTTGGGTGTTTGTTAGATGCAGTTTTTCATTGTTGAAAGCTTTTTCTGTTCAGTGGTTTTAAGGTGGTTTGTGACATTTCACTCTTTAGTTGTATGCTGTACATGGTATGTGATAAGGGATGTGGTCTATTGATTTAATGTTCTGCTTCTTAACGGAGGTGTTGATCAGGTTGTGTTTGATTGGAGTTTTGTTGAGGGTTTTTTTTGTGGGGTACTTTTTTTTTAAAGGATATGTTTTCTAATGTTTACATTGGTATAATGGGCTGCAGCATGAGGTTTTCATGCTTGGTTTTTTTGTATTTTTTAATTTTTTTTCCTTTTTTCTTTACTCTTTTTTTACTTGAAATTTTTATTTTATTTTTAAATTTTTATTTTATTTCTCTTTTTTTTCATGTTTTCTTTTTTCCTTTTTCTTTTTTTCTTGCTCTTTTATAGCCCAAGTGTGTGGAATTTTGCCTGTTGGCACCAAAGAAGTGAACAAATGACATCCATGCCCACTGTACTTTAGAAAAGCCTCTGTATTTTCTGCTACATTAAAAAACCTGAATGGAGAAAGCAGTAAATGTAAAATGTAAATGTAAAATGGCCCTGGGGCCATTTTTTGCCTTTTTACCCCCATCCTTCCCATTTACAGGATCAGCAGCAGGAACTTGAAGTCAGGTGTATTTCAGAAGGAACAGTAAAGCAAAGCAGTCTTTTAATTTTGTAACTCTCCAAACCTCACCGTTTGGTAACAAAGAAATCCAAAACAAAGCAAACAAACAAAAAAACAAAACAACCCCAAAACCCCCTCGCCCAAAAGAACACAGAAAGAGAAAATATACCAATATTATTTTAATAAAAATAAAACTCTTTATATTATTATATTATTATATTATTATATTATTATATTATTATATTATTATATTATTATATTATTATATTATTATATTATTATTTTAATAAAAATAAATTCTTTCCCACTTAGAAAACCGGGCAAATTTAATTCTGGTTAATTGGGATTCTGCAGTGTCAGGTTAATGAAGGCAAATAGTTTAAAATATAAATAAATAAACATGACTTGAAAAAACATTATATAAAAACATAATAAAAATAGAAATATAAACTATGAAAAATACTATCAAGAATATCTATGCTATATATATTGTGTATGTTGCTATGATATTCTATATATTATGTACATAGATATGAATAGATAAGATAAATGGTAATGATGAATATAAAAATAATAAAGATAAAGAAATAATGGAATATAGCGTAAAACAGAGGGTTCCTTGGTTTGAATTTGCTTGGTGGCAGGGGTCTTCTAGTTGTGATTGGACATTTATTTTAGGGGGTTTCTGTGCACGTTCTCTTCGGGGGTCCCTGTCTGCGGGTCCCCGACGGGCGGGGAGCTCCGGGCCCGTCCCAGTGCTGCCGCCCTGCGGACACAGCGCGGTACTGCAGCTCTGCCCCATTCCCGTCCCAGTGCTGCCGCCTTGTGGACACAGCGCGGTACTGCAGCTCTGCCCCGGGCCCGTCCCAGTGCTGCCGCCTTGTGGACACAGCGCGGTACTGCAGCTCTGCCTCATTCCCGTCCCAGTGCTGCCGCCCTGCGGACACAGCGCGGTACTGCAGCTCTGCCCCGGGCCGGGCCCAGTGCTGCCGCCCTGCGGACACAGCGCGGAGCTGCAGCTCTGCCCCGGGCCGGGCCCAGTGCTGCCGCCCTGCGGACACAGCGCGGAGCTGCAGCTCTGCCCCGGGCCCGTCCCTGACTCGCGGGGGGCCCGCGCTGCGCGATCTGCGGCGCCCCGCTGCGGCTCCGGCCGCCATTTTGATCAGGCGCCTGAGTACGGCAGCACCCGGGGGCCTTGTTGCTGCCACAATCAAGATGGCGGCTCGGCGTCACGGCGGTGACCTTCCCAAAATGGCGGACAAAAGGGCGGGAAAACACAAGGACCACGCGTGTGTCTACCCGGCTGCCTGTGCACAACCCCGAGCACGGCGCCGCCCGCGGGCAATTTCTCCACGGTGTTTCCCGGTGTGCGGACACGGATCCTGGGGTCGGCGGCTCCGCGGGTGGGTGGGAGGCGGGCGGGCGCCACGGGCAGTGGCGAGGACGCCCCCTTCTGCCTCGGCCGCCATCCCCGGAGCGGCCCCGCGCCGGGCCGTGCCGGGCCGTGCCAGCCCGAGCGGGGCTGCGGTTCTGTCCCCGGGAGCTGCTGCTGCTGCACAGCCGGAGCCCTGTCAGCCTGCCGGGAGCACCTGCAGGCCGAGGGGAGAGGGGCGGGGCCGGCCCGGAGAGAGGGGCGGGGCCGGGGCTGTGTGAGGCGGGGCCCGAGGGCGGGGCTTAGGCGCGAGGCAGGAGGCGGGGCCGGGCGGTCCTGGGGGCGGTGCAGGGGGCGGGGCCTCAGGGGCAGGTCCGGCCCCGGCTCAGGTGTGCGCGGCCCCAGAGCGCCTGCGCGGGGCGGGGCCGAGGTGATTTAAGGCGCGGTAATTGCCTTGGCCGCCATTTGCTCACTAGGAGCGCGTTGTGTTCGGACGCTGCTGTCCGGGCTCCGCAGCCCGGGACGGGACGCGTTTCGCCTCCTCTTCCTATTTCCCCCTCTACCCCTCCTTCCTCCTCCTCGTGTTCCTTTTTTTTCTGCTCTTTTCCCCCCTTTCTCTGTCCTCCCCAAAGCGACCCCTTTCCCTCCCTTTCAGCCCTCCCCTCCTGTCCCCCTCTCTACGCTTCCTTCCTCCTCTCCATATTCTTCTCATTTCTCCCCTAAACACTTCCCTCTCTCCCCCCAACCCGACCCCCCCACTCCTTCCTCTCCTGTCCCTACCCCGTTACCCCCTCGTCTTCCCCCTCTCCCCCTCCTCTGTCCGTTCTCTCTCTTCCCCCCACCCGTCCTTTCCCTTCCCCTGCCGCTTCCTCCACACCCCGAGCCCCTCCCTGCTCCTTCTCATCCCCTGCTGTCCCTTCTCTCGTCCCGTCCTCCCCTTTCCCCCTTCTCCCGCAGCCGCGGGGCTCGGGGTGCCGGAGAATAAAGCCCAGAGGGCCGGAGCCCGGCGCCCCCCGCCCTCGCTGGAGCCCCCACACGGGGCCGGGCCCCCTTGGCCGGTGTCCCCATGCGGTTCGCCTGAGGGTGAACACGGGTGACACCGCCGGGGCTCCGGCTGTCCCCACATCCCACGGGAGCCCCCTCCTTAGGAGGGGTCCCGGGGTGGGGGTCCCGGGGTGGGTTTGGGGGGGGGTCCCCTGCTTAGGAGGGGGTCCTGGGTTGGGGGGGTTAGGAAGGGCCCTCTCCTTAGGAGGGGGTTCCTGGGGAGGGAGATGGGTGGTGGGGTTGGGGGGGCCCCCTCTTTAGGGAGGTGGTCCCGGGGTGGGGGGGTGCGGGTTGGGGGAGGTCCCCTCCTTAGGAGGGGGTCCCGGGGTGGGGGGTGTTAGGAAGGGCCCCCTCCTTAGGAGGGGGTCCTGAGGGGTGGGGGGGTTAGGGGGTCCCCTCCTTAGGAGGGCTCCCGGGGTGGGGGGTCCCCTCCTTAGGAGGGGGTCCTGGGGGGGGAGATGGGTGGTGGGGTTGGGGGAGGCCCCTCTTGAGGGAGGTGGTCCCGGGGTGGGGGGGTGCGGGTTGGGGGGCTCCCCTCCTTAGGAGGGGGTCCCGGGGTGGGGGGGTTAGAAAGGGCCCCCTCCTTAGGAGGGGGTCCCGGGGTGGGGGGGTTAGGAAGGCCCCCTCCGGAGGAGGGGGTCTCTGGGGTGGGGGGGGGGTCAGGGGGGCCCCCTCCGGAGGAGGGGGTCCGGGGTAGGGGGCGGGGCGGAGGGGGGACCACCCCCCCCCTCCAGTCCCCGCCCCCCTCCCCTGGACCTCCTCTTCCGGGGGGCCCAACCTGATCCCCCCCACCCCAGAGACCCCCTCCTCCGGACCGGGGCCCGGGGGGGGGGGGGGGAGGGGGGGGCGGGTGGGGTGGGGGGGAAGCAGGGGGGGTCACGTCACTCTGAACTGTGAACACATAGAGACCACCGGACAAACGAACGGCCCCTCCCCTCCTGCCCCCCACCCCACCCGCCCCTCCCTCCCCCCCGGGCCCCGGTCCGGAGGAGGGGGTCCCGGGGAGGGGGCCGGGTTGGACCCCGTCCGGGGGAGGGGATCCGGGGGCGGGGACTGAAGGGGGCGGAGCCCCCCTCCACCCCGCCCCCGGACCCCCTCCTCCGGAGGGGGGCCCTCCCGACCCCCCCCCAGGGACCCCCTCCTCCGGAGGGGCCCTTCCTAACCCCCCCCACCCAGGGACCCCCTCCTAAGGAGGGGGCCCCCTAACCCCCCCACCCCGGGACCCCCTCCTAAGGAGGGGGCCCCCTAACCCCCGCCCCGACCACCCCGGGACACCCCAGTGTGATGTAGGGAAAGCCGGAGCCCCGGCGGTGTCGGGCCGTGTGTTTGACCGGTATGGGGACACCCGCCGGGCGGGCCTGTCCCCGTGTGGGGCTTCCAGGGAGGGTGGGGGCGCCGGCTCCGGCCCTGTGGGCTTTATTGTCCGGCACCCCGAGCCCCGCGGCTGCGGGGGAAAGAAGGAGAGGGGAGGATGGAGGATGGGAATAGGGGGGCAGACGGGGTGGTCGGGGCAAGGACAGAGGGCAGGTCGGGGTGCTGGGGTGTGCAGGGCAGCAGGGAGAAGGGGCAGGGGAAGGAATGGTGGAGGAAGGAGAAGGAGGACTGAAGGCAGGTGAGGGCAATTGGGAGGGAGAAGGGGAGCAGGGAGAGGGAGCAGGGGGATACGGGGTTCGGGGGAAGGAATGGTGGAGGAAGGAGGAGGAGGACTGAAGGCAGGTGGGGGGAACTGGGAGGGAGAAGGAGAGCAGGGAGAGGGAGCAGGGGGAGCCAGGACTAGGGGGAAGGAAGGGTGAAAGGCGGTGGGGCAGGATAGAGGAGTAGGGTAGGGTTGCGGTGTGTAGGGGGATAGGGAGGGGGGGTGGGGGGCGAGGGGTCCGGGGGGGGAAGGAGGGGAGGGCTAGGGGGGAGAGGGAGGGGGGGGTAGGGGGGGGGAGGGAGTAGGGGGTGGGGGAGGGGAGAAAGGGAGGGGAGAAAAGAGAGCTATAGAGAAAAAGAAGCATAGAAGAAAAGAGGTATAGAGAAAGAGAAATATAGAGCCAGAGAAAGAGAAAAAGAGAGCCCGGCCGCACAGCATCCTGCCCCTCTGAGAGCCGAGTGGCAAATGGCTGTGGGGCGTTGCCCCGCGGTTTAAATACCTCCGGTCCCGCCTCGCGCAGGCGCTCCGGGGCCCCGCGCACCTGTGCAGGCCCCGCCCCCATACCCCCGGCCCCGCCCCGCGCAGGCGCTCTGGGGCGCCGCGCACCTGTGCAGACCTCGCCCCCGGGTCCCGGGCCCCGCCCCTACAATTGAGCCGGGCCCGCCCCGCGCAGGCGCTCTGACGCCCCGCGCACCTGTGCAGGCCCCGCCCCGCCCCCGCGGCCCCGCCCCGCGCAGGCGCTCTGGGGCCCCGCGCACCTGTGCAGGCCCCGCCCCCATACCCCCGGCCCCGCCCCGCGCAGGCGCTCTGGGGCGCCGCACACCTGTGCAGGCCCCGCCCCGCCCCTACAATGGAGTCGGCCCCGCCCCGCGCAGGCGCTCTGATGCCCCGCGCACCTGTGCAGGCCCCGCCCCGCCCCCGCGGCCCCGCCCCGCCCCCGCCCTTCAAGGGCGGCTCAGTCGCTCCGGCCCCGCTCCGTGTGCGGATGCTGCTCTGGGGATGCTGCGGGACCATCGCTCGGAGCGCTGTGCGGAACCCCAACCCGGGGGCTGCTCCCGGTGCTGCGCGGAGCCCGAGGCGCAGAGGTAGGAGGAGAGGTCAGCTCCGGCTCCTGTCCGTGTCCGCTGGGGGTCCCGAGCGGTGCCGCCTCTCCCCCGGCCGGCAGGGCACGGATCGCAGGACGGCGGCGGGATCGGGCCCGGGATGGCCACGGGCAGCAGGAGCCGCTCTGGGACGGGCACTGGGGCCGAGCCCGGCGCTGCCGCTCCTGCTCCGCCTGCAGCTGCTCTGGGACTCCGGGCGCGGTCCTGCCGCGGCCGCAGGGAACCGGGGCTCTGCCGGTAACCGTGCACGGCAGAACGGCGGCGGCGTTCCCTCGTGCAGACGCTGGATCGCGGCTGGGGCACGGGGAACACCGTGCCAACCCTGGCACCCCCTAAATCCCGCCGCTCTTGGTGCCCCCGTCCCGCGGGTACCGCCTGTAGCCCCGCGGGTGTGCAAAGCCCCCGCTCTGTCACCCCTGAGGCCACCGCACCCCTCAGGGGACAGCAGCGCCCGGCTCCCCCTTCCCCGTGTCCGCACACGCTGCGGGCCTTCACCGGCCGCACCCCTGTGGAAGGAGCGGGGCTGGAGCACCGTGGGCGGGAGCCGCGGCCCCGGGCACGGCTCCGCTCAGGCTGCTTCTCCAACAGCTGCCGGGTGAGGTGTTCCCCCTCCCCCTTGCTCTGCAACTCACACTCTGCAGTGACAAAACCTGTTTAATTCAACTCCGCTGAGAATGTTCCTCTTGATTTGCAGCTCACAGGACACACTGAGGCCGGGAGGGATCCTAAAATCTGACTCTCCAGCAAATGGACCCTTTGAGAGTTGAGCTCAGAACGCTGGCATCACCAGGACTCTGCTCCAACCAACGGAGCCCATCTCTGTGTCACAGGGGTGGATCTCCCTAGGATGGGAATCCTTGGCACCACCAAGGGAAGTGCAGCGCCTTCTTTTCTGCTTAACCTGCTCTATGCACCAGCCCCTGGCATGGCTCTAGGGCAGAACTAACATGACAAAACTCCTCCAATAACACTGATTTCCTGCCCTTTCCAGGATTTACCCAGCAACCATCCAAGTGCTCTCGCAATGTCTCTTTCCAGGCTGAAATGCGCAAGACAAGTCCTGAGCCTTCCCTGGTTCCACAGCCAAAGTTCTGGAGAGAGGCAGGGCTGGTCCCACCTGCAGAGGGACGTTTCCTGCAGGTGAGTGTTGCCAGGCCAAAATGATGGCAGCTGCTGAGGCTGGGGCTGCAATTCTGGCCCAGAGCTGCACAGAGGCCCCGGTGCCCCCCCCCTTGCTGCCAGCAATGCTCCTTGGTGTTTCCTGCACGTGTCTTGGGTGGCTGGAAACGCAGGGAGGAGAGAGGCCGGCAGCCCCAGCAAGGCAAGCAGCCCCTCTTGCCCTTGGGATGTGCAGGGGAGGAGCTGTGCCCACAGTGTCCTGCCCGTGGCCCGCAGCGTGCCAAACACACGCCCCAGGGATGGGCACTGGTGTGCTCAGACACTGCTGGCACAGACACGGCTGAAGGGCTGCCCGCAGCTCCTGGGCCAGGGGCTGCTCTCCACAGGCACCAGGAGATGCTTCAGCCCGGACAGAGGCCACCCACAGCCCAAAAGCAGCCCAAGGAACAGCTGCCATTGCCTGCCCATGGTTTGCAGAGGGGCTCAGACAGCAATTCCCCGTTCTGACCTCCCGGAGCTCCCACACGGCTGCCAGGTATGTCCTGGCCACCCCAAATCCCCTTCCTTCCAGCCTGAGGACATCATCCATCAGCAGCATTAAAGCCAAGGCAATCTTCCCTCACAGAATTTAAATCCCAAGCAATAGCCCTCGGAGATACCTTAAAACGGAAGGTTCGCACGGATGGAGTTTTGTTGGGATGAAGTTTGGAGCTTTTCGTGGAGCCAGCTGGAAGTGCAGAGGTGATGGGAAGCTTTTGCAGGTGGGTCCCACTGCAGGTGTGCTGAAGGCAGGGATGTGCAGCCCTTTCCTGAGGTAAAGGAACTCCCAGAGGCACTGCTGGGGCTCTGAAAGGAGCTGAGCTCCTGCAGGCAGAGATGTCCTCCCGTGGGCGCAGGGGCTGCCTCAGCACGGGCCGGGAGCGCGTCCGGCCACCGCCTCCTCCTGCTGTAAAATATCAACGGGAGCCCGAGCTCAGGGGGACGGGATCAGCTGAATTCCAGGGAGCTCTGTCAAGTGACCCCCCCCAGGGGATGAGGGTTAGCATCAGCCAATTCTATGGAATAGAAACCCCTCCTGTCCCCATCCTGCTGAGCTTCCTTGGAAGCTCTGCTGCTTCCTGACACAGCTGGTGTTCGAGGGGCACGGGAATAACCACGCTCCATGAGGCCCTGTGGGGTTATTCCAGTGGGAATTGAGCAGGGAATTCGGGGCTGTGGGTATAATTCCTCTGAACTAGCTCCCCCCTCCCTTTGCTGAACTAGCAAAGGTGACAGTGAACCCCAAATCTGGGCACCACACAGAGAACAATCTTTGTGCTGCCCTGTCAGCTCAAGGCCCTGGGCTGGGAAGTTTTGGGAGTCAAAGGTACGGAATTATACAAATCACAGCAACTGGCATCACCCAGAGGGACAATCCAAGTCCCAAACAATTCCTCCACAATCTGCTCTGGGGGAGCAGACCCTGTCTCTGCCAGGAGCTCTGACTCTGTCTCTCCAGCCAGCTCGGAGCAGTGTCAGGGCCTCCATGAGGGCTTTAAAATCCAAATAAACCCCCAATCCCATAGAGCGAACAATCCAAATAAAGAAATGCATTGTTGTCATCAAGAGCTCAGAACTCTGTTAAGAATTCCATGACAACAAGGTAATGGGATTCCCAGGAGTCTCATTAATGCTCTTGATTTCATTTTTATGTCTTTTTAATCCCTCCTTTGGCAGCTTGTAAAACTTACACTGGAATTTAGAGGTCAGGCAGGGTTGGCTTTGGATTGACCTTCACCTCTGGTCCCACTTTGTGCAAACACAACTTGGGCCAAGGTGATTGGACATGTGACCTCAGCTTTTCACTCCAGAATATCCCCTTCTTGTTCCCTGGAGATGAAGTTTTTGCTCCAGACTCTCCACTCCTCCCCTCCATTTGCCCTCCAAGCGCCCGCTCCGTTCCCCACGGGTGCCCTGGTGACACCAGGGAGGTCCCTTTGCCCACAGAGCCTTTCTCCTGCCCCTGTCCAGCCTGAGGCCTCTCCTCTGCTCGCTCTTTCTGCCTCGTCCCACACGGAGCCTCTTCTCCCTTCCCCGCCGGCCGCTGCCAAGGAAGGAGGACACAGCGAGTCCCGAGTGCTGAGCCCTCACCGCCACGCCTGGAGAGCCCTGCCTGCGGTCCCGAGGGGCCTCGCATTGCCCAGGGAAATTGTCTGCTGGGCTCCCTCCACCTGCCTCAGCAATGCCCTCCAAAATGCCACCTCACTCCCCTTGATGTCCTCTCACCTTCTCCTACACAAACGCTTCCTGTGTCCCCTCTAAATCACACCAGGTTCTCAGCTAAATGAATGGCATGACCTGTGCCTGCTGCTCATCATTCACCCGACCAAAATCAAGAGCAAATGTCGGCTGGGCTTTAAGGACTTGAGATAACTTTGAAGCAAAATGAATCACCTTTTTCTCCTGTTTGTGGTTTGTTTTTCTTTCAGATGCTGGACTTGCCTCTGTGGATGTGTGCTGAGCTCTCGCTGCAGGGGACTGTCAGGCCTGAACGGCTGTGAGTTCATGTTCTTCTCACTGGGGAATCAGAAATCATTTCAGAAGAATTAGAAAGTTTAGAAAAATACAGCTCAAAATTTCACCTCTGTCCCCCCCTAAGTTATCCCAGTCTTTCCCAGCTAGGAGCTGCAAGGAATTCAGGCAGGGAAAATGACATCAGGGAACAGCTGTAAATTCAAAGGCAGAAAGAGAAGATCTGCCAGCAAAGGGCAGGAAAGGGAAGAAGTTTCAGAAAGCATTTCTGTGGTCTAAAATTAATAATTATTTCTGATTCATGGCATTCATGCAGATGTGAGTGACACTTTCTGGGGGCAGAGCAGCCGATTGCCAAAGTTCCCTGCCTGCCCTGTGCCTGATCTGCAGAGGAGAAAGCCTCTTCCATGAAGGGATTTGGCTCCATCTAATCCCACCTGCCCAGGCTGTTCCACGTGGCTGCTGCCAGGCTGGGGCAGCACAGGCAGACACAGCTCTCAGCACTCTCTGCTCCAAACACAGCTCTGGCCTCCTTTGCAAACTACCTCAGCAGTGAGGTTTTCTCCAGGAGAAATCAAGGAATTGCTGGTGGCAGGGTGGAGATGAAGTTATCACAAAGGGAAGTAAGGGATAAATATTCCTCCAAGAGCCCTCGAGACTTTCTGAGCTCAGTTGGGAAGGAGAAATTCATTCCCAGCAGTGCAAATACACAACAGCCTCCAACACAAAGCACAGACTGTCAAGTGAGGTCTGACAGCACCACTCTGACAAATCTTTGTCCTTCTTCCTTTCAGTGACTTCTGCAATCTGAAGCTGACAAGGCCCAAGGCTCTGTCCAGCTGCCCAGGAACAAAAGGGTCCTCCCAGGGACGAGGCACGTTCCCAGAGCACAGAGGCACCCCTGGAGCTCGTGTGTGGGGCTGGCAAGGGCTGCCAGGAGGACGCAGCCCCCAGGCAGGGTGGCGGTGGCAGTGACAGCGGCAAATTCCCAGGGTCTGATGGCACAGCAGAGAGACAAAGGCCAGCAGCGCACGGGACCTGCAGCTGCTCCCTGCCCTGCCACACCCCAGTGGGAAATCTCCAGGGGGGGATAGAAACTCGCAGGCTGCACAAAATGCAGCATCTGTCACCCTGATCCTGCTTGAACTCAGCATGTGGGGCCAACTCTCCTCCTACCCCCAGGTAAACACTCACCTGACCTGGATCAGCCCCAAACACAGCCCCACTTCTCACCTCCAAGCTGCTCCCGCATGGGGCTGCTGCCACATTCCTGACAAGGTGCCAAAGGCCCCTTTGGACAAGGCTCTCTCGGTCTCAGGCACTGGGCACTGCAGGCACCAGGGCAAGGACAGCCTGAAAGCAGAGCAGATGCCTCTGGGTTAGCAACAGGCTGGGGACACGAATGAGCAGAAACCATCAGCCTCTGGGGCTGGGACTTGATTTAATCACACAGATCATACCAAGTGTGGCATTTACAAACCTCAGACTCTCTTTCCACAGAAGCCAGTTCTGATCTAGTTCTCAGGGTGACCAATACCTCCTCCACAAAACCCACAGGGATTAGAATTTTGTGCTGGTTTTACAAACGTCATGTCAGATTTGCAAAAGCAAATCCCAGCAGGTCCCTGCTTTCCAGATCAGTGAACTCCGCTTCCCTGGAAAACCTGCTCCAGCCCCAGCCTGTGCCAAGGTGAGCACAAGCCTGCAGAGGTCAGAACCCTCACCTGGACCGATGCGCTTGCAGCGAGATGCAGCTCCAAATGGAATTCCCAAACAGCCTCCAAAATCTTCTACGATCACACCTTCAAGATGGCTCCAAAGGGCAACAGCTCCGGTGCCAGATCAGTACCTGCATGAGTCCGTGTGCCAGCCCCGGCTCACTGAAAAACACAAGAAACCAACCATCACACAGGCCTTGTTTGCAGAGTTCCTGGTCCAATCCCTCTCCTTTCCTGCCCAGAGCTGAGGGAAATCTGACACAGTATTAATAAGTGACCTTTGCTGAGAGCACTCATCACCCCAGTCCTTCAGCCTTGGCAGGCGTTTGGAGTGAACCGACCCAATGGCTAAACCTAAATCTAAACTCCTGACAGGTTTTGTTAGAAAAGTAACGGACAGTTAATCCTCCAACAGAATGAAATTGCTGCACAAGGAATAACAGAACATCATCCGTGAATAACCAATTCCACCCACACCCACCACAGCTCCACCCGTAATTTGGGTGAAATATTGATAGGGTTTATAAATTCTCCCCTTCCCTGCTACACAGTCCTTCACTGCATATCCAGCGAGTGGGTTTCTTCCCTTCCTTCTTCCCCAAAACAGCCCAAATCCCAGTTCTCTCACACCCAAACCAAACACACCTAAGGCAATGGCCATCAGCACCTGGAATTCCGAGCTCCCTGTTCCCTGCATTGCTCATCCAAGCACTCACATCAATCTCACCTCAGTTCAGAGACTCTCTGTCCTTCGAGGGAAACACAGCCTGATGGGACACACTGCTGGCACCACATTTCCTCTTGTTCCTGCTGACCTGGAAACACACAGGCAAACCCAGTCCCTCACACCCTGCATCCCTGAACACCACAGCTCCATCATCCCAAAGGAGCTCTGGCATTCACCGCTTCACCTCTGCCCTTTTCCAGCAGACACGGCTAGGACCGGTCTGTTAGCAGCGTCATTTCCCGGGCAATTCAACCCAGCCGAGAGGCCAGAGGAGCCCCGTGTCCCTGTCCCCGAGCCCACAGCGCGCTGTCCGTGCGGCCGGGGAGCTTTGGGGCGCCTTCCCGGGGTCCCGCCCGCCGCCGGGGCTGCAGTACCGGGAGCGGCCACAGGAGGGCGGCACCGCGCGGACAGCCCCGCTTCTGGCCCGGATCCGACGGACAGAGCGGGGACACGGGTGGTGATGGGCAGAAAGGACAGCGAGGGGACACGGCTGGTGATGGCCAGAAGGGACAGAGAGGAGACACGGCTGGTGATGGCCAGAAGGGACAGAGAGGGGACACGGCTGGTGATGGCCAGAAGGGACAGAGAGGGGACACGGCTGGTGATGGCCAGAAGGGACAGAGAGGGGACACGGCTGATGATGGCCAGAAGGGACAGAGAGGGGACGCGGCTGATGATGGGCAGAAGGGACAGAGAGGAGACACGGCTGGTGATGGGCAGAAGGGACAGAGAGGGGACACGGCTGATGATGGCCAGAAGGGACAGAGAGGGGACGCGGCTGATGATGGGCAGCTGTAGGATCAATGATTCAGAAATAAGCATTGTATCCCTAAGGGCAGAGTTTGTAACCCTCTGTAAAACACAAGGGGAGAACAAGGCTCCAAAGGCAGCCCTTGATGCCTCCAGCACCTGCTGCTGGAAACACTGGCAGGACTCTGTACGGATGGGATCGAACCTTTACACAGCTCTGTCCTGTGGGACCAAGGGTGGCAGAACAGAGAGACTGATGCAAATAAAACAAACGATTGATTTCAATGGACACTGAGGAGACTGAAAGCCCCACCCCAGAACAGTTCCCTGCCCAGCACTGGGGCTGTCACTGCTGCTGCAGTCTGAAGGAACACTGCAGCAGTGACATGAAAGCCAGCAAAAACAATTTCTAAGTAGAAACTGCTCCTCACCTGCTCCAACAAGCGAATCTCTGTGGCTCATCCTCAGGGGGTGACCTTGTTCCAGGGAGGAATCTTCACACAGCCCCCAAGAGCCGGGGTGAGACTGCCCTGCCAGCAGAACACAAGGGGTTAACACAAAGCTCTCTGAACACATTCTGTTCTGAGTGACTTGACAAAACATCCATCAATGTGCACCTCGAATAAAGACAGCTTGTACCTATGCTTGCAATAGACTTATGGATGTTATTTCCTCAAAGTCTCTGTTTTCATAGATTTTGATACTAAAAGTCTTTAAACAAGATTTAACACGAGCTCTCTAGGCTGCCATGCTCCCAGCCTTGAGGAAGAGCTGGACATCCTCACACTCATCCAAGCTGAGGCAGCTCCCATGGAGGGAGGGAGCTGCTGCTGCTGCAGACAAACACTGAAAAATCAGCCCTGCCTTGAGGGTGTCCTGAGAAGGGAGAAAACCCTTCCCACCACGCTCCCGGGTTTCCCTCGCTGCCACTCGCTCTGCTTCCAGCCTGGCAACGCTTGTCCTGGGGGCATTTCAGCATCACAAAGGGCTTTTCCAAGCCCAGGGATTCCATGGGATGCCCAGGTACTGGCCCAGCTGCGCGCACAGGCAGGGAAGCTCTTACACACACATGATCCTGCCATGAGCCAAAGCATTCCAGAGCATCCTTGGAACGGTGCAGAAGGCAGGAAAAGACACAGCCACAGCCCTAATCCCGCTCTGTGCTTGAGAGCACGAACACCATTTCCTCCCGATCCCAAGAGCTCCAAGGAAAATCGCTGTGAGGGTGGCACTGAAGATGCCACTTCTCTGACACGCCTGCCCCTGAACCACGGCCCCCCAGGATTCTGTGGGAGCGGGAATTATTTGTGCAGTTCAGAAGCACATCCCTAAAGCTTTCCCTTAGGAACAGGAAGCTTCCCGTGTGCATTTTGTAGTCCAATTTGTCATTTTAGCATATTTCTAGACAGCTCAAATGGAAACGAGGTGACTGGGTGCCAGCACAGCATTAGAATGGGATATCAGGAGACTCACCAGACAACACACACTGCACACTCTCCATTCCCGGCACTCCAGCTGCGGTGTTTCCTCATTTCTCACCGACTCTCGGTTCTCTTCCCAGCACTCCCATCAGGAAACTGATGGCCGCTTCCACAGGCAAACCCCCGCGGCATCACCGGTCCCCAGCACGGCTCCTCTCCCAGCCCCGCTCCACGCTGTGCCCTTTTACAGGCACGGCTCCACCCGGGACACAAAAGGAGCCTCCCAGGTGCCTCCTGAGACCCAAACCATTCCGGGTGGGTCAGGAAAGAAATAGAAAGAAACTCGTCCCTTTTGGGGGAACGAATTGTCTTTGTCCCCATTCCCCCTTCTGTCTCCTCTTCCTGTTTCCCGAGGCAGAAAACACAGATCAGGTGGGGTCGGGGGAAAACGCCAAGCCCAAAACCAAACAAAACTTGTTTTTCCATCGATTTCCATCAGGACTGCTCCGTTCTTCCCACTGTCCCTCGGCCGAAGCCACAGGAGCAGCTTCTCTCTGCGCCCCGTGGGGGTGGGCACAGGGACACCCAGCCCGGTGCTTCCCGCAAAACGGAGCCCAGCCCATGCCAGAAAATGTCCTCGCAGCTGGGAACGCGGCACGAGCTTTGTTCCATGAAATACGGCCCCAGAGAGCCTCAAGTCCCGGGACAAACTGGCCCCCCACAGCAGCCGGGTCCCCCGTATCAGTGCCAAAAGGACACAGTCCCCCCGCGGGTCCCACCCGGCCCAGGTGAGCGCTGCGCAGCGCCCTCTCCCCTCCGGCCGCTCACCTGCAGGCACCGCTCGCTCCTTTCCTGAGCCTGGCTGCGTGTGGAAAGCGTAGTTCTTTCCGTCTCGGGCACGCCTGGAGGCTCTGGGGGGATGATGCAGCCTGGGGCGGGACCCTCGGCATTTTTCCTCTTTGAACTTCTTCCCCTTGAAATCCCGGTGTCGAGGTGGATCCCTTCGGAAAGGAGAGCGGGAGCAGAGCCTGCGCCTGCGCTGTGGTCGCGTAGGGATGCGGCACTGGCAATCAAAATGATTGTCCTGGCTGCTCTCAGCTGCTCCTGCTGAGCAGGGGGCTGGTTCCCCGCTCTATCCCGGCTCCCGGGGAACCCCGAGATCCCCAGGGCCCAGCTCCTTGCAAAACTTGTTGCATTTTGAACACCTTTTCCTGAGGTTTCCTCCCTCGGAGCTTGTGAGCTCTGGTGCCGCCTTGTCACTCCCTGCAATCAGTGCCAAGGGGAGAAATCTCAGCCTGCCCTCGCCTTCATTCACTTCCCCACCTCCTCCCTCCCATTCCCACCCCAGTGCAGCCAAAGCCTGAGCAAAAGAAGGGGCAGCGGGGTGGATTTGCTCATCTGGCAGAGCACAGCCCAGCTGTGACTGCAGGGCTGCAGCCTCCGTTCATGGGGACAGAGACGGGGACACCAGCGTGCCTCTCCCCTCCTCAGAAGGAAGGGCTGGGTATTTCAAAGGAGACAACGAGCAGAGCCCCTCGGGGCTGTTCTCCTGCAGCCCAAGGCAGCCCCAGCTCCTCGGAGTCACATCCTGCTGGGGACACAAGGGAGGCGGAGCTGCCCCACCAGCCCAACACAGCCTGGGGGCTGCACTGCTCCTCTGGGCCACAGCTGCAGCCCAGCTCTCCCTGTTACACACCTCCCCTCCTCCTCTGCCACACCGGAGCGTGCACTTCCCTCACACACCCTAGAGGGGCTGCGAGAGAGACGTGGACAGCGCTTGCAAATTTTTAATCCACACCTGGATGCTCTACCACAACCTCAGACAAAAACCCAGCTACAAGCTCTGCCTCACAGACATTCAGCCTTGCCTGCCATAGCCCTGAACTTGGAAAGCCCTGCCTGCCAAAGCCCCCTCCTGCCACAGGCCCACGGAAACACGACGTTACCACAGAAATTAAACCTGTTGAACAACGAAGGGCGCCGTGTCGTGCTCGCACGAAGGGGTTGGACCCGTAACTCCGCAGTGCCCGGGCAGCGGCGGCAGCGGGAGCGGTGCGGAGCCGGCACAGCCCTCACGGGGCTGCTGCACCCCCGCCTGCCCCAACACCCGCGGGGGGAAAACAACACAAAAACCCTGTAAAGGCCGCGTGTAGCAAAAGGGGAGGAAACACCGAAAACACAGAAATAAAGAGGCATAAAGGGCTTGTGGCTCCGGCCCGGAGCCCGCGGAGCTCCGCGGGGAGGCGCCGCCGGTGAAGGGACCGACACTGGAGCCCTCAGCCGCGGGGGGAGCTGTGCTGCGCGAAATGTGCGCCGGCTCCTGCCGTCTGCAGAGCTCACGCGTTCCGGGCGGAGCTGCGAACTGACCTCGGGGGTTTCTGGGGGATAAAACCTCACCCGCGCGGGGCCACCGCGGCCACCGCCGCCATCGCGGCCATCGCCCGCCACCGCGGCCACCGCCGCCATCGCGGCTTCTCGCGGAGCGGGAGCGGCCACCCCGCGCCTCCCGGGGACAGTGTCCCGCCGGAAGCATTTGGCAGAGCACACGCACCCGGTTCCGTCCCTCCGCGTTTGTTCGCTCCCCACACGGCTGGGACTGAAAGCGGTTCCGAAGCGGATATAACACTTTTTACTGGTCTTTTCTACGGGAAAAACGGGATTAAAGGGCAGCTTTTCCCTGGATCGTGGGTGGAGGGAACAGAACCGGACCTGCACACACAGGAGGTACTGACCGAGCGGTCTCTGGAGCCCGCAGGGGGGCGGCTGCCGCAGCAGCTGCGGTCCCCTCTGCAGACTGTCATTTTTAAACGAATTTCTAATAAAACACCATGTCGGTAACGATTGTGTGGCTACCGTATCCTCCCCTGCCCACAAAACCTGCCCCAACTCGTCCCACCTTTCGATAGAAAAGGCATTTTTGTAGCTCTGCTCTCACATTGTTTTCTACGCCTTACCCATCAAGTTCGCCATTTCACTTTCTCCTGTTTAGTCCCGTTCGCGCGTTCCCGCCCGGTTCCTGTCTGTGGATTTTGCGCCGTCCCGCGGCCGCAGCCTTTCTCTGCGTTGTGGATTCGCCGCTTGGGTTTCTTTTCACTGCGGGCTGTTCGTGTATTCCATCTCTCGGGTCCCGTCTCGGCCGGCGCCTCCTGCGGTCGCCTCGGGTCAGCAGGTGTTGTACTAAGGCAGCCCAGACTCCATTTTCTTCATGCGGGAAAAGCCGATTCTTTATTCACATCACTTATTTTATGGAGTTTTCACACACCACGTGTGCAGCACCTAGTGGCTGGCAGTGTTCTTGCCACTTTATTTTTTGGTCAGAAGGTGATTTGTGTACGTGCTAAGATTCAGGTTGTTTACATTCCTCCATTGCTTCTCACGGAGCAGATCGTTGTTTACACAGATGCACTTGTTTTCCAACCCAAGAATAGGTGGTTGTGTTAGCGAGCCTTTCGTGCCAAGACTCTTTTCACATGGGAACTTGCAAATTGCTGAACTACTTGGAAAAAATGACAGGCCAGCTATGAATTTAATAGAGCAGGCCTGATTTTATGAAGCCTTTCTTTCATAATTCTTTTATCTGTCCCAGCCACTGACACAGCGAGACTCCAGGGCCATGTGGACATTATCCCTGAGAGGCTGTTCCAGCCCATCCTGCACTGGGCAGAAGTGGAACAGCCAGGATGGGGCTGCTGCAGTGCATCAAGATGAATTCTTGGGCAGATGCCACTGCTGCCATGTCCTGCTGTGGGACAGTGCTCCTGCCACCCTGCACAGCTGGAATAGCCCCACTTCTGGGAGCTTTCAGGCCAGCTCCTGCTCCGGGACTGGGCTGCTCCAGTGTGTGGTAAAGTGCTGTAGCAGTAGTGAGCTGTTATTGCCTCCGTTTGGCCTTAATTGCAGCGCTGAGCACTGCTCAGCCACGCTGCTCCAACACCAAGTGCCCGAGTGACAGCACTGGGCTGTCACCTCTCAGCCACAGCACAGCGAGCTCTGCCTCCAGCACGGTCTGATCCCCACCCCGAGCAGTGAGGAGTGGAGGGAGGGACACTGGAGAACAGCTGGGTTTTTTACAAAATACACATGAATTGTTAGCAGGAGTTTCACAATGACACACCCCCTCCTGTGAGGAAGATGACAGCAATGCCAACACCACAGCCCTGTGCAGAGTGGCACTGCAGAGCTGCTGGCATGGATCAGCCCCGGCTGGCTCAGCTCCCTCCTCCATGGCCTGGCAGGAGGGAGAAGGATGGGATGTGAGCAAATCCACACGTTCAGATACAGACACTTTAATAAAACAAAAGCAAAAGCCAGGCACAGCAAAGTGAGGAATCCATTCCCCACCTCCCATGGGCAGACAGGTGTTCCCAGTGTTTCCCAACTCTCAGAATGCAGGGTGCTGTCCTTCCTGACATTCCTAGAATTACCTGGCACTCCAATTTCCTTGCCATCCTGGTAACAGCCATCATCAGCTGCACAGAGAAATCCAAGTGGCAAAGATCCTGCACTCTTTCATTCCTTCAGTAAGCAGTCCACGGGGAGATGGGGATGCTGCATTTCCCACAGCAACCACGGATCAGCAGAGCACCAAGGCCCTGCCCTGGGCACACTTCAGTGCCAGGGTCACACAGGAGGAACCTGCGCTCTCAATTCCCCACAGATCCTGCTACCTGAACCTGCAGGTTGTGCTCAGGACCTGTGTGCTCCACAAACCCCCTCCGATTTCCTACAAAAGGTGTACAGATATATAACCCTGGGAGCACAGTGCCTGCTTCCCCATCCCAGATAGCAACAGCAGGATTATCCCAATGGACTTCTTAGTTAGAAATGCATTTATTTCGACGCACCAATAAAAATAAAAAAAAAAAGCCAACATTTTCAGATCACAGAACACAAACACAACAGAAGAGTTTTGTATTAGTCTGCTAACAAGACTTTTAGAAGGTAGAGATTCATGCCAATTGCTAGTCGATAGAAACAGCCTTCTAGGACTAAGCCCTTACATCACAAAATCCCTTATCATGTAAACAAAATAATTTTACTAAACTTCTCAATATTGAACCCATTCTTTTAGGACTTTCATTCCTTCAAGGGCTTCCTGATGGTGAGTGACTGAAAGGAGAAAAAGACAACAAACCATTAAGAACAACTCCTATGGCAAAACCAACAGAAACTGCATGCTACCCCAGGCTTCCTCTGGAGTTCAGCCCCTATTTTCATTTACAGTTCTCAAATAATGAAAGAAGTGTTGTATTTTACACTTTAACTTAGAAACTGCTTTAAGCTTGAAATATGAAGACTAATTAAGAGAGCTGAGACATCAAACCTGCTCAGAAATCTCAATTCCAGCACATCCTTCTCTGGTAATAAGAGGAAAACTTCTCCCTACATGGAGCACAGCACAGCCTGGCAGCTGTGCAACTCCTGAGCCAGCAGGAGTCACCAGCAGGAATTTAATCCTACACCACTTTTGTGGCTTCCTCCACACCTCACATTACTCACTTGTTCCCTACATTCTAAATTCCTCAGAAATACTTCATTAAAGCAGGTTTCCTTAGGAGTTACTGTCATGACATTCTGAGACTTCCAGCAGCAGAAAATGCCCATAAACAATTCATCTTCCCATAGCTGCCAGATTTAGGCAAGTAAAAACTCTGAGCTTTTATCCTTGCCCAAGTTCACTCCTCTGTAGGACCTGCTGCAGCTCAGGTGCCCTGAACCACAGCACAGACTCCAGTTTGAAGACATTCCTACCTTCTCTTTGGAGATGGTGATCTGGACTTGGAGCGGCTGTTTAAAAACAAACAAACAAACACACAAACCAGTCAGTGCAGCTGGTACACAACGTGGGGGCTCTCAGTAACCACTCTGACCATTTAAAAGCACAACAGTTTGATGTTGTTAAATGCACTGACACTGCTGCTAGCAAGTCTACCCCGGTACTTTAAGCGAAAAGCTGCAGGTGAGAAGGAAAAATGCTGGAAGCCCTCGGGAGAAGAGCAACACACAGCTTCAAAGCTGCTGTAAATCACAGTAACCCTGCGAGGCAGGAGCAGTGAATCGAGCAGTTAGGGAGAGGGAGAACTACAGGCATTTGAGAACAAAGGTGGGAGAAAATACGCCCCAAATCCTGTCAAAAATATTTTTGTGTGATAATGAGTGAAAAACATCTGTATGCAAAATCCTGGAAGGACTGCTTGTTGTCCCTCAAAAAAAAAAAACAAACAAAAAAACCCAAGACACCCCCCAAAAAACCAAACCAAAAACAAAACCACAAAAACAAAAATAAAAAAAACCCAGCTGTAAAAAAAAAGCCCATCATGTATGAAAAATGTTTTGGAAATCAGCTGTGACAAGTAAAAAAACACAACCCTGCAACTGGTGCAAACAGACATTTTGAATCATGAGGAAAAAACGAAGAACCCCACCAACCAAAACAAAAACCAACTGAGTGGTACTTGTATTTGAACGCTCACCTTTTAGCAGGTAAGCCAGATTTAGATCTACCATGAGACTCAGACCTACAACAGGAGAAAAATAAAGCTCAGCAAAGCAGCCAGTGGCATGCAAACACATCGAGAGTTAGCCACAGAGCAACAGCAAATTCACCCCAGGCAGCAGCACCAGGCACAGGGGGAGGCCCTGGTGCTGCAGGCCTTCCCTGGCACCTTCCAGGGAATCCTTTAGCCCTTACTGCAGAGACCCCACTCCTCAGAAGGCGCAAGTGCAAGCACAGGAAGCTCCCCAGCAAAGCTCCAGCTGCCAGTTCCACAAAACACCACACCACAGTCCCACACTTTTCTCCTACCTGCAAGTATCCCTTCTAGAAAGGGAAGAATAGTTTCAAGTGTCATCTTAGAAAGTATTTTAACAGCACATTAAGAGCCTGGAATCAGCCACAAGTAAGCATGTGTGCTGAAGAGCTGGTGCATTCTTCAGCTCAAGTTCCCAATTTTATGCAAGCATAATATAGAGTTTGCACCAATATCTGGCTCCTAATGAATATACCATACTCAGTTTATCTCAGGAATTAAGATCTACTTCAATCTGTAGTGAGACTTTCCTCCCACATTTATTAGGTTACTTGATCAACTCAAATATTTGCTGTTACTTAAAAACTGTATCTTCCTAGAGGATCAGAATTTAGGCTGTTACTCGACATTAGAATGCTCCATTCAATAAGCTTGGGCAAAAAAGCAAAATACTTTGACTCTATTTTTGCACACAACTGGTTTTGAAGGGTAATCAAGATTCACTTTTACCTGCCTATCAACTCATGAAAATTATACAAGGACACTGCTGGCACAAGTTAAACAAAAGGTTATGTGCCACTACTTTGAAACCTTCCCGGTCACTGTCCTGAGCCACTGGCTGTCCCATTCCCCACTAACAAATAACTTTTGACTGGATCACAGTTACTGAAGATGGGAATGCTCACAACCACCCAGAACTGGTACTCAGCAGCATGAGCACCTCTTCCACTGCTAAATAAAAAGCAGCACAACGCACAAAACCATCCTCAATTTATGACATATCTAAGAATTAACTCGTTTTTAAAAATTCTCTCAGCAGACTTTAAATTGTACACCACTACTTTTTTCTGTGAAAAGGCATAAATTACTAAGTGCCAATATTGCTCTGCTGGACAGCCTTTAAAGTGCTCCCAGGCAAATTCCCCCACTGAAGGAAAAAGATCAAAAAAACTCCTCCCAAACCCCAAAAAAACCACCAGCACCACCACCACCACAATCAAACACCACACCAAAACCATTATTACTGGTTTGAATTCAATCGAGTGAATGAATGTCTCACCTGCTTCGAGGCCACACAACAGATCTGGACCTGGAGCGGGACCTGGACCTAGATCTGGGAAAAAAAAAAAAAACCATGAAAGCTCTACTATCACATGCTTCATACACATGAGACAGAAACCAGTTATTGCAAATGTCCCAGAAGACTCAGAACTTTGCGGGACTGTTGGTTTTGCAGAAGTAATTTTACTATTAGAATGGCTGTAGCACCTTTGGTCAGTACTGCCATGCACGTAAAATGAATCCCACTGTCTTCTGGAATAAGCAATGACACCCTGTACACTTGGAGCTGAATTTGGAAACCTTCACCAGAGAGCAAGGCTGTAACTTTGGTACAACGACAGAAAGGGAAATAAAAACTCTGAAACAGCAATTCCAAAATTATACACTTAAAATTTTTAACCAAGTATGCACAAGAGCTCTTGTGCATGTAACACTACATAGGTTGCTAGCAACATATGGACTGCAAAACAGCCTCACGGCTTACATTATATATGCTATATTCAGATAGTTTCTATTCCAGCTCCAAGTCAGGTGCCCTTCAACAGTGCTGTGGGTTTACCTTGATCTTCTTAGAGAGCCCGAGCGGGACCTGCGGGGTGAGAACGATCTGTATCTACGAGGAGAGATGGACCTGGACCTGCGGTAGGACGCTGACCTGGATCTACAAAACAAAAGGAAACCAACCCATCACTGCAAGGGACCTTCCACAACAACTACAGGAAAGGAAGGAGGGGCCCCCAGAGGAAGGAGAGGGAATGAAAACACCGAAGGCAGAGCCCTACCTCCTACCACGGCTGCGACTGCGTGACCGCGAGTACCTCCTTCCTCGGGACCTCGAGCGCGATCTGGACCGGGACCTGGGGTTGGGTTAGAAACAACAGGTATCAGCACACAGCTGCAGCAGCCAGCGCGTCTGAGGCCCTGCTGAAGTCAAAACTTTTTTCAGACAACTAAAAGGAGAATTTAAAAAGAAAGTAAAAAAAGAAAAACCAAAAAACCAAACCAAACAAAACAACAAAACCACACCACTAGCATCTTGTCAGTTGGAAAAATGTCTGGGCCTACTTGTCTTGAGCATTTTTACTACCTAGAAAAATGTTAAAGCTGAATTACATTGCAGAATTACATTAGAATAGAAAACACTGTAATGCGTATTTAAAATAAACCTTGCAAGTTTGCAGGTCGACCCTCTTTGGCCCAAGGTCTAGCAGATCTAGACGATCTAGAAGTATCTATAGGCGAGCGCTGCATCTAGGTAGGAGTTCTCTTCAATCTAACGACGATCAAACTGACAGCCCAATGAGCCAGGGTGAGGCTTGATTGACGCAAGAAGATTTTTCTAGGTGGGAATGTGGTCAATCTGGTGTTCCTCTTTCTAAACCGGAGGGGGGCCCCAATTGAAAGCCAAATTTACTGTTACGGCGGTCACCGTCTCAAATTTTCTGCCCTTAAAGAATAAGGTGAAGCTACGTGTAGATGGCTCGAGGGGATCTGGCCTCTTATGCTGATCACCTCAAGGTCTAGGAGGATCTTAAGTGTCGGATTTGCAAGGCGCCTCAGCATGAAATCTTAAGGCTCGTGACATTCTGAATCAAGGCGACTGACTCAAACGAAGAAACCTGAAAGGTTTTGACCAGGTTGATTATTAAGATATTAACATTTTTTATGTATTAGCAAAAAAAAATTTGTGATATACACCTGTTGACTTACGACAATTAAGAGTTAAAACCGGTGTAACATTGTGTTCTTTGCTAACAAGAACTACACAACAGGCAGCTGGCGAAGCACCGCGGCCGCCCCGGCCCCGCACGTACCTGCTCCTCCTTCGGCGGCTATAGCGGTGGCAGTCATAGGCATAGTGGCCTTTCTCACCGCACTCGTAGCATCTGTCGTTGGGGTCGAAGGGGCGCCGGGCGGGGGGCCGGTCGTAGCGGGAGCGCCGCGGCATCCCCGTGGATACTTCCACTCTCACCCTAGAGCCGCATATTATCCTGGAAGACACAGCAGCTGTCAGCCAAAGGAATATTCCCTCTGATGCGCTCAAGCAACGAACGGGAGAAATGCATGGCTGGTGTAGGGCAGGGAGATCGAGGGCTGCGGCCCTCAGAAAAGTTCCAGGCACGCACGTACTTCCCATCGAGGCCAAGCACAGCATCTTCAGCATCCCGGGGGTCTTCGAACTCCACGAAGGCGAACCCCGGCGGGTTCCTGGCGATCCACACGGTTCTCAGCGGTCCGTAGTAGCTGAAGGCTCTCTCCAGCTCGCCTTTGCCGGCGCCCGTGCCCAGGTTGCCCACGTACACCTTGGTCTCTGGGGGGACACGCGGCCGCCATGTCAGAGCCGGGCACGCGGCCGCCCCTCCCCCGCCCCCTCCCCGCCGCCATCTTTGGTACCGCGTCCATCTTAGAGCGCTCCCGCCGGGCCGCGCCCGCCCTCACAGACCCCGCGGCCCCGGCGGGCGGCTCCGGCTCTCCGCTCCCCGCCGCCATCGCCGTCCCCCTCAGCGGCCGCCTGAGGGAACGATCACCTTCTCCCACCGCCGGGGCGGCACGAACGCCGCCGTTCCCGCCACCCTCCCTTCGCCCTCCCGCCCACAGCAGAAGCCCTCACTCAGGTGTGCGACTCCCCAGGCTCCCCGCTGTCCCTACCATATCGCCCGTATCGCGACATCCTCCCGACGACAGCGCGAGCCCGGCCAGGCGCGACCCTTTTATACAGGAACCGCCGCTGCGCCTGCGCGCCGCGCGGGGGGCGGGTGGGGCGGGGCCGGGCGGGCTCGCGCCGCGGCGCGCGCGGCTCTCGCGAGAGGCGGGCCCTGCGCGGCGGCGGTGGCGGCCCCGCGGCCCTGGGGGGGCAGAGGGGACGTGAGGGACGGGCCGAGCCCGGGCTGCTCCTGGGCACACGCTCGCCCCGCCAGCCCCCAGTGACAGCTCCTGTCCGGCTCGGAGGGGGCAGACGAGTAGGGAGGCACTTGTTGCGTTTTGCACCCTTCATGCATGACCCGTCACGGCTTCTGCGTGCTCTGACAGCTGTTGTGTTTTGGCATCTCCCAACCTTTCCACACAGGAATGGATGTGCAGTAGATATTTTTTAAGAAAAAATCAGCACGAACTTGACAGTTTCCAAGTAATTTTAGGTAACTCCCATCAGGAATGAGGAGACCCTTTTAGGAACAAGCGTTAGGCAGACTTTTCATCTGCATTTGAGCACACCAATGTGCTTATCTTCTAATAAGACAGAACAAATACACTGAGATAAACAAGGGCTCTAAATGTTCCTAACTGCATTAATAATCTCAGGAATAATCACATAATGATTCCTGCATTGTGTGTTGCATAAGCTAGAAACAGAGCATTAAGAAACAAACATAATGAATTGCAACAAATTTTCCTTTTATGGAACGCTGGTTTTCCAAGCACTGCTGCTCTAAAATAACAAATATAGATAGGTAATGGTTTTAAAACCTGCTGTTTGCCTGCTACCCTTCCCTAGAAATTTTACAAACTGCGACGTATATTGTAATTTATGTCCTAAACCAGGAGAACAGTAGTGGGAAAAACAACCAACCAACCAGTGAGCCACAAAACAACACCACAAAACAGCTTTCTGAACATCTTTTTAAATTTGGTTTGGGATGTCCAGGTGTCATAATTTTCCTTCTAAAAATAATAATAATAAAAAAAGAAGAATCTGGTAAGCTGTTCAAATAAACATGCCTTCAGCACTAGATAAGTAAACTAGTTTTAAAGGGAAAACAGTTTAAATGTGTTATATATACCATCTTTTACAATACTGTTAAAAAAATTCTAAACTGACAAGTTAAACTGATAAATCAGTTTAATACATCAGCACTGTCCAACAGCTTGCTTGTAATAAAAACAGCACATGAAAAAACACCTGTGCTTTGAGTTTATACTTCTTGTTTTATCCCTTCCTTTGCATACAAAAAAATCAGGACAGAAGTACCCAAAACATTTCTGCAAACAGGGAATATTGATGCCCAGGAGAGCTCCTAAAGCAGGAGAGTTCCAGAGACGAGAGGTTTCCTGGGCAGGGCCCCTGTTGGTGAGGCAGCCCTGCACAAGGGCCAGGATGGCCTCGATGGCACTGCTGCACTAAAAATCAGGACAGAGGTACCCCAACGCAGCATTTCTGCAAACAGTGAATGCTGAGGCCCAGGAGAGCTCCTAGAATCAAGAGGTTTCCTGGGCAGGGCCGCTGCTGGTGAGGTAGCCCTGCAGCAGGCCCTGCACGCGGGCCAGGATGATCTCGTTGGCGCTGCTGCACTGCTCGGGGCCGTACGGGGGCTCGATGGTCAGCACCCCCGCCACGCTCAGCGTCCTGCCCTGCTCGCCCTGCTCGCCCACAGGGATGTGGTTCGTCTCCAGCCACGTCTTCAAGGCCTTCTTTCTCTCCTCCAGCTCCTCCGGGCTGTAGGCGGGGCTTTCCTCGGGTGCGAGGATGCGAGCGAGGCGCTGCTCCATGTCACTGTCCCCTTCCCGCAGGATTTCCACCTTTTGGACGGCGTGGCCCATGACGAACGATAGGGACCCTTTCTCGTTCTCTGGGAACGTTGCCAGGACAATGCTGTCAAGGAAAGACGATTGTGTAAGTTCCTGTTCTTAACTGAAGGCTGAGAAGCAGCCTCCAAGGTTCTGGAGATAAGAGCTCATTAGCATCAGCCTAACCCACGTTTATAGGCAATATCCAGCACGCTTTCAGCCTTTTCCTTTGAAAAGAATGCTGCTATATCCCTAAAGTACTAAAAATGTCGGGCTCTGCAGGCAATTGCTGGCCATGAATTTGAAACTACTCTAGACACTATGAAGAACATTAATGTACACTTTGCTTTGAAAAAATAAAGTCAGGTCTGGAAACGTAAATATTTTTGTGCAGCTTTCCCTTGTGTGCTGAAGAACCTAAAACATTTCAACATTCAGAAACAGTGATACCTTCACACATGCAGCACTTTGAATGCTGAAGGCAGCTAACAACACCAGAACTTTTTAATGAAAAATTAGTAATATTTATTAAACATTGCCAAAAGAGGGTTTTTTAAATTAATGACTGTTGCCAGTTTGTGAAATTAAAATATAACACTACAGAAGGCTCAGGCTCACACTGTAGAAGCCTGGTCTTTTCCCAAGGGCACTTGCATCCCAGAAGTCCTACAATGCAAGTGGGTAGGCAGCTGGTTATATGTCTAGGATCTCTCCCTCATATATCAACAAAAGGCATCAGAAACCATTTTCTTCCTCTTGTGGGAAGCAAAATTCCAGAACTCGATGCCAGCACTTCACTAGCCTATTGCTGCCACCATTAGAGGAAGTAATGACTTTTTGGGATGTGTCCAGGGAGATATGCCTTGATTTCAGCCTGGACCATCACCAGAATCACTCACAGCTGCACCTTTCTAAATGGTGAGAAACTTCAGGAGATCATTGGAGCTACTCCAGAGCTGAAGCACAACCAATTCTTCTGAAATACATCAGAAGCTGAATGTTTTAGTTTTCAGCCTCCATCCTGTGTTCTTTTGGAACAAGCCCACATCCAATAAGGTATGAAAGAGCTCTGGCAGCAAGGAGACAAATTTCTACCCATTCCCTGGAGCACTCTGCCTTTCAAACCCTGTTCTCAAGTTATTCACTTGGGCTACCAGAGATGTGTGGTACCACTTCATGTCCAGTGCCCCTGATTTTCCCTGCTTGCTCTGCAAAGAAGCCTCTACACCTTCTTGGGTGTCTGGCTAGAGTGGAAAGCCAGGCATCAATGCAAGAACTCTGGGCAAAGGCTAAGGATTTCAACACCTAAAACACTGAAAACACCCCTGCACTCTTTGTAAAGCAGGATTTGGTACATCGTTAAAAGCAATCCTTAACACATGGATTGCTGAGAGGGAATAGTATCATTTAATATGTAGATTTTAAATAAGAGTAAGTATAATAAATAAGTAAAATACTGTGTGATTTAATATGTTGTTCACTTAGCTTTACTTGCTCAGCATGAGTAGCTGGGTTTGCTAAAGCCTTGGCTGCAAGCTGTGAACCTTCACCTTGGCCACATGCATTCAGCTTGTGTTTTTCTTAGCAATTTTCCTAGAAGCTGGCACAGTGCTGAGGGAGAGAAATTGAATTTACAGTGAGAATAACGTTCCTAGCACACTGATATTTTGGTTGTTGCTAAGCAATGCTTATTCTAAATCAAGGACTTTAATTTCGTTTCCCATGCTCAGCCAGAGACGAGGTGCACAGGGAAGTAGAAACCAGAAGATAAGGAAGCTGCAGCTTAACAAGATAATATGGCATTTTGCTCCAAATAAGTTTGCTTCAGCCTTGGAATCTTTTCTCCTCCTAAAAATCTTGCTTTTTATTAGTTTTACAGAAATAAAAGCTTTGGTACTTACGTGGCAGAAACTGGGTCAACTGTTAAAACCCATCCTTCATATTCATGTTTCTCAACTGCAACAACTTTCACCAATTTGTTCACATATGTTTCCCAGTCTAGAGGGCTTTTTCTCTGCCAGTCATTCATATTTCCTACATCCAGGACCTAGAAAACAACCAGAACAATCAGTCAATCTTTTTGCTTGGCTCTTCATGTCAGAACTGGGTTTGCCTCCGTGTAAAGATTTGCCTTAAGCAAAATTTGCCTTTTTTTTCCCATGGATGAAACAAACAAGTCATAAACTCGGTGGTTTGTCAGTAATTTGTGAAAGTGAGCATGCAATCGTTTTGTGAGTGCTAACAAAAAAATAGAAAGGGTATTAAATGAGATAGATTTTGCGGGCTTAAAGGGGCAAGTTCCTTTTTTTTTTTCCTTTCTTTTTGGGAGTCTCAATTCAGCCTCTCGAATACTACAGGGATTGTGTACGAATGGCTTGTGCCACTGCATTCAGCTACTGCTTTCTTTCAGTCACAGCTCATTAGAAAGCAGGGAGAGCAAAACTAATCATTTCCACTCTAGGAACAAGCACTGGCCTACACTCCAGAAGCGGCTACGCACCAGCTAACGGAGATATCACCTCAGTATTGGATGCGTCCGAGGGTTGCTCCCGCTCAGGAGACTCCGGGACAGAAAGGCCCTGCTGGCTTCACTTCCATCGGGCCGGTGACCACCCGCAGCACCAGCAGCAGCACTGGGAGCTGGCTCTCTCAGGGGCTGGCTCCCTCAGGGACAGGCTCTCCCGTCCGCACTCACTCCCGCAATTCCTATTCCGGCCCGGTTCCCGCTCAGGGGCCCGCCCCGCGCGCATGCGCGCCTCCGGCGGCGCGGGGGAGGCGGGGGAGCAGCCCAGGGGGCAGGCGCGTGCGGCGGCGCGTGCGCGCGGGCGGCGGAGCCGTCGGGATGTCGCGTTACGGCCGCTATGGAGGCGGTGAGAGCTCCCGGGGGCCGCGCGCGGCGGGCGGCTGCGCGGGCGGGAAGGGGAGACGGGTCTGGGAGAGAGGCGATTACCGCGGGGGGCCGGGCGGCCGGCGGGCGCCGCTGGAGAGGGCAGGAAGGCGGTGCGGCCGCCGCCGCCGTTGTCGCCGCCGCCATTTTGCGTCAGCGGCCGTGGGGGAGGACGCGCGGCCGGGCGCGCGGCGCTCGCGGGGAAGGCGGGAAGCGGCCGCGCGGACAAGATGGCGGCGGGCGGGGGAGGCGGGGCGGGGGCTGAGCCCGCGGCTGCCGCCGGGCCCGCGCTGAGCCCCGGTCCGCTCCCGCAGAGACCAAGGTGTACGTGGGCAACCTGGGCACGGGCGCCGGCAAAGGCGAGCTGGAGAGAGCCTTCAGCTACTACGGACCGCTGAGAACCGTGTGGATCGCCAGGAACCCGCCGGGGTTCGCCTTCGTGGAGTTCGAAGACCCCCGGGATGCTGAAGATGCTGTCCGTGGACTTGACGGGAAGTACGTGTACATTTCTCGTGTCTGCCGAGGCTCCTGAGGGACAATCGGGGTTTCTCTCTCCGGTCCCTGTGCTGTTGTGGTTCTGTCATAGCGTGCAGGGTTTAACCCAGAGCCTTGGCGGACTCGTTGCAGGGTGATCTGCGGCTCCAGGGTGAGAGTGGAAGTATCCACGGGGATGCCGCGGCGCTCCCGCTACGACCGGCCCCCCGCCCGGCGCCCCTTCGACCCCAACGACAGATGCTACGAGTGCGGTGAGAAAGGCCACTATGCCTATGACTGCCACCGCTATAGCCGCCGAAGGAGGAGCAGGTACGTGCGGGGCCGGGGCGGCCGCGGTGCTTCGCCAGCTGCCTGTTGTGTAGTTCTTGTTAGCAAAGAACACAATGTTACACCGGTTTTCTTTAAACTGTAACGCTAGAATAAATGTATAGGTGTATATTACAATTTGTTGCTATTTCTATCAAATGTTAATATCTTAATAATCAACCTGGTCAAAACCTTTCAGGTTTCTTCGTTTGAGTCAGTCGCCTTGATTCAGAATGTCACGAGCCTTAAGATTTCATGCTGAGGCGCCTTGCAAATCCGACACTTAAGATCCTCCTAGACCTTGAGGTGATCAGCATAAGAGGCCAGATCCCCTCGAGCCATCTACACGTAGCTTCACCTTATTCTTTAAGGGCAGAAAATTTGAGACGGTGACCGCCGTAACAGTAAATTTGGCTTTCAATTGGGGCCCCCCTCCGGTTTAGAAAGAGGAACACCAGATTGACCACATTCCCACCTAGAAAAATCTTCTTGCGTCAATCAAGCCTCACCCTGGCTCATTGGGCTGTCAGTTTGATCGTCGTTAGATTGAAGAGAACTCCTACCTAGATGCAGCGCTCGCCTATAGATACTTCTAGATCGTCTAGATCTGCTAGACCTTGGGCCAAAGAGGGTCGACCTGCAAACTTGCAAGGTTTATTTTAAATACGCATTACAGTGTTTTCTATTCTAATGTAATTCTGCAATGTAATTCAGCTTTAACATTTTTCTAGGTAGTAAAAATGCTCAAGACAAGTAGGCCCAGACATTTTTCCAACTGACAGATGCTAGTTCTTTAGTTGTCTGAAAAAAGTTTTGACTTCAGCAGGGCCTCAGACGCGCTGGCTGCTGCAGCTGTGTGCTGATACCTGTTGTTTCTAACCTAACCCCAGGTCCCGGTCCAGATCGCGCTCGAGGTCCCGAGGAAGGAGGTACTCGCGGTCACGCAGTCGCAGCCGTGGTAGGAGGTGTGTTTGGGTTTGTCCTTTATTCTTGTCGCCTTCTTTTCCCAGGAAAAGCTCTACTTGAGCCCCTCTTGCAATTGCTGTCTTTGCAGGTCCAGGTCAGCTTCCTATCGCAGGTCCAGGTCCGTGTCTCCTCGTAGGTCTAGGTCCGTGTCTCCTCGCCGGTCCCGGTCGGCTTCCTTGAAGAGATCGAGGTAATTAGTGCTAATTTTTAATAGGCTGTGCAGTTTACTGTTGTTGGTGTTTTCTCCTTTTAATTAGATTCCAAATGGTATTGGATAGCAGATTTCAAAAGATGCTGCCCCCCAGAAGTTAGCATGCTTTAAAAAGTTTCTGATCATCGTAGTTAAATTCACAGGCATGCTGATGAGTTTGAGACCTCACCTTGACACAGTGGCATCTCTCATGATTGAATTTCTTTGTCTGAAATGTCTACTGATCATGTAGGGCTATGATATTGTAGGTCATCTAAGTTCTCACATAGACATGAATTTATACAGTGCTGTAATTGTCATCACTTATGCTTGAGCTTACTTCTTTTTAATTTATCTCAATTTTTTAATTTCAGGTCTAGATCAAGATCCAGATCTAGATCCAGATCTGTTACATGGCCCCGAAGCAGGTATGTGACTGTAGATAGTTGGTAAAAGTTGCTGAAAAGTGTCATTAGGCTCTCTAGCAGCTGTTAAGGGTTTCTTCCAGGAAAAGATGCGGTTTTCCTCCACTAACTTGGGGGTCTGTAGTTTTAAAAAGCAGTGTAGAAGATTGTTCTTCCTCTTTTTATTCTTTTGCATACCACTAACATCTAGGTCCCCATAGTCATCACAAATACTGGTTTGATCAGGTTGCATTAACAGCTAACAAATGTAGAATGAAACTCAAAAGTTTCTTTTTTCTTTGTGTAGCACACACAAGATTGTGGATTCTTCCCATTATTTTTCAGAGGAAGCAGGATGCCCTTCCAGTGGTCTGTTAATGCTTTATTAACAGTCTTTATTTGGTCTGCAGCCAGACAAGTCTTGAAGGGCTTGCTGGCGTTCTGAGTGTTACAGCTGCAATTCCAGCTCTGTTGAATATCAGCGTCAGGCTGCAGGAGCTGATTTTAACGTGAGGTAAACAGCTGTGAGAATTATTTTGTACCAATAAACATGTCACAAGAGTAAGAGATTTTAAAGGAGCACAAGAGGCTATTTGTTAAAGTCCCTTAAATTTTCCTTGATAGTAAGTGCGTGCAGCCTGAGCAAGAGTAAATGGGAATTCTGCTCTGGATATGGAATTGCCTATGGCCCAGCCTGTCCCCATGCTGGTTTTAAGGCTGCTCTTTGAAACAAAGAACACATTTGAAACGTGTTTGAAACAGTCAGCCATGAGGAAACACAGGACGATCCAGGATAGCTTCAGCTAAAGGGAGCAGGTAGAAAAGCCCACAGCTGAAGGTGGCATTTTCTGAGGATGGACAGCAAGCAACAATGGGAGTTTAAGGGAAAGGAGAGATGAAGACCGGATGGTTTAATTAAGAGCAGAAACTTACACAAATGGTCCAGAAGCTGGTAAAGAGAGAAGGTTGCCCAAGGCAGTAGAGCGGTGCCTTTCTCTGACTGGGTACACCTATGGCTAAACCATGTTGAATCTCGGTACTGGCTGTTCCAACATGACTTATCATAGCTTATCGCTGTTCATTGTCACTGACAAGCAGGAAACAGCTACAGTCAGCAAACTCCTAGAGAGGAAAACATCTTGATTTTACCACCACTGTTTTCTCTTTTTGGTACCAGGCTGGTTTTCTGCAGGGTAAAGGATACTTGTAGTGACATTTCTAGTCTACTGTGTGACACTTTCCATTGTAAGTAGGGATTAAATGACTGAGATATAGGAAGCTACAGATGTACAACTAGACAGAAGTGGCAAAAGAACTGTGCTTATGTGATTGAAAGATTATTTCTTTACAGAAGACTCCAAGGAATGCACTGCACCCAGGGACAGGCTCTGGGTTCAGCAGGGAGACAGACTAACTGAGCACGCGACATTTGCTGGTTTGACAGTGTCACGACACACATCTAGAAATTGTTCTGGAAAGCCTTGGATGTGGACTGTAGAGCACTTCCTTGGGGGAACCTCAAAATTTCAGTGAGGCTTTCAGGCAGTATAGTGTTCCTGTGGTGCAGCAGTCTCAAAGGTGGACCTTTTCCACATTTCTTCCATAAGGCTTAAGTTCAAATGGTAAAAAAAAAAATACTTGAAGCAAGTGGATATATAAGATGAACTTCACAGAGAAGGTACTTGTAGGAATGAGCTCTCTGCAACTGCAGTGGCAGATGTTGCTCCAGTCTAATGAAACCTGCAAGTTTAGAGCATGGCTTTGGATTAGCTCTGTGAAAATATTGCTCAGGATTTGGGTTGTTCCTGTGTTCCTGCCACCTGCATCATCAGCAAACACTGGTCATCCGCTAGGGACCAAAGTACAGAGCAACATGTGCAGCATGCATGTAGAAAGACTTCTTTGGAAACATAACAGGCAAAACCCTGGAGACTTGCAGGATTCTGTGTATTCAGCATGAGTGTGAGTCCTGCTGTCCCAAACGTGGGAGCCTGCATGCTCTCAGTTTCCCTGCTGAGCTGTGTTTTTTCTTGCAGGTCGAGGTCTCATGGCAGATCAAAGTCTGGCTCACCGGCTAAGAGGTGAGCACGCACACACAGAGCCTGCAGTGGCATCTCAAATTTAGGTTTGCATGATTAACAGAGCCTGGTCCTTCAGAAGAATATCCCCCAAACCCGGGTCCCCAGCTAATCTCGTTCTGATACAACAGAAATTACAGCATTTCCTCTGCAGCTCTTTGGAATGTGTTCCTTGCCTGTTTCTCAGTTTTCATTAACTCTTTGTAGTTTCCAACACAGTACTAATTTCTTGTGCCTCTGTGCTCAGTTCTGTTAAATTTTTCTGTCCCTCAGATAAAGAGCCTGACCTTTGTTAATGCTTTCCATTAAACAGCAGTCTGGTGGTGTTGCTTTTCTCAAAGCCTCACCTTAGTAGCACCCTTTGTTTTTCTGTTTGTCTGCTGAAGACAAAGTTGCTTTAAATGCATCTCCACACTAAATGAATGGAGAATCCCTGTCAGAGTAAAAGCTGATCTGAAAGCTCCCATTGGGAAGACCTTCTGGCTAGATTCCTGTAATTAGCTTCCTGATAGGTTGGGGTTTTTAAACATGAGAGTTGCATTTGACATTAAAGCTGCAATGGTGCTGTTGTGTTTTGGCAGCCGGTCGAAGTCCCGCTCACCGTCTCCAAAGAGAAGGTACGTGGCTCTCCCTAGTACTAGCACAGACTCTGTAGAGCTGGCATTTCAGTATCTGCACTGGTCTCTGCTGAGGAGTTTCACTGCTGCTTGTAGCAAAGTAGTGCTGAGGTATTCTGCTGAGATCTGTTTCACAGCAATAATGTTGTGGCCTTCTATATGTGGTGATAAATCCTCAGGGTTATGTAGCAGTGTCTTGTCTTTGTCTGCTCCCCTGTTCTTTTTGGTTCACTGACAGTTTTATTGCACAGAGACTGATGAGCTTAAAGCATGGAATAAATGCAGGGAATCAGCTTTCAGTCTCATTAAAGGCTGTGTTGACATTGGGGAGGTAGAGTGAAGAAACCTGGCGCAGCAGTCAGGAATAGAAAATCAAGCCTGTTACGTTCACTGCTGTTAGATTATTTTTTTCTTTCCCAGTAAGTAGTTTTCTCTCTCTCTGTGTATGCACAGAGTAATGTTAGAATATGTCTAGTGACAGAATCAGCAGCATTTTTTCCCTAATTAGAATTCTTTAATAGTTCATTTTTATAACTTCAATGTCAAGAAATCACAAGGGCATGAATAAGTGCTCGTAAATGCTGAGTGATCACCATGATTTTGACAGCAGGTTTTGACAAGCTGCTGTATCAGAGCAGTGAAGAAGTATCTTTCCCCTTTGGAGGTCACTATAAGTAATACCCTTTAGCTGGCCTTACAGTGATCTCCTTTTAAAAATAACAGTAAAGAAAAAAATTTTCTTTCCAGATCGTCAACCTGTTAACTTTTGTCAATAGTGATGAGTTATTATATTAGAAAAGAGTGCTTAAGGGGAGCCAGAATCTGGGTATCCTCCTGTTGCTTTTTTCTGTACTTGTGATTCCTGAGCAACTACTGAAATGTTAATTGTGGATTCTTTTCCTTTCAGCCGTTCACCATCAGGAAGCCCTCAACGAAGTGCAAGTCCTGAAAGAATGGATTAAAGTTATGAAGTTAATCTTTTAGGAAGAAAGTTATTTTGCTTACATTATTATAAGGGATTTTGTGGTGTCTTTGTAAATGTAAGAATGTAGATAGAAGAGTATATCAACTAAAATTTGGCATGATCTGGGTCTTCTGAGTTAGTCACACCAATAGACTAGCACAGGTCTCTTTTTATTGTATGAATTAACTTCCTGTGATACGAAAATGTGGGACTTTTTTATTGGCACATTGAAATAAAATGTGTATTTTTAACTAAAACTTCTCTGTAGTAACCCTGCTGCTTCTGTCAACGTTTGGGTAATTTTAGCTGTGTGCCATGTGCCGTGGATGAAAAATTTCTAAAATGGGATTCACTAATCCCAGCTGGTGTCTTCTCATCTACTGTTGAATGGTCTTTGGTGAAAGGATCAGTTCCTGCTCTCCTTGAAATGGAATTTAAAATCCATCTCTGTCTGCAGATGGATAAAAATTTGCAGATGCCCTTTTCATCCCTTGATATTTAGTGGGCATTCATTTTTCTGGCTGATCTGCTTATTCTGCAAAGCTCATTCTCTGGTGTTTAACTGTTGATACCAGATGCCCCAAAAATCTAAGGATAAACTTTCCTCCAAAACACATCTTCGAAGCAAGTAACACCTGCAGAAACCTCTAAAGGTAACAGGTATCATTAATAACTTGACAATTGCTACTTGTTGCATTTTTTAGTTCCTTAGGCTATTGATACAAAGAAAACTTTCTAAAATATCTGAAGATGTGTTTTCCTTCTTTGGGGGAACATCCTTAAAATCAAAGATTCTCAGGTGCCCTCAGGAGTTCTAACCTGTGTCACAGAAATTGGTATGGTTGTGAAGCAGCCCATACCCTGGAGATGATTTTGTTGAATGATGCCAACTTCTTACAGCAAATACACAACCTGCAGCAGTCATTATTTGTGTATAGGTGTGTCAGACTGTCCTCATTCTGTATGAAGGGATTGCATGATAAAGCACTTCAACACAGATCACAGCAAGGGACTGGCAACAATGCTGGACTGAACAAAAAACTGGTAGGCAGAAGGAAGAAAAGCATCTTTTCTTTTTGATGGGATTGGCTGTCTAGCAGAAATAAAGGCCAGTTTCAGCAGCAAGCAAGTACTGAAATGGAAGGCCAGGCCTGTTTGGCCTTCCAGTGAAATCTGGCATGGCAGTTCACTGTGTAAACCATAGCAGAACAGCTTGAATAGAGTTCCAAGATGAACTTTGTTACACCTGGGGTAATGCGTGGCTTTCAAGAAACAGATTTCCTGTTCATAATGACTGCATGGAGCTTTTCCAGTGGATGAGTCAACAGTCCAGATGCTGAAGGGGCTCTTCTGCTGCAGCATCCTCTGGCCTTGGTGCCTGGTCCTCGCTGTGCCTGGATCCTCGCTGGGGCTCACCGTGGCCATTGGTGTTCCACGTGGATTCTGGCCACACTCACCCTGCCACAGAGGCAGGGCAGGGCTGTCACAAATGTAACCCTGCAGTGATTCAGCCAATGCCTGAAGCCTGTGATACATGTTTGGAATGTTTTACTGCTTGTGCATTGTGTACCTGGTGAGAGGCACACGGATGCCACTGCTCTGGAATTTCATCACCTTTTCCTTTCTGTACTCTCAAGGCAAAACTGCTCCACAATAAACCTGCAGACTGACACGACAGCTCTACTAGTACCTGTTTTTCAGTACCCAGAGACACTGGAAGACTGAGCAGAAGAGCCCAGGGTTTCTCGAGGGGGGCTGGGCTTCCTGTAAAGCCAGATGTGAGACCCTGAGCCGGGAGCAGGGCTGTGCTGGTGCAGGCAGCTACTCTGCAGGACAGCCAGCACTTGTAAGGTGCAGAGGGTGACATCTGTGCAGTGACAAAGGTGGCATCTGTGCAGCTGTGCTGAGTTTGGTAGGATTTCACCACAAATTCCATACAGAGTTTGTGAGCAGCTGGAAAAGATCCCCAGACACAAGGGGGTGTTGTGTGGCTGGTGTGCTGTGCCTCTGGGCGTGGTGTGCACACCCCACACGGGCTGGCTGTGGCTGGGGGGCAAGGAAGGTGTCTCTGGGGTGGCAAACCCCACTCTTACGGGGGAAATGGGGTTTGCAACCTGGTGTTCCCTGTTGGTGGCTTTGTTTTCCAGGGGTACCAGCCCCCACGGACACTATGACCACTACTGTGCATGCCCAGAGAGTAGCAGGGCGCTTCTTTCCACGTCAGGGTGGCAGAACTGACTGTGACAGGTCTGCCACATTTGCAACCCCAATGGCCAGGCACTTCCCCTGGGGACAAGGGCATTCCTGCCTCTCTGCAGCTGAGGAAGCGTGGTGAAGTGCTGCAGGCTGTGGGTGCAGCAGCATGCCAGGAGAAGGTGGGGCTCAGGCTGAAGTGCCAGGCACAAGGACTGTCTACCTGTTCCCCTTGGGAGTAGGCCATCAGCTCCCTAAATGCTGGTGCTGTCATCCCCTGGCTTGTGCCAATTTTCCTGAAGCCTCAGAAACATGGAGGTTCTCATCAGAGGGTTCCCTGACACAGGGTTTTGGAGATTTCATGTGGAAACACAGATGATGGGGTTTCTCCTGCAGTTGTATATTCAAGACTAAATGCGTGTGCCCACTTCACTTCAGCAAGGCAGAGCATTGGAGTTTAACCAGAGGATCCTGGGCAGCCAGCTGGGATAATCCCAACACACTCCTTAAAGCCATCCTTCATGAGCACTGCACACCGCTTAGAGAGAGCACTTTGATGGAAATAGCAGATGTAACAAACAAGCATACAGGCATCAGCCTTCCCACATGTTCCACATGTGTATTACCAGATATTTCCCGTCTGTGTTTGGAGCTGTGACATGCCATACCCCTGGCATTTTTACTCCAAAACAAAACCCAGTGCCCAGGGTGAGAGGCTGGAGAGAGTGTGAGAGCTTTGCACAGACCAGACAGCAACAGAGCTGGTGACAGGAGTCAAAGCCAGCAGAAACCACAGGAGAAAACCACAGAGGAGAGAAAAGGCTCCCAGATGGATGCATCACGTGGAGTAGTTGGAAAGCTCCGTTTGGCACTGGGCAGGATTTCTGGCTCAGCTGCTGGAGGCACTTACCCCTCTCAGTGGTGGGAGTGGGCAGCCCTTCTCCTCAAGCCGTGTTGAACACGAGCCACGTGGTGTGGTTGTATTCCTCACCCGGATGAAGCAGGACATTGGGGAAGTGAGGCTGGGGAGAGGCAGCAGCACATCAGTGACTGAGCACATCCCCTGGGACCAGAAAGCTGCACCCCTTTGTTCTTCCCCAGGCATATTCCCACAGCTCCCCCAGCCATTTCCAGCAGCAGTGTGTAACCACCCACCACCTGCCAGGGGGCTGAGTGGGTGATCCTACCGCTGCTTGAATCAGGCCGTGAGGGATGACTCAGATTTAAGAGGATGTGGCAAGCCCCCAGCAGGGCCATCTGCTCTAGACCCCACACCTTTGGGAAGCTGGGCTGCACAGGGCCAGCCCCTGCTGCACTGACTGACCCCTGCCTAAAGCCACTGTGACCTGTGCTGCCTCACTTCTGGTGTCTGCAGCGTCCCCTTGATACATTTATTGCCCCAGAGACATGGGGGGTGCTGGGGTATGTCCCCTGCCACAGGAGCTGAGGGGCAGGGGAATGACAGCTCACCTTGTTAACAGCATCGGGCCAGTTCTGGGTTTCCAGGCAGAAAGCCGAGTGCTTAGGGTACGTGGCAGCACCTTTGCCCTTCAGGGAGCCATCCAGGTTGTTCCCGGTGTAGAACTGGAGGCCGGGTTGGGTGGTGTGAACCTCCATGGTCCTGCCGGTGGGCGGATGGAAAACCCTGCGGAGACGCCAGCGGAGGATGATGTGGGATGGGCTGAACGGGCACCCGCGGCTCCAGGGGCGGGGACTCCTGCAAGGTCCCAGCCTACCTGGCCACAAGGCGTCGATCCTGCCCCTGATGCAGGCAGAAGTTGTGGTCGAAGCCATCCAGGTGAAACTTCTGCAAATGCTTGCCCAGCTCCACAGGCTGCCGGAGATCGAATCCAGTGCCCTGCACAGCAGCCACCTCCCCTGAGCGAGGAGAACAGCACGCTCAGCCACTCACCCACAGGCCAGCAAACCCACGGGGCTTGGGCTGGGACACACAGCACAGCTGGCAGCCCCTGGGGACACTGCTGCTCTCAGCAGGGACAAAGCACACACAAGGAGCAAGAAAACACACAAAGTCTGTATGTGTACAAACCCAGTGTTTTCTCTCTTGTCCTTGTTAAGACTGCTGTGGGCATACAGTGTCCTGTGATAAAGCAGCACAAACAACCCCAGGACATACTAAACACAAAACAGTCACCCCAACCAAAGGTGAGGGGTTTTGCATGGAGGGCAGAATAAACACAAAATGAAACCGAAATAAAATACAGCAGGCATTGCACACAAAGGGTCTGACTCTAACAGTTGCACAAATCCTATCTTCACCCCGGGATTAAGGCTACCCACACAAGAAGGAAGTGCAAAAGGCAGGGGTAGCAAGCTGGCCACAGCTAAGATGTGAAACAGCTCCATGGTGAAAGCAGCAGGGAGAAGCAGGGCACTGGGTTGGGTATGGCCTTAAGCTCTTCCCTCTTTGTGCACAAGCATGGCACACCAAGCTGAGCAGAAGCCACCTGCACCAGAGAATCCACTCCTCCAGGTGCCACAGGGAGCTTGTCTCCTGGATGGACCCACATAATAGCCTCACATCCCATGGCCCCGTTCCTGCTGCTCCTGCCTGTTCCCTGGGCTGGCGATGGCCTAGGTTACCAGCACCTGGTTCTGCCCACCCTGCCCAGGTGCACTGGGACTGAGCCCAAAGGTGAGGGCCCTGCTGTGCCTGGGGTCCCCTGGGTGCTGGTGTGTCCCCCTTGCCAGGCAGTGCTGCTGCCCACACCCACCAACACTGCTCAGAAAGATCCCTTCCACGTGGTGCCACGAGCACTGCACACCCACCGGTAGGGATCTTGGTGTCATCCACAGGCAGGTAGGAATCTGCTTCGATGGAGATCTCGTGGTCATAGACATCCCGGGAGCCCTGCAGGAGGGTGGGAAATGCTGGCATTCCTGTTGCAGCCACTGCTCAAGCAGCCCTAAGCACAGTTGTGCAGTGACAGTCCACTGTCAGCGGTGCCCCACTGATCTGGTAGTGCCTGGAGCACCTCCCGGTCCTCATTCCCCCTTGACCTTGGGCACAAAGGTACTGGCACCTGTAAAAACCTCCATGGGCTCTAGCAGCTGTAAATCCCACAGGGATGAGCCCATCAATCTGTACTTGTACCTCACAGAGCACTACCACCTTGCAGACTGACTAGCCAAGCCATGCTGGACGCTGAGCACACAGCAGCAGGGAGAAGGGGAAGGAAGCGAGCACCGGGAAACACAGCCCATCCTCTGTCTCATCTGCATCACTGCAGGGCTGTGCTCCTCCGCCACAGCCTCAGGAACACTGCAAGGGGAGCAGGCTCAAAGCTGAGCCTTCAGGTCACTGCCTACTCTGAGCAGCAATTTGGTGCCCGAAGGTCTCGTGTTCCTCTGGAACATGCCTGGGTTGCACACTGCAGGTGTTGGTATTTCCACACCTCTGGGAGCACCAATAACTGCACAGCCATTCTCAGGGCACAGCTCTGCTGGGATACACAGGACAGAGAGCACTACAGACTTAATTAGCATAGCTGGTTTGATAAGCAAGATGTCTTGGCAAGAACAAGCAGAACTTTGAAGATTACAGGAGATTGGATTAAGTCTGTTGACAGGAAAAGACGATTGAATCAAACTTCTCCAAACAAGGTATGTTGTAAAATGTATGAGTTTGTCTGTATGATGTTTAACCTAATCATTGTAGTAAAAAATTACTAGCTGTCCTAGAATAGTATATAAGCATTTGGAAATCTCAGTAAAAACGAATTCTGATCACTGAATCAGTCTTCCCCTCTATCAATTGTTGATACAGTTCCTGCTCATAGGGGCTGGGCTGTCTCTCACAAACACTTTTAAGGGCCTTTGTCTCACATCCAAATGTGACTGCACTGTATTATCCTACGGCTCTGCCCAGCAACGCTTTATTTCTCGGCTCCTTTTCCTCCAAGCCCAGTTACAAACTGTGAGGATTAAAACACAGCTGCAATTCACTGTCCATGTGGTTGACAAAACCCTGTATGGGTGTGTGGGAGCCCTCTGCATCCTGCTGCTGCAACCTTGCTATTCTGCAATCCTGGATATCTCACATCCCCTTCCCATGATGTTTCTTCTGTCCATTTTGACCTGGGAATTTTGGTGCTACCACTCCAGGCCCTGATCTCAACTGCACCACCCTCTCAGAAATACCAAAAGAATACAACTAAGAAATGCCAGGCCACCACTAGGGCATGCCAGCTCTGCACCTCCTCCATAATCTTCCCAAGAGACCAGGAGAGACCAAAAACAGCCCAGTTACACCCAAAAGGAGAGTCAACATTCTCAACTGGATGCCTCTGTTCTAGAAGCACTGAGATGTGTCCTCAGGTGAGGTCCATGTGACTCAGTCCTGCTCTTGCATGCAGCCCACGATGCACAGAGACAACCCTCACTGCTGTGTCCCCAACACCGTGTTATGTCCCCAGGGCAGCACGTTGCTCCCAAAGATCATCCCACGGGTGCCCAGGCTGCCTTCCCCTGTGCAGCGTATCCCCGTGGGGCTGATGCATCCCCACCTCCCCACGCTTTACCTGCCCTGCCAGGTTGAAGTAGGCGTGGTTTGTCAGGCTGATGGGGGTTGTCTTGCTGGTCTGGGCCTGGTAGTTGATGGCCAGCTCCCTGCCACTAAGGGTGTAGGTCACCCAGACTTTGAGGTCACCAGGGTAGCCCTCCTCGCCGTCGGGGCTGAGCCGGAAGAAGCGGACGCCGTTCGGGAGCACCTGGGCGCTCCAGAGAACCTGCAAGGAGCACGGCGTTAGTGGGACAGGATGGGAGCACGGTGCCCTTCCCTCCTGCCCCAGGCTGGGCTGAAAACAGGCACAGAAGGCATTCAAGGGATGCTGCACTGAAACAGTGGCTTTCTCAATCACCTTTCCAAAGAAAACACAAGCACCAGCCTGCTCTTGGTGAGCCAGGGCCACCAGCAGGGAACAAGCTTTCCACTGAGCAGCCAAGCAAACGAGGCAGTTTGGCAATGGGGCGAGTCTGATGTTCCAGCCTGTGTTATGCTGTGCCTGAGAGTCTGCATGTTTGATTTTTGCCCTGAAGCTGGACTTAACTCCCTTTCCATGGATCTTCTCATGTGTAACACCATCAACAAGCTGCCACCCAGGCACTGGCTTCTAGGACAGTGTAAAAACACACTGGGAGCTCCTGCCCAGGGGTTAAATGGTACCAGATGTGCTGTCAGACACATCCAGAGAGCTGGGACCTCTCTGGTTCCCCTCCCTGCCAGAGACCAGCACCAGTGCTCTGCTTGGAGCCAAACGTGCTGGCAAGGAAAGCAAGCCAGCACACTGCACACAGCTGCCCAGACAGCCTGTTTGGCCCTGGCCATGGGCCTCACACTGAGGATGGATGTGCAACAAGAGGCTCTCTGGAGCTTCACATTTCCCTAAGGAATAGTTACTGTCTAATAAGTGGACAGATTTAGAACAGGGGTCAGATAACACCGTTGAGTTGATCCCTTTCGTGTCCTACACAGGGATCACCAACATGGGGTATGGTCCAAAGCCAGCATTTTCACCAAACACAGACCCTGAGGGTGCCAAACACACCTGGCTGCAGAGCAGGCCCTCCTGCACAGCCTGCAGTTTGACTGCGGCTCCCACGGCTGCAAGGATGCTGCGGTTTTTAAAATACGAGTTTCTTTTTAAGCTCTTTGAAGAAAAAGCTATTAAAGTCCAGGAAGCACACAGGTATCACTGGTTTGTTCTAAGATAAGAGAGTTATTTTCTGAAGTCCCCCAGCAGTGGGGTCACACACTGCTGCCCTGTAAGTGCAGCTGCAAGCGGCTCTCATAAGACCACACACTGACCACAGCACTGATGTCTGCAAGATCAGGAAAAGCTCAGAAGATGACCAAGATAATCACAGCCAAATGCCACTGTGTGTGTTTTGTTAGGGCTGACCAGCTAGGGCTCACTGTCTCCGAACAGTGAGAGTTTCCTGGCTGGAGGGGGTCTTGGAGAGGTGCCCAAGTGTGCCCTGTGGGACAGAGGACACAAAGCTCTGGCTGGGAGATGTCACTGCCTTGTCCCCAGCAAGCTGGAGAGCCTTCAGCATGCAAAGTGGAGAAGCAGAAGAAGTCCCATCCCCTGCCTGCAGAAGACAGCCTGAAAGTGCTGTCACAAAGAAATGCACATTTTCAGCTCCAGTTCACAGGTGTCAGGGTGTATAAAAAAACTTTAAACCAACCAAACTGTCCTCTTTGGGGGTACAACAGCCAAGCCATCCCCAGTACTCCTTTTTTTCTAAGGCTGATGAGGAGCATTTCATCCCAACCTGATGCCAGTTCACATTGTGATTTTTTTTTTCATGCACACTGGCTTTTTTCCCCATCAGCCTGGATTCCTTCCACAAAAACCCCCCATTAACCCCACAAAAGCAGCTGCACCAGCACATTCACATGCTACTTGCTGGTTACAAATGCACTTGATCCAACAAAGCCCAAGGCTTCAGGAAAGCAGAGACTTCTGAGCCTGCTCTGCAATCAGGGCTATCAGCAAGGCTTTCTAGAGAAGAGGTCCTCCACTGCTCTTACCTCTGTACCACAAATACCTGGCTTGAGCAGCAGCTCTTGGGAGGAGAGAGAAAAAGCTGAGTGCCCTGGGGCCAGGGAAAGGTTGTTTCATCTCAGGAGGTCATAGGGGAGGGCTGGGAAGGAGAGACAGTGATCCTGGATCCTGGGGCATTTTGCAGGCCTGATCTAATCCCCCACTGCTGTGAGTCAGAGCGAGAGCCTGGTGGATGCTGTCACAGGATGAAAGGAGCACCACAGGGAGCAAAGCAATGTCTCAACCTGCAGCACCACCCTGCCCTCCCCTTACTTGGGAGTGCTGTCACAAGGGAGCAACAACGATAAGTTTCTGCAGACTCATGTCCTTGTGACTCTGGGAGGAGCTATGGGCAGGTAACAGCCGTGAAGCTGCAGGTGGAAATGAGTCTGCATGGAAAGTTTCCCCAGGAAACTTTCTTTGGGCACTGGCACAACTCCATGGCACGCTCCAGGGTGGTGCAGCTGGTGCCTGGGGAGCCTCCACTGCTCCTGAGGCTGGCTCCTCACTGGGTGTCCCAACCCAGGCTCTGTAGAAGCAGCACCTTGCCCAGAAGAACCTGTTAGAACAGGGCTCATGAGGCTCAGGGCTGCAGTCACACAGAGGGTGCACAACAACCCTCTGCTCGGCATCCAAGGATGACATAAGTGAGCCCTGCAAACTCAGGCAAGGACAAGCCAGCCCAGCAGTTCGCAGGAACTGTCTCACTTCCCCATTTCTGCACTCACAGCACTTTCTGAGCTGATTCAACTCAGTTACCACCAGAAAATGCTACAGGGTTCAGGAGTGTAGCCATCACACCCTCTTGCCACAGCCCCCCAGCTGTATGCTGGCAGGACACTGGGATGTTCACCTTGTCAAATCCCTTGGCTCCTCCGTGCAGGCTGTTGGGCCCGTTGTTGAGGAAGAGCTGGTATTCCTTCCCCTCCAGGCTGAACCTCCCGTTGGCAATCCTGTTGGCAACACGGCCCACGACGGCACCAAAGAACGGGTGTTTCCTCGTGTAACCTGGCCAGAGAAACAGCGCTCGGTTAAACACAGCCCCTGCAGCGGCGTGGGCGGTCTCCAGGAGTGCTGATGGGCTCAGGGGGGGTCTCTCTCTGCTTCCCTCCAGGACTGAACAGGGACTGCAGCCCCGGCGTTTCACGGGACACACAGCTCTTTAGTTGTGCGCATCTTTGATTAACGCAGCCTGATGGGATCTTGTATCCTTTGCAGATTTGAAGAAAAGGCCTCTGTCACTGCCAGTCCAGGAATGACTCAGAGCTGCCCCAAGAGTGGCACGCTGCCACCAGTGTCCCTGTTCCTCATCCATCACAGAGCCCAGGAGATGCCGCAGGAACTGTATCTCTTCAGCCCACGATTTGGGGGGAGGGGGCCTTACAGACAGGTCACGAAGTGTGGCAATAAACCAGTAAGTGCCGGTTAAACTGCCTGATTGTGGGGTTTTTAATTTTATTTTTTTCCAAAGAAACATATTAAGACCCACCTTCTAAAGTGTCAAATCCTAGGACAACATCTGCAAACTGCCCATCCCTGTCTTTTGTCTCCAGAGTGGCGATGATGCACCCAAACGACAGGATCTCCACTCTCACGCTGTCCGACTGTAGGACGAACTTCTCCACCTCTGCGCCTCCCTCCTCCGGGGGCATCCGCCCGAACGCCTCTCTCCGCACCGTGGTCATCGCTCCCTAAAACCCGGGCACGTCCGCCGGGAGCCGCAGCCCTGCCAGGAAGGACGCTCAGGACGAAGGAGCAATGGCGGCGGGAGCGGAGCACTCCCGGCTCCAAAGGGCGGCCAGAACAACCCTCGGCCGCTCCCGCGCGGGGCGGGGCCGCGCCGTGCCCGGCCGAGCGGAGCGCCGGGCATCCCGGGGCTGCCACCCACGGGCAGCGGCCTCCGGGAGGGGCCGGGGCAGCGGGAAGGATACCGGGGCAACGGGAAGGATAGCGGGGCAGCGGGAAGGATAACAGAGCAGCGGGAAGGATAGCGGGGCAGCGGGAAGGATACTGGGGCAGCGGGAAGGATAGCAGGGCAGCGGGAAGGATACCGGGGCAACGGGAAGGATAGCGGGGCAGCGGGAAGGATGCCGGGGCAGCGGGAATGATGCTGGGGGCAGCGGGAAGGATACCGGGGCAGCGGGAATGATGCTGGGGGAAGGAGCGCGGCTGCGGGCGCTGCCACCTCGGCAGTTCGGGGCCCGAGGCATCGCCGCCAGCCGCTCCTCTCCCCCACTTCCATCACACCGACGGGACTTTCACAGCCCGTGCAAAGCGAGCCGTGACAAAACGCTGTTTTCTCCCCTTGTGCCCTCCCTTAGCCCTTCCACAAGAGGCACAAGGCAGCGCTTGCTGATGGTGCTGTAAATCAGGCTCAGGGCACTTGCTGGACAGGGTGATGTTATCATCAAAGCTGTGGCTCTGACCCAGCCTCCATTAAAAATCATCATCTTTTGAAATGCCGACTTTGCCTGTCTTTGCAGGTCTGTTCAGTCTGCGGGGAAAACCCCGGCAACATTTAAGTAATGTTTGTGCACATTTTTGACCCCTCTTGGCAAGGCTCAAGTGCAGGGCACAAGAGGACCTCACTATAATTTGATATGGTCGTATTTCTATGAAGGCCCATTTTCAAAATTTGGTTAAAGAACAAAAAACTCCCACCAAAACCCCTCAATCGGTCAACCAGAGGCTGCTGATAATTAATTTCCAGCACAACCATCATCTTTTGACAAGACCAACTACAAATTCCAAGCCAACACAGAAACAAAAGCTCCCACTGGGGGCTGGGCAGAGATGGTTTGGAAATCTGCATTTCTTTGTTAGTGAAGGCAGCTCCTGTGTTTCCTTCTGCACCTCCACAACCCGTGCTCTCTATCCAAAAACAGCATGTGAAGCAAACATACCTTTTTTCTGCTCATCAGTATCACCTCCCATATGAGACAGGATAGAGAGCAGCACAGGTTTTGGAGCGAGGAAGGCTCCTGATGTATGGATGAGAGATCAGTCTCATTTATAATGGATTCATGGAGTGTTCTCATGTGCAGAGCATTCCCAGCAGTTCTCTCCTTGGCACCTCAGCTCCCTCAACACCTCTCTCTTAATGCACTTCTCCAGACTTTGCTCTGCAAAGACAAGATTTCATTAAGCTGTGGGGTTCTTAACACAAGAGGAGCTGCCATTTGAGTTTATTTCTCTGATTCACACCAGAGAAGGTCCAGATCCAACTCTTTGTCTGATGGAACAGTCACGGACACTGATTTTCTCACCTCCCTTCACAGATGCAAGACCACTCGAGCCCCAGTGGCCATCAAAGGCCGTGTGGTTGCAAAAGAAACACCAGAGACAAATCTGTTCATAAACCAGCCACACGATTTTCAAGCTGGCAGATAAACTAGAAAAGAAACCGGCTTACACAAGCCTGAATCCTGCAGGGAACAGTAAGGAACAACACCAGCTTCAGGATGTGAGCAAGGTATTCCAAGAGTCCTGCATCATGGCTTTGAGGATTTCTCATGGCTGCCCCTCTGCCACTGGTGAATGGGGAGGTGGACAAGGGGGAGGGCAAGATACAAGCAAGACCTGTTCAACATCTCACCACACTGGATTTTCTTTTTAGTCAGACCTGTTTTTAAGAAAGTGGGGTTTTGGGGCCTTGTTCACTGTGCCACTGAGTTTTGCTTAGACTGATGGTCAAATGCAACCTCTTTTCATTTTCTGTTCTTTCTCTCCAGAAGAAAACTGCTGCAGTGGGCCTGAACACACCTGCACTGGCAGCAGGGCACTTCCACAGGCAGGCAGTGCTCAGAAGAAGCTCCTGTTCATCTCTGAAACTTTGGTTTCCCTTCTCTGCCTTGCAGCTCTGCACGAGCAGCTGGGCAGTGCACCAGCTCTCTACTTCTTATCCGCCCTCTCTCTCACTGAAAATGCAGCAGAATTCCCAAGCCAAAATGCAAAATGCTTGTGAGGGAAAAGGATTTATCTGCTCTATCACAGCAGGTATAGAAAAAGGGTGACATGAAGGCAGGCTGTGTGCCTGGTCCCACTGGTCCCTGCTCCTCTGCGCCAGACAAGATATTTCTGTTTAATACAAAAGGCAAACTGGGAAATCAGCCTGGGAGTGGTCCTGTCTTTCCCCACCACAAAGCTGGTAAAAAGGCACGCTGTGAAAAAGGTTTCTTTTTGTGAGGGAGCCATTTAACATACAGTCAACTCCTATGACAAAATAAAGTTGTTATGAGAAAAAGCACAGAGGAGAATCCATTTCCCTGGGATCAGAAGTCTGGAAATTCCAGATGCCTGCAGGGCAGCTACCATTTTGCACAACAGCAAGTGAAGCATTGGATTTTAAACATACTTGTGCTATTTTTGTAGGAATACTTTGTTTTTTCAATGTATTTTTCAATATACTTTTTTTTTCCTGATGCTTTTCTTTAATCCAAAATATAGTAACTTTGCTTAAAAGGCTGTAGCCAACCAAAACTCTGTCTCTATGAGATCTTTTTTTATTTGGTCATAAGGTACTTCTGTAATAAATGACATCCCTACATTTCCTTCCTTAATTTTGTCTTTATGTTAAATCCACCTGTGATTTTCAGTTTATTCTGGACACAGAGCAAGACTTGAGGACTCAGCTGATTAAGAAAATAATTTTAAAGGGCAATTCAAGTTTCTGAAGGGATGTGTTTGGCTCACTTATAGGATCCAACTCTGTTCTGAGTTACCCAGCTCCGTAACCTCCATTTTCATCACAGCTGCCTTCTGCAATGGAGCAGGGGAGTGATGTAATGCTGCTCACCATCCTTGAGACAGGTGACACGTGTGTGTCCTGTGGGGAAACTTTGGACAATACTGCTGGACCAGGTTGCTTGGACCAGATCTCTTGTTTTGGGGAACCCAGGGTACCACGAAGCGGTGCAGCTTTGCAGGCGGAGGCCAGGAGCTCTTAAGCTGTTATCAGACCAGTGCCATTTTGATTTGAACATGACAGAGACACTCCAAATGCTGTAATACTTAAGCAACAGTTACAGTGGTCACTATGGCCAATGGTTACAGCTTGCTGTTGCTCAAGAAACTTCCTGGCTCAGTCAGAGCAGCAGTGATGTGCCCAGCACTGCAGCAGGAGCTATGGTCTGTGGGGGCTGGCTGCTGCACAGACACAGAAGAGAACATTGCAGACATTGCCTCTTACACCCTCCAGCATGACAAGGCTGTAATTAAATCCCCTTTTCCAGCGCTCTCTGTACAAGCCCAAGGGGCTGAGCTGGCACGTGAAGCCTGCAGGGAGTTGGAATCAGCGCACAGAACAAAAGCGGAGACGTTCCCCCACCATTTTATTGTCTGTCTATTGAATGGATCTTCAGCTCTGCTGGGAACTTCCTGGCACATGGGCTTAAAATGGAGCCTCTGCTGGGTTTTTTTTTTGCTTCATCTCTTCAGGGGCAAATACACTGAGGCATTGATTAGGTTATTTTGGGATCGTGGCACGGCACAATTGCTTGCTGTTTTTCTGGCAGTCATTTCTCAGAAGCCTGTTACGCACATTTCATAGAGCTCTCGAAACACAGAGCTACCCGGGAACATTTCACACAGCACGTTCCTGATGTGCTTTTGTGTGTGAGTTGTTTGTGTCTCGGCAGCAGCCGAGGAGCCATTTGGATGTGTTGGTTGCTATAGTAATTACTCTTCTTGGGAACTAAAATAATAGCTTACAGCTCCTGCAGCTCGCTGCCGTGCAGGCTGCCTCCAACCAGAGACGCTTCCATTTTGTTTTGCAGGGGGTTGGGGACTCTCGAGTGTGCTGAGAGACAGACTTTCCTCCCTATGCCTGTGCAGCTAATTTTGAATATAACCTTTGCAGAGGATGTGCTGCAGGTCTGAAGGCTCAAAAATAAAAGTAGCTTATGAAACAATAGGACAGCTCTGCAGCTGCGGTTTCTGATGGGGCGAAGATCTGGATCTGCTTTCCATTTACTGTCACTGAAAGCTGTAAGAGAAGGACTGAGGCTCATGCTGAGACTGGTTTTTAGTGCTAAGGAGCCTACAAAGCACAGGGTGGGGGGCTCAGAGGAGTTTCAAAGACGCCCAAGCAAGCCAAGCAGGAACGTGACAAGGAGGGCAGCTCTGCATCGTTCAACATTTCTCTCTCTGGTGAGGTAACTCCTGTATGGACCTGCATCTCTGGAGAGGGCAAGGGAATCTCACCGTGGACAAAGCAGCCTTTCACAGCAACCCAAGAGCTGGCAGACACCTCCTTCCCACTTCCACCTGCACTCACAGAACATTTCTGAGTGACATTTTAAACTGCAGCTCTGGAAAGGACACCGTGCAGAAGCATTTCCCAGCAGCAGCCCCAGGCTCACGGCTCTGGGAAGGTCTCTCAGTAGCTCTGGGCTCCTGGACTGACAGAGCAGGGATTTCTGTGCAGCTTGCAGCCACGTGGGCTGGCACAGCACGGCACTTCTGGATCTGCCAAGGCAGCAGAGGAGAGGCAAGGGCAAGTGGCACAAGAAGTGATAAGCCTGATTACTCTCCCGCATCATGAAGCAGCTGCAGGTTGACTGCAGCTCAGACTCTTGACTCACAGGGGTTGACCTATATAAGGGTCCCAGCACCAGCATCAAGTATCAAGTTTGGTTTTGCAGTCAGAGGCCAAAAAAAGGTGGGAAGGATATAAAAAGGGGTCAGAGAATGGAGCAGGAGGAGCTAGGGTGAAAAGCAAAGAGAAAACAAATAGGGAAAGCATTTTACCTCGCAGTGCTGTCCTAGAAAATTTGCTCTCAGATGTGCACATGGCTGCATTGGCAACTGGCAGGGAGATGCCAAAGGGAGATTAGAGCATCATCTGCTGCAGGCTGTAAAGGCAAAACAGTTCCTGTTTGAGCAACAGCCACACAGAGATGCAGGGAGGGGGGTGTCTGGGGAAACCACAGGGCAAAACTGGGCCTTCATGTGTGAGGGGGATGTGCTTGGCTTGTAGGCAGCAGGTGATAAGAACTTCCCACATGCAGATGTGCAGATGTCCCCCCTCCCCAGTTTAGGCACAGCACACACACGGGCTCTGTGCCTGCACAGCTCTGCAGCTGAAGCACAGGGAGCTACAGGAACATCCTCACTCCCCCCAGGCAGCGCTGCAGGAAGGACCCTCTGCCTTGCCCACCTGTTTCCTCTGTTTGAGGCTTGATTTGAACAGTACTGCTGCAACTGAAGCTGGGGTTCCTATGGCCTTTTTGTAAACCTCTCAGGCTGTTTTCTGCCTTTATATCAGAAATTTTAGCTTCATCTTTAGTCCTGTGGCGTACCAAGAATTTAAAATTGTCCTTGAAGCACAGCAGTAGAAACCATACTTAAGACGCAAAATCTGAAATGAAAAAGGGGGAAAAAAAGAGTATTATCTGGCAAGATGCTTTAGGAAACAAAAAAGTAACTCAAAAGCATGTAATTTCACATCACTCCAGTGTATTACTTGATTCTGTAGATTATTGTCTGTCTTTGAAACATACCACCTGTATTCACAGTGGTATTCAACACCTGCACTTTCAGCAAAGTAACAAATTTAATTTCTTTACCCACGAAGGGTCAGGTGTGGGAGAATCTTGGCTTTCCTTAAGCAGGAAATCTGCAGCTGTTGTGGGGACTTTAAATCATAATTGAAAACATGATCCAACTATGAGATACAGACTCAAGTTACCACAAAGCAAACAAAGTAATTCAGACTGATTTAACCACAAAAATATGACAACTGATTTTTAAGCCATGGCTTAGGGGAGGAACAGGACAGGGCTAATTCATGACTTTTGATTTCTACTGGTCTACAGAATGATTAATGAGAGTATTTCTGGACCACTAAATCTTTCTTTAATTTGGGAGTCAATTTTGTTATTAATTTTTTGATATTTGGCATTAGCTGTGAGCTGCTAGTGACTTAGAACATGTACTTTAGGAAGTCTTGTTACATTAAGAGCAAAAGCTGCAGCTTTGTTAAAAATTCAGGGAGGCCACAAAAACTTTTCTCTACTGGAGAAACTGTTTGTGCTACACAAGTATTCTTGCTGGCATAATAATGATTTCTTCTCCAGCAAAGATACTGTAAGATGAAAAGAAATCTCAAAAGTTTGCTCTCACATATGTCATTAAAATGACTTATCTTAATCCCCATATGGCAGGTAGCCTGTCTAAACGTGTGGCAGCTGCTGGACAATGCATGAATGCTCCTGGAGTGTGAAAAGCTGAAGTGTCACCCAGGTAAGTGTGTCAATGGCACTTTAGGGACATGCTCCATCAAGTACAACCTCCCAGCCAAGTCCCTGCAGCTCTGAAGGGGCAGCAAGGATGCTCCACAGCCCTTATTTCCTTTTATTCCTCAGGCAGGGAGGTTGTGCCAGCTGAAGGAGCAGTCCTGCACAGCTCAGGTGGAGAATTTTGTTGCAATTGCACAAGAGAATGCTGAGTGCACAGAGATACCTACCTTGAATTCACTCAGCCTCATCCTCCACCCCCACCAGAGCACCGTGAGCTGTGGCTGCCAGCAGCAGCCACCTCATTGTCACAGGTTCAAACACTGCAAGTTAGGGCAGAGAACAAGTGGGAATGTTTTATTTAATTTAATTTAATTTAATTTAATTTGTATTTTATTTTATTTATTGTATTTTATTTTATTTTGTTTTATTTTATTTTTTTAATTTTATTTTATATTTTATTTTATATTTTTTCCTCCTTGTGAGGCAATACTTGGTGAACTCACCCCATTTGTCACAGTGAAAATCCCTGTGCTTACTGTCAGGCTCAGGGAATCCAGGCAGGTGGCAAAAGTAATGCCCTAGGGAAATCATAGGGATTTTTACATCAAGGCTATTGCAGCTGGCTGGGTGGAATGGTACAAAATGTTTTGTTTGGCTTTAGCCAGCAGAACCTTCTTTGGAATAGGCAAAAATAGGCAGAGGCAGCATTTTAGTGCTAATCAATAGAACCAGTCCTCGTGCACCACATCAAGCACAAGGACATGCGTAAGCAGAGCTGCTTTGGTCTTACAGAGTGTTCATGCTGTGAAATGTGCATTGAATCACTCTGGGAACCCAAGCAAAGACAAGTTCGTGCTCTGGGGTTGTGCACAAAAGTGGGGAAACCTCTGTACTGTACCCAGCCTCACCCTGTGGACACCATTGTGTGCCAAAATCCATCGCCAGTTTGTGTTCCTACCACAGCAAGCAAAGCAGTCCAGTGCTGCTGCTCCATCCTGAATGGAAAGAGACAAAAGAGATCAAGATTAGAAATAGGAAAAACTCATAGGAAAGCACCTGTCTCCCAGAAATTCTCTTGCTTTGACACTGAACTTTGTGCTTCGGTTAAATTTTCATCATCAAAGAGCAAAATACAAACCACCAGACATCAACTAAATTACAGTTTTAGTCAATCATATCCTTTCTGCTAGCTCTGGTAGCTCTTCTTCACATGTGCTTACCAAGTGGTGATTCCGAGAAGCAGCCCCTTCTTCACGAATTAAACACTGATAACTTTTAGGAGCTGTTGCCTAATGTAAATACAGAATTGTATTTATATATATATATATATATATATATGAACCCTTTCTCCTCTGCACCCAGGAACAAAAAAATGCTTCCAAAATCTCTTGAAAATGGAGCAGCTGTTTTAAGACAGGGAGGACAGTTGGCTACAACTGTCCCCACAGATGGCAGTTCAGGGTGCAAACAAAGGTCAGAGCTGGCTAAGGGCACGGTTTGTGTGTGTGGGACAGGAAGGCTTTTGGCTTCCTCAGGAAGACAAGCTGCCCCAGGGTTATTTTGTGTGAGCAGTCCACTACACTGACAGGTAGCCAGGGCCTCTTACCCCTGCATGTGGTGTGGCTCACTCCTCTTTTCTCTCCACCACCCCCACGTCCTGCTCACTCCTCGTGCCTCTGTGCCCACATTTCCCGAGCCAGGCAGGACAAGGAAGCTCTCTGGGCTTCTTTCTGAGCACTTGACTTTGCACAGGGCACAGGCAACATGTGCAGCACGTCCATATGTCACTGGTGGCATCCGCCTCTTCCAAATATGCCAACAACTCAGCGAAAGGAGGACATTTCAGAACCGCAGTAGTTTTATTCTACAGCTCCAAGGAAGCAAAGCCCTCCCTGGATGGGGATGTGAAAGTGCTGTTGCAGGGTCTTGAGCAACAAATGGTGTTTTGCAGAGAAAAGTGGTATGAACCAGAGAGAGGAAGCACTGACTAGAGCGGTTACAGCGTCCATCCCAGCGGGAATGCTGGTAACCAAAGAAACCACAAAGGGAAGAAAACAACCACCACCCCCGAGGGGCCTATACCTGGGTAAAGCTGTGACACGGGGACTTTGAGCTTCGCTGTGGCTGCGCTAGTGCAAACAAGTGTAGTGCTCTTGTCTGCTGCCGGATCTCTGCTGCATTCACATCTGAAAGATCCCACAGGATAACCCAAGAAAGAAAAAAGAACAAAGCGTGCAAAGTCAAAAACACACGTAATGGAAAATGCCAAGATGAGAGTTGCAAAAGCAGAGTGATTTTGTCTCCTCGTGCCTCACTTGTTGTGATAAGCACTTCATTTTACAGGCACCGATTCATTTTCTGGTGGGGCCTCAGCCTCCCCGGGTGCACTGAGCAGGCTGTGCCCAGGTAGCAAAGAGGTGCTCAGGCTTTGCTTTCCTCCCGCTCCCGGAGCGGCTCCTCAGCTCTTCCTTCCGCCGGTACGGCTGCCTTGTTTTCTTCTGAGTAATTTTCATTGCCTCAGGCGAAGCACAGCGCTGCCACGTGAGGTGAGCAGCTGCTGTTCCGTGCTGCAGGGCCAGGAGAGTGATGTGCGGACAGCTTTTGCCCAGATATGTTCCAGCACTTTTTTAGGGACCGTTTAGAATGCTTACGACCTGATTTCGCAGATAATGCCATTTTATTTGGCACTCAGTTCTGGTTTTGGGAATTTATGGATCGTGTGCTTGGACTGACTGAAGTTGGGTTTCCCCTGGCATGGGAGCATTTAAAAATCATGGTTTTCAGCTGCAATTAAATCAAAGCAATTAATATTTTTTTTCAGAAGTACTCACTATACCAAGTTTACTTAAAGAATTAAACTGAGAGTTATTTGGAGCCTCGTGCAGAGCAGCAAGTGGCAAGGAGCAGTAAGTGCTGTCCAGCCTAGAGGAGAGCATGGACAAATTGAAAACAAAGTAATAAAAGAAAACCAAAACGGAGAAACAATTTCTAGTTCAGTTTGTGCAGGTATGCTGGTGTTTTCACCATCCCTCTGCAACTGAGGTAGTGTTACCTTCCAACAAGAGGGTGATCAGTGCATTTGCTTTCTTAAACTGCTGAGACTAAATTCCAAAGAAGGAAAAAAACCCCTGCAAGTGTAATGCTTTAGCATCTACGACACATTCCTGCCACAGTGAACTACTAATGTAATTTAAATTACAGTAAGGGATGTAAGAAACACAAGGCACAAAAGGAAGGGGAGACAAAAATGTCCCAGTAACAACACGTTCTTCCAAACTATGAGCATAATCATGTGATTTAAATTTTTGCCAGATTTGGGGAATTTTTTTCGTGTCATTGTTCTCTTTCTGCAGTTATGTGGTTGTACTTGACTGTGTGGTGGTAACCAAATAACACTAATTGTTATTCTTACTGGAGGGTAGTGGACTGAAACCATGAATTCTGTTTATCAGCTCCAGGTAATAAAAATTGTATGAAAATATCTATTTCGGGCAGTTTTAGCACCTTTCTTCTCTTCCTCATTTATACAAAAGAAGCAGGTCTGACAAGCAACATGACAGTGAAATCCTTCTGCTCAGTCAGACGCTCAGTTTCAAACTCAGATAATTGGGGTGTATTTCCATATTCCTTCCCTCCTTTCCTGTGCACAGACAGAGGGAATGTCTGCTCCAAGGCTGCCCACAGGAGCTGAGTGTGGAAGCCTCAGTGTTGCAACTTAAATATTTAAAATATCCTAACATCTCCACAGGGGGATAATTAAATACTGAACCAAGTCAGCAAAGCAGGGTCTGCTGCCCAGCGACACGGGAGCCCACGTGCTGCACAGAAGCAGGGTGAAGTTTTCTGTTTCAGGGAATACTGAGTAAATAAGAATTTGCTCAAGCAGTATGCCATTTCCTCATTCTCAGAAAAGCAGCTCTAAAAACATGCAGGAAAGAAAATCTAATTATTAAAGAAAATCTGATTATTGCAGTGTTCCAACACCATTTTCTGACTCTGGTACATTCTGTGATTTCTCAGGCTGTTATTTTTTGCAGTGTTATGGTGGAACTGTCTGCTAAAATCCCAGAGCCCTCTCACACAAAACTAATTTACTAGAAACGTCATCTGGCACATAAGCATTTCTGTCCACAGCAGAAATTTCAGTGGTGTATTTGGAAAGAAGTGCCAAGAAAAGAAAGCTTCATGCTCACAGATGGCATGTTCCCCCTTGACTGTTTCAACCACAAGAGATGTGTGTGCACAGCTCCAGCCCTATGGGCTGTGTGCTGTCAGAGCTGCAAGGGGTTTATTCTTAAAAATAAAAATAGGTACACGTGTAAGAAACACGGAAAGGAAAACACAAACTAAAAAACAACGACCAAAGAGAAAACAAGAAGGTGAGAAACACAGCAAGTTGAGTTAAAGCAGATGTATGTGCTCGTAGAGGAGATGATGAGATGAGCTATCTGCGAGATGCAAATCCAGATCGTGCCAGGCAGAATGGGAAACTGAACCTCCTCCAACTTCTTGGAGGAGTGCCTTTATTACTGTGTTTCAGGATAACTGAAAGTGAGTAAACAGCACACCATTTGCTTTCCTTTCTGGCTTAGAAAGCTTACGAGCACCATTTCAGATTAAACAACGTTTAATCTGATACAGGTGTGGGGGGTTGAGTTTTTCCCCACACACAGAGCAAAGGAAGAAAAAAAAATATTTATATTTGCCATCTTCTGAATTATTTTCCTCCATCTTACTTGGCTGCTCAACTGAAAAATCAATCCTACACCCATTCTCCATTGATCTACTTCCAGCAGGGTTCCACTCCACACCCCTCTGGGTTTGGGACCCAGAGAAACGAATTCAGCTAAGAAGTCCTGTAAGACATTTACAGCCTTCCCTTGGACTAAGCGGCAAGACACAGACTGGTTGGGTGGTTTGCAAGATGGGTAGAGAATTGGCCAACAGGCTGCACTCAGAGGGTTATGATCAGTGTTTTTAACTCGGGGTCTCCTTGAGATTGGCACTGGGCTCCACGCTGTCCAAATTCACAAGGATTTGGGTGGTGGATTTGAAAGCATCTTCACCCAGGCTGCTGACAGCACTAAACTGAGTGGTGAGGACAACCTGCCTGTGAGGAAAGACGGAAGGAGTTACATCTTATCTCCCCTGAGGAGAGAAGGCTTGGAGGCAGGGCGCTAATCTCAGTATACCAGAGTGCTACAAAGAGGGTGGAGGCTCTCCTCACAGAGGACCGCATGGAGAAGACAAGGCACAACATAAATTTTCTTACGGTGAGAACAAGCAATGACTGAAACACAGGGATGTGACGGTAGAGTCCCTGTCAGGGGAGGTTTCCAAGCTGCCACTGGACTGGGTGCTCGACAATCTCATCTGGGCTCCCTCCCACAAAAGTTGGACCAATGGTCTTTCCAGCAGCTCCCTTCCAGCCTGGGCTGCCCCATGGTTCTGTGATTCTGTGCAGACAGGCACGGGCTCCTGTAGCCACCTACACCAACATCTCGCTCAAGAAGGAGCCAGCCCGGCCCTGCCATTCGCCGGCAAGCAGACCTGCATGCACTACAGTGCCAGCTGTGTACACAACGTGTCCAGCTCACCGAGCTGGCAGGGACCGCACCAAGGGCGCTGCTGCTTCTCACCCGCTGGACACCGGACCCCATCCGCCCACGTGAACTTCTTGCCCGGGGCCGAGGGCTAGGTGCGGGTGGTGAGGAGCGGTCTCGGGGCTCACCGAGGCCTCTGTGACCTTGGTAACTCACGGCTGCCGTGGCCCCCGCGGCCGGGACACACCGGCCGCTCCTGGCGGAACGCAGCGCCGCGGTCCGCCTCCCGCGCTGCCCCATCAGCCGGTGGCTCTAGGAAGGAGACAAAGGCGGCTGGGACGGCCGGAGGCGGTGACGGGCACAGAAAAGGCCGGGGGCGCAGGGCGGGCGCTGGGGACCCTCAGCGCATCTCCCGCCACCTTCCCCCGACCGAGCCCTCAGGCACGGCGGCGGGGCGGGGCCGAGGCGGCCCCACAGCGCGGTGACGGGCGCGTCCCTTGCCCAATGGAACCGCGGCGTTTCCTGATGGACACTCGTCCTGACCTATCGTGGTGGCGCACCCGCTCCCTCCTCTGCACGCAGCCAATCGCGGCGCCGGCGGCGAGCGGCGGGGCGGGGCCGTGTGCCGGCGCGGGGCGGGCCGTGTGCGGGGGCCGGGGCGCAGAGCATCGCTCGGGCTCGGTGCCGCCGCCGGCTCCGTCCCCGCTCCCGCGTCGTCTCCCCCGCCGGCCGCCCCTTCCCTCCCGCGGACATGTCGTCGCCGTCGTCCGGAGAGCGGTACGAAGAGGAAGAGGAGGAGGAGGAGGAAGACGGCGCCTACGAGAGCCAGGCCAAGCGGCTGAAGCCCAGCGCCGCTGCCGAGGAAGGCGAGATCGAGTACAGCGGCGCGGAGGAGAGCGAGGGCCGGCGGGACAAGCCCCCGGCGTCGCGCGGCGGCGGCGGCTTCTCGGGCGGGGTGAGGGACGCGGGGCCGGCGGGCAGGGGGCGGCTCCCCTCAGGCTGCCGGCGGGGGGAGGGGGCCCGGCCCGGCCGCCCCGCCCTCCCGCGGGCGAGGCCGCGACCGCCCCCGGCGCTGCTCCCCGGGCAGGGGGGGCCGTGCTCGGGGACGGGCGGGGGGCTTCCCTCGGCCGCCAGGCCTTCTCGGGGTCGGGGCCCTCCGGCCGCTTCCCAGGCATGGAGGCGCTTCCGGCGGGGTGGGAATGGCGGGGGCTCCGCGCCGGGTCCTTTCTCCGCTCCGCGCTCCCCGCCGCGGGTGCGCTCTTGTTCCTCCGGGCTGAGGCTGCAGCCTGAGGGATGGATGCACCATGAGGGATGTGGGTCTGGGAGCTCACGGACTGCCGCTGCTCCGCCAGCAGCCGGTGCCTTTCGGGGTATCGCCATTGCAAGTTTTGTGCCGGCCCTGTTGCTGAGCGTAACTATAGAAACCTCGAGCGGGGGGTGGCGGCGGGGGCTGAAACCGCGGCCGAGGGTTTCTTTCATCCTCCGTTCTACCTTTGTGTCTGGCACCATACGGCGATAAGGCTGATCTTAAACCACTGGCTCCTTTCACAATTAATTTCTAATTCTACTTTCTCCCTCCCTCCCTCCCTCACACTGCTATGAGCACGATGGTTCACTTTTCTTTTTTTTTCTTTTTTTTTTCTTTTTTTTTTCTACATACGTTTTCCTCGTTAATTTACATCCAAGTATCAAGGTAGTCCTTGACCCATAAATTTGAGCTAACGAGACTTTTCTGTCTACTGTTTGATTCCTTATCTAACTAATTGTCCATCTGATTACAACCATTTTTCTCCTTGATTGCTCTTTCTGTTTCTCACTTGCATAAGCCAAATCGAGAAAACATTGATTTCATGTCAAAGCTTGAGATTTGGAATACCCATTCTGTGATTTGTTAAAATGAACTTGCATCACTGGGGTGTGTTAATGAGGGAGCATTTGCTGTTACCATTTCTCCATCAGTTAAATCTGTTGATAGTGAAGGTGCCTGCTAAATTTGTTGTCGTGGTTTAACCCTCTCCTGCAACAAGCACTGCACAGCTGACTCCTGCCTGGGCTGGTTGGAGAGGGAATCAAAAGGGTACAAATGAGGAAAATCCTGCTCTCCCTTCTTCTTCCTCCACTTTATATGCTGAGCAGGATTTTGTAGCGTTTGGGATATCCCTTAGGTCACCTGGGGTCACTGTCTCGGCTGTGCTCACATGTGGGGCTGCAGGAGATCAGGGGAAGCCTTGATTCTTGCTCAGCAGGAAGGAAAACCTCCTTGTTATCAACACTGTTTCGAGCATGTATACAAAATACAGCCCGTACTACTGTGGAGAAAATTAACTTTACCCCAGCCCAAACTAGCACATTATTACAAAAGTTTGCTGATAAACTGTAACAAAATAAATTTCCAGAGAGAACTGGTTTAGCTCTCGAGTTTCTTGTGACAGAGCATCATCTCTGTTGCAGTCAAGACTTAGTAATGTGCTCTGTCTTAAAGGCCGGTGCTGAAAGAAATCCTCAAACTTGCTTAAGTTATCTGGAAGGATTGTCATGTTGGAGAGCTGAGCGCCATGCAGTGTTTCAAGCAGAAAGGAGATTTTGCCTTTCCCCTTTTCTGCAGTACTTCCATGAAATCAACTAGTTCTTATAATTCTCTTTTTCCTTCTTTCGGGGCTCTGGCTCAGAGGGTCTTCATGATGTCTCAGTGTATCCAAATTTTCCCTTCGTGGTGATGAGAGATCAGATGGGGTATGTAACTTCAGCTTTTGGATCTGAAGTGTGGCGTGTGCTGAGGCTTGTGAGTAAAGAAACCGAAACAAATGTGTAGCAAGTCGAGAACCTGAGGGGTTTTTGGCAGCTGGTTGTGGCAGTGGCAGTGTCATTGGCAATTTATTGGCAAAACTATTCACAGATCAGTGTTGGAGAGGGAGAAGTTGTCTTGATGCTGGAGATCAAACTGGTTTCTCAAGCATAAGCTGTAACATCAAACAGAGATATGAAAAGTGAAGGACCGAGGGCTTTTGTTAGTAATTTTATGTGAAGCTTTTAATAGCAAAATGCTGACTTCTATCAAGTAGAGTTAGTTAATATGAGTTTTCATGGGTTTTTTTCTCTAACAGATACAAAAATATGCAGGAAATGTATTTATTTTGTGATGTATCTTGCTCGTTCCTCTGCAGGGAAATGTTCTCAGCTTATAAAAGTTGCATGTGGTTCAGACATATGAGATGAAGGTAGGCTGAGAGGAGGGAAGAAGTGTAAGTGTCCTGGATTGCTAAGAAGAGAACAGAAACATAAGTAGGAGGAACTATAGAAAATGGGGAATTAAGAGGAGACATGGCAAATGATGATGAAATGATGATGAGATGTGGATGATCAGGCTAAAGAGTGATAGGAGTCTGGCAGCCTTGTGATTTGTTGAGTGGTTTTTGTTTGTTTGTTTGTTTTAATTTATTTTGCCCTCACATATGCCCTGGAATATCAGTGAACTGTACATTCATATGGATTATATGCCCTTGTATAAAAGCTCTTCTGTGTTAGGACTTCTCTTGCAGGTTGGTGGGGTCACCCTCCGGCGCTCTATTTATTACTGTGGCAGCTTCCTGTTCTGGGATTGTTGCATTTGGCTGAAGAAGCCCTTCATGCCTCTTTTTTTTTTCCTTTTTGGTTTGGTTTTGTTTTGGTTGGTGTCTTCTGTTGTTGTGGGGTTTGTTTTCATTTGATTTTTTGAAAAGGGTGTCTAGAAATCTCTGCGTGAGATCCAGAGGGAATCCAACATTTATTTTGCTCTTCGTTTCCCTCTGTTTCCCCCTTGTGCAGACACTTCTCAGGAGCCAGGAACAGACCAGGATGCTGACCAGGGAAGGAGCAGGATGTGTTCCTGCAGAGGTGTTCAGTGGGAGAGGGCGTGATTTGGAAGAATGGCCTTTACAGAAGCAATGCTGAGTGGTGGTGAAGCCCTGTCAGAGGATTCAGAATTGCAGTGTAGTAGAGGGTCAGGAACTGGGATAATGTGGGCTGAGAGCTGTGTTGAAGGGAATTTTGAGGGCCTCTCAGCTCTTTAATGGGGAGCTCTTTTGTTTATTTATTTATTTATTTATTTATTTATTTATTTTTAGGGATATTCAGATTGTCATGAGCAGAGAGGAAAATAGAATAGATTATTTCAGTTGCAAGGGACTTGGGATAATCATATGGCCCAAATACCTGCCCATTTCAGGTCAAATTCAGAGTTAGCAGAAGGGGTATTCTGCAGGTGTTCTTTCTGTAGCTGTTGAAATCATTGAAAGGACTCAGTGGCAGAGATGCATTCAACACAGAGAATTGATACCTAAACTTCTCATCCAAAACAAAACTAAATTGCCAGGTAACCTTCCAGACTATGGGGTGCGATTAATCTTAACTCCCTTCTTCTCTGTGGCACTGGCCCCCAGGCCCTTAAACCAACCAACAACAATAAAAAAGCACAAATCCAGGATATCCAAAACTGATACACTCTTCCACTGCCCTGGAACCACTTAACTTTGTCTTGTCTGCTTGGTTCTTCTGAGACACTTCCCCCCACCCACCTCCAGTTCTGCTGTATCTGTAAAACAAATTTCAGACCAATTAAGATGGATGCAGAAGGAGGAGAAAGTGAATAAGATAAGTTGAGAGTGAATAAGATAATCTGAACGATGAGAAACTAAATGAGAGCATATTTAGGTACTTGGCAGAGGGAATATGAAGGAGAAGTGCCATCCTTTTGCAGTGAGGGGAAAAAAGAGAGATGGAGGAGGTAAAAGTGAAAATACAAATAATCAGATGCTCGAAAAAAGGTAGTACAAATTAATAGGACTGATATGAATATACTGACTGGAAGGTGTCTGACTGGAGAAAGGATAAAGGACACATTTTTGTGCAAACAGTTGGTGAGAAAATTCTAATCTGGAGTGATGAGCAAGAGAGGCATCGTCCTACAGCCCATGATGACTTTCTTCTTTTTTGGATTGGCAAACTAATTAGTTGGCAAGAAACCACTGATATGTTTCAAATGTTGTCTAGAGGTATGTAGGTCACCAAAAAAATGGATGCTAAAATGCCACAGCCATTCTTTGAGGCTACTTCTGTGGCAGTCTTAGGTTTGTGAGGTCACTTGTTTGTACTTCATCTGCTTGGATATGTCAGTGCTTCCCTTTGTGCCTCAGCTTTGTTCCAGGGTAAGCATTTTTATGCTCCTGGTTTCTTTCTTGAGGGAAACCTTTTCTGTCCTTGTTACTGGTCTTGAGCAGGAAGTCTGTTCCATTACCTATTTAAATTAACTGCATTTTCTGTCCAGCCTAATGATTTTTTGAGAAATCATTACTGAGCTTTCAAACTCCCTATATATATATATATCTATATTAAAAAATGGTACAGCTGTAACATTGCTACTCTGTTCTCCTGGCTTTGGTGGAGTGCAAGGGTGATGCTGGAGTTCTGCATGGGGCTTTTGTGCTCTCGTGGGAGCCGAGTTACTGAAAGACTCCTTTGTAGGCAGAGAAATCCTGGTGGTTGTTAGTCGCCGTGTGAGCAGATGCTTAGATGTCACCTTTGTCTGTGTGCCAACTTAGCACACGTAGCTTTCAGGATATTTGGCTGTGAGATCTTGGTCAAAATCCTGCATTGTTCATCTCCAGGGAGAAATTCCAGCAGCAGTCGGACGAGCTGTGAATGTTCTGACCTTAGCTGTACACTCTGCACTCTGCAGACACGTTTGATTTTTCATGTGGTCTGGTGGTTTAATTTCTCCTTCCAGAGGAAATCCAGGGTCATTCTAGATTTGCTTGATACTGCAGCTTTGCAGCTGCAGAACTTGTTTGACAATAATACATGTGCCTGCCCTTTTGAAGACTTTCCTTGCTCCCAAATACGTACCTGTGGCACGTGTCCCCAGCTGTCACCAACCCGTGTGCTCTGGGAATGTCAGCCTGAGGCTTCCTGGCTCAGGACTGATTTGTGCTTGGTTCTGGTGCCAGCTAAAAACTCTTTGGAGTAAAGCAGAGACCTTCTGAATTGGGCACCTCAGTGGTTTTATGTATAAAAGTGGTTCTGGAAGTCTCTGTAGGCAAGTCCTTAAGTGCACTGCAGGTGGCTGAGATATCACTTGTTTATGTTTGGGGTTTTTTTGGGGGGTGGGCTGTTTTTCTGTTGTTTGTTTTGGGGGTGTTTTTTGGTTTTTTTTATTGCATGCTTCTCAAGCTTCTGCACAGGTTACTATAATAGCAGTTTTTGGTTCTTTCTAAGTCTCTCGCTAAACCTCGTGAAAAGAACGCCTCCTGTGTGATGTTTTGGGAGAAGGAAATTGGGATTGGAAAGCCAAGTGTTGCTTTAATGACAACAGAAAGCAAAATTTGTATTTGCTGATATTCTGCAGAAGTGCAGACACCTGTACATGTTTGTGTAACTCGTGGATAATGGATTTGAAGATGCAAGTGTAGAAGTCTTAATTTTTTGAGAGAATTTCCACTATTAGAAGGATTTGTATCTACTAATACCTGCTAGTAGAAGAAAGTACAAAGGAATGTGCATAACAAAGCAACATGAACTGAAACTAAACCAGAAGTTTGAGCTGGGAAGGGGAGGGAGAGTGAAATACTCTTCTGAGTACCCATTCTCTGAAAAGCTTGATGTGATTTATGAATATATTAGTTCAAAGAGGTAGTGAGTAGCAAGTACTAAGTTGCTAGGAACTATTCCTTGTGGTGAGTCTGCTTCAATGAGCAAATCATTGCTTGTATTCACCATGTGATTAGACAGAAATACAATTAGATGGGATTTCTCGAGTGTATTAAAGAAACCTAAAAGGAAATGCATCCCCCTGGTAGAAACTGGGATCTTAATATAGTAGCAAGTATGCAGGAAGATGAATAATTGACGTAATTGTTTTTGGTTGTTCTGTAGACTGCAAATAAAGTTGCCTTTTATCTCAACATCTTAGAGTAATAGGGTTTGCAGGAAAACGTGGTATTGTTCGTTTTCTTGTGAAGACTTCCTCAGGTGCTTTTTTCAGCTTTGAAAAGTGTGTATGTGGGTTAAGAACATAAAAGCTGAAAATAAAATCCCTCTGTAGCTCTGTTCCTTCTTCAATTGCCTAAGCATTTGCAGTTCAAAGTGTTAACTTTGGTGACTGCTTTGATCACTGCTCCTGCCAGCACCCGAGCTGATTGATTCAGGATACAAGGTAGCTTATGCAAATATCAGTGGTGTTTTCCCAGAATTGCCACAGCTCTTACTCAAAGAAATGTTGCCACTTAAAATGCTTTCGTACTGCAAACAAATAAACTGTAAGGTAAGCTCAAAATATTCCACAGCAGATTGTTCTGATATCTGAGGAAGCCTGAAGTGCTGGCTTTTGATTCAAACAGAATGGTCAAATCCTTAATTTAAAGAAAAAAAAATCTGTAATTGTTTAGTGAGAACTGTACATGGAACACGGGAGTTAAACGCACAAGACTCAATTTGTAGCTCTCTGCAGTGTGTTTTTTCCTGGCATCTGTAGTTAAATGGACAGAGAAGAAAGGAACATCTAACAGTAGTAGCAATCATTGTGGTTACTTAATTATTGGAGCTGAATGCTCCTTTGTTCTACAAATGAGAATCTCTCTCAAGTTCCAGAAGATCTTATGCTGCTGTTTAAGAAAAAGTGAAAAAACAACAAGACTTGATCTGTTAGGTGGAACACATTGATGTAGTCACTAAATTTGAATACATCAACCTCACGCTGCTGTTACAAATATGAAATTTGGGTGCTGGGTATTTGCAATATATTTCAGTGTGCCCTTTATTATATCTAATATTTTTTTGATCATCTCTCATTATTGGCTTGCCTTTTTTTTTTTTTTTTAATCCTCCATGTTGTAGAATATTTAAAATAAATTTCAGCCTTACTTCAGGGTTTTCATGGAAAGATGAGCTGATTGCAACCCAAATTCTTCAGCTGCACAGAACTGAGCCTGTGTGACAGCAGCTCTGAAAAATATTTATGGTGGGAATTCTGTGTGCTAATGTATGATGTCTGGATCCATTAATAGTAGTCAGCCTTGGGGTGAAAAGAGCCCCATATGTACAGAAATGGAGAGTTTTAAAAAATGTGTGTGTCCAGAATTAGAAGGGAGGTTGGGTTTATTTCAACCATAATCCAGAGCTGGCGTTTTCTTACATTGTGGAGCATTGGAAAAATACTCAGTTTGCATTCAGTTTACAGATGGCCTTCATTTGTTCTTGCTTTTTTCTTCTCTCAGCCTTTCTCAAGAGCATACCGGCATTAGCAAGCAGAGTGTCAGAAATATTTTAGCTGTTGGACATGTCCTAATTTTTTTTTTATGCTCCTAATGAATAGGGTGTGTGTAAGACCTCCTGCAATTCAATCAATGTTAAATGGCTGCTTTTTTTTTAATACAAGAAAAATCCTGTGTGTGCAAACAGATTAATTAAATCTGAAAAGCTTTTTATTTTAAGTAGACTTGAGCAACTGAACTTGGCAATCTGTTTGGAAAGGAAAGTTGAATTATTTATCACATGCTTATTTGTGCATTTAGATGGCAGCTTCTGGACCCAGCATAGTGTCTAGCAAGTATTTAATTTTAGTTAATGATAGGAGTGTTCCTTGCTGTGTGTTGAATTTTGAAATGTCATTTTGTTGCTAGGATGCTGGGGGAAGTCATCACAAAGTCTCTGTTTCTCCTGTGGTCCATGTCCGAGGGCTGTGTGAGTCTGTGGTGGAAGCAGATCTTGTGGAAGCCCTTGAGAAGTTTGGAACCATATGGTAAGTCTTGGGTAGGAATTGTTTGGGAAAGAAGTGTCCTAAGTGAGCATCCTGGGAGGTGGAGCTGGGCGAGCAGCAGAGCTCAGTGTGCTGTTTGCCTCCCCAGCTATGTGATGATGATGCCCTTCAAGCGGCAGGCTCTGGTGGAGTTTGAAAACGTGGAGAGCGCAAAGAAGTGCGTGACCTTTGCAGCAGATGAGCCCGTGTACATTGCTGGGCAGCAGGCCTTCTTCAACTACTCCACAAGCAAGAGGATCACTCGGCCAGGGAACACCGACGACCCGTCCGGAGGGAACAAAGTTCTCCTCTTGTCAATCCAGAACCCTCTCTACCCAATTACAGTGGTATGCTTCGTCTTCTATTCTTTATTTATTTGTATCTTCACGTAGGTAACGTGCATGTTCTTAAAGGAATGCTTCTCAAGACCATTCAGTCTTGTACAGATGTTTTGCCACACATCTGAAGACTTCGGAAGTGAGGGTTTTGAAATGTTTAAGTTGCTGCATGCTTCTGGAACATTTCCAAATGTGTTGCCACAACATCAAGAGTGTTACTGAGCCTTTAGGCTCCCAGTGGTGTATGTTTAAAGAGCAAGTCATTTTTCCAGTAAGGAAGGGTTATTTTATTGCAGAACTTCTGAAGTATTTCCTTTGTGGAAAGGTGAAACCTTCATCTTCTGATGATCAACTCCAGTTTGATGGAATCTTCCTCACTTTTACTTGGGCCAGCATATTTTCCTTTTTATTATTTCAAGTTGTACCATTTATACATTTGTATCCTAATTTACTACCATTTATTAATGGCATGTGTACATGGTTTCTTTAAGATTACAGGGTTTTTTGTTGTTGTTGATTTTTGAGAATTTTTGTTTTATCATGCATTAAATGCTTTTTTTTTTATAGGAGGTTTTATAGTAGATGTTAAAATGCACTGAAATATTTCAGGAAAAGATTTTAAATTGTGTACTATGATACAAGTATGAATCACTTGTTCTTCACTGCAGAATGGTATGGATCAGTCAAAGTGTTTGGGCTTTGTGGAGCTAAGTAACTTAATGCAAGCATTAAGTTTTGTTTAATGTGCTGTATGAGAGCAAATTGGCTGCAACTTAGTATTCCTGAAATTACCTCAAACAGTCAGTTCCACATCTTACTTTCTGCTTCACTGTCTTGTGAATGTCAATAGCTTTTTGTCTGTTGATTCATCACTGAGAGATGAATTTTCTTTATAGAAAAGCATGCCATGTATGAGTTGCTTTTTAGTGTTTAAAAACAAACCTGCTCTGAGCTGTGTGAACAAATCCACTGACTGAGTTCAAGTGTTCTTTGCCTGTGACTGTAATACAAATGTTGGAAACTGCTTCATTCATGCATTTTAAATCTGTCCTGTGTGAGCTGCTGAGTTGAAGGTGGATGCTTGGAGAACCTGGGAGCAGAAGCCTGGTTCTGGGCTGGGAGAGTTCCATGGGAATTCTGAGGATGAAGCCTCTGGCACAGTGGCTCCCTTTTAAAAACAAACAGCCCCCCCAGCTGTTTCTTTAGCCTGTACAAAGGAGTGCCAGAAGCAGGCAGATTTCCAGAATTTCTGCCAAGCAGCAGAGCTCGTGGAAGGCAGCGTAGTCACAGCAACTGCAGAGAGCAGCTGTGCCCATAACAGCTAAAAATGTGGTGAGAAAAATACAAATTTTGCACTTGACCAGGGAGTTAAAAACTAGTTAATTTAAGAATGCCTGAGGCACAGTCTGCATTATTTAAAAAAAAAACACCCCCAACAAAAGAAAACAAAAATCAACCAAATATCCCTCCCTGTAAAAAAAAAAGGCCACAAGTGCAGTACTGCTTCTTCCTCTTCAACACTCTTCTTAAATTTGAACTACAGATATAAAAAAATTGATGAAAAATTGCAAGTTTTAAGTGGCAAGTCTGAATAACTGCAGTAAACCGTTGTAAAGCTTAACTTCAGGCTAATGATAGGGTTTTGAGTAGAGCTTATGTTTTGAAAGACAATTTTTTTGGTTTTAATTAGGTGACTGAATTTTTTTGCGGGACAAATTGTGAAGGAAAGTCATATGAAAATGAATGTCACCTGGAGCTGCAAAGTTTCTAGGCATCTTTTCTCTCAAACAGGAGAGGTGGAAGACAGCCTTTTGTGCTGCCAAGCATGCTGTAAATGATCTCACAGGTCTTGTTTTTTATGGGTTCAGGCTGTGTGGGCTGTGTTTGTTTTAGTTTTAAGAAATCCATGTGCCGCCTACTCCTTTGCCTCCCAATTTCTTCTCTACTCTGCAAACCATAATAATAAATATTATACCTATTTCCTTTGCCACGTCTCCCTCTTGATCCCCAAATAAACCTGAGGATGTACACCACGATCTAGGAATGATCATTTTGGAGGTGTTTGGTTTAGAGAAAAGGAAAGGAAGGAGCGTAGCACCCATTTGCTTCAGGTGAATGAAAACTGTTGAAATTCTCATTCTGATGAGCTCTCTAAGTTGGCATTTTGAACTCTTCCTGGTTAGTCTCTGACAAAGAACATGAACTCAATTGCTGGAATCTTATGAAATGTGTTGCTTGTGAGAGACAAGTGTCCCCTTGTCTCTGCTGGGGCAGAACTGCTGCAGGGCAACGCTTCCAGGGAGCAGAGCTTGAGCCATGGATGCAGTTTCTGGGTTTTAACATGGTTGAAAATACCTGTTAAACCAGTATTTGCAGGAGTACTTCTTACAGAAGTCTTTTCCTGTTTTTCAGATTTGATTGCCTGTAGTATATTGATCCATAAATGCCAATCATGAATGTATTAATTGAAAGTTAACAAGCCTTTTCTTTGCTCTTTGGCATTTAGATGCCACTGCAGGAAAATGTTCTGTGGACCAAAAGTGATCAGAATTTCACATCTGACTAAATTTTTTTTTCTTCTTCCTTAGGATGTTTTGTACACTGTGTGCAACCCTGTTGGAAAAGTTCAGCGCATTGTTATATTCAAGAGAAATGGAATACAAGCCATGGTTGAATATCCTTTTTGAGTGTGATTTTTTTCGTTTTTTGCTGTAGGTTCCTGACTTCAAATGGGTTTAACATGCAGATGTCAGAAAAATACCATATGATTTTGAGACCAAATTATTTAATTTCTGTCTAAGACAGGTAGCTTCTAATTTTTGTATGTCTGTAAGACCAAGTAGTACTTAGACATTTCATCTTTGTAGGAAAAGGCATTGTCAACAGTTGCTGATAACCATGGTTACAGTCCCTCAGAACTAATAATTGCAGACATGAATTACATCATGGATTTGACAGCCCCTTATACACAAAAGTTTCATGGCTTCTGCCTGTGTTGATACTCAAGAGATGGGTAAGGGATTGCAGAGGTGCAGTTTGTCTTCTTCAGACTCCTCTAAAATGGTCCCAGTGTGTACTGCTTGTCTTACTGTTTTGACTTTATAAAGCAAAGGCCAACTCTGGCATCCTTGGCCTTGATTCTTGGGCATCACGTGTTCAAGAAATTCCCTGCTCCATTATCCTACTGTTTACTCTGTTTGCAGCCTTCAGTTGTTCTTGAGTTGAGTGTTCAGAATTGTTGTGTGTTGCTGTGGTTTGTGAAATCCAAAGTCTGATATGATTAGGCCTCAATTTTTGAAACTCTGACAGCCTTCTTCCTGAAGCTCTATTAGCATCCATTTTTTAACTGCTATCTGGACAAAATTTGCCAAATTATTTGGCATTATTTTGTGATTTCAGATGCTACCAATGTGATGGCTGCATTGGTGATTTTCCAGGCAAAGGGAACTACCTAATTTCTATTAGGTCAAACAAATTGCTATTTATCTATGTAGAAACTTAAACTGTGTGTCCTAATAGACAATAATTTGACTTACTGGATGTGTGAAGTTTGTCATAAATGGAATTGTCAGGATCAGATGAGTTGCACAGCTGGGGGTTATTCTTCTTCTTGTGAGAGATTAGGGAAGTTGTAGGGAGGGTCCTGCACACACTCAGAAAATACCATCCTTCTGTCCTTTGAATTAAATTCTGTAACATGCCTTTTATTGAGAATGAAACCAGCCAGCAATTGAAAGAGAACTCACAAATGTGAGTGGAGTAATGCAGCAGCAAGGTAAACAGTTGGGGGTGGCAAGGAAAGTGAGCTTCAAGACAAGCCTTATCTGAGAAGTTCAAAAATTTACCCAAATTTAAATGCTACTTGAAGTACCCCTTACTTCTGCAGTTCTGGCCAGTGTCAGTTTCTTACAGGTCTGGGAAGCTTAACTTGGCTAAATTTAAAGTTCCACAGTGAACCTGCGTCGCTTTGGAAGAAGCTGAGCTGCAGCAATGTGGTAAAACCGAGGCACATTCTTCTCTTGTTTTGGACTTTTTCTAAAATGTCACTGCAGGATATCAAGACATGGTGCAAAAGGTCTGTTCTGCAACGTTCAGCCTTTCTGACACCATATATTACTGAGCATGGGTGAGATCACGGGTTGTGATGTGCCAGGCACATTTTTCTGCTACTCACAGAACTAACCTTGGAGTATGGTGAGCAAATGAAATAACTCAGGTGTTGGAGCCTGGCACATGCATCTGCCTGTTGTGGTTTTTTGAGGCAAGATGAGTATTTGTCCACTCAAAGTCTCTCTTTTAGTTATGTGGGGGGTTTTGGCTAATAAGCTAAAAAGGTTGCACACTTAGGTTTTTGCTATAAAGTAACTGCTGCGATAAGTCTGTGTGGAGTTCTTGTAGTGTATGTAACAGTGAAATACCTGCAGGCTACAAAAGTAAAGCCCCATAAGATAAAAGGGACATCAATGATTCACCTGGGGAGAAAGATCCTTAACGTGATGTGCATGTTTGAATCCGTGTTTTGTGCCCAGAAGGCGAAGGCTGCACTCAACGGAGCAGATATCTATGCAGGATGCTGCACACTAAAAATTGAATATGCAAGGGTAATGCTTGCACCCTCTCTTTTAATTGTACTCAGAAAAACCCCACCACGCAGCCAAGGCTTAACCTCTTTCGCTTTTACTTCCTTTGAACAGCCAACTCGACTCAATGTCATTAGGAACGACAACGATAGTTGGGACTACACGAAGCCGTATCTGGGCCGCCGAGGTAGGTTCTGATCTGTTCTCCCGGGAGTGTTGAGTGTGCTAATGCCAGCCCTTGGTCAGGCCGTGGCTGCAGCCCTCCCCAGCAGGCCAGCGCTGCTGCGGGCTGTGCCACCAGGGACTTGCCCTGAGCCCTAGTGCCCCCTACTGCCGTGTGCTTGAGCACTTAGTGCGACAAGGAGCCCACACCTGCAAGCACCTTCGCAGTTCTCAAGGACTTGCATTTCTCCAAGCAGCTCTCTCTCTTTGGAGGAGAGGAAACCTGGCACAGACTATTCCTTATAAACTACAAACTTGCACACTGCTTCTCCTTCGAAAGGACTCTTTTCCCCTATGCTGGACAAGGCATTAAGAAGGATAGAGGACTTCAGCAGGCTGACTCTACACTTCATCATGCACCACATCGGCATCAGCAAAACAAACCCCAAACAAACAAAAAAACCCTCTGAAAAACCTCAGACTTGCAGTTCACCTTGTCTGCATACTGCATGCACCACCACCACAAGTTTTTAAAGGAGGACATTTTCAGTACTTCAGATTTGTGTGGGATGAATAACATGATAGACTGTACCCATTCTGTTGAAGTTTGTATGTATGCTGGTCTTATTTCCCTTAAAATTACCACTGAAAAGTCAAGAACCTCCAAAATTAAGAACCTTTTGTTGATATCATTGATGTTGTAATCTTTTGATTTCTTGCTGTACGTGAGAGTTGCATTCAGACTTACCAGTGTAAATATTGTTTAGTAATAGGGAAATTTAACCCTTACATGCAGATAGCTGGAACTGAGCAATGCAATACCAGTAAGTCCCCTCAGCTATACTTAAGTAAGAAAATAGGGAGATTCACAATTGGTACAGGCATACTGTCTCTTAAGTACTCAGCTGTAAAAATTCTCAGAGCTTAACTCATGTCAGTGGAAACTATGATTATATATGTACAGTCCAACTGCTGTCTAGCCTAATTCCTGTAAAGTGTTTATTTAAAAATAACCAAAAATCTGTAACTATTAAGTGCAGTGTTCAGTAACCTATGTACAATAATGTGTTCAATGTAAAGTTAGAAAAGTGAAGACAACGTGACCAAAATAGAGTACCTACTTACCAAAGGCTACAAAGAGAACCAGGGCTTTGGCTCTCTCCAGAGATTTGCACTTTCAGAGTAATTCTGCAGAGACACTGGGCTTGTGAAACTGTTGTACAACTAAAAACTTAGGGCTTGGCTTTTCAAAATGAAGTTCTTGTAAAAAGTTAACAAGGGATCTACAGTACTGGTTGCAGCTTGTAGATTATGACTATTTTAATTGGAATTCATTTTTTTCTCAAATTCTTGAGTCAAAGAAAAGGAATTCTGAAGAAACTCAAGGACAAAACTCAAGGAAAAAAATCTAAAGGTTTGAATTTAAAAAATTGAAAGGATTAATTTGACCCTTGTATTTTTTGATCATTGTAGTGTTTGGAGGCTAACCTGTAACACTGTGCATCTAATTGCATTATATAATTGGTCTGCAGATAGGTATGACTGTGTGAACTAAAACTTCCCCAAACTTGAGCGAACAGTGGAAAATGAAAAACTTAGGATAGATGTGGCTTGCTCCTTTCAGGAACTCCACTCTTTTGTTTTTCTTGTGTTACTGTCTCTATTCTCTATATGTAAGCACCCTACTACACATAAGAGGAAAAAAATTAGACTTGTATTATATATATAATTACATATTGTATGTAGCCTGATTTTTCATTTACTACGATCCACGTCGATTTATGTGGACAATGGGAATATAAATTGTTAAATGAACAGTGAAATGTACTCGAGCAAACTGGCATCTAGAGCAGTTGTGCCCATAAAGTATTTCAGGAGTAGGGGTTGTCTTTAAAAGAGTTTATGTATTTGTCCTTCAACTCACTCTTGCAACAGCATTATTTGGGTTTTGAACGTAGTGTGACCTGACCTGTAGGGCTCTCACTGCAGCAAAGATCTTATCCCAAAGGAATTCCATTCCAAGGTCAGGCATGCCAATAAATCCTTTCAGAATTTCACACCTGCTCTTCAAATGTTTGCAAGGAAATGCATTTTACTAATGATTTTTTTAAGAACTGTTTTTAGTTCTTTATGGTGATAAATTGCTCATAGCCTTTCTCCACTACAGTAAACTTCCTAACAATGCCTCATATTGCATTACACTGAATGAAATAAACCCACCTGACTTAGTATTCTACTTGCCTTCAGCCAGAAGTTTCAAACTATGGTTTGGAGCATTTCTTTTGGTGGTAATACCAGTTTACTCAGTGACTCAAGGAGTTGATAGAAAAACAAAACTAAAGATCAAGGAACTCAAGCTTAAACAAGATTATAAAAACACTTTCCTTTCAGAATTATTTTTAACACAGGTCAGTTCTCATGTTTCAATGCTTGTTTACATAAGTATTTTTACTGGCACAATCCAGGGAATTGTTCAAGGAAGGAACAAGCATGGGGCAAGGAGAGACTTGCACCACCACCAGGAGGAAATATTTTTCAAACTTTTCTCACAGAATTCTTTATTTGAAGAATGTGATTCTTGACTGTATTTTACTGTGGGCAGTTTCAAAGCTTTCAGTTCCACAGATTGGAATTACAAAACTGATTTTTCTGAAAGATGATTACTGCATACAGTTTGAATGCTCAGAATGCTTGACCTGACTGCTCATTTGCTTTATAGAGCCAAGAACTGGAGCTGATAGCCTGAGAAGGGAGTGGAAAAGTAAACTTGACAACAGTAATCTTTCTATATATTTGAAAGTGTTCAGGACTGCTCTCTCCTCAGATTTTACTGCCAAAGTAAATATCTGACTTGGAACTTTGCCTCAAAATCCTGAGCAGAAAGAGCCACATGTGTTTTCATCTACCACTGTTGTGTAATCAAATAGTTCCTGGGTTTGGGGAAAATACCTCCAACTGCATTGGGCTGGAGTTACTATTTTCAGCAGTCATACTTAAATATCCTGAGAATTGTCGTAAACTGATAAATGCCTTGCCCCATCTTTTCAATTGTAAGAAAAGTGTTGTTGTTTACCACAAAGAAATCTGGAAGTTTAGATTGTTTTTATTTTGCACCATGGATCTGATTGGAAAATACAGCTTTGGCTGTGAGGCATTGCTTCCCTCCATTAATGTAGACCCCTTGCTTAACTTTATATATCCTAGAGAACTGGGTTTTCTTAAAGGATTGACTGTTGCTTAAGTGCATTACTCAGTGATGCTTTCCCTCAGCTGAACTGTTATGTGCTGCTGATAATGCCACAATGTCCAATCCTTTCAGCACGCCCATAAATCAGTAGGTGTTCTGTAAATATATGTGTACACATATGTAATGCTCTCTGTTTACTGATTATGAAACCATGTAATACAGGTTGTTGTTGGCTTATGCTGAAACTTCTTGAAAGAAGCCCACTTTGAAAATGTGTTGCTGTTGAAGCTAATATTATGATTCAGGTACTGTCTTTCAAAAGTACTGCATTTCAAATTTGTTTTAAGAGACACATGGGTAAATCCTGCTGTATGGTGTTTTCTATACTAATGTGTGGTGTCTGTTTAGGAGAACTATTGGGTATCTCCATAAACTTTAAATGTCTGCATCTGCTCATTGGCCACTGCCCCCAATCAACTTAAGTGCAATTTGTTATACAGATGGCAGTCTTTTAATTTTGGTGTCCCAGGGCTACAGCTTGTGTTTTTAGACATAGAGTGAATGAGAAATCATTTATAAAATTAACAAGGACTCAAATTACTTTTTGAACTTCTTAACTAGAAGCTTTGTGTCTTAACTGGAGAAGTCCAGTGCCTGGTTGTGCATACTGATGTGGTTTCTTTCCCTTCCCACGTCAGACAGAGGGAAGGGCCGGCAGAGACAAGCTATTCTGGGAGAGCACCCCTCATCCTTTAGACATGATGGCTATGGTGAGTAACGGGGGATGACAGCTGGTTAGGATTTCTTACATGCTCTGTGGAATTCTAAATATTTAATCAGTGCTTGGCTGGGGTTCCTTCAGCATGAGCAGTTCACCTGCAGTGCTGCCAGTCTGCCTTTGGAAGCACTGCTGCTTCAGTGAAATCCACGTACACTCATTGCCTCACCTCTTCTGTCACCCAAAGCATTCAGCTCTACAGGTTTATTCCTTGGAAGAAAGTTTCCTTTCTTGCCATCACCCTGGCAATGGTAGAAAATGATACCTGGATTGGGAAAGCAGTTTTCTTGTAGGAAATGGCAACATAGCCTGATCAATGGTTTGGTACAACAGAGAGCTCTGAAGTTTTTGCATGCAAAGCTATGAATTGTTGGCACTTCTAATGTAGCTGACTCAGAAAAGGTACAGCTATGTGAGTGTAGAGGAATGATGGTTTGGAATCAGTGCTGTGATGTTTGTTAAACCAGTGCTCTCTGTAAGGCAGGACCTGCTGCCACTTTCATGTGCTGAGCGAAGACCTCAGGGGGGAGAAACAGATGTCCCCAGTCACATGTGACTTTTCTAGTTATTTCCTCTCAGCTGTCAGGTGCAGTGTGATTCGCCTTGCCTCTTTCTTTGCAAAGGCATTTATGATATTTTACAATGTAGGTTGTCATCCTACCTACGCCTTCCAAAGGTTCTTCAGATCTCCAGAATTTCCAGGTCCCACCTTGATTCAAAGATGTTCTTTTTTCTTTCTTCTCATACATCCTTCTGCCTTAAGTAATGTGTCCATCTCCTCCTGTACCACTGTTTCCCTGTCATTACTGCTTTTTGCTGGGAAAAAAAAACGACAAAAGGGTCCTTTTATACTTGGCTTATGTGAATTTCACATTATTTTTGTCTCAGAAAAACAGGGATCCTCCCCTTGGTCCGTAATACTGACATTTTCTATGAACAGAGGTATTGCTTAATAGTGGTGTCTCATCACTAAAAGAAAAGAAGAGAAATTGTCATTTCAGCAAAACTTGTCACTTTAGTGGAAAATAAGACCACTTTGTTTTGCATTAGTGTGGGGGTTTAAGTATTCCTGTTTCTTCCAAATGAGCATTTTGTAGAAAGGCAGGCTTCAACCTCTGGGAAAAAGAGCCGTGTCATCTCCTGACCTCAGTCTCCTTTTGGTTTGTTTTCCCCACTTTGTCATTTTCTCTGTTGGTGTCATGTAGCTCTGTAGCCAGATGGGAATATTTCTGAATGTTGATTTTAATTATTTCCTCTGATACATTTATGTTCAAATATTTTGCACGCTGCAGGGAAGACAATGATTTTTGTAATTACTGGAATATCTTTTTTCAGCAATTGCTGTAACCTCCTTTAAACATGCATTATGTATGCAGGCTTTGATGCATGCTGAAGTAGTGAATTTATTTCAAACAACACAAAAGCAGGGTGTCTCCTCTCCCTAGGCTCCCATGGTCCTTTGTTGCCCTTGCCGAGCCGGTACCGGATGGGATCTCGGGACACTCCAGAGCTTGTTGCTTATCCCTTGCCCCAGGCCTCCTCCTCTTACATGCACGGTGGAAACCCTTCTGGGTCAGTGGTCATGGTTAGTGGCTTGCATCAGCTCAAGATGAACTGTTCAAGGGTATTCAACCTCTTCTGCTTGTATGGAAACATTGAGAAGGTAAGGCAGAATTTATTAGAAACTTGGATACTACTGTAATTCTTTTAAATGCTTTGGGAAAAGCCTGTCTGAGATGGTCTAAAGAGATATCCCAATGTTTTATAAAACTGTTGGTTGAGCTCTTTGTTGCAATGTAATTTTTTTTTTTACCTTATCTGTCTTAGGTGAAATTTATGAAGACTATTCCAGGCACAGCACTGGTTGAAATGGGTGATGAATACGCTGTAGAAAGAGCAGTCACACATCTCAATAATGTCAAGTTATTTGGAAAAAGACTCAATGTCTGGTAAGTATGTTTTATTAGACGCATAGTCCACCAGTGGACAGATGGAACAAGGTTTCAAAGGGACAGTATCACATTACTCTGTTATCGTTGTTGGAGTTACGATTTCCAATTTGCAGCTGTTTATTTTGGCTTTCAGCTGAAGGAGGGTGAATTTATGTTAGGTATTAGGAAGAAATTCTTTTCTGGTGGATGGTTGCCCAGAGAAGCTGAGGATGCCCCAATCCTGGAAGTGCTCAAGGCCGGGTTGGATGGGGATTTGAGCAAACCTGCTCCAGTAGAAGCTGCTCCTGCCCATGGCAGGGGTGTTGGAAGGAGATCATCTTTAAGGTCCCTTTCAACCCCAACCACTCTAAGCTTTATTACTATTTATAATTTTATTTATTTACATTCATAAAGCATATTGTCATTATGTGGATTGGCCACTAATAGACTGTGTCTTATCCATTCTTTCTGCATTTTTAAAGGATGGTGTCAAATCCAATCCATCCTGCTCTTACTGTATTTATTTCAAATTATTATAAAGAAACATCAGCTCTTTTCTAGTTAGATAATAACCTGCAAAATAATAATCTGCCAAGTATGATAGCCTTAGTTATTTAAGAAACTTTATCCTTAAATTCCAGTGTTTCCAAGCAGCACTCAGTAGTTCCAAGCCAGATATTTGAACTGGAGGATGGCACGAGTAGTTACAAGGATTTTGCCATGAGCAAGAACAATCGCTTCACCAGTGCTGGCCAGGCATCCAAGAACATCATCCAGCCCCCCTCCTGTGTGCTGCACTATTACAATGTTCCCCTGTGTGTGACTGAGGAAACATTTGTAAAGGTAAGCACTTGGAGCGACTGACATCCACCTCTGGGCCCTGTCCTGGCTTTTCATGGGGCTGCTTTTGAAAACAGGTAGCTGGGAGGGTTCTAGCAGAGCCACTGGAAGAGACCTGTTCCTTACAGTACATTTGAAGCCCCTCTGGGTATGTTCAGTTCTGGAGTTAGTCTCAGTTTCATTTATTTATGTTTTTTTAGTGTGAGAAACAAAATCTTGAAAATAAAGTTGAGGAGTTTAAAGTGGGGGGTTTTTGGAGGAAAGGGAAAAGACACAAAGCCAAATATACATGAAAGTTAGGACTACAACCCACAAAGGATTTACTGACTGCCTGTAATGACTGCCAGGATGTTTGGGAATGGAGACAAGCCTGCACCTGGGACCCTTGGCACAGTTGTATCCTAAATGAACTCTGGATGCTTAAAACATGCAATACTGTGCTGCTTTAAGTGGAGGCAGTGGTAAGCTTGCTGACAGTTCAGTGAGTTCTTTTTCAGTTAAATAAAAAATATTTTTCCAACTCTGTCTGAAAGTGAACTCTGGTTCCCAAGTGGTGTCCTTGTATGAACAACTTCAGAGCTCCTGTACTGGAGCAGGAATGTCAAAAAGTAGAACTTGTTGTTATTTAAAGATGTTTTTGGAGAGCGCAGAGGTATCACAGATACGGGAGCCTTGTTTTACATGCTGCAGAATGGCATTCTAAGGAGTTACCAATCTAAACATATTTCTAAAATGATTTGCCATAAATTCTTGCAAGCTCTCTTAAAAAGTCAGAATCTTCCTTCTTGAGTCTCTTCCAGGAACTTGGAATTTTTGCTGATTTGTTTGTATGCATTTTTGCTGGAGTTTTACTTCTTATTTTATTTTTGTGACAGTTATGTGAGGATCATGAAGTTCTCAGCTTTATTAAATACAAAGTGTTTGACCCAAAACGTAAGTAAAATTTGACCTGTTTGGGGAGCTACTTGATTTCACTTCTGATCTGAGTGTGCACTGTCAGGAGAGGTTTCTGATCCCCTCCTTCCCGTCTTTATTTCTCATTTTGACAGCTTCTGCCAAAACACTGTCTGGTCTGTTGGAGTGGGAATGTAAGACAGATGCAGTGGAAGCTCTCACTGTACTTAATCACTACCAGATAAGAGTCCCAAGTAAGTCAGTTTTCCTAATCTTACTGCTGGAATTCCTTTTCTGTGGAGAAGGAGTGGAGGGTTCTGGTGTCCACAGCAATGATCAGAGGGCTGGAGAACCTCTCTCGTCAGGAAAGGCTGAGGGAGCTGGGGTTGCTCAGCCAGGAGAAGGCTCCAGGATGAGCTTTTGGTGGCCTTTCAGTACTTTAAAAATGGGCCTATAAAAAAGAGGGAGAGTGACTTTTGACATGGAAGTGCTCAAGGCCAGGCTGGATGGGGATCTGAGCGAGCTGGGGTAGTGTGTGCCATGCCAGGAGGTTGGAACTGGATGATCCAGCAAGATAATCCCTTCCAACCAAACACTTCTACGATTCTTTCACAATAAATATAAAGAATGTCTTGAACAGAGGATTCTTTAAGTTACTCAGCACACAGCTCTCAATTTACTGCTCCTGTAGCACGTTCCCTTTGAAACCAGAAATTGTGAAGCCAAGCTGAATTTAGCTCCAAACTAGCAAGAATACAGTGGGGTGAGTTCACCTGCTAGACAAGTACACAATAGGCCAGATCTGCACTGAACAATTAAGACAGTTTACTGGATTAAATGGAATTTTTCCAGACATAATTTTGACCCCAGGCCAGTGTCTAAAAGTATTTTAAACTACCTCCTCCGAACTGTTATGAGCTTGTCTCCCTGTGAAGTGTTAACAGTTTAAATCTTTTCTCTTCCCCCACACCTTTGGTCCACCTTCTTAATAACGGACCTCAGGGGCAGGGTATTTCTGAAGATACTGTGGATAATTCACTGTTCACAATTTCAGTTTTATCTCAGTTTGGAGAGCTGGTAAGAGCAGAAAAGCCTTCTGTTTCAATGTGAGAAAGGCAAACCCCAGTGGAGGTGTGAGTGTGAAATACAAGGCTGTGGAAGGTGCAGCAGCAGGAGAGCTGTGCCCACGGTGTGTTCTGTGTTGTCTCCTCACAGATGGCTCCAACCCTTACACCTTGAAGCTTTGCTTCTCCACCTCATCCCATTTATAGAGAAGAGGACAGCATGTTCAGAGCTACGTTCACCCGGATTTGCAAGTTAAAAACTACACTTCGTTCACAAAGCTCTCAAGTGGTTGTTCTAATGTTGCCTTGTTTCAACTTAATTCTAATATCTTTTATCTTGTTTTATAATAAATGGATGTTCCTTCATAAATACAAACCAGATTTTTTTTTATTTTTGCCTCTCAGAAGTACATGTTGTAAGCTTACTACAAAGTTTGTATTTTGTTAGTGTAGTATCTTCAAATGTCTAAAGAAGTACCAGTAGGATAAACAAGATTGTTTCTTTTCAAAAAATGAAATATATTTGCATTTTCAAAATGTTAAAGATTAGCAAGTATTTTTCCATTTGTAGTCTTAATTGGCAGATAGAACTATTACAGCAGAATTTAAAATGTAGAACTTGTTTCTCAGTATGTTAAGTAGTGAAGTATGTTGCAATACTAAAAAGAAGCTTGTATTTATAAAATGCTTTGATGGGGTTAATGTTGCACATACTGAACTTTCAGTAGTATAGACTTGATTTATAGTTCAAGCAGAGCTAACGTAGAAAATTATTACGTATGTACATGTGTATGGTATGAATTCATACTTAAAGTGGTTTTGGTTTTGATTTTGTTCTTTTTTTAAAAAAAACTCTTTTCCATTTGCATTAGCATGATGCCATCTACAGCTAGTCCCACCGTAGGGGCCTTTAAAAAATTAAAATTGCAAGCCTGTATCAATGTGTTCATCCTCATTTTCCATGATTTAAACTTAAATCTTTGGTGTTTGACATATCCTTTTGACTCTTTTTTTAAAGCAGTGATTATGACATCCTAAATGGCAAAAGTTGTGGGAGGTGACAGCATGGATGGCAATAGAAGCCAAGGTGGTAAAAATAGTTACAACAAAGAGAAATCCCCCACCATATCCTTTCAAACCTGGGCAGTAAATTCAATATTCCTCAGATTTATCTTAAACATCTGTTATGACCATGAGAGAGTTCACTGGGTGAATAGTCTTGACTTGTCTGTAGCTTAAGCTGAGGTAATCTCAGTGGGATTCAGGTAAAGGAACTGATTATGGGATGTGAAATTAATGAGGTGAGGAATCTTTCACTTTGGAGAAGACGATTCGTTCTGTCCCAGTGCTTTGAAACCTGGAACTGGAGTTGTGTCTTATTTGAGCTAAGCCCCACAGAAATGGGAATCCAAGCACTGGAGTCTGGGAGCTGTTGTCCTAGGCTCTGTGTGTGTTCCCCTTTCTGAATCTGCAGTGGATTGTTGAAGGCTTCTTTCAGTTCTCTTCTTAGTCATTACAGAGAAGTTACTTTATCAGCTATTTTGTGCTTTATCCTACAAGTTCTTTGTTCTGTCTCTATGGATTTTATCTCTATCCATCCTTTATGCTAGATGGTTTCTGCAGAGTGCTTGTCCTTGAGAGGTTACGTTGTAGGATGTTTACAGGCTGTGGGCACTGCACATCTTTCAGTACAGACTGGATTTTCCCCATTCTTAATTTCAAGGCAAATATTCCTCATCATAAGAGGGAAAATGTGTCAGATGTCCTTCAGGTTTTCTCATCAACAATGATTCCTTTTTGCCCTGTCTACCTCCATTTTGTTCATGCTTCAGGTAATGAGTGGTTTAGGTATTCACATCAGGTTTTTAATACGTCTGAGCTGGGAGCTGAGAACCAGCTGCTCTGTGGCAGCTCTTTCAGCACAGGGTTGGAGTAGTCCCAGCCTCCTGTCTGTGAGGTGGCAAAGAGATTTGCATTTTAGGGGCACTGCTGAGACTCCTCCAGCCTCAGTGCTCTTTCCCCAGAAATTGCTTCCAGTCTGCTCCAGCACAGAAGTCCACATGCCATATCTTGCTGCCAGTGGAATGCTCTGTGCTGCTTAGTGTTTTAGCTGTTAAGATCTCTCCCAATCTCTCATTTCTCTTTTATCAAATGAACCTTCTGTGGAAGCCTGTCTCTTCTGTTGTAATTTCCATTGCTGGTTGTATTGGTGTAGTTCCAGAAGTCATTTTGTAGCTGAGCATTAAAAATAGTCTGTTTTCAATTTGCAGTGTGGGATGAGTGACCCTTGAAACATTCAGGTTTCATCTAAAACGAAAAAGAAACGCACTTTAATGTTTTGGTGTCCTCAGTGGATCACATCATTCAGTGCCTAAGAGGTTCAGGTGAAAGGCATCTTTCCTGTGTCTTCCCAGATCAAATGGAGCACGGTTCTGGGTGTATCAGAGAGGACGTGACAGCAGCTGCAAGGCCCATATGCAGAATGAGTAGCCTGTGCCATGTGGGGCAGAAAAGAGGGGAGACTGAAGAGTTGTGCCAGCTTCTTTCTCCACAAAATCATCATCTTATTCATGTATTCATGAGAACAGGAAAGATTCCTGGTTGGTGTTTTGCTGTTCAAAGAAAATGTTTTCTCTTGGGCCTACGAGAGTGGGTGCTTGTCCTCAGGAAGGAATGAGGTTGATCTTCTTCCACACACGACGTCTGTGCTCACCTTTAATCTCACTCTTTAGAACAGAGGCCAAACCGTGGGGCAGGTGGGGATTTATTTGCTCCAGAAGGAGTGAGTGAGTGAAGTTTGTCTCTCATTTGGCAGTGGTATTACCATACTTCTTAGATTAAAATTAAACCTTCGAGGCCTCTTAATGCAGGAGTTTTTTTCCTGTCTCTTTTGCATAAGTCATACAAGCAAAACATTGAACATTGCTATGCACATTCCCTGCTTGTAAACAGCTGTCATCCACAATGTAATAGCTTCATGTCTGTCCCACTGTTAGTTTTGTTGGGGTTTTTTTGTTTGTTTTTCCAATTGATCACCTTTCATTGGGGGTAAAGATGTATTGAGGTGGAGACTTGTTCCTCTTCTCATGCTACTCTAATTCTTGTTTCTATTTATTTTTCCTTATATGCAAAGTGTGAAGAGTTGGGTTTTTTTAACTTTCTATACCACCAGAGCAAGATGGAGTGCATTGCTAGGGTGATGAAAGAGAAGATCTAAAAGAAACCGTGGAGGACGTGTTTGAGTGTCCTGCTTTGTGACAGGAATGATCCAGCTGGATGTGGTGTCACTGAGTCTGTCTTTTAGCAAGGGATAATGTCTGGGGCAAGCTGGCTTGTTACTGCCTGAAACCCTTTTGTTGTAATTAAATGCAACTTGCTCCTTTTCCTGCTGTGTGTTTTCTTGTGAACAGCTCTTGAACTTGTTTGAATGTGCTGGTGGCTTAGCAGGAGACATTCAGTCTCTTCTGTTAAATAATGCATCGAGGTCTGGGAACATGAACACTTTTTACTCAGTTATTTACTCAGTTATTTAACAGGGATGTGTTTAAACATATTTGGGATTCTTTTGTGTGTTCCTTTTTTGAAAATACCTTGCATTCCCACATCTGTAGCTACCAGTGGGGTTTTTAGCCATTCCAGGGTTTCATGTCTACTTTATTTTTATGTCTAACCAGTCAGAGAGAAGTGTGCTGCATGACTGATTTGTGGTGAAATTCAAGTACTTTCTCAGTTGCACCGTTAATATTGAAACTTGTGGGGAGAGGTGATCAGATGTGCTCACTCCTGTGATAATGTGATTTTTCTAGGGTGCCATTTGGGTAGAGTCAGTTAAAAGTAGCCTGAACCAAACAAATGTTCGGGGTTTTTGGGATGGTGGGGCCCCCAAGTTCTGCTGCTAAAGCATCTGATTTGATAGAGTCAATCCGTTCCTAGACAGCTGCATTATCAAGTTAAAAGAGCAAAATATTTGCGTTCACTCTAGTCTCCTAATGCATTACAGGCTTTCCCTCGTTAAAAGTAGAGGATTTCTTCCTCCAAGGACTGCAATTCTCACAGGATGTGGAGGAACCTAATGCAGCCAGATGACCTCTGCTGTGCTTTGACCATGGCTCTCTGAAGGAAGTAACCTCAGTCCCTTTTCTTGTATTCAGAGAGCTTTATCTGCCCTGTGCCAAGCCTTCCTGTCCTGCCCTTTCCCAGCCATACATGAATTCAGATGGGTGCCCTGCTCTTCCTCCTCACTGTTGCAGCTGCTGAAGCGTGGCCTTGATTTCTGGCACGATTTATTTAACTTTTCCTTCTCTGGTGTTCATGGAGCAGCTGCAGCCTGAGCGGGTCTCCATGCAAGGGAATGAGTCCTGCAGGAATGTGCCAGGAAGCCAGCAGCTATGGCAAGATAATTAACCCTCTTTTCCAAAGCATCTGGGATCCAGGAAAACAAATTAATCCTGGCAGGGGCAGTACAGCAGTATTCAGAATTAAAGGCTGGAGTGGGATGGTGGGATGGGGGATGGCTGAGGCAGTTGGAGCACAATGCAGGATGTAATTACTCAATTTCATATAAGCCATGATGTGTTTATTTTCTCTTGCATCTTTTCTTTCCATTTGTGGTTTCATCTTTCTTCAAGCTACTAAAAAAATTAAATTGTTTGTGCTCCATTCAAAATTCAAGTGGGTAGTAGTCAAATAAGCCTCCAGAAGTTACTAGAGTGCTTCTTACTGCAAATCCAGCATTTTCTGTCTCTTAGGCTGTTAGTACAATAGACTTTGGACATTTCAGGAAGTTTGGAATTAGGTGATGCTTGCTCTATCAGCAAAGTGCAAACTTCTGGCCATTTAAAACTGAATGGCATGGATGCAGGGATTTGCATGTAATATAGATTATGCTTCTATTTTCTGTTAACCTCAGCACTGTAACTGCTAAATCAGATTAAATCAGTGAGCTTTAGATAAGCATCCTGTCAAAAGGCTTCAGAAGTGTCTAAGAAATAGCCTTGTCAGACTGTGACCTGGTAATCTTTATTTAAAGTTGCTGCATGGCTTCTGATTGAACCACAGTAACCTGAAACTTCAGTAGCTGAAGGTGAGAATCCCACGTAGGGAACTTTTAGTTCTCTCATCTTCTCGGGGTGCACTTTAAATCCAAAACAAACTCCCAAGTTCTGAGGATAGTGCTCAAACTGGAAGATCTTAGTTACACTTAAATATATTTCCCTTACCCAAGATTTCTGTGGCGTTTTTCCATCTTTTATTGCTGTATGGGCAAAGTCCTGTCTGTGCCCTCATAAGGATCCTTTACATGCCCCTTACTCCACCTTCTGGTGTCCTTTTAACATGAAGCAATGAGAGCTAACCAGAGGATTTCAGATTAGGACTGAGCTGTTGGTTAATTTCAAAGTAACATGTTCTCTAGTCTTGCTTTTTTCAGCCATAGATTTCATGTAATAATAAGAATAACAAAACCAACCCTACCTGGAGTAGTTTGTAGGACAGGTTTCTCTCAGGAAGAGAAATAAGGTGATAACTGCACCAGGTCTTCAAGCATATGGACCCCAAGTTCACAGCTGAGTGCAGCCCTGCTCCTCTTGCTTTCTTCACCGTAGGCAAATAACACCTCGTTCATGTCTGAGAGCTGCTTCAGTCTGCCCCTGGCATCACCTCCAGTGCGCCCACCTTTGATGGCCCTGGCATTGCAAAAAAAAAAAAAAAAAGACATGGAGGTTTTCCTTTTTATCTCACAAAGCTTCCTAACGAAGCTTGTTCTTCTGTCTTCACAACTTGAAAATTCCCAAGAAATAGGACAGGGATATTCAAGAATGCAAAGACAACAGAAGCCAATCTTACTCTTTGAAAGTGGCAGGAAGGAAAGAGTTGGAGCTCCTGGCCTGAGAGTGGCAGCACAGCCTCCATTTTATTTTCTTGCTGAAAGCAGAGTCACCTTTGCAGGAACTCTGCTTTGTAGCCCCTTCTGGAGAACATCTGGCCAGGAACAAGCTCCTTTTTGGGGAGCACAGTGGCTCCGAAGTGGGAGGGCACGCCCGAGTGTGCAGGGTGAGGCTCCCTGCTCCAAGGGGACACTTGTTTCTCTCTGTGGCGTGCTGCCATCCCAGCAGCCTTGGCAGGAGCCCTTCCTGCACTAAGCTGCTCATAGCTGACCAATGTTTGAGAGGGGCTTGTCTTTAAACTGCTTAAGCAGCAGTCACTTTCCATGTGAAGCTGCTCTTAAGCCATTTTGCAAGCATTTAAGCTGCTTCTATCTTTTAGTCCTCTTGAGATGCTGATATTCCCCATTTCCCCAGTCACTGTGTGACTCCTGTACCTTGCATTAGCCCGGTTCCTGTTAAAGACTCTGTGGATCAGCATTCCAAAGAGTCACTCACTTCAGTGCCTGCTTTGAGTTGTGTGTGTGGTTTGAGCTTAGGCCTGCCAGCTCCTGAGCCAAGGAGGGGGGGAGTCTACCCTGACTTTTTAGGGCAAAGGAGCCCTAAAAACAAATTTCCCAGTGCTCCAGGTTTCACTGGGAGCTCACACACTTGTCCACACTTGTCCTGCAGCTTGCTGAGGACTCTGTTTACCTTTAGCCAAACACCCTGCCAATAATCCTGAATCAGCCTTGTACCCAGGGCTGTGCAACACAGAGGCCAAGCTGATAACAACTGCATTTTGCTTTGTGTCCTTTCCAAGCCCAGACCAAGTTCCTCTGCTGAGATCTGGGGGAAGGGCGGGTGGACAGGCTGAGCTGTGTTCACCTGGGAGATAGCATTCTTATCTGCTGTGTGAACGGGGAGCTGAGCAAAGGAGCAGGGGCAACACGAGGACACCTTTGGCTCTTGGTTGTGGCAGCAGCACAGAACAGACACCAAAGTCTGTGCTGCTGGCCTGTAAAGCAGAGAAGCTTTCAGAGCCAGGCTGGTTGAGTTCACACACAGGTGTCTGGTAGATTGATAGTGGCAAAATGGATTTTATTTATGCAGTTTAGACGGCTTTGGGCTTGGTACAAGGTAGCTCTGTGACACGTGGCTTGCATGTGACGGATACATGAGGCCCAGCATCTTTGAGTTCCCTGGTTTTTTGCCAATTTCTCCTGGTTTCCTAATGAAATGGAGCAGCTTGCCCCTGCAGAATGCCCATGCAGCTTGCTTGACCTTGGAGATTGCACTGATCCTCACAGGTGTGCAGCCAAGTGCCTGTCCTTGTCCTCCCCCAGGTGCAGACTTTGCTGGGCAATGTCACTGGACTGGTTGTGCATTGTGTGGAGGTGGCACTGAATAACCCACCTGGGCCTGGGCTTTGCCTGCAGGGCTTTGCAAGGCCAGCGGGGGCCAGTTTCTGCCAGGAATCTGGTGAGAGTGAGGAGATGAGCACAGGGAAGTATAAGGCAGCTATTGCCACAAAGACATTTATCAATGACTTCTCTGCAGACCTTTCACAACAAACTTCTGCCTCTCTTCTCCCTCCTAGTTCTTTTCAGGGCCTATAGTTTTGCCTAGAAATAAATTATACAATATTTTTTAAAAGAATGAAAAAATGGCCTTAGATGATGTGTAGTCCCAAATTCCCTTCATGCCAGGCACAGCCGAGGTGATAAAATCCTGGGTTGCCCTGTTTATCTGACATACAGAAGGCTGCCATGGAGGAAAGGGCAGGGTCCTTCAGGACCAAGCACCTGCAGCTCTGCTGTTGTCAGCTTTCTGTAGCATTTTACCTGATTTGCATCTCTGGACCAGACACCTCATCACATGAAATGATGATCTGGCATCCACTCAACTTACTTTTCTGTCAGCTGAAGCAGGAAACCTACTATCTCAAAGTAGCAGGCATAGATGATGATGCTATTGTTGCAGTTGTTATTATTATTATTATTATTATTAATTTCTTCCACGTCTGCAGCTGTCGCCTTCCCTCCCTCCCTGTGATGGGCTGAGTAAGCAGGGAGGAAGCTCCCCTGTGGGCTAACAGCAAAGGTGGGCCCCTCTTCCCCAGGGCTGTGTCCTCCAGGGAGAAAATCAGGTACAGCTGTAGTTTTGGAGCTTGTGACCACGGGCATCAGGACACAGAGGCCACTGCTTTTGTGTTTGTGTTCATATCCAGCTTTGGGTCTGTGTTGTGCTTCACAGGGAACAGGGTGAGTGGGTTCTGCAGTTTCCTCCCCTGGATCCAGGCTGGGGCTCTGGGGCAGAGCTGGCAGGGAGCAGGGCCTGCCCTGCTGACAGGGGACAGCAGGTGGCAGCAAGAAGTCCAGGTCCCTTGGCTCCGAGTTCAGCACCGGGGACTGAGTGTGTTGGCTTCTGCTGAACTGGGGACAGTGAAATCTTAGACAAACTCTCTGCACTAGACCTGACACGGCCTTTGGTTTGTGCTCCAGGGCTGTTTGAGGTCATGGGATGCTGTCCCGCACTGCACTGGATCATCCTCAAGGACCTGCCAAGACGTGCACAAGGACTCCCAGGTGCTTGAGTTTGGACTCTCATTCACCGGAATGGCCACTCCAGAATTGCTGAGCTATCTGTGAGTGAGGAGAGAGACTGTGTAGGGCACAGCCAAGGGCAGCAAGCAACGTATGTGGCTGTGCTTTGGAGAGGGCAGCGTGTAAGGCTGCTTCTGCAGAAACCCATCCTTGACTTTGGAATCTCCTCTGGGTGACCAGGAGGTGTCCAGGCTGGAGAACTCAATGTCTGAATCTCTCCTGCAGTCTTATCAGCTCTGGGGTGTGAGCTAAGACATCTCCACAATCCTTTTCCTAAGAGCAGCATTGCAAAAGAGCCTCAGTGGAAAATCTAGAAACCTGGGTTTGATTCCACTTGTGTAAGCAGTTTATCAGGCAAGAGGTGATATTTCATCCCTCCTCCTTGAAGGAGCTGGTGTGCTTCTGAACACGTGCAAATGCCTTTGATACTTCAATAATAGTGGATAAATGGCAGCCTGGCTTAGGAAGAACAGATCTTGCAAGACAAGTGTGATTGCTTCCAGTGGGGACGGAATGGAAAAGGATCCAACAGCCAACGATGTGAGCAGTGTGACTCCTGAGGAGCAGTAATTAAAGAAATGCAATGAGGCAGTGAAAGGCATGAAAAAGTGACTGCCACAGCGGCACAGGTGGAGCTCAAAGGGTTCCCTGTAGAGTGAGACATCTGGGAGAGGGTGGGGCTGGGTCCCATTCCCTTTCCTCCTGATTTTCCTCTAGGCTCTGCTTGTGCCACTCCTCACGGTGGGGGCATCAGGGAAATGATGGCAGAGGTGGGGCTGTGTGTGTCTCCCTGGCTCCTGCCTGGCTGCGGCGTTGTGCCACTCCTGAGCCATGCCCTGTGGGCTCTGTCTGGAGCTCACCCCATGCAGGGAGCAGCAAGCCCTGCCCACCTGAGGAGCTCTGATGGCTTTTTTCAAGGAGGAGCCTGTTTTCAGATGCACACGAGGTGCAGCCTGCACAAAGCAGGAGATGAGAGCTGGGCTGGAAGGATGCTGAGACCATAGGGGGTGTGTGTGGAGAGGTCTTCAGGGACTTTACTGCCACTGCCACATTGGCAAAACAAGTGGGAGATTCAAAAGGGAGACTGGGGTGGGAGGGAAAGGCTGTGGGCACATATTCCCATAATGATGAGCTGCAGAAGGAAGACAGGGGAAGGAGAAACCCTAATATTGGTGGAGGCTGCCTTGGGCCAAAGCAGGAGCTGGGCAAAGTCTTGATCCAGCCAGCCATGTGTTGTCAATCTCTGGCTGTTCTCTGGACTCCCTAATGTTATCTTCACTCCTGGGAGAGGGTGGGGGCAGCTTCAAACTTGCAGACAGTTCACATCTACCCAGAGCAAAACAAGTGTTTGATACCACATTAACCATGCAGGTTATTTGGGGAAATTTCTACTTTCTTGTTTTGCGTCCTCACTACATGTAAGAAAAATTGACTTTAGATGGGGTTTCAGAACAGGAATGTTGCAACAGCTGTAGAGCAGCTGCGCAGTAGTGCTTGCTGGAAAGCTGTTCCTTTGCCCTCCCCTCTTGGTGTCAGCTGGGCTTGTTCCTACCATGCTTTCCTTCTGGATTTGCTCCTTTTGGGTTTGCCTTTTGTTTATGCTCCTTTCTTTCAGGCTGGGGCATGTGTTTCCAAGGGTCAGCCTAGAGCCAGAGGTCACATCCTCTTCAGTGTTTAAACTCAGCCATGGATTTTGTAACACTTGTGGGGAGAAGAAGAACCAGCCTTGGTTTGGCATTTTTGGCAGCCGTGTCCAGACTGCGGGCTGCTCTCTGTGGCGTCCCTGCTGCCTTGCTGGGGACAGGAGTAGACTGAAAATGCAGGGCAGCTGCTGGCATTCCCACTCCCACAGCTGTGTCAGGCACTGAACTCCATGGTGCTTGTCCCGGGGCCCGGGATCTCAGCCTGTTCCATGCCAGGACAGCCCTGATCCACCCCTGTTCCCTGGGGAGCACACAGCATGGCCGGCTGTCCTTGGGCATGAAAGCGCTGCTGGATCCGTGTGATCAGATGGCAAAAGCCACTGTGAGCCCCTGCCCTTTGCGCAGGGTAGAAACTCCAGCTGCCAGGCAGCTGGAGGAGCAGCCTGGTAAGCACAGCCCGGGGAGCGTGTGATAAGGGAGCACTTGCCCCCGGACACCCTGCTTGGCAAACCCTTTGCCCAGAGCAGTTCCCTGCCTGCCTCACGGTGAGCGCGCCGTGCTCCTTCACCCCTGGCCTCCTGCGCTGCTCCCGGGCGCGATTGCTGCCAGCTCTGCCTTCCTACTAAGGCAAAGTGCAAAGGCACCTCTTGCATCACTCCAGGGGTGAGGGCCAGGCAGGGCTGTCCGTGCCAGCAGCAGCACTGCAGGCACCAGGCATGCACAGGAGCCTTGCAAGATCCACAGACCTGCTCCCATCCAGTTCCCCATTGCCTGTAAATGAAATAGCTAGCTTTGAAAAATCAAAATACTCCTAGCAAATGGGAGCTGCTGCTTCCAGCTGAGACTTGTCTGCTCCAAGGGGAGGACAATTTTCCTTTGAGACAGCCAAAATGTTTTCTGCATGAAAGGCCTGGCTCACCTCTCAGTGGAAGCACTGGCATCTTGTGTCACCTGTTTGTAAGGCAGCTTTGAACTTAACTGTTTATGTAACCTATTAAAAATACATTACTGTGCCTTCTCATTCTTTTCTTCCCTGCCAAGGAGTTGGTCAGACATGGTTTCAGGTGAGCTCTGAGAGTTGGTTGCTGCTGAGGGGTGCAGAGGGGTCAGACATGGTTTCCAGACCCAGTGTGGGCTCTGCAGGAGCATCCCTGTGCCTTGCTGCATGTCCTGTCCCAGTGCTGGCACACACCGACCTCAGGCACAGCACCCTGTTCTTCAGAGGGCACCACATCTCTCTACCCCCTGGTTAATGGTTAGACCCACAATTCAGCAGCTGCCTCCCCAGCCCAGCTGTGGAACGAGTCATGGATTTTAAATATTGGCTTTTCTGATCTTGCCCTTTGGACTTATTTTTGTTGTGGCTGTTGGTAAACTGTGTGCTTCTAAGCTCAGGCTGCTGTGAAATCCTCTCTGGACTGCTGCACCCCTGAGCAGGTGCATTTTGGTAAGTTGTACAGGAGCAGTGTCTGATGGAAGTTGGCACAAATGGTTCAAGGCAGGAGGCTGATTTTGGCTCAGTTTGGTGTAGAACTGCCTCTCAAAGAAAGTGCTGGTGAGAAGGGGCCTGGCCTGTGGCAGCCTCAGATTCAGCCAGCCTCTGGAGCAGGAGTGTTGGCAAAGCTGGGTCAGAGCAGCTAAGGCTGGAAAACTGGAAAGGATAGAAACCCCTCCACCCTGGGTCCATGTCCCAGGGCTGCACCACCCTTCTGGGGAAGGAGCTTTTCCTAACGCCCCGAAGCAGCCAGGCTGACTTACCTCCTGGAGAGACTTCAGCTTCATCCTCCCTTTTAGCTGCCCCGTCACTGTAACTTCTGCTAAATCACCCCAACCTCTTCTCCTTCCCAATTAACCAGGCCAGCTGACTCCACCTCTCCCTGCAGGCAATGTCCCCTGACCTCAACCAGCCTGGTGGCCCTGCTAGTCCTCTCCAGCTTCCAGCAGATCCATGGTCATCCTGGAGGGGCTGTTCACACCCACCAAATCCTGCTGAAAGGGAATGCTTAGAGCCAGGATGTGCTGAAGTCAAGCTCAGAAACAAGCTCCTTGTGTCTGCTCCAGTGAGGCTTCAGGAAAAGCTGGTTTTGATGGATTTCTGAATGAGATGGGTCTGAGCCACCTCGCATGTGCCCAGCACTGATAAGCAAGGCCTGCCTGTGCCCATCTCCTTGCAACACTGCAGCACCCTCCTGACCACTGAGGGCTACAGGCTACTGCCTTGAACTGTCTCCTCACGCCATGGAAGAGCACAGTTTAGGGACATCACCAGCACAAGGCTGGTATGTCCTGAGTTCTGCACTGTTCAGAGCAGCAGCACCTCTCCACTGGCTCCTGGGCACTGTCCACCCCTTCTGGAGTAGGTCCAAGGGGTTCAGCTGCTCCCAGATTCCAGAAGCAGCGTGGCTGGAACACAGGGGTGCTATTGGAGCTGGCTTGCCCTGCTCAAGGCCAGCTCATCCATCTTCACTTGCTGAAACAGCTCACTATGCATGGAGAGGCTGGGGCTTCATTTAAATGGATAGCAGGGAGCAGAGGAACTTTGCAGGGTCATCTCAGGCACTTCAGCAGGATCTGGGCTCCAAACCTGAGCCCTTTGTGGAGCATTAGGCTCCCTCCTCTTTTTCCTTCTGTGGGACTGGGATGTGCTGAGCAGCCCATTCCTGCCCAGAGCTACCTGGTCTCGCTGGTCACTCCTCTCCGAAGGATGGTGTCACATGCCTGAGGCTGCTCCTCTGAGGTCTGAAAGATTAGACTGGAAGTTTATGGGTGGGAGATGTCCCAGGGCTGAGGTCAGAGACAGAAATGTAATGTCTGCCCCGCTCTGTTATACAATCCGCTGTTAAATAATCACTCAGGGTCACTGCGCCTGCCAGGCCACTGCAGCTGGCAGTGGGGCTGCTGGAAAAACAGGATCACTGCCCACCGGCCAAGGAGAAGGGAAAGCAGTAACACACTTCTGGCAGTGCCATGCTCAGAGCCCTCCCAGCCTTGGGGCTCCTCACTGCAAGGTGCTTTTTGGTGCCAGAGGCACTCGCAGAGACACAGCCTGTTTGTAGGGTGGTGGCAGTGGGGAGGTGGCTTTGGGCCAGTGCCACAGTGCCAGGCCGTGCTGCCTACCTGGGACTGACACCCATTTAACAGCGCTGTGTCCATGATTTCTAAGGTGCTGCAGAAGGAAGCAGCCCAGCTGGACACTTGGAGGACATCGGGAAACCTGTGGGAATGGCTACTCATGACCTGTGTTGGCTGCAAGTCAGCAGTCACTCAAGAGAGCTGGAGGATTTTCCCCAGGAGACACAGGGCAAGTCCAGGAAGAGAAACCACGCTGGTGGGGGGAGCTCACAAAGCAAAGCTGGGAAGCAGCCACACTGCACTCCGAGCCTGAGCATTGCTGTCCTGGGATTCCTGTCCTCCAGCACACATTTACAGCTAGCTAGCCTACTTCTGCTGGCTGATTTCTTCCTAATAAGGGGTTTGGCAGGTGGCTGTGCTCCCCTGAGGGTGAGGGAGAACAGCTCAATACGAGCATCACACTGGTGTGGGGCAGGGCGAGTTCCTTTTGGTTGAGCTCAGAGGGTGGCTGTGAAATAGAAATGCTGGGGGATGACTGGATGGCCCAGAGGAAGCTTGAGGTATCCCTTACTTGGATTTGCCGCTTGTGATCAGGGAGGCATTCTGGCTTAATGCAGCTGTTTTGTTTTTTAATCCCACTTGATTTTCCTTTACACTTTCCCAAATGTTTTAAGCTGTGCTTTGTTGTGCTCATCCACTTTTTAATCTGAGGTCAAATGATTGGATCTTAATCCCTGGATCTCAAATGAATTTGCCTTTTGGTTTCCAGCCCTCTGCTACAGCCAGGCTTACTGTCCCCTTTCCCTTCTCTCATTATTTCTCTATTTCTTGCACATTAACATTACTTGAAAAGAACAGACCTCGAGATACACCCCTGATTAATATTTCCAAACAATTTTGGTTTTTCTTATGATGAGTCCCTGGAGCTTTTTTTGTCAAACTACCTAAATGTGATCACAGCCAGTGCAATACTGTGCTTTTTGTGGCTGACTGGGTGCAGAGACAGCTGCCATGGAGTGATCATACAGGACAGCACCTAAATTCATTGTACAGTCTGCCTGGAGGAGAGGGGGCAGGACAGCCTCTGAATCAGATTCACAAATCCAAAGATTACAGGATGCTGATCTCAGCCCCACCCTCTGGATTTTGCTAAAACTTGGTTTCTCATTTCATTGCAATTGCCCTGTGCTGCAAGTTCCTTGCTCAAATGTATGCAGAAAGTCTTGGAGGCAGATTAAATACAATTTTTCAACAGCATGTTCTAGGATTTATTGAGATGAGATCTAATTAAATTCACTTGTTAATCCGGCCAGATTAAATGGCACATTCTACTTTGTGTCCTTAGCTTGGCCCAGGGGCCAGAGTGAACCTACAAGTACAGACCACAGAACTGGTCTTGGCCTTTGTGTCTAGACTCAGACCCAGACTTTGGTTCAACACCTGAGACTAGATCCAGGCAGTTTCATCAGTGTGTTAAGGATCACAGCCTACATCCAGGCCTGACTGGGAGTACAGGAGTGACCCCAGCCCTGAGGGGTGCTGCTGCCTCAGGTACCCTCTGGTGAGCCCATGGTACCTGGCTTTCCTGGGTGCTGGTGTCACTGGGTCTTAGCCCAGCTCCTGCTGGCACCTTGCCTGTCTTTCAGGTACCCAAGTGCTTGGCAAGGCAGCCTGTGCTAGTCCAAAACTTCTCCTGAGCTGGGTACAGTGAGCTGTGACCACGAGGCTTAATTACACCCAAACCCATCCTATCATGAGGGAGCCTCATGCAAGGGTATGTACATGACCCTGTGCTGGAGGGATTTTTCTTCCAGAAAAGGACAATGAGAGCTGCAGGTCAGATTCTGCTGTGGGAATTCAGCAGAACTCTCTTAAGCACAGCTCATCTCTGCACAGCCAGTCTGGACTTGCAGGGAGAACAAGCATGTGAAACCCTGGGAATAAACCACCTACTTCCTTGTGAGGACCTGTAAGTCTCACCCAGCAAGCCAGTCATGTAGCTGCAAAGGATGCAAATAAACTCTGCTGTGTAATCAGCACCCTTTGAATGCCAGGGCAATCACTCCTAACCCCCCATGCAACCAGGAGCCAGGTCTGCCTGCACAGGGCTCAATTCCAGACACCCTCCCCAGGGGTGAAGCTAAATCCCTCAGTCAGGATGGCACGGTGATGCTTTACCCATGTGGGAGGAGCTGGCTCGGGATATGAGAGATCAGCTATGCTGCAAGGACAAAGATCCTCTTCTGGAACCCACAGCCAGTGCTGATAGCAGTGTTTGCTGCTATAAACCTACAGCACACCAAGCTAAATCACTCTGATCTTCCCACATTAAAGAGTGAAATGTCTACGCAGCGTTTCTCCTGCTCAGCCTCTGAACTGCCACTAAGGCCTCTGTGATGGTGGAGTACTTTCCATCCCAAATTGTCCCTGGTAGTCTGATTTTTGCATCTTGCACCATGCAGACACAGCAGACACTGGCAGTATGGGCTGAAGCAGTCACTGATCCTATGGGGACTCTCCTCCCTTGAGCCCTGCTGTTTGTACCACAAAAACAGACACAGCTCTCGGAAGGAGGCTGTGTGGCTTCAGGGGCTGGCATGATTGTCTCTGCAAGACTTTTGATGGGTGTCACAGCAACAGCTGGAGCAATTCTTTGTTTTCTAGGACAAGAGGTTTGGAACATAGAGTCTAGGGGTGTGGGAAAGCTCTTTCTCTGTGGTGGCCTTGATGGCCTAGAAGGTCATTGGGAACTGGCACCAAGGGGATCCAAACCCGAGAGGTGCTCCTCGTTTTTAGAGATGCAGAGCAGGCAGCAGGCGGGTAAGCAGAGCTGGCCTCCAGGTGGGGCTGGAAGTAGCGTGCTGGCTGCAGACAGGGGCAGCCCTGGGGTTTGCAGGCATACTGACACTCCAAGCAGCCTTCGCAGGAGTCAGCAGCTAAGGCAGACTTTAAAAACAGCCTCGTCTTGTGCTGTTGCATGAGAGTGAGATGGAAATTTCACTGTGTTTATACAGACTGAAATAATAGGACTCCACTGAGCAAACACTTGCAATGAAAGCTTCAGCTGGCTATGGAGCTTCGCTTCCAGGAGCAGAAGAAAACCACTTTGCCATTTAATCCTTTGAAGACTTCAATCACCCTGATAAGATGTAGACAGGGCAGGACAAGGGAGATGGCTTTCATGTGCCCCTGCAAGACTGTCACCTCCCTGGGCAGCCTGTGTCCCACCACCCCAGAGAGCCACACAAGCCAGCGTGGCTCCTGAGCCTGCCCAGTGCCCTTTCCCCGGCTGTGACACAGTCCCTCGATTTAAACCCTTAATCCTGGGAAGATTGTGCAACAGCTCCTTCAGGCTGAGAACGGATTATGCCCCTTTCAGAGGCGTTTGGCACTCTGGCTGCACCGGCAGAGCCCAATCGACCGGCCCAACCTCTCCTGCAAGAGCACCTGCAGGCAATTCTTGCAGCTGGTGCCTAGCAACTTGCTCCCAGCTGCTCTCACAGCTAAAATTCAATGCCATTTCCACCTTCCTCCCCAAGGGAGCAGCTCCTGGGTCAACATCAGGGAAGAATGAGACGTTTCCCACTCACCTTGCTATAAATTAGGTATGGGAGGGGCTGCTTTCTCTCTCTCAAGCACATGTCCTGCAGCCAGCAGCCATCTCTGCTCAGCATGTGGGACAGCTTCAGGTTCAGGAGATTAGATAAAATGGTTTCTTCCCCTCCTTCCCAGTTTGTTTTCTGCTCCCAAGTGCCTCTGCTTTCTTGGAGTTCTTTGCAGAAGAACTAGGCTTGGATTCATGCCATGTCTCACCTTGGCTTTGCTTGGGTGAGCCCCAGGTTATGTGAACACACACAGGTAGCTCCAAGCTCGGGGCTGTGCTGAGCACTCTCTAATGATGCACAGCAACTTTTAGATCACCTGTGTGACAAAGGAAGGCAGCCCAGAATCTGAGAGAGATGCCCTTGGGCGAGCACCAGAAAGAAAAAAGCACAGGAAACCAAGACTGCCTGTTTACAGGGCTGAGGTCTTTGCCGAGGTGGTGAGGCAAACATGAACCCGCCTGGGCAGGACGGAGCAGCGTGTTCCTGCATGTGGGCAGGGCCCAGGAATGGGTGCTGGGAAGAGGGAGCCAAAGGGAGGATCCAGCTGCAGAGTGGGCAGGGGCTCGGGGAGCAGCACATCCTCCAGAGGCTGCCGGCACCGAGCAGAGGGAGGAGCGCTCCAGCGGGAAGAGGTGGGGAGCTGTGAGTAGATGAAGCTCTTGAGTAGTAGGGCAGTGGTGGGGCAGCCTGGGTGTTTTTCAGAGAAAAGCAAGACGAGGTGCCTCGTAGGGCATTTCCAAACTCTGGGAGGGCACGTGTTTGCCTCTGGGAACAAGCCCGAGATCCAGACGGCTTTCCCAGTGGGAGTCTGTTAGGACATCTCAGGCTTGCCTTGGTGGCACAGCTCCCTCGGTGGTGTGTGCTGGGAGGGCAGCTAACCCCTGCGTGCCCTGGCTGTTCCCGGTGCTAGCGCCGGCTCACACTGCAGGGCTGAGCTCTCCGTGCCTCCCCAGTTTTATTCCTTGGGAAGCCCCGGGTGGTCCTAGCAAGGGCAGCCGGAGGTTGGCAGTGCCTCATTGCTGTGGACAGAGGGGTTTTCAGAAGGGCACCTTCACCTCACAGCTGTCTGTCCTCAGCTCCTGGCAGCGCTGCACGGTCTGGAAGGAGGAGTGGGAATCACCAGGTCACTAGTGTGGACTCCACAGCCTGAAGCAGATGAGGAGAGCGGTTGGTAAGCGCAGAAGCACCAATGGAGAGGTCTCCAGCTCATCCCAGGACCCTCAGCCCTCCAAGGTGGGACATGGCTCTGTTCCCCAGCCCAGGAGTGGTGCTCAGCATGCCTCAGGTAGGTGTTTGGCTTAAGGATTGCCATCACGCAGATTACTTTAATCTAATCAAACTGTGTTGCACGGGTTAGCTGGTGAGGATTGAGAAATAGTTCATACAGAAAGGCATAAAGGGCCCAAGTCTGATTCACGTTTCCTCGTGTCCAGTGGGTGCCTCTGCCTGCATGGGTCAGGAACTGGCCAGTCCCCTGCCAGGCTGTGATGCCTGAAGGCCAGGAGATGTGGTGGTGGCTCTGTTTCCCTTCCAGCCACAGGAAGGGGCAGCTCTCCCAGCAGCGTGGCTGAGCACCCTTTGTCTCACTACACGGGTGACACTGGTGGCGTTGGCTGGCCCAAAGTGGGTTTGGGACAAGCTTGGACAGCAGAGTTTTCAGAGGAGCATGGCCAAATCCAGGAGAAGATGCTGCCTCTAGCACCAAACCGTGACTTCAGTGGCTAAGGGACTGCTCGCCCAGCCAGCACTGGTGGATCAGGCATCCTGCTCCAGCAATCCCTTCCCACCACAGCCTGCCTGTGCTTTGCATGGTTGTACCCAAGCTCCTTGCAGGCCAAATCCATAGCCAGCTTAAGCAGTTCCAGTCCTGCCTCCTTTCCTAGCCTGGCTCACAGGAGTGTAGCTGGGAGTGCAGTGCAGAAAGGGACTTTTGCAACCAGGAGAAGACATGTTGGTAGCAAAATCCTCAGCTCAGAAGGCGTCTCCTTCCTTCCTGCAAACATAAGGGGACAGAATTAAGGCTGGGCTTTCTGACCTCCAAGTTCTTGACTTCTGCTCTCACGTTACAGCAGCAGCAAATCCTGTTGCGTGAAGCAGAAATCCATCTGTCTGAACATGCACTATTTCAAATCCTTCTCTGCGTAAACTGTCCCAGACCTGACCAGGAGCAAGGCTGTTTACTACCAGCAGAATTAGGAAACTTTTGTATTGTGACATTTTCCACCCCTTTTTTTTTTCTTTTAGTTTGTATATTGAAGCTTAAATTTGCCAGCTAACAGTGTTTCTAGCTTTCAATGTGTTTTACTTCTAGCTATTTCCCTTTGCCCAACTGCCTGAGTATCTCTGAAATACCTCTGTGTTCAGTGTGCTCTGTCTTCCTCCTGATGGAAAAATAGATTTTCCTTCACTTGGTGTGAGGTTAGAAGGACAAGCAATGGCCCACTCATTTTCACCAAATAAATAGAGGATATTCAACTGCAAAAGGCCAATGGCAACATTTTTGGGTTTTTTTCCTAGCACTCATTTTGTACAAAGGGGTTGAATCCTGATTCCACTGATGCAAATATTCAATAATAAAGTTATTTTAAAGAACTGCATATTTTATTAATCCAAGTGTCATACCTAGAATTGAATATATGATCATAATTTGATCGTTGTATCCTTCTGCAGTTCTCACTTGCTGTGGTTGCAGCATCTTTCAGACATTTTAATTTCTTTTCTCGTGTTGTAGATATCAAACCTTCTGACACAAGGGCTGCTAGTGTAAGCGCAGCAGGAGGTGTGAGGGACCCCTGTGTTAGGAAACCCCTCCTGTGCTACTTTGATACTAAAGGAAAGCAAAGTTTGGAAAGCAGTTTTAGGTGCTTCCGTGATAGTTAATCAGTTTTTGCTTTGAAAATCTCTTCTGAGCTTTCCCTCCACCTCCATTCTGGCAGAACCAAACTCTGTTTGCTTTTATGATTGCTGTCACTCACAAGCTGCCTCGCCAGGACTAAGTAAGTTAGCATAGCTAAAAACCGAAAAAAATGTTTCCTACAGAGAGCATTGCCATGCTGAAGTGGGGCTTTGCAAGCCTGTTGCTCACTTCACAGGATGATTTATTGGGCATTGTGTTCTTCTAACAAGTAACAAGGCCATACTGGCCAGTTTGCCTGTGAAGGTTTACACAACCTTTAGTAATAGGAAACCTCACAGACTTGAAAATGTTGTGCAGTAAGGGCAGTTCACCTTCACAGCTGGCCTTCTAAAATGATGAAGCAAGGTCAGTTCGGATTGAGAGGGACAAAACTCTTACAAACCCCAGAGAGAGCAGGAATGTTTGGTTCCTTGGAAACTTGTGTGGCTTGTTCTGATTGAGAGCTGTTCTCCTGTGTGTTTCCAGCCCCAGCGCAGGAGTGAGGAGCTGGAGTTACGGCTGGTAATGCACAGCGGTCCGGCTGCGCTCCTGGCTGTCCCTAGGGCCCAGCAGAGGTGGGAATGGACGTGAGGGTGGAGGGGGACACCAGCACACGGGTGACGCTCTGGTTGTGTGCCCTACACGAGCGAGCTGTGGCCGAGGGCCTGAGGGACCCCTGAAGGATGCGCGGCCTGAGGAAGGGTTTTGTGCGGCCTGGGGGCCTCCTCGCCCTGCGTCCCGCTGCTCCATGGCAGCGCACGCGGGGTGCCGTGAGGGAGGCACTCACCCCGCACCTCAGCCAGGGCAGTTGGGCCTGTGTGCATGTCTGGATCTCCGTGTGTGTGTGTGTGTATGTGTCTGTCTGTCTGTATCCCCTCACGCCGCCCGGCCCCTCAGCGCTTTCCCGCCCCTCCGCGCTTCCCCCGTTCCCGCCGCAGCCCCGGGGGCTCCGGCCCCGCCCCTGCCCGCGCGAGGCCCCGCCCCGCGCGCCGCCGGCGGGCGATAAAGGTCTCGCGGCGGAGCTCTGACGTCACGGGGAGTTAATTTTAAACCCGGACAAGATGGCGGCGAGGGACGCGGCGCGCCGCGCGGGCCCGGCCCGCCACCGGCCCGCCCCGGCAGGTAACGCGGCCCGCGGGCGGCGGCGGGGGCGGCGGCGGGGCTGTGCCCGCGGGGCCGGGCCCGGAGCGCGGGGCTGGGCGGCCCGGCGGCGCCGCGCGGCGCAGGGGGAAAGGCCCCCGTGTCTCCCCCCTCCTCAAAATGGCGTGGGCGGCCGCCCGCCCCCGAGGGGCGGCGGGGAAGCCGCGGCAACGGCCCCCGCGCCCGGCCCGCCGCCGCTCCTCGGCGGGGTCACCCCGCGTTCCCCGCTGTGCGGCCGGGGCCTCCCCCGCTGCGGTCGGCGGCCCGGGGGCCGCTGTCGGTGACCTTATTCCCCGCTGCGGTGCGGCCCGGCCTCACCGTGTGTGCGTCAGCCCCGTGAGGAGCGGCGGCTGCGGCCCGGAGGGGCCCGGGGGCCGCGGGGCGCTAGCGTTGCACAGTGCCGGGACCGGAGCCAGGTAGCCCGGAGGGCGCCGACTTTCCCGGGGCCGCGTCCGCTTGCGGAGGGAGCAGCCCCGGGCAGCTCGGAGAAGGAGGTGACGGAGCCCTGTCGGCCCGTCCCCCACATGGAGCTGGGGCTGTCAGCGCTGCTCTTGCCTGTAATCTATCCCCTGGTGGGCATGGGACATGGCTTTGGCTGGGTGTTCAGCCTCGGGTGTGCTGGAGCCTGCGCAGTGGGCTTGCTAAAGTATGGGTATTTCTCAGGAAGGGCTTAAACGGAGAGCTCGTAGCAGCCTCCCTGCCGTACGCTTGGCCAGGGGCACCTGGGACTGGGGAGGGTTGTACTGACTCGAACGCAGAGTTGGATCATGTGAGGTTTTTAGCGCTGCACTGGAACACTGAACTATTTTAACATCTTTGTTGTGTAACTCTCCCTTAATTTGGAAGCAGAACGATTGGACTGGGCACAATTAAACAAAACCTAGCAGATGCCATGTGCCACGATTGGTTTCAATTGCTTGATTTGCAAGCCAGCTAGAGATAGGGAAATCTAGCTGAGCTATAAACTGGGAGATACGGCGTGACAACTCACCTGGCTTGATTTACAGGGAGGAAAAGCAGTGCTTCTGAGTATCAGGGAAAAGTTTGATTGTGTTTGGCAGCATTGCAATTTGAATAATTTAAAAGAGCCCTGAGATTGAAATTGAGAGTATGATACTGCTTTATTCCTCAAGGACTGGTCTCTCTCCCTCCCAGCACTGCTCAGTTTTCTTTGATTTTAGTTCTCCGTGGTTTTGCCACTGTGTCGTTTAATAATCTCAAAGCATTGGATTATTTTATGGTTTTCTAAGGGTCATAAAAGTGCCAACACACCTGTAATAAATGGCCTTTAATTAGCTGTGTCATCATTAGCAGTGGAAACATGCTCGTGTCCCTCTTAGTTGCTTCTGAACTTTAGTCATGGAACAGCTTAGGTGCTAGTCTGTGTGTTCGGCTGTGGATGGTCTGTGCCTGCCTGCAGAAGGGCTCTCTGTGCAGTGAAATAAAGCAGAGGGATAGGCTGGAATAGTTAGGAGAGCAGCAGTGTAACAGGAGAGGCCATTAACTCCTGTACCATTGCTGAGTGTTGCTCAACAGCTGTTACGTCCTTGCTCACCCTAAAATCAATAATTGTGTTACAGCACCCCCTCAAATAATAGCACTAGGATTTTGTTCTTTCAGCTGGAATTATTTTGAAAGCAGGGAGAGGAGTTGAGAAAGGCTGTATTCTTTGCTTTTCACGTTCACTTGCCTACAACTTAAGAGCTAGCAGAGAAATAGTTCTAGCACAGAACAGTTTTACTCGGGTTGTTGTAAAAGCATTGTTTAAAACATGACAGTCTCCTGGTTTAGGAGGCCAGGCAGCTCTTGTTCGTGTTGGATGCACAGAAGTGCTTGAGCCACGTGTTACAACAGTCCTAATACTTCTCAGGTACCTTGTGTCAACTGCAGTCCCTGTGGTTTGCTTAAGTATCAGTGATTAATATTTGCTTACTGCCTGTACTAATAAAGTAGCACTGTCTGGAGTGAGGTGCTGTGATAGATGAGGAATTGTTTTCTCTCCCTGCCATAATAAAAAAAGGGACACTGTCTCATGGTGGCCAGCCTGGGCAGGAGCAGGTCTGTTGGGGGAGAAGGGCTGGGGATTTCCCTCCAGTGTAATGGAAGAGCAGTTATCTCCTGATGTCCACCTCACATCGTCCCCAGCTTTGAGTTTCCCAACGTCCAACCCAGGTGAAATGGGCAGATGGAAATGCAGGTGTCAGTTCTGTGTCCTTGCTGGTTTGGTAGTGAACCACGGTGGTGTTGGTCTCCAGCGCCAGCACGATCTCAGGCTGTACTTCAGCACTGCACTAAAAGTATTTTAACTTTGTGCCTGCTGTTAGTAGACTGTTGTACATCTTATCACAGTCCATGGAAATTTCAAGGACATTCGTAAGCAAAACTGCCAAATTTCAGTCAAATGTCACCTTACATAAGTTAGGTTTGAATTTGCTTTTGTTCTTGTGTTGTGGTTATGAACAGACCCCATCCCTGGGATGATTTTTGATACTCATGGCAGTCTTTGAATGGGAAGTTTTAAACTTGAAATCAGGCTGAGTTGTTGTCTTGGTTTTTAATTTACTTAATTTCTTTTTCTACTGTTGCTGCATGCTGTGCCTACAATGTCATCTGCGAGCTGCCCGAGTGCATTTTTTCAACTTTTTGCTAAAGGCTGCATTTACTTCTTAAACTTACTGTACTGGTTGTTAATATTTTAGGTTTTGTCGCTAATTTCAACTATCTAAAGTGAACAAGGCACAAAAATATTTTCTAAGTTTCTGCATAGCCAAATGTGCTGTATTTTTCATCAGTCACAACTGAAAATTTTCAGAAATACTTATATGTGGTGCTTCTTCAGACTTTTACGCTTGCTGAAGTATGACCGGGTTTCTTTTTTTTAAAATATTTTCAGCAACGTGAACTTCCTGAGATGTCCTGGAGGAAAGGTAGAAGTAGCATTTTTTGATTTTGGAAGGTTATTCTTGATATGATACAAAGAATTAATATCTCATTCTGTGCCTGATTTTAAGGTCATGGTGTTGTGTAGGGAGTTGATTTACGTGAATACATTTCTGGGGTTGGGATTAGTGTCTGAAAGACCAGAAGAAACAAGCGTGTTTGTAAATGAGCAAGTTTTAGATATTTGTGAAAACGTGGCTCACACTGATGTCTGCTGTTTCACTTAGCTACGAAGAAATGACTGATAAGAAATAAGTGATGTCTTTTAGGATAATGATTATAATCAAGGCATTTCTAGGAGCAAATTAATACATAATAGGAACTTGTGTTCTGAGAGCATTGGTAACTAACTTGCCTGACCTTTAGCTTCTGAAATAACATATTCTGTAGTGTTCATTTCCAGGAAAACAAGATTTCATGTGCTTGCCAAGCTTTTTGGAACACTTTGAACATAAAAGTTGGAAGAACTTTTGAAGTTCCTTCCTTCAACTCCCCAAGTTGATGTTTGACTGGAATTTTTGCTCTGAAGCAAAGCAAGGAGCTCACTGTCTCCTTTTGTGTTTGGGAGGGAGGCCACATCCCTGTTCTGGGGCCATAATTATCTTTACAGGATGTGTAAGCATCCTCCTAAAGTTATCTATTCAGTTTGTCTGGAATCTGTCACTGAGAATTTTGGCTGCTCCACAGGGATGTTACTCCTTGAAGTAACAAGACTGGTTTATATCTCATTTTACTATGAGAATAGTAGATCTCTGTGTGAAGTGTGATCTTTGAAGCTATATAAGTATCTCCTTCAATTAACTAAACAGGAAAAAAAAGAAAAGCTATGCTAATTCTGTTATGATTAGTAGCTGGTTTCTCTTTAAGGTTGGAAAAACTTAGTTTGCCACCAAAGATGGCACTAGTGAGCATCCAGGGCAGTCCAGAAGAAGTTACATGAGTAAATGTGGGTAAGCTGGATATTGGAATTTCTGTTTGATGCCCACCTGATGAACTTACAAGCAGGACTAATAGAAATCAAGTATAAGGTGAAAGAGAAGTCCATTTGGACCTTTGCAGAAACGATTTATGGAAAAACAGCTTATTTTAAGAGTAGCCCTGCTCTGCCATGAAGGAATAGATGAGAGCACTGGCAAAAGTCTAAGACTGCATTAAGTGTCTTTTGAGAAAGGATTTTTTTTTTGTTCACAACTTGGTTTCGTGGCCTCCATTTACACTCTGTATGAGGCAAATTCTGACATGCATTGCTAGGAGGGGAAGGTGTCTTGTGTAGGTTTTTTATTTTTTTTTCTTTTTTGTCTAAATTTATTTTCAGCACAGATGATGAGCAAATGATGATTGCATTTTCAACCCTGTATGATGGTGATTTTTGCACGGCTAGGTGCGATTTACTACTGCAGGTCATGGCAGGCTTCTCTTTAAGGACTGGAATAGAAGCCAAAATGTTGAAGACTTGAACTAGTAAGGTGTTGTATAGATTGTGGACATGAATGTAGAATGCAATTTCCAGTGAATTGATACTTGAGAGTAGAACTCAATTTGCTCTTACACAGTTGTTGTTCCAGTGATGTCAGAATCAGGTTCCAGTTTGTAGTTAGTGTCAAATTATAATGCATTTATTTTCCCACTGTCACCTCAGAGACAAGCATGTTGAATTTACAAGTTTCTATTGGTCTCAGTAAAATATTTGGAATGTCTTTTTGAGCAATGTACTGGATAAGGCCTCCAGGATAACAAGGTGGCGTTTTTTTAACTTGGATTGAAAATTACAGAAACTTGTTGGAGAACATCTGTCAGCTGCTTGTACTGACGTGTTAGGACTGCTTTCCCTATGTTGTGCATACTTGGAAAAGTTGTTCTCACCTCTTATCTCCTCCAGCAGGGTGGTACTGCTGAGTGCGAGAGTAAGTGCAGTTATTTTAGCTGTGTCTTTAAATCCAGTCCTGTGATACTACTGCCTGCAAACTTGCTGTCTTTTCCCCTCCTCAGCCTCTTCTGCGTGAAAGAAAGGGTCTTCTGGCTTTTGCTTGTAGGTGTTCATTTGCCTTGGTCCGTGTGGTGTGATCTACTTGGGGAGCTGTAAACTTTTGGGATATAAAAGGTTCAATCTGTCAGTCTTTGGCCTAATATGGGAATCATCACAGCCCTGATTTCACGGGAGTAACAGTCACTTGAAGTATGAACTCCTAGGCATGGAGAGAGAAGCTTGGCCTCCTTTAATATATTATTGCTTAGACACAAAATAATAGTGGAAATGACTGCTGTAGAAAATGAGGTTAAGGCTCTTGCCATAATCAATTCACTTTCTTAAAGCAAGAATCATCTTGCTTTTAAGAGAATTAAGTTTCTTAAATACTTTGTAATCCTGAACTGAGGAACTGTGTTTGAGATTTTAAACATTGCCTTGAAGCTGCCCTCAAAGCAGTTAACACTTACCTGTCAGGGAGCGAAGTCTTAAGCTTGTCATTAGGGTGGGAAGGGAATACAGTTCAAAATTCTTAAAAGGGAATCTTTCTAACTGCTGGTATGCCAGGCTTGTTACTGATAAATAGTTTGGAAAAGTGCAGTAAGTAACGATTTTGAGGGTTAGGACATGGAACTGGAGTATTTTCTAAAACTAATAATACTGTAGAAATAACTGCTGGAGACCTACATGTTATGTGCTGAGATTTAAAAGGCAGAAAACCTTTCAAAATAAAACAATGCTGGTACAAACAATAAGAAATGCAACTTCTGCTTCTAAACTTTTTTTTTTTCAATAGAAAAATGAACGTGCTGTCTACTGTGAACATTTAGATAGCAAATATGATGAAATGCTTGTAGAACCTTCAGATGCTGTGAGAAATCCTGCTTCTTTGAGAAGACCTTTGGAATGCAGTCTGGTACTTTTGATGAGGTTGGAAGTTGGCTTGTGAAAGGCTGAATGTTATTCTTAAGAGTCTTGTTCTAAGTACTTTGAGTCGCAGACCTGTCACTGTGTCATGAATCGAATGTCGAACTGAGCTGTTCTTTAGTCCGATCTCTTGTTGATTTATTTCTATGGTGCATTAGGACTAGATTAAGCTTCTGTGAGCTTTGAAGAGGAGCACACTGCTATCTTTCTCTGTTTCAGTTCATTTTATAATCCTAGCCTTTTCTCCCCAGACTTTACACGCTGTACTGTAAGGAAAGATTTTATGGATCCACCAAATGAAGACATTAAGTGTGAGAGGCTACACTGTTGGTTGGACAGGAGTGCTGGAACATACAGACCTTGTAGAGTTGTGTTTGCCTCTTTCTTTTTCACCCAAGTGAAAGCTGCATATTAAACCATTGTGGTCTCAACATAACCCAGTCCTGCAGAAAAGCAGTTTGATTGTCCAGATGTGTTTAGACAAAGTTGAGAACTTGATGTAAAGAGAAGTAGTAAGCAGCCCCCTGTGTGTTTGTTCTTGTTGGGATGGTAAGTGTGGCTTGCCTTACACGTGAGATTGCTGAGTTCTTTCAGTTCTGTACCTCTAGGCTTGACTGGCCAGCAGCCATCAATGTACACGTGACAATGGCATTTCCCGTCCCAGGAAAATGTGTTTAAAAATCACAAATGCTCTGGTTGTTGAGACTTGTTTTGTAGCAGTGGCTGATGTTTCTGTGGTAACAAGAGTCATAAATAATGTTAAAAATCCTTAGGTAAGCAGGTGAGCCTTGAGCCCTTTGAACATGGGAAGGTGGTTGTATGGAGGTGAGCTGATGAAGTGTGTGTTATGATATCCTCAGGACAACTTAACCAGTGGTTTTAAAATCAATGTTTTTCTAAAGTACTCCATAGCAGGCACAGCTCTCAGTGGGTGCAGTGTATTCAGTAGGTGTGTTCAAGGGAATACTCCTGTAGTGCAGGAAGGACTGCGCCAAGCTCGAGTTCTTCCCACCTGTCCCACGTCCTGGCCTGTAGTACTGACAAGCTGAAACCTCCATTTGTGAGGGAAGGAAACCTTGTTCTTAAGTGAAGGTTAAGAAATGTGTTGGCCACCCCAGCCTAAATCTGGACTTTCAGATAGAGACAAATCTTTGGCAACACACAGTCAGATCCAGTTACAGTCCAGTTGTCTACCCATCTTTGCAGTGTTATCACATATCACCAAGTCAGTTCATCCATGAATATGCTTCTTAACTGTACTTGTGAGTTTTGGGAGTCTGGAGGAATCTCCCAGCTGAACTGGGTTGCAGTTACAGAGCTGAACTTTTCCTTTGGCCCCAGTGCAGCAGTTTGTGCCTCCCCCTCAGCGGTGCTGTGCGGCAGTTTCAGAGGCTGCGGAGTGCAGAGCACATCACTTGGTGTACGAGATGAGCTGGTGCCGGACCCGGGACAGCAGTGCCAGCACAGAGGGCAGCAGCCCTGCACTGTTCAGCAGTGCAGCTGAACTGTGCCCTGCACAGGGGACTACGTGGCTCTGCTGTTTGTTTGTCTTCAGTTCCAGTGCTCGTTGTTTGAGGTGACACAGTTTGTAGGAAACTGCTTGTGTTGGGTTGCTTTTTCTGCTGGTTTGGCTTCCGTAGCTGACTTGACTCTAAGGAGCCCTGGATATATGGCAGAATTAGCAGGAGAAGCAGTGTGGTGCTGCATGGTGCTGGAAATGGGAAAGAGTGGGAGAGCCCCTGTGAGTGGGTGGTTAAGACTCAGCTGTGCTATTGAAAGAGGCTTGAAGAGGCAGCGGGGAGAAGGGAGGAGGCAGCTGCTGGCACTGTCCTGTTGGCAGAATTAATGTACTTTGAGCTGTTGCCTTAACAAGGGATTTGTGTGTAGCAGCAGCAATGATGCCTGGCAGAGACTCAGGAGTTGTGGCAGTAGGTGTGGGGCTTTTAAGGGTGTGGACTTAGGTACTGTATCAATTATTATGGGTTAATTGCAGGACAGGGATATGGCCTGTTTCTCTATGTGCGTAGCAGCAGGGACCCTGATAAAAACTATTTTTGTTGTAGTTGTGTGAGAAAAATCTCTTCCTTCAGTGAAGATAAAAGCAAGACCTGCGAAACGTGATCTTTTTTTTTGTTTCGATTCTCTTTAACTGTGCCTTGTTTGGAACTTGTCCCTGTTTTGATTCACATTGTGGATCTGGGTGTTAATTGTGTTGGTACATGTTGTGTTTCCCCTATTAGGCTTCCTTTTCATCTGGTGGGTATCAGTGACCCTACCAGGTTAAGAAGGGAGAAGAAGAAACTGAAATACTCCCTGGAGTTGTCTGCAGTTAGTTACTGTATCAGTTTTGCAAACTGTGTGATCTAGAGGAGACAGTTTTTAAAGAAACTGTCTCTGTACTGCCCTTTGTTCTTTGAAATGAAATGTGGAATTCTGGAGTTCAGTGCTGGAAAAACTGGCTGGAAGGCTCTCTTAACTGCAGGAACTGAAAGAGAGATGGGAAGCTGAGTGTGAACTGAGGTTGGGCTGAAAGATCACTTTTGGTTGGAAGCTCCATTGAATTGTTAAGGTTGGAAAATACCTCTAAGATCAGAGTCCAGCTGTTACCCTGGTGCTGCCGGGTTCACCACTAACAGCACGTCCCCAAGTGCCACATCCACTTGTTTTTTGACCACTTCAGATATGGCGCGATTATGGTGATTCCATACTTCCAGCCTGTTCCAATGCCTTACCACCCTTCCATGAAGAAATGTTTCCTAATATCCAGCCTAAACCTTCCCTGGCACCATTTGAGGCCATTTCTTCTCGTCTTGTCACTTGTTACCTGGGAGAAGAGACTGCTCCCCACCTCACTACAGCTTCCTTGCAGGGAGTTGTTGAGAGTCACCCTGAGCCTCCTTTTCTCCAGGCTGAAGGCCCCAGCTCCCCCAGCTGCTCCTGGTCAGAGTTGTGCTGCAGAGCCTTCACCAGCACCTCAGGGTCTTTGTTGCAGTGAGGGACTCAAACCTGAACCCAGTACTTGAGGTGTGGCCTCATCAGTGCTGAGTACAGGAGGTTGGTCACCACCCTCATCCTGCTGGCCACACTGTTGCTGCCGTTCAGCTTGCTAAAAGCAAAAAGGAAAAGTTTGAGCCTCTTTGTCTTACTGTGTTTCCTGACGTTGGTGTTTGTGACTGACAGGTTGTTTATCCTGGAAATGAGAGGGAAAGCTGACCCTGTGCCACACCTTCCTGTACGGCCAGAGGAAACACTCCCTTTGCTTTTTGCTGGATTCCTCTGGGGCCCAGGTGCAGATGCATCTTGGTAACTAATCCACCTCTGACTGGCAATCTAAAGACCAAACATGGGGTAATTGCAGTTGGCATCATTCAGTATGTTATTTTCTCCCAATTCTTGCTCAAAATACCAATTTAGGTTGGCTGCTCATTGTTTAACTTACTGGCTGTTGACATGAAGATACATACAAGGTAGATAAAACACAGTTACAGCCTAAACCAATTAGAAAATGCTGACTTCTTGAGCAGGTAACAACCCTAAATAAAATCACTCTGAAATACAAGCAGAAGTCTGCCTGGTTTAAGTGTGTGTGGCCTGCAAGGCTCCAGTTAGCTTTCAGTGTTCACCAGGAGCTGTCACTTGCCATTTCCAGAGTTCATGGTGAACTAGGGCATTGTCAGATCTGAAGTACTCATTCCCATCCTTAAGAGCCTGCCTGATGGGTAAAAAAGGGGAGAAAAGGTGAGCAAGAGGCCTTTTAATGCTTTAATTTGCCCTTAGTGTTTTAATACAGCTTTCTTTGAGGGGGCTGGAAAAGTACTGGTGAATCTTACTGTGGGTAGAGATCCTGTTAGGTCCTCAGTGAGTGTGCTATTAATAGCTGTGATTTTTGGGCAGAGGGGAAGAAGGATGAGAAGCTTGTTTTGCCACTATCCTTACCCTGCACGATTTTTCTTGTAGTTGTGGAGAAATATCTTTCTTACTAAGTTCATAATGTGCTTTCTAAAAAGTTGTCCTTTTATATATATATATTTACTTACTGGGTTTGTACTGCTTCTGTCTTAGTCTCTGCTTATTGGCATTCTCTTACTTGTATTGGTTGAGAAGAGCTGAATTTGAGAGTTGACTTTTTTTGCTGCACCTTTTCATTCTCTGAGGTTTCTCGCTTTTTTGTCCCCGTAAATAATGGACACAGAATGCCAGCTTATCAGTATTTTCTGTAGGGGAGAGCTGTCTGCTCCTGCATGCATGCCCACCATTCAGCAGAGAAGCAATTTAAGGCACTTAGGACTAGGCAAGCCTTTTGTTTGATTAGTTGTGGTGTCTCAGAGGTATCTAGGTCATCAGAATATCTTCTTTTTCTCCCTCCCAGGCAGAATTGTAGCTTCAGGTGCTTCTCGCTTCAGCTCACAGTTTATGTAACAGTTCTAGATGTGTCCCTTTAACAGCCCATTGCCCTGGAGGAACACAGAGAGTTAAATGTGTCTTTGCCCCTGTACCCTGCCCCTCTATCAGTCTTACTGGATGTCCAAACAAATCTTTGCAACTTAGCTCATCAGTCCTATTTATAGTTGAAATATTTGAAACATTTCATTATTTCTGGCCTTAAAATGAGCTACTTGGCACTCTTTACTAGTCAGCAATAAGAAAGCAACGATGCCTTAAGGTCTGTGGTAGCCCCATAGTTCCACGTGAGTTTATTGCATGGAGTAGAACTGCTGGAAAAAGGGGAGGACAATTCTGTGGCTTCAATCTAGTGATTTTTTTTTCCCCAGGAGATGTGTCCAAATAAGGTTTGAAGGTTAACATACTTTCTTTCTGTGCTCTGGAACTCACTTCACACATGCCTACACTTTCCTTCGTTCACTACACCAAAACAAGAAATGTTAAAGCAGTTTGTCTCCGTTCTCTCCGAGGAAAATTTCCTATGTGAAGCACTGAGAGAATGCCTAACATTGAAATGCAGTGCAGCAGTTTCCTCATGATAAATTATTTTAAGCTCTTGATTCAAGCCATGAACTCCCTCAGGGTGTGGAGGTTGAACAAAATTTCAAGCAAGATGGCTGGAGCTTGGTGTAGCTCACTTCAGTTTGCTTTTCGCTGTTCAGGTGATGGTGGGGGAGCCTGTCAAGCAGCTGGATTGAAGTGTGAACATGGGGCTTGAACTGCTCTTGTGTGGAGGCAAATGTGTGGTGCTGCAGAGCACCAGGAGAAAGAGTTCAGAGATGCTGAAAGCTGAAGGGTCTAGGGGTGCTGGGAGTCTTAATTTGAAGCTGACTTCTAGCAAAGTGCAGGTTTCTGTGCAAACCAGATATTAAGACTACCAGCTAGAAGATTTACGGCTTTATACCCCTTTAACTCCTTGTGATAGAGCAAATGGAAGTACTGATGATGGACAGCTACACTAGTGAAAGTGGCTTAAAACTAAAAAGCAGATGGGATTTAAATTTATTTTAATGTTCTGCTGCATTTGTGGGCAATTGGGTTCAACTCACTGTCCATAGAAGCAGTTACTAATTGTGATTCAGTGCTTGTTGATCAAAAACGTGTACTGTATCTAAACCCAACTGAGATTAGCAATTAGTATGTGCTTTTTTTTTTTTTTAATGAAAGGATGTGGATAATGTGTTCAAAGAGTTTAGGCTGTATGTAGGTTGAAACTTAACGGTAACTGTGTTAGTACTTTCTGTCAATTAATGTGCTTAAAGGGAAGAACTTGCATTTAAAGCAGGCTGTCTCTTATTTTCATAGCATGCAGGTGTCTGAATGTTTTCACTCTCATGTTCTTACACTGCAGGACAAGTAGGTCATCAGCTGCTGGCTGTGTACTTAGGGGAAGCAGGAATTAGCTTTTCATTTTACCTCATGCTCTAAGAAATGGGCTATTTAGTGGGGTTTGTTCAGTTGAAATACTGTCTGCATCCACAAGAAGCTACTGTTCTCAAAATCTGGCTTAGTATTTCAACAAATGCTGCTTGTTCTGGGTACTTAGCTGGTGAGAATAAATAAGCAGTCCTGCTGTAGTTGTTACTCAGTGGAGTGAGTTTATAGGGAAACTGAGTGGTGGTATCTTCCCTTGGCTGTGTTTGCTCCCATTCAAATCTGTCTGCTCCTGTGTCTTGCTGCACAGTGTTGCTTCTCTAGTGTCTCCCAGTCTGTTTGACCCGGGTTAGGAAGTGATTGTGTCAGTCAGAACTGTGCATTAGCCCACAGGTCCTAATGGAGTAGTTCAGGTTGGAAGAAGCCAAAATGACGTAGGGACTGGTTGTGAACAGCCACAGGAATAGGTGTGAAGGGATGGCAGACTGCAGGGACAAGTCCCATTGATGATGTTTTTGCATCAGCTCCAGACAGAGCAGCAGATATGACTTTAGTCTGGGGTCTGTTAGTTCAGTACTACAGAAACTTCAAAGGTCAGGTCAGCATTTTGAAAAATTAAAAATATAGCTGTGACTTTCTGGGCTTGCAGCACTCTGCTACAAGTTCTGGTGCCATATGGTTTGACAGATGAGAGCTCTTACATATGTACTAAAAGCCTGAGGTTCAGACCTTCTGTGCACATGGGGATTTCCAACAATGTAGTGATCAACCCCACGAGTGAGTTGGGTGAATCTGCCAGTCTTTAATGCTGTGGCAGGAGGCAGCCTTGCCTCTCTGTGCAGAACACGGGACATTCCTCTGAAACAACCACTCCTTGTGTGGAGGTATTGGGTTGGTAACTCCATTACTGGGTTGGAACTGGGCTTAGCAAAGTGTTAAAATGTACAATAAAAACCAAAACAAATGCTTCAAACCAACAAAGGCCTGTTGTTTTGGCTGCTTCTGTAGCAGTACTGAAATGTATTGTCATGGAGACCTGTAAAGGGATGCTGCCATGAACTTTGCAAGTCCAAAGTATTGTCCAGCTGGATAGAAGGACATCAGTGTGGAAGTGGGCATTCTGTGAATGCCACCTCTTCTAAAGTTAGTATTCATCTCTTTTATACTTGATTTGCTGGGACTGGACTATTGCAAGAACCTAGAGCAGTCTGTGGGCTTTAGAACAAATCAGCTTAAATTCTGAGTTTTAAGTAGTACACTGTGACTGTGCTGGAGCAGGTGAGGAGTGGGGGACAGCCAAGGGACAGGGCTTTGAGTTCTGAATTGCATAAACTTCTGGCCTGAGTTGACCTATCAGTGCTGTCAGCATGGTTATTTTATGAGCTACTTTGGGAACTTTAGCAGTGGTTTTGCAGAAAACTGGACTGTGAAGGGGGGTGCTTCTTGTCCTGACCTTTGTTTCCAGAGACTGCACTGAAAGTTCTTGGAAGTGAAATGTGAGCTTTCTGCCCACGATACTGAAGCCTTCCAGAAAGGCTTCCTAAGTGGTGCCTGAGATGGTGGGCAGCTAGAAGGCAGGATAAAGGATCAAAAAAGGGTGTGACATCTGGGACACCTGACAGGGTGGCATATGCTGATTATGCTGCTGGGACAAGCAGGAGCACTTGTTCTATGGTTAACATGCTTGACCTGTGCAATGTCTGTCCTGTAATTGCCAACTAGTTCAAAATCTTGAAAGGAGGGTGTTCTCTGCCACTCAGGCATGAAGTTATCAAACCAGCTCTTCTGGATGGATCAAATTGCTTTCACAGCTGTCAGCACTGTAGTCCTCCACCCTCTAAAGTGCTTGACTGATGGCCGTGATGGTCTTTTCTGTAGGTAGGTTGGGAACTTTCAGATATATTAGGCTGGTTAGTCAAAGGGAAAAAAAAAAGCCAACAAACCAACTTGACCCAAACCAACCAACCAAACCCAACTTGGTGCTCTGGACTTGACTTGCAATTTCTGCTAGTAAGTGAAATCTAATAGAAGTTGAGTGGGGTCTAGGGTGAATCTTGTCTCCTGTTCTCTTTGAGCTAATGAGTTTCAGTGGTGCAGAATGTGTTAACAAGATGTGAGCTTTTAATGGGCATATTGTGTGTGAGCTTTTGGTAGTGCTATCTCCTTGTGATGGGGAGAATCTGCTTGTTTATAAATGACTAATGATAAAGGACCATGCCACTTGTTTGTTCAGAAATCTCCTTGGCCTGAGGAGGTTTTGTGTAGCTGTGCTCTGCACTGGCACAAGGATGCTGCTACACTTGAGGTCTTTGAGGTCTGACAGGTTTTGATGACTTCCAGGTAGGACAGGATGGTTAATGTCAGGCTGCAAGTGAATGAAGAGAAGCTGCAGGTGTGGCTTCAAACAAATTTTCAGTCTGCCCTAGTTTACAGACCCAATCCCTTACTGCAGTTGAAGTGAAATGTGTATTTAAATAAAAGAATAGGAGGCTGTTTCAAGTAACCAAGTTACACTTGTTACTGGGGCATACCTTGAAGCAGAGGCTTTGGATGTGTGAACATGTTTGCTAAAACACAGGCACCTCTTCTGGGAACTATCTGACTTCAATACTTTTATCAGTAGACTGTTCCCTTTATGTTTCTGGGCTGTGCTGCTGGAAGCTTTCTTTCTGACTGTCAAAGGCTTTGTCCCTCCTGGGCTATCCTCCCAAGTTTTCTGGCCTCCAAAGGGTCCTGCCTATATATATAAAGCCTGTTTAGAAACTCTTTCAAAAAAGAGGAGAGGGCTTTCCTCTGAAGTAGTGACCAGTCAGTGTCAATGTAGTTTGTATAGTTTGGTGTCCTGTTGACAGATTTTGTTGTAAAAGTTACTCCTTCCAGTTGTCAGGCCTGCTAGTAGAATCAATTTTTTGGCCTGCTGTGTTAATCATTTCGAGTTAGGGTGATGCTGGGAACTGTTCTGCACACTCACTTGGGTAATGTTGGTGCTTAGTTCTAACTGCTTAGAATTTAAGCATTCAAGTGTATTTCCTGTTCAAAGCAAGTACCAGGCAAGCTTAATATATTGAAACCAAACTTTTTCAAGATTTAATGCCACTGGGCTTTGGGACAGCAAAAGATTTGGTGCTTGGAAGTGGAAACATCTGGTTAAGGAGACAATTGCTGGAGAAACTTCGTGGTCACCATGTTACCAGTTTTTCAAGTTCATGGTAATAACTGCAGTGTGTCATTACCTCCACAAAACGGGAGCCCTTTTCATAGGACTTTGCTGAGAATGGTATCTCACAGGCAAAGTCTGGCAGGAATGACTTGGCAGGTTCTCTTCCACGAATGAAACTGTGTTCCATGGTGCCTCATGGATGCATCCTGCAGGAGAACAGTGGGCTGCTTCCACAGGGAATGTCTCTGTGAGCAACACATCAAGGGATTGGGGGTGGCTGCTGCCTTGTCCTGGAAATGGAAACATGACTAGAGGGACAGTGTACTGAAAATCATATGTGATAATCCCAGATAAGTATCTGGTAGGAAGGTGCCTTTATCAAGTCTGTGCACATGGGCTTCCAATAGAGCATGGTAAAATGTAAATTGGGAGTGGGAGGCAATTCTGTAAGCACAAAGAGGCTTTCCAGATGCTTGTTGGGAAAAGTGGAGTCAGGAATGGTAGAGCTGATTTCTGCTGTGGGACAAACTTCAGTGTTGTGGTGCCTGAACAAGAGAGTTCACCTTGGATAGGGTAGTTTGGTTTTCTTTCAGGCCTCTAATCCAATTAACTCCTGAATTCTAGAAGTCAGGAAAATAGAATATTGGTACTGGTATAGTGTGTGTCTGAAGGGCTGTGTTACCTCATTAGTAACTTTAATCATTAGTCATTCATTAGTAACTTCTATCTGAGTTACAGTTTTTTCAGCTAGTGTCTTGTCCTGAAAGGGTATTAATTCTTAAACTGTATGTAAAATGGTTTATTGTCTTGCAGACAGGGAACAGGTGTTCTAAAGTCTGTGCTGTACTGAAACTTGAAACAGTGTTAGAATTAGAGAGGAACTTCTTCATCTGGTATTTGTTATCCCAGGCTGCCGTGCTAGGTCCGTGTTGCTTGTACCTGTTGGCAAGCAAACCTGTTGGCAGAAAAGATTCATTTCCCCTGATACCCTTGCAATGGTACAAGAAGGTGGTGATAGAAAAATGCCCTTTTTTGGTCCTCTTTGAAGCTTGTTGGAAACAATTCATTTTTTCCGTATTAAAGGCTCTTGACTTAAGATGCCTTTAAAAGGCACTTTGGAGCTGAAAATCAGGGTAGGGGCTTTTTTGTGATTCCTTAATACATGGAGAATGTCTGAAAGAGAGAAGATCTGAAATACAGGCTAGACACAGAGCTTACGAAAGTGGACAGGGAGCTACTCTTGACCTCTTTGCATTCCCAAGAACATCACCCTTGCTGCTGGAAGTGTGAGCCCAGCACAAGGCTTCACAATAAAAAAATGAGTGTTTCTTGCCCTAAGCTGTGACTTACTAATGTGTTCTCACCTGTCAATTTGCAGGTAAGTTTTATGAAGAAGAAGAGGACGATGCCCTGCCAGACTCAGATGCCCTGCCAGACTCAGATGCCCTGCCAGACTCAGATGACGAGGTGGAACTGGATAAGCCACGCCCCATCCAGATTGTCCTTGCTCATGAAGATGACCATAACTTTGAGTTAGATGAATCAGCATTGGAAAAAATCTTGCTTCAGGAACATATTAAAGATCTTAACATAGTAGTTGTGTCTGTAGCAGGAGCTTTCCGCAAAGGAAAATCTTTTCTGCTGGACTTCATGCTTAGATACATGTATAACAGGGTAAGTAATTTGGATTTTTCCTGCAGGAGAAAAGTACTTTGGTATTTTAGTAATTTTTCTTGGTGTTTGTGAACTTGAGCATAAATACAGCAGGTCAAAATTTTCTGATATATTGGGGGAGGTGAAGTCAGCTACTCTGCTGATGAAGAATACTCTGCATGGTGCAGAAGGGTATTTAAGTGACAATTTTTCAGTGTGCCTTATCCTGCAGTTATCAAGAGAATTTATTGGTGTGCCAGTGTAAGTGGACACAAGAACCTGAACGATGATGTGTGATGGCTTTGTAGTTGAGATTTGGGGAAGGGCTTTTCTAGGTGGTGACTTGGAGGAGCCTTGCTTTGACTTTATCTCCTGAAATCATATTACAGCATTCACTTGCCCATTGTTACAAAAATAAAAGTCTTGGTAGATAGCTGCTGGAGAGCTAAATCTGCCTAAATATGATGCATGGCAAAAAGGAGAAAGTTTCCTGTTTGCTGCATTCAATGCAATCCAGGAGCTCTTAAAATCCTTTTAAATTATTGAATGATTAATGCCTGATCCAAAATTTAATTTTTCCTTTTAGTTTGTAGCCTTTGGGTAGCATTGTCTTGTGACTGCTGTGCTTTGAACCCCTGGCTAATATGGAGTAGGGTCACTGTGAACCACACACATCTGCCTCTCACAGGCTGTGGGGTGTTTCTTCTAGTCTGCATTGTGAATATTGACAGGTCAGTGTTTTGTTGCTCTTAGAAACCCAGAACAGATTCCTTTTTTGGTCACTGTTCTTTGGAGCTCATTTGTGCTGGCTGGCTGGAGGGAAAATCAAAATGACCTGTACAGTTACAGGAGATATGGCAGATGAAGACTTGTTTCTCTCAATCCCAGTAGTGCCTGCTGTTGAGTTTCTCTCCCTCAGTTACCAAGAGCTCTGGGAGAAAGACCCTGAGGACAGGGTAGGAGGAATACAAACTAACTCCTAACTTCTTGAGACTCTCTTAACGTAGTGAGGAAAAAGGTTTTTATTTGATATGAATGATACCAAACAATAAAACCTCCACCAATCCCTGCAAACAAAGAAAAACACAAACTTCTTTGTACAACAGTCTGAGCAAGATGTTGGCTTGGGTTGAGGTAGTGAGAGTTCCTTTTGAAAACACAAGGCTGGGCTTTAAACAAATACTCTTAATTTTCAGATTGCGAAATAAAACAAATGTTCATATGGCAAAACAGACTGAAATGCTGTTTCAGCCTTATGTATCAGGCTTCTCTATTTCCTTTATTGTGCAGTCACTTTTCTCAGTTTTCTGTGAATGTCCTTCATAATAGCTTTTGTTTCTCTTAAACTGAAGATGAAAGCAAGCTTGGCCATCTACTCTAACAACTTTTTCTTACCAAGAGCAGAGTGGTCTTGCTGTCTGAGCAGAGGTCTTGCTCTCCGTGTGCTGCTTCTGGCCAGGCATTTCCATTCTGAAGCTGTAGTGCTTGCAGGCCCTTGGTTGAGCTGATCCAGCTCACTGATGCATCAGAAGACACTGCACTTTGCTGAGTTGTTTTTCTGCCAGCTCAGTGACGTAAATTGGCTCGGGGAAGGAGTTTGACAAGCATCAGAAGTGCTGCAAACTGATTGATGGGAGCTGGGGGTGATGGAGGATAAATGCAACGCCTCCTCTTTGGAGCACTCTTGAGTTGTGTGAAGTCAAATGATATCCTCTCCTTATCCAAATTTAGTACAGGAGGAGAGATCTTGGTATAGTTTTATAGTACTTAGTCTGAGCTCTCCATCTTTAGTCAGGCTCAATTGCAAGTCTATTTTCTGTGAACTAAATATTGCAGAGAATACTGAAGTGACTGCATTCAGTTCATGTCCCACTCAAGCAAATTTGGGATGTCCTTTTATGTGGATATTAACATGCATGATGAAAAACTTGCCAAAAACCCCTTCAGAGTCTCATTTTCTTGTCTTAAGCTGAGGGCCAGAGGTCATGTGGAAAGTTGCCATTGTCAAAATCTCACTGGTGCCAGCTGAAGTCACAGGTAGGATTTTGGCATGGCAGAGGTTGATCACTGCCTTCAGGGAGGTGGACATCTCTAAGCACTGATCCTTAGTGTTATGATTGCTCTTTTGGAATGGAACAGCAGCAGTTGTGGACTCAGCAAGCTCCTGCAAGGATCCTGTGGTCTTAAGCTTTAGTAAGAGTTGGGTGCAGCAACATCTGTGAGTTTAGATGTAAAAGTTTGTTTTTACAGGAGTGTAACCTCCTCATTTTGAATTAATCTTCAAGGTGTACTGTGTATTCGTGCACTAGGCAAATAAAGCTGCATTGGGCTTTTCCTTAGTGTGGAGTAAATTTAGAAAAATTTCCCTTTAGATGACTGAGATAAAATTGTAGAGCAACTTCTAGATAGGAGCCTTTTTTTCCTCCTCCCATCTCCTGAATATCTTTCAAGCCAACTTGATGGATGGAGACCTAAAATACTGAGCTTCAGCTAAGGAATGATGTAGGTAACAAGCTGGGAGTGTTTCACAGTGATGCAGAAGTCAGTCAGAGGCACACCTAAGTACATCATCCATATATAAAGCAGCTCTTCTAAGGTGAAGTTGTGTCTATTAAAACACCAAGAATACAAATCACGTGTGAAATCAAATGAGATCATATCTAGTGCTCATTGAGGGACTTGTTCAACTGTTTGTGTGGGTTTGATCTGATTTGTTACTAATAGGAATAATGTCTGGACCAAAATGGGATAAAGTATTCTTGTATAAAAGAAAACTGGAACATACTGAATAACAGATTCTTTTTGAAAAGTAAAAAGCTGCAGTCCATTCACATGTACATGTGAAATACGATACAGCATTGCCAAACTGTTTCCTGGAGTGTGCTCCAGCACAAAGCAGGCTTGGGGCTTTCATTTCTGGAGTGGTCTTTGGAAACAGAAGCATCTTCTGGGATAAAAAACTACAGGGAGAAGCTGTTCAGGTTCTGCTTGGTGTCTCCGGTAGAGGTGTATGTGCCTATCAAAATAAACGAAAGGGAAAAAAACCCCAAACAACTAAACTCCATCAACTTACCTGTAAAGACCTGTAGAACTCTTGACTTGCATACCTGTGTTCATTTCCTGAATTTTTAATCTGCTTATCTCAGCTTTGATCCAAGCAGCAGAGTTGAGTGTGCACTGTTAGCGTTTGGGAAAATGCTGGTGCAGAACTGCTGGATTGCCTGTGTGCTGCTAGGCATGAGCAAAGTGGGCAGCTTTTTTTCCCATCCTCCTTTATAAATAAGCAGTTTCATTTAGTTGCTTCAAGTATTTTTATTCTATACAGTCCCTGGGTACTCACGTTGTGTTCTGAAATGTGAAGAAACGTCTTGAGCTGTTATCTGAAAACTGGGAGAGGTTTAAGTTAAGATCAGGTGTTTTGTCCCTTGCAGAGGTCTAGCTGTTCCTGAGTTGAAATAGTTTGAGCAGAGTTTTCTCAACTGTGAGAGTGGAACTGGTGGACAAAACTCTGCTGTTCTCAATACCTCCAAGTGCTTGAGACTCAAACTGTGCACATTTACTCTTTAGTGACTGAAAAGTTTTGCAGCCACTGAAATGCCATGGTGTTGTTTTGTGGATGATCTTGAAACTCAGCAGAGCAGGATTGTGTTTTAATATTTTGTGTACTGCTGTCAGCTGGTTCTGAGGAAAATGTTAAAACAGTGAGTGTGGAAGTCTGCTAAAACATAGCATGTTAACAGAAATAGCAATCTCCTCCTTGGTCTTACATAAGCTTTTCCTTTTGTTTTGTAGACTTCTCCCTCCTGGATAGGTGGAAACACCGAGCCATTGACCGGGTTTACATGGAGAGGTGGATGTGAACGGGAAACCACTGGCATTCAGATTTGGAGTGAAGTGTTTGTAATTGATAAACCTAACGGAACAAAGGTGGGTGCTTGACTGACTTACCTTCATTTACTCAAGGTCTCCCTTGGAGGAGCTGTAGGCTTTTTGGTTTGGTTATGGGTGGGGGTTTTAATGGGGTTGTTTTGGGTTTTTTGGTTTGGTTTTTTTTTTAATAAAACAGAGGGGTTGTGGGTGGCCCATCCTGGGAGGTGTTCCTGGTCAGGTTCAGTGGGGCTCCAGGCAACCTGGTCTAGTGGGAGGTGTCCCTGTCTTTGGCAGAGGGATTGGAACAAGATGATCTTTAGAGCTCCCTTTCAGCCTGAACTGTTTTTGTCATTCTGAAACTTAAGTAGGATTTTTGCCTCTGTGTACACTGTTAATGTCATGGATTTCGGTGACTGAACATTGCTTTCCTTTGCACTGAGTAGCTGTGTGACAATTATCTGGAAACTGTATATCAGTGTAAGGGTGGAGATTGAGTCTTACAAACCAGCATAAAAATTTAACAATAGTCTCATTCTGAGAGTACCTTGCTTTGGCAGTCTGCCCCATCCAGGCTGATGGCTGGGTTATCCTGGGAACGTTGTAAAATGATAATGGCTGTAAATACTGTCTACAGATGAATGCTGGGGTGAAAATATGTTCTAGCTGTGTTCTAGTGAAATGTAGTGCAGGGCTGTAAGTACTTCAGTGTCTGGGAGCTGGTCCTTCCATATGATTGTAACAGCCAGTCTATAGAAAAGGACTAGGTCTAACAGTGGGGAAAAAAAGTACTAACTTGATTCTTTTTAAACTCCTAAGTCAGTTTAACTGCAAAGTTTACTTGGAGGTGCTTATGCTGAAACAAAGTGTTAATGTCATTAATAAATATTTACTCCACAATAGTGGTGGTGATCTTGAACTGTTTGTGTTCTGAACCATCAGGTTTAGGTTATTTAAATTTCATACCCTTTGCATTTGCAGAGGAAACATCTGATGCCCAATCTGTGGGATGTGGATTTTAAAAATAGTGGCTTAGTGGTGTTTAACAAATTTCACAGCTAACCAAACATTTCTCTGCTTAAAAACCAGTTATGTTGTGTGAATCTGCTGATGCTTTGGGAACAAATCACTCACTTGCCTTGCTTATCAGTGGCAGAGAGAAGGGAAGTATTGTAGATCCCAAAGATGGGAGTTGGAGTGATAAACTTATTTCATTAATATCACTTCTTACCTTGTCATTCCAGCAGACAGTTAGTATCATGTATCTTGTTTTCTGCTGAAAATAATTATTTTAAGATATATCTTTATTCATAAGGAACCATCTTATCTCTAATGAACTGTGCTAGCTCTCCAGGTGAGGCTGATGTTCTTGCAGTGAAGGAGGGCTTTGAATGTGGGAGAAGGTAGCCAGGCAAGGACCTGGGACAGATGCCAGGGCCCTCTGGCTGCTGCTTGCTCAGCTGTGGGTGTGTGCAGGGCGCTGGCTGAGGTCTCATGGGCAGGCACAGGGGCAGGGACTCGCCCTGCTTGGGCAGAGCAGTGTGAAAGGGTCCCTGCTGTGGTTAACTGGTGCTGCTGTTTCCAACTCTGCAGGTTGCTGTACTACTCATGGATACCCAAGGTGCCTTTGATAGCCAATCCACTATCAAAGACTGTGCGACGGTTTTTGCCCTGAGCACCATGACGAGCTCTGTGCAGGTGAGAACATCCCTGCAGGCAGGTAATGGCAGAACCCTCTGTCCTGAACATGCCAAGAGTGTCTCTTGAGCCACACCTGAAAAGCTCACCTGCATCTCTTCCTCCACTGTGATTTAGAATTCCGTACTTTGTCTTATTTTCAGTGTAGTACCTAAAGTACCCAAGCTGCTCAGTGGAATCAAGGTTATGCAAGGCCAGGCTGAGTTAAATTGCTGAGGGAACTGGGAAATCCCCCCAAGATGTCAAAGTAGCAACTGCCTCTTTACAGATGTGTTACAGAATCTTTTTTAGGGCTGTAGATACAGTTAGGGGTGACATTATGCTGTGATCAGCCAAACCTAAAATTGCTGCTTCTGTTAAAGTGTCAGTTGAACTCCTGACAATTGTGCTATGCTCAAAACTACTCCTAAGCTTGTGCCTTAGAAGTGCCAAAAGTGAGCAGGTTTTTGAAGGCTGCTTCTCTGCATTGCCTGAGGGCTGACAAGTGACTCTTCAGACATGCCACAACCTAAAAAGGAACAGGACAAAGTAGAGCACTACTTCTGTCTTGTGGAGTTGGCTCTGCTGGATCGTTTTTGAATAAGGAGGTGACTTCTGTTTGAGATGTGTTCTCTGACACCTCTCTACTTGCTGACTTTTGGGAGGTTACACTTTTTCTGGAGGGAGCAAAAATAATGTGTGAAAGAGACTATATGAATGTAAGACAATGATTTCATGTGACTCTAGTTCTCTGGCTGTCTCTTGCAGGTATACAACTTGTCTCAGAATATTCAGGAAGATGACCTTCAACATTTGCAGGTAGGAACATGCTGAATTTGTTAAACTGCTTCTGAGCTGATAGCCTTGACAATGTTCTAGAGTTACTATTGGTGTAACTGACTGGGGAGCTGTGTACTGCTTCATGTCAAACACTGAATTTGACCTGATACTGATGTGACCTGGTACAGTCTGTAAAAACTGTGTTTGCATTAACTCCATGATGCTTCTGCTGTGCCGATGGAGAGGTAAAATAGTACAGGCTTCTAATCTGGCTGATTCTTTTAAACTCTGTTCTCTGTATTGCAAGTTCTGAAATTCCTGAAAAAATGGGAAAGGAAAATGATGTAGGGAAATAATTAATGGTGAAATTCCAATGTTTCACTTTTTTCCTAAAATAGGAAAGTTGATGTTATTTCATAACCAGTTTGTAAGGAATTGTTGGAGTTTGGGTCAGGCCAGAAAGAGTCTTCTGCCCAAAGCCATCTCTGGTTTTTCAGCTGAGAAACTTCTACAGTTTTATTTCTGCTTAGAAAAAAAGCAGGAGACTGTTGTCTTCTCTTCACCATGGGGTTTTTATGCTCTAATGGAACATCGTGGTCAAAGGCCCCTGAATTCTGAATTCATGTGAATGGTGCAAGAACCTTATCTCCTTAACTTAAAACCTGTAGCTTTAGAGAATAGCTTGTGTCTTACCAAATGCCAAGGCCATGACCTTGTCACAGCTTAAAACACTTCTGTGTGTCTTCAGTGCTACAACTGCTGCAACTGGCTGCCAGTGCTGGAAGTGGAAGAGCACTAACTAAAAGTGGGCTGATGAAGCTGTTCTCTATTAACAGGGTTGTATCACTGGGCCAAACCCCCCCTCCAAAAAATACCAACCAAGCACTGAAAACAAAAAAAATAAATCTGTAGGTAATTATTTGAAAACCAGGCTTCCCTTGAGACTTTGGTCCTTTAAGAGCCTTGGTGTAATCTGAATAAAACGATCTATTTCTGTTCTGCTGGAGGGTGAGATTTGAGGGAGGGAAGGAAGGGAAGAGAAGGATGATAAATAAAAGCACTGGGTAGGGGACACCCATGCATTGAAAGTTGCAGCAGGGAATCGTGGTCGGAGGGAAAGAAATTCTGAATTTCTGTTTTAACGGGAATTTATGTAATTGTAAAATACTGTGATATAAAACCTATTTCCCTCAAAGGGTCTCAGCTAGCTCAGCCCTTCTCAGGCCTAGTAGGATTATATCAAGAAAGACAGGATAAGGATTCAAAAGAGGCTCTCTTACCCTTTTAGCTGCAAGTCCTTTATTCCAGGTTGATGTCCCAGGAGAGAGAGAGAGCTCCCGGGGGACAGGGGTCCCTTTTTCTCAGGATTTCTGAGGGAGGGGCAAGCTGGCACACAGCCAATGGGGTCAGAAGGGGAAGGAAGGGTCAGACTACATGACAGGAGTTCCAGGGGTCCCTGAGGGAGAAGAAACCATTTCCCCAGGGGGATGTAACAATACTGTTAGTCTCTGCCTTTTGCATTGGGCAGGGAAGTGAATGAGGTAAAGAATTAGGGTCAAAGAAACCAGACTCTTGTGGGTGCTTGGCCCCTTCACAGCTCCTTTTGCTCAGGGTGACAAGGGCTTGGAAGTTGGGTTAAATTAGTCTTGTAAGTTCCCAGGTGCTCTTGTGATCAACACTGGATCTGTCCTTCGAGCCATAATTTACCTGAGACTCTCCAGGAGTTAGTTCAGTGCAGGATAATGATTGCCTGGTACTGGAGATTCTGGTGTCTTCCATCATCTCACCCTCCAGTATCTGAGGAGGGTGGCATGGATCTGCCCCAGTTGCTCTGCTGAAGCAGGCAGCACAGTCCTTAATTGCTGTTCTTGGGGGAGGTCCTGCTGCTCAGGGCAGCACGGAACGCTGGTGCTGAAGGTGGTGGAACAGCAAGAGGAGACAGCTGGTACCTGCCTTTGTGCTGCAGGGAAGGAACAATCATTAGTGAAGGTCACGGGCTGAAGCAGAGATCCGAGAAGCTGCTGAACTTGGCTCGTATTTAAATGTCTGCTAGACTGGCCAGAGCCACGTTCCCTGGCATTTCCAGGAATAAACCTTTTGTGGGAAGTAAGGGGTGAATGTTAGACAGCCTTACCTCCTGAGCCTGGGAAGCAATGCTGGAGGCTGGCTTGGTGAGAAATGCAGCCAGCTTTCCTCTGGGAATAGCCCACAAGGCTCCCACTGAAAACTGCAGGGTGGTGACAGTTCAGGAACGGCACTGTGAAGCCTGTGGGAATCTTGTCTCCTACCTGAATCTTACTGGGGGTTGGTATACTCATTATTGAGGCTTGTTTGCCATTCTCAACCTATAGTCAGATACAAGATTGAATGCTTTCATTTTTTAGTGGCATAATAGAATATTTCACAGCAGGAAAATGTGTTTTCTATGTGGCACCCCCTTACACTGCTCTTTCTCTCAGTTGTTTACAGAATATGGAAGACTAGCTATGGAAGAAAATTACCAAAAGCCGTTTCAGGTAACTGTGTTAAATGGATTTAAGCAGTGGAATGTGTAGAAAATGAGCTGAGGATAATTTCTGAAGAGAAATTAGTTGGGCTGAAGGTAACCAGTTCTTTGCAAGACTAATTTTCCTTCACTGTTTCCATATGGCTTTGCAAAAGCCCAGTGGAAAAATGCTGAAGAGGATCACATTTTGGACAAGTATAGCTTTGTGCTTGAGTTATAAGGCATAAAAGGAATCAAAATGTCAAGTGATGTGCGGGTGTTAAGGAGAAAAATTTTGTGCTGCCTTCTTGTTTATTTTTCTGAGATATGCTTGGTCTTTGCTGGTGGGAGATGGTTTTGAGACAAGGTCCTGTTTGGTGGTGGGTTTGTTGTTTAATTGGTTTTTTAAACAAGCAAACACTTGCACCACAGAACTACAAGAGTGCTTCATTTAGAGCAGCCAGATAGACCAAAAAACTTCATAGTATCCTTGCTTGTAATCTGTAATATATTATAGTTTTAGAGCAGCCAAATACTTAAAATAATCACTCATGTGATAGAATTTTCAGTCTTAGGAATGATGCAAACCATTCACTGCTGTTGTTCTTCCTGTTGCAGACACTAATGTTCTTAATTAGAGATTGGAGTTACCCTTATGAACATGCATATGGCTTGGAAGGAGGAAAAAAGTTCCTAGAGAAAAGATTGCAGGTAAGTTATCCTCAGTAGTCCTGTTCTGATCTCCTAAGTGACACCTTGCTGTCAAGGCGATGATGCATCATGAGCTGGCTCCTTGTGCTAATAAAATACATTTGTGGAGCTTCCACTCATAGGAAAAGTTGACATTATTAGGTTCAAGAATAAAAACTTAAAGACACTTTTGTGCTCTTACTGCTTTTAAGATGATGGTTAATCTTGATTGCAGTGCTGTAAAACTGGTAGCAGTTCTTACTGCCTTTTTTTTTTCTCCTTTAGGTAAAGCAAAACCAACACGAAGAGCTACAGAATGTAAGGAAGCATATTCACTCCTGTTTCAGTAATCTTGGGTGTTTCCTGTTGCCCCACCCTGGTCTTAAAGTTGCAACAAATCCAAATTTTGATGGGAGATTGAATGGTAGGAAGCTTTTCATTTTGTGTTTCTTGGTTCAGATCCCTGAGTTTGTTTTCTTCTATGGTGGAAGTCAAGCACTGTAGTGCTTAGCTATTGAAATGCCTGACTGGAAAATATAAGGCTAAAAGGTGGAACTGCAGAATTTAGAAATGTGCATTGTGTGCTCTTTTTGGTAGTTTAAAAGCAGAGGAATTAAGCAGGCAGAGGGAATGGATATCTTTGTGTCTAGCTGTTCATTGTAATCTGATAACTTGAGACATGCTTACAGGTCATTAAATAGAGATTCCGAAGATAACTAAGGGCTCCAGGAGGCAGAATTCCCAAGATTAAAGACTTGACTTTCTGGAAAGGCTTTTCTCTAAGAACTTGCTGAACACAGGTCAGCTCTGAAGTGGCTGAAATAAAAGCCACAGGGTTGTGCTACTGCAGAATGAGAGGCAGTCAGGATTCCTCCCTGCAGGGGGAATGCAGGGAATGGCAAAGGCTGGAGAAGTGAGGTGCAGTGGTGGGATGCCAGCCCCTGCTGTGCTGAGGGCACACTCCTCAGCGGTGTAACTGGGGAAATGCATTTCAAGTATTGAAAGGACCGTGGAACCTTGTTCTCCCAGTCTGAAGTTAAGGGTGGTAGATTAAGAGAAGGTAGAATTTACTAAAGCTATATTATAAATGTAAGCCTTTAAATACCTTAAAAGTGCAGTTCAGAGTTGTGACACTGTGGATTTAGAAGGATCGTGGGGCTATCAGTGTTCCTTCAGGAGATGCAAGATTGAAAACTAACCATTTTTTTCCTGGAATTGATTGAATTTTGCTAGATATAGATGAGGATTTTAAGAATGAACTGCGGAATTTGATACCGTTACTGCTTGCCCCTGAAAACTTGGTAGAAAAAGAGATTAGTGGATCCAAGGTGACCTGTAGAGATCTTGTAGAATACTTCAAGGTAAGCAAACTCATACTAATTATTTCTGTTAATAGCTTAAAAGACAGTATTCTAATTTTAGGCCATGTTGTTCCCAGAGAAGATAAGATATCTAGGCTGACACTCACTGATCAGCTCACTTATATTGCTCTGACTTTCCAGAACTGGCACACTACTTCCTAACAGTACAGCTGTTTGCAAGCTACTGTTGGCAAAATTTGTGGGTTGGTGGCTTTTATTTTCCTGTCTGTGAATAGGCTGAAATAGCTCAAGCTTTATTAGATTTTTTTTCCCCACTTTGAAATCCCAGTTGTGGAGGGGTGGTTTGTTTGTTTGTTTTGGTTATTTGGTTATTTTTAATTAAAGTCAGTCTAATGTCGATTTTACAGGTACAAAAACAGCTCTTAAACTGCTAGGTATGCAATGAAAATTTCAGGTACTCCCCTCTGGATTTTTAACATGCAGGGAAGGTGTTTTCTAAACACTTGCATGTGGAGCACCACTATACTCTGAAATATTTATGTATGATACTCACAGCTGTTAGTCTTGAGCTTTTTTGGTATCATGGTGACACCAGCAGAAATGTGATAACTTAATCTCTGCATCACCAGGGATTGGTCTGGTGTGTGTAGCTTTTTTTTTTTTTTTAATTGCAATGGCTTAGACAGTTGGCTTGATAAGAATGATGCCACTGTCTCCTAAAGACAGGAATTTTGCATCGCTACTTTTGCAGTAGAGAAGTTAGGCCGATGGTAAGAAACAAACTGTGCAATGAAGGAATTGGAGACCAGAGCTAGTTCAGCTTCTCTTGTAAGACAAAGTAACTTTTTTAAAGGAAAGACGTGGTATGGGGAGCAGAAGTGGTGGCTCTTCTGACAAGTGTAAAATCAACACGGGAGCTCAGAGGTTCAGTCTCTGTTTACGTGGTTGCACACTGCTTTTTGTTCCAGTTTTTCTTGAGTAGAACCCACTCAGGTACAGTGCAGAGAGTGAATGTTCAGCAGCAGTTTAGAAAGAACTTAATCCTAAAAACCCAAGTGTAAAGCCTGTACTGGAAAGCTGATTCACATCCTGTATGCAGTCGGGGAGCAGTGCTGTGGGGTGCTGCAGAAAATGCCTTGCTTATGTAACTAAAGAGGACTGCTCCCTTGGGACTGTGCATCTGAAGCTGAGATTGTGAGGCCTGAGTTGAAACTGTGGGGCTTTTACTTGGAGGAAATAGCTACAGAAGCAAGGAGGGTGTCAAGGGAACAGAGTCCTGTATAACTCTATATGTTTTTGTAGGTTGTTCTACAACCTAGAGCAGTGAGTACATGGGGACCCTGATAACCTTGTTCTCTCCTCCCTTGGAGCAAAAAATGCTCAGGAAGGCAGCAGTGGTGTGAAGGGAGTGAAGATAGACCCTCCCTGAAGGGTCTGAGGGTGGCCTTGCTGGTGTAACTTGCCCAGCTTGTCCAAAGCACTGGAGTGGCTGCTGCTGCCTGCTGTGCCCCACTCAACTGTCCCCAGGAGCTGTGCCACAGGCCAGCCTGTGGGCTGCACAAGAAATGCAGTGTGTTCTCTTCTGGGACCCTGGGGACAGAAAGGACACCTGAGGATAAGTGGGGTGGGGCACACTGGGACAGGCTGCTGCTTAGCTTCTGGAAGTGTTTTGTCTCCTCAGCTCTGTCTGCATTAAGTGCCTTGATCTGGTTTTTTCCCTCCTACACTTCAGTAGATGAGGGCATGTGGGGAAATGTAAGTATTGGTTCTCTCAGCACTGGGCTATGTTTGGGCAGACCTCTTGCCAGAAAGCTGGGATAGTAATCTCCACTCTTTTGCTATGGATGAAGATTCCCTGTTTAGCAAAGACCTTATGTATTTGAGGGAGCAGAAACCTGCTGTCAAACCTGTCACTTCTTGAGACAGTGGTGGTGTCTCCTCAGGGTGCTCTGCTGCCCTGCTGGGACCCAGTCAGGCATAGGAAAGAAAAGGTGAAAAAAATGCCAGACTTTTATGAAGAAAATTGCTTCATTTAGTATTTAACACTACTACAAAGAAATAATCTGATGTCTTTGTATCATCCTCATTTCTTATTCTCGTTAAACATAGATGTTTAGAAAAATAAACCTTTTTTTTCTTCCCATTTAGGCTTACATTAAAATCTATCAAGGAGAGGAGCTACCTCACCCGAAATCTATGCTGCAGGTATTTTACTTTCTTTCAAATCTGATTAGATGATGCGTGCTTTATAAGTTCTTTGCAACTGTAGAATCATGACTGCTGTGGGCCTGAAGTTCCCACACACAGCTTAAAGGGTCTGTGTGCTTTGAAGGCCACCTGAACTGTGATGGTGGGGTGCTTTTCCCTCAGTTTCTTTAACCAAATGGAGCAGGGCTCTGTTGGGTTGGTTGGGTTTTTCAGCTGCTTTACTCTCTAAGCATGAGTTTTCTATAACTTGCTCTTTGGCTGTGAGATCCAGAAAATGACATCTTGCAGCTTTAACTGCAGTAATTGTCCCTGACATGACACAGGTAGAAAATAAGTCTTAAATTCTTAACAAACTTGACAATTGTGATTGACACCAAAACTACATCTGTAACTCAGAAATAATACCAGCTTCCTTCTTTCCTCTCAGGTAGTGGAAGTAATCCACTACCAGGGTTAAAACACAATAGTTTAGTGACCCTTACGTGCTTGTTACCAGGAGAGCATTCAGAAGAGATTGCTCATGATGAAAAGCCTGTACAAGCACGCTAAGATTTCTTTGCAGCTGTGTTAGACAGCTGAAGAAAGACAGCAGTATGCTTTAACGTATTTGTTAAACTTCACTTGTTTTTGTGTGGCCTTTTCCTGGCCACCAGGAGCTCTGAAGGTTTTGGGGTATGTTTGGAGTGTAATGCTGAGTAAAACCTGGGAATGCTGGGAATGACACAGGATTGCTCCGTGTTTTCTAGGCAACAGCTGAGGCGAACAATCTTGCTGCTGTGGCAGGAGCTAAAGACATGTACAGCAAAGGCATGGAGCAGGTATGCTGGCACAACCTTGCTAGACAGCTGCATGCAAATGCAGCCCTTCAGCTTCCAAGTTGTCCTCTGTGTGTGAGCACTTCAGTGGGGGAAGGTAACTCGGGGCCAGCACTTGTGTTTGTGCACCCTGCTCTGAGCTTGGGTGTGTGATGCTGGGGAGGGATGAAGATGGGTGTGTTTGCAGGATTCCCACATGTCAGATCCCTCTACAGCTCTTGCCAGGCATCCCAAAATCCCGTGACATGAAATGCACCAGCAGGTGAGCAGGCATCTGTTGTGTCAGGGTTGCACAGTGGTGGAGTTCTGGGTCTGTAGTCTCGTGCTTCTGAGTTGTGGCCATTCAGTAGCTGTGAAATGCAAGGATTGAAGTGATTCAAAAACTGAAAGAAACCCCTTGGAATACAAGAATTACTTTGAAAAACCCATGTATGTAATTTCCCACTTGCTTCTTCTCTTGGAGATAGGGATCTTACACAATTCTGGATGGATTTCATACTTTAATGTAGTAGTATGCAAGGTTTTATCATAGGAAATTCTGAAAACCATTATATATCTCGTAAAGCTTAACAGGAGTGTGCTTATTGTGAAACTGTACAACCAGAAAGACCAGTAGGTGTGAGAACATTCTACAAACATACCTCCCCGTTAATTAGGCTAATTGTGGTCTTAATTGCTGAAGTAGCTTCCTGTTTTGAAGTTAAAGTAAGACCTAATGCTAGTGGCAGACAAGCCAGTTCCATTTGTTAGCAGGCTGTTTGGAGAATGTTCTGCTGGTTTAAGGGAACTCCTCTATTTCTATTTTGGAAAATGTCTTGAAATAGTAAATGTGTTGTTTATAATGAGTGCCAAGTCTGCCTTCCAAACTTGAATCTTCAATGGTTGTTGAGATACTGTAGCTGTAAGGTTTCTAACTTGGAGCACAGAATAAACAGAAACAGATGTTCTTTTACACAGAATTTGTTTCCATAGTAATGTTCCCCAGTACTGTATATTTTTATATCACTGTAGAGATATGCACAAATTATGGAATAGTTTTTCATCCAGGTGTCTCATATGATGTTCTTGATCTGACACAGCTCTGAAACTTCTATTTTTAAGAACAAAAGTGGGAACTCTTTGGATTTAAAACTCGATTATGTAAAGGTAGTTCTTGCTGCAGCTTCTGAGTTGTCCTCCTGAACCAAAGCCCTCCTTTGCTGAGTGTGTATAACTAAAATTGTCCCCCTAATGACCTGAAGTGTGAGGAACAACAGGTGCAGTGTGACAGAGTGTGAGAAAACAGTGGCAGTTCTTTGTGTGGCGGCCTCTCGATCCCTCAGCAGCTCCTGGTGTTTAACGTGCTCTGGGCAATGTGACAAAACTGTTCTGAAGGATGAGACGGGCAGGCGTTTTGCAGGGAGTTTCGGTGGATGTGGAGAGAAGAAGCAGGGCTGTGCACGTGGCTGTGGTCCTGTCCTGCTGGGCTTGCCTGGAGAGAGCAGTGGCAGTGTGAGTTCAGTCCTGTGCTGTGGGTGTGCGTGGTTGGACAGGTGAGGCTCCTGCCCTGGCGGGATCCAGAACACAGAACACCTGCAGCTTGGAGAGCCCCGGAGCTGCAGGGGAGGAGGCAGCGAGGGGCAGCGCTCGGTGTGACTGTGCTGTGGTTCTCCCACAGGTGTGTGGGGGAGATAAGCCTTACATTGCCCCGTCGGACCTGGAGCAGAAGCACCGGGATTTCCGCGAGAGCGCCATCCGGCAGTTCCGCTCCGTCAAGAAGATGGGAGGGGACGAGTTCTGCCGGCGCTACCAGGAGCAACTGGAAGTGGAAATCGACGAGATCTATGCAAACTTTGTCAAGCACAACGATGGCAAAAACATCTTCTATGCTGCTCGTACCCCCGCCACTCTGTTTGCAGTCATGTTTGCCATGTACATAACCTCAGGACTGACTGGGTTCCTTGGCATGAACTCCATAGCTGCCCTGTGTAATCTCGTGCTGGGGATGGCTCTTATATCCTTGTGTACTTGGGCATACGTTAAGTACTCTGGGGAATTCAGAGAAGTTGGAACAGCCATTGATCAGATCGCTGAAGCTATATGGGAACAGGTTGGTATCTGTTTTTATTGCAAAATCTTGCTGTCTTGAGCAGACACATCAAACAGTTTCTGTTCAGTGCTGAGAGGGAAAAGCTGGTCTAGACCTAATGGAGAATGCTAGTGCTGCCAAAGGGAAAATCTGCTCAGTAGCATGACTGCTCTCTTCAGGAACAGATGCTGCACACAAGGAATGTTAAATAAGCTTAGGATATTATCAAAGAAATGCTACTTAAGGTGCAGAAGGTTACCTAGTAAGTCCTTTGATGGTAAAGAGTGGAGGGACTCTTCAAAACATTTTCCTTATTCAGAGCAAGGAATTATTAGTCCTTGAAGAGAACTGTCTGGGTGACGGCTTTCAGCAGCTGCTACCAGAGGGTGCACAGCAGGTTTCTTCCATCAGGGGACTTGTGCTGTCTGTGACAGTTTCAGTGGGTGCAACTGCTGTTTGCAAGGAATACTCAAATTCCTGAAAGGAAAGATGTGAGTGCAAGGACAACAGAGCTGGAGGAGAAAACTTTCTGCATAGAGATTTTGCTGCCTGAACTCAGTTGACAAAACTGTGCCAGTAAAGCCAATGTAGAGAATTCCTGAGTAGTAACTTTTGGAGCATTCTGAGTAGCTCTGTCCAGTGCAGCAGAAGGGAAACTCTTGCTGTTGTTACTGGAAATAAAGGGTGCCCTGAGTTTATCTGGGGTGACATTAAAGTGTGTCCTGTGAGGCACGAGCAGGTAACTAACTGGAGCCTTCTGCACAGATGCTCGCTCCCACAGCTGGAAAATTCCTGTGTCCCAGGCACTGGCAGTACACTAGGCCTAGCTGAGCAGCCTGCTGAGGCTCCCAGTCAGGGTTTGAGTTACACTGGAGCAGAAAAGGTGCATTTTTAGAAACAGGGAAATGAGCGTCAGTAAATAAATCATTAACTAAATCTTGAGTTAGCACCACTCGCTAGTGATGAAAATTGAGGCTCTCCAGTAGTACTGGAGCTGCTGCAGGATACCCCAAGCACACCAGGCTTGCTTGGGCTGCTGCCTTTCCTGGAAGGGGGAGAACTTGGCTTATGCTGGAGGAAGGTGGTCTCCAAAAGACCTCAGCAGTGGTGCTGTTAGATGTGCACATCAGCAGTAATATGCAAAGCACTGCAAGTCCTGTCTGAGTCACTCTGATTAAATAATCATGCTTGCTGTTGATTTTTCTGAATCTCTGCCTTTCTTTTCCCTCCTTGCTTCAGAGGAATCCCAGGAAGGTGAGAAGTTACTGGCAATCAGGTTTTTTTTTTTTTCTGATCTTGATTGAGTTTCTGCCGTGTTGTGAGAGCCCTTTTTCCTAACAGCTGAATTCGTGTTTTAGGTGTTTTCCAAACTCTTTGAAGTCCTTAGACGCCGAACGGTTCGTCGTGCTCTTACATCAGTGCCGCGACAGCGACTCTCATCCAACAATAACAAGAAGAAAAACTAGCCAGTATTTTTAACTTTCTTTCTGTATCTGAAGTGTTCACACTTACACATATAGGACAATAAGCTGGACCGTCTGGGCCGGTCTGCATAAATGCTGTAACCATACCAGACTGATGCTGCATATGGGGTATGGAATTGCACATCCATCTTCTAGGAACTGTAAAGTGGTTTGAATTCAGTGAAATACTGCTGTGTAGGAGGGGTATCACTTGTGTCCATAGCATGTGACTGCTTTAACCTCATTACTCTAGCAGCAAAATTCATTTCTCTTTCAGTTCATGCCACTTTGTGTCAGACTTCATCATTCTAAGTTTTTTCATGATTTCAAGTCTCATCTCTTTATATGATTTTATATCTTATTTTCCTTGGTTACCTCATTTTCTTGTTTCTTTTGCACATTTCTCATTCCACAGGTGTTGAAGCCCATGAGTGATAATTTGATGGAGGATCATATGAGGCAGTCTGTAAAAAACTCTATCAAAGCAGGCCTGACCGAGCAGGTGGCTCATCATGCCAGACTAAAGACAGACTGACGTCTCCTCTTCAACTCTGCCCTCTCATCCTAGACATGCTTGCTGTACCATGAGAACTCAATAATAAAAAAAAATAAATAAAAATAAACCAAAGTTTACAATCAACTGTAGAAGTAGTTTAGTGTGATCGGCTTCACAGATTGCTGCCATCACCGGGGAAGAGTTAAGTTTGTCAGTGCTCAGCTTCTCCAACTGGTGCCATGGAGCCCGCTGGGGTGGGAGGGAGGAGCTCAGTTTTCCCTAGTCCTGGTGCCCCGTGTTTGGAGGAGGGAGGGGGAGCTCCCCCAGCGCTGTGAGTCCCTGCGGGCTCTGGCTTACAGGGGGAGCCTGTCCCCTGCGGGAGCTGACTTCAGGGAAGTGTCACCACCAACCCCGTGTCCCCAGCTCGGCGCCGCCCTCGCCAGCTCCAGCGGAGCCATGGGAGCAGCCACTCCATTACAGTCTCTTGCTTTCTTGCCTTTTACCAGTGTTACACAGATGCATGTGCTGGTTCCTCACGCAGAACTGGGGTGTCAGGGAGGCAGTGGCTCAGCACAGAGGGTGTCTCGCCTTCAACTCGCAGACCTGGTCCCGAGGGAGGTGCATATCGGAACTGAGCTGTCCTTTTCTGCAGTTTAGCCTTCATGTATATAATATTGCCATTAATTCTACTGGGGAAGAAATTCCATCCAAAAATGTTGCCTACAGCTACCAAGCAATGAGTTAGGATTGTCTGTACAGTGTGTTTAGTTTTTATTTTTTAAGAAATCACAGATAGGGCATGTATATGAAATATAAATATATAAATACGATTTTGTATCAAAGTTTTGTAGTTTATGGCAAAACCTGGTTCTGTGGTAGCTAAGTGCAGTTCCTGTAAAGGAATGTTTGTGGCTCATGTAAATGTGTGAATGCATCAACAATTTGAAGTTTTTTGATATATTTGTGATATTTACCTGCCTTGAGCACTGCAATCTCTCACCCCCTTGGGAAAATCAATGGGAATGTTTGTTGTGAAACTCTTGTCTTCTGTTGCATTTTAAAGTTATTTCCTGTAATTTATTTTCAGTACATGATTAAAATCAGTTGTGTATATATGAAATGAAATCCGTGCTTATTTTTAAAAGATGTTCAAGTATTGTATTCTACTACATAAACTATGTCAAATACTTATCCTGACAATTATATGAACAGATTTGTTCTATTGTACTTCATAGCTTTCTATTGAAGCCGATGTTCCTCTCACGCTTGTCTCTGGAAGGTGACCTCTGTCCAGCTCATACCCCCTCCCTGTATTGGAAAACCTGCTGCTGTTCTTAAGCACGCTTTTGCCTTGTGGAGTTGCTTGTCAGATTCCAACAATTGTATCCCCCTCAAATCTTGTTACTGCTTGACTTTCATTCCTGGCTGAAGCGGTATCAGCTGTGCGGAGTGTCAAGGCAGCTGAATCATGAACTGCTGTAGTTGCAGCTGGAAATGGCTGTGTGCAATAGCTGGTTTTTGCATTCCTAAATGGTAACAATTCCCATCAACATTTGAGCTTTAACATCTCCCCTCTCCCGAGTGAGGGAAATCATCTGTCTAGGACTAAAGCAATTGCACTGTGACTCTTGCACGGCAAAGAACTGCTGGGGAGTGGTGGTTACCTGCCCTCTGCAGGCAAGGGCTCAGCTCCAGGGGAAAGATGCTAAAGATGAGGTAGGAATGTCGCATTTTATGATATCTCAACCTGTACAGATTAAATACTGTTATTCAAACCAGCCATTGCTTTGGTGATTAATCTCTTACTTAATCAAATGTCACACAGGGGCTCGCAGGGCCGTGCCTGCCCTTTTCTGCTCATGGTCTCAAGGAAGGTGCAAGTCAGATTTGATGCTGGGCCCTGCTGAGATGGCAAAAACAGAACTCTTCCCAGCATGAGGACAAGCAGCTGCAAGGTTTTATCTGAACTCTTCTTCGGGGTTTTTTGGGGGGAGAGTTCCTGAACACTGGGCCAGGGAGTTACAGCATGAGTGCAAAATTCCCTTGAGCCTGTGGGAGGGATCCAAGGTAGAGAAAGGGAGGGGTCAAGATGACTTTTAATCAAGGGTGGGAAACAGATGTGGTAGTGGATAAAAGGGGGTGGTCTGCCCATGTGAAGACCATCTCACCCTTTCCTAGAAGAGGGGATGCCATCCTGTGGGTACGGAGGTCGAAGTGCCAGGGACTGGAATATTTGCTGCATGTTTGGAGTGACAGCAGCCTGCAGTGAGGTTGTGTCACTTGAACAGCGAGCTGGGTTTAGCCAGCAGTAGGGCAAGGGGCCTGGGAGCCAGGTGTGGGAGCACTGCTAGGTCTGGGCTGGACATACCTGGTTTTGTATGAGGCAAATGGAGGGACAAGGCTCATTTGGAGGGTGTGGGATCCCATTTTTAGGTGAGGCTCCCTCTGTGGGCACGAGAGAGGCTCTGCAAGGGCCAGTTAAGGACACACTCGTGTCTCAGGGCCAGCTACTGAGAGTGGGCACAGTGGGGATGTGCAGGGTGGGCTGAGCCAGCAGCTGCAGTGCAGCTGTGGCCATGTCCATCCGCTGGTTACTGGAGCAGGCTGCTGCTCCCGAGGCTGATACTGCTTGAGCTGAGCCTCCCTGCCCAGTGCCTGGAGGGCTCCAGAGCCCCCAAGAGCCCTTCATGGTGGGCAGGGGGAGGGTGTTGGTGCTGCTGTGCCAGTGCTGAACTCTGACCTGTGGGAATGCTGGCTCAGCCCTGCTGCTGCTGGCACGTGGAGCTACGAAGCTGCAGTGGCCTCCCCTCCATGGGCAGCCCCTTACAATTAGTATTGCTAGTAGATCAAGCTTAGTACTTCCCAGCTTCTGTCTGTGTACTGTTAAGAACGTCAGGCTGGTGCACGGAGTGGGTTCCTCAGGGAACTGAGGAGTTTCATAGGGCCTTACAGGAGCTGACAGCTGCTTTGGCTGGCCTGGGTTACTCCGCTGCTACTCAGAAAGGAATTGTGAGAGCTGATCTAATTCTGGGCAAACTGTGGTGTATTCAGGCCTTGCTTCCCCTGTCCTCCCTGAGCATGCAAAAAGCCAAATTTAGCAGTACAAGCATAGGGCAGAAGAGGGTAACTGACCTCTGGCCAGCTCCTGCCTCACAGGGCCACAGCAGAGCGAGGTAGGAAAGCTACAGGGAAGATCCTACAGCTAGCAAAGAACAGCATCATGCCAGAGAGCCACAGGAGCAGAGGTGACTGGGAAGATGGAATGAGGTACAGCAACAGAAAGAGGTGGAGAAGGTGACCAGACAGGATACCGGCTCCTTCTGCTCTGGCAGCGTGTGCCCGAGTTCCTTGGGATGGGAAATCCTCATCTGGAGCAGTGACTGTGGTGATCTCTGGCTCCACAAAGACACAACCAGCAGGAAATTTCTGCCTATCTCCTAAGTCAATTTTCCTACAGCAGGCTAGGCCCAGGCCACAGGTTTTTCCTGTAGATGTCTGATCCTTGAAGGTTAAGTTAAGGAAACTAAAAGTGCATCAGGTGCCATGGCACAACAACAATGAAAGGGTAGAGAACAGGAAGCCCTGCATTTTTTGAAACCAGACAATGGGGAGTGCCCAATGTTTTGTTTCATTATGCCAGCCGTATCTGTTAGGCAGTATCTCAAAACTCCCAGCCTGTTACTATGCTGGGCTAAAGTAATTTAGCACAGGTTTGGTCAAACTTCCTTTTTTTATTGAAAAACGTGGGTGGGAGTACAGACAATATTTACACAAGTTCCCGAGGGCAGCTCAGCTCAGCTCAAGAACGTACGACCAAAAATAGGATAAAAGGACGTGGGTCCAAAAGAGAGCGATGGAGGGACCAGGTGGCCCAACTTGTGCTGGCCACGGGCTTCAGATGAGATCAGCGACTGGAAGGAGAGAAAAGGACAGGGTTAGAAGGGTGGAGTGTGGAGGCCCGGCCAGAGGCTCCTCCAGCAGAGGGCGGCACACGCACCGTTCATGGGCATCTCGTCGATCTGGGTCGAGTAGTACTGCTCGATGTCCCGCAGGATGCGGATGTCGTCGTTCTTCACGAAGTTGATGGCCACGCCCTTGCGGCCGTACCTGCCCGAGCGGCCGATCCTGCCGGGGCACGGGAACAGGGGATGGAGCCGGGGGAAGGGAGAGCTCCCCCAGCCGAGGCACGGGAACAGGGGATGGAGCCGGGGGAAGGGAGAGCTCCCCCAGCCGAGGCACGGGAACAGGGGATGGAGCCGGGGGAAGGGAGAGCCCCCCCAGCCGAGGCACGGGAACAGGGGATGGAGCCGGGGGAAGGGAGAGCTCCCTCAGCCGAGGCACGGGAAGAGGGGATGGAGCCGGGGGAAGGGAGAGCTCCCCCAGCCGAGGCACGGGAAGAGGGGATGGAGCCGGGGGAAGGGAGAGCTCCCCCAGCCGAGGCACGGGAACAGGGGATGGAGCCGGGGGAAGGGAGAGCTCCCCCAGCCGAGGCACGGGAACAGGGGATGGAGCCGGGGGAAGGGAGAGCTCCCCCAGCCGAGGCACGGGAACAGGGGATGGAGCCGGGGGAAGGGAGAGCTCCCCCAGCCGAGGCACGGGAACAGGGGATGGAGCCGGGGGAAGGGAGAGCTCCCCCAGCCGAGGCACGGGAACAGGGGATGGAGCCGGGGGAAGGGAGAGCTCCCCCAGCCGAGGCACGGGAACAGGGGATGGAGCCGGGGGAAGGGAGAGCTCCCCCAGCCGAGGCACGGGAACAGGGGATGGAGCCGGGGGAAGGGAGAGCTCCCCCAGCCGAGGCACGGGAACAGGGGATGGAGCCGGGGGAAGGGAGAGCTCCCCCAGCCGAGGCACGGGAACAGGGGATGGAGCCGGGGGAAGGGAGAGCTCCCCCAGCCGAGGCACGGGAACAGGGGATGGAGCCGGGGGAAGGGAGAGCTCCCCCAGCCGAGGCACGGGAACAGGGGATGGAGCCGGGGGAAGGGAGAGCTCCCTCAGCCGAGGCACGGGAACAGGGGATGGAGCCGGGGGAAGGGAGAGCTCCCCCAGCCGAGGCACGGGAACAGGGGATGGAGCCGGGGGAAGGGAGAGCTCCCCCAGCCGAGGCACGGGAACAGGGGATGGAGCCGGGGGAAGGGAGAGCTCCCCCAGCCGAGGCACGGGAACAGGGGATGGAGCCGGGGGAAGGGAGAGCTCCCCCGGCCCCGGGCAGCCCCAGCCTACCTGTGGATGTAGAGCTCTCTGTTGTTGGGCAGGTCGTAGTTAATGATCAGCGACACCTGAGGCACGTCCAGGCCCCGAGCCCAAACGTCCGTGGAGATGAGAACTCGGCTGCAGAGAGAAGGGCACAGTGAGGGCTTTGCTGGGAACGCCCAGGCTCCAGCACAGAGCATCCCCTGCTGCTCCTGCTCCCCTGCCCACGGCTCACCAGCAGCACCCAAAGCTCTGCTGCAGGGAGAGCAGGGAAATCTCTTGCACCATCACCAAACTTCAGTCAAGACAGGCCCAGAACAGCCTGGATCTTTCAGAAGGAAGGATGCTCCCAAGTGTTCAAAATACTCGGGGTGGAGCACAAACATTTCTTCCTTCACATATTTTAAATGCAGCAACTCACAACGTCTTCAGCAAAACGCAACAGACTAATTGTACACCCAGAGGTACGAGCATCCCTCCTGGGAAAGTGGCAGTCTCTCAACCTTTCAACACCACAGGAGACAGATGGAAATCAGAGTTCTCCCTAATCTGAGCTGGACAAAGCCCTGACAGAGAGGTTTCATGGGTTTCCCTGCCCTGAGGCAGCACGATGTCAGCAACGCTGCGTGGGGCACTCACCTTGCACCAGACCTGAACTCCTTCATGATGGACTCCCTCTCCTTCTGGGGCATGTCCCCGTGCATGGATGAAACGGTGAAGTTGGCTTCCCTCATCTTCTCTGTGAGCCAGTCGACCTGTGAACACAGCCTGGCTCAGCCCTGTGCTCACACAGCCAAACCCAGCAGCTGTGCTGCAGAGCCTTTGCTGAGATGAGCTGCTACGGACTGAGAGACACTTCCACAGCACTCTGGGACAAAGGCAAGTAAACACTCCTTACAAAGCATCAGCTGTGTAACACAGGGCTCCACAGGCCCTGAAGGGAAAGGAATTAAGAGCATTTATTCAGGAAGTGTGGTTTTGCTCCAGGAATTATAAGCAATTAGACTGAGCACATTCTTACCTACTTCTCTAGAAAGGCAATTCCTGTCAGCTGGGTTTAAGTTCCATCAGCTGCAGGAGGGAATGAGCCCTGGTGCCAGCCATGCTGGGCATTGGACAGTCTTACCATCTTGTCTGTTACCATTTGCATTGTGCGATTCTCCCTTGACCAGAGAAGGCAGAAAAGGAAGCAGGAGGGGGAGCTCATTTTGTTTCTGGGAACTCCAGGCTTGGGGCAGGTGCAGAGCAGTTTGGTTTCAAATAATCCTGTCCAAATATAGTCAACTTGAACCTCTCTTGGGCACTTTTGGAGCCCTCTGTGCCGCTCCTCCTGTGATCCTTTACCTGGGAGGTGTGGGGTCAGAAACCCCTGCCTACTGGATAGGTTTTTACATGTACAAATGAATTTTCTTCAAAAAGCCATCAGGTGTCATGAAAATCTGTGGAAAACAATAGTTGATAGTAGGTTTTGGGCTTTTCTTCTTCCTCTCTTTAACCTCTCCTTTAGGACTTTAGTCTTTAGGACTCCTAAACTGGAAAATTGAAAGTGGTGGGGCTGGGAGAAGTTGCTTTTCATGATTTTAAGTCTTGCTGTGGATTTTGGTATGTCAAGTGACACTTGACATAGTGTCTGAAATAGTGTCTGCTCCATACCAAAATAGAATTGGAATTGGAATAAGTGAACTTCAGGGCTCGGCCCTTAATTCTTTTGATGTGCTTGTGTAGGTGCAGGAATGCCAGATCCCAAAGCAATTCCATATCTGTAACCTTAAGTGCAACACCTTTAAAGCCAAGTCCTCAGTGTGGGCTTTTGACGTGGATGCAAACGGTCTAAAGGCCTTTCTTGTTCCCTGAAAAGAAACGTGCCCAAAGGAGACCTTCATTGCATATCTGGGATTTCAATTTGCTGTAGGATTCTTCCCTCCAATCTTCTCTCAGGTGCTTGAGCCAAAGGGGGTCTGACCCCAGAGCCACACAGTGTGTCTGTTGCCTCGATAAATGGAAATGAAATTTGCCAGGTGTGTCAGGAAAGCAAAACCATCCTGGGGGTTGTTTGGCCAAGGATGGAAGATGAAGATGTCCATGCCAGTAGTGGGAGTGCATGCTGGCAGTTTTGGGTTTGAGTTTGGGCAGTTTGGGTCCCTCTGGTCCCTCCGAAGTCAGGGCAAGGCTGAAGGAAGGAGGGAGGCTGCCATAGCTGCAGGTGAGGGCAGCAGTGGCTGTTCCAAACTGCCTGGTCCAGAACTGGGAGAACTGGAAGGATGGCTTTCCTCCTTCTCTATCAACATCACTGGGCAGAATATTAAGATTTTAACTGAGCTCTCTCTTTTGTGGCTTGTTGTTTGGGTGGGTTTTCTTCTGGCTTTTTAATGTATTTCTAAGTGGTGCAGTAAGGAATGAGTTGCTGGGTTCCATGAATTGTGACTGACATATCACAGCAGTGGGCATACGTGTGTGCATGTGCTTCCTGGCAAATCCAGATATGATGTGGGATTCCTAAGTGAGGATTTCCAGCCTGGGCCACACGTGACACAGGGTTCTGAGAATGGAAGTGACCTTGGCAGAGCTGTGAAGCGCAGCAGAATGAATGTAAGCAGAAAAACCAGGTGAAATGGTACTTTTTAGTCCTGTGTGCACCTCTGGCCTCTGCCTGCTGTGAATGCTTGGTGTTGCAGCTCAGTATAGTCCATTTCAGTGTTTGCTGGGTTTGGGTTTTGTGTGTGACAAAAACACCGGTCAGGTACAGTAAACAACTCCCCTCCTTTACTGGGCACATCCCTGGAGTGGGACCAGGCTCCCCCTTACCCTGGAGGAGTTCTCTGCTCCTCTGGAGAGAGGGTGAAGCCAAAGCTTAAGCTGATAAAATATGATGAGCCTGAGACTGTTTAGCAGCAATGCAATCTTTTAAAGAGCACAAGGAACACACAATGCGAAAGAGTCTCTAGGAAATGTTTCCAAAGGGCCTCTATCTCCCTGCTTTTCCTGTAGTTCTCCTTCCTGTTTTCACCTGGGCTGGAAGGATGGGCATGGCATATTTATGGTATGAAAGTGATGCTACCAGATTTGTCCAGAAGTTCTGATTATAGACCCTCATTTTCTGACAGAAAACATTTTCATTTTGCCTTTCTCGTGTTGTTTCCAGAAGCCGCCCAGGATGGACTCGTGTGGTCTCAGACAGGGATTCCCTAGGAGGAAGGGGAGCCTTTGCCTCATGGGCACAGCTCAGGAGGATGTGACAGAATTGGTGTGGCCTGAGCAGGCATAAAGAGCTGTCTGAGTTCTGGAGTGCCTTGAAACCTTTGTCTGTCAGGGTTTGGAGGGGCTTCTCTTTGGGATTTCCTGTGATGCAGGGTGTCCCTTTCGTTGTGCATAGTCCAACAGTAAAGGATTGAATAACTGCCAAGTGGGGTCTGGGATGAAAATGGCTCTGTTGAAATCAGGCAAAGAATGCAATAAGAAAAAGGAGCATCCTTTTAATGGCTGAAATAGCTAGGAATAAAAATGCTGTAAAAGGACACTTTTATATTTGAGTTGGTGCCACCTCTCACAGATAAAACCCCATAGTGAGCAATCAGAGCAGAAGTGTGAAAGCGGGATGCTTTGACATCTGCAGTGGACTTCATTGTGGATTTAATTTTCTTTTCCTCTTGTCTTTCAGGACAGGAAAAATCACTGAACTCCTCCCATCTTTGCCAAAAGCTTTGGTGTTTAAGCAGCCAAGGCCAAGAGGCTTCAGCACCAGGGGTCTGCACTGGAGGGCTCCTGGTCCTGCCCATGCTGTGGGGTAAGTGAGAGGGATGCAGGGTTCCTTTTTTGCTCTCTGCTGGGATTAACTACCATGGGAATGCCATTTCTGACAGCCCGGGCCCAGCCGTGTCTGCTGGAAAAGGGCAGAGGTGAAGCGGTGAATGCCAGAGCTCCTTTGGGATGATGGAGCTGTGGTGCTCAGGGATGCAGGGTGTGAGGGGCTGGGTTTGCCTGTGTCTTTCCAGGTGAGCAGGAACAAGAGGAAATGTGGTGCCAGCAGTGTGTCCCATCAGGCTGTGTTTCCCTCGGAGGACAGAGAGTCTCTGGGCTGAGGTGAGATTGATGTGAGTGCTTGGATGAGCAATGCAGGGAACAGGGAGCTCGGAATTCCGGGTGCTGATGGCCATTGCCTTAGGTGTGTTTGGTTTGGGTGTGAGAGAACTGGGATTTGGGCTGTTTTGGGGAAAAAGGAAGGGAAGAAACCCACTCGCTGGATATGCAGTGAAGGACTGTGTAGCAGGGAAGGGGAGAATTTACAAACCCTATCAATATTTCACCCAAATTACGGGTGGAGCTGTGGTGGGTGTGGGTGGAATTGGTTATTCACGGATGATGTTCTGTTATTCCTTGTGCAGCAATTTCATTCTGTTGGAGGATTAACTGTCCGTTACTTTTCTAACAAAACCTGTTAGGAGTTTAGATTTAGGTTTAGCCATTGGGTCGGTTCACTCCAAACGCCTGCCAAGGCTGAAGGACTGGGGTGATGAGTGCTCTCAGCAAAGGTCACTTATTAATACTGTGTCAGATTTCCCTCAGCTCTGGGCAGGAAAGGAGAGGGATTGGACCAGGAATTCTGCAAACAAGGCCTGTGTGATGGTTGGTTTCTTGTGTTTTTCAGTGAGCCGGGGCTGGCACACGGACTCATGCAGGTACTGATCTGGCACCGGAGCTGTTGCCCTTTGGAGCCATCTTGAAGGTGTGATCGTAGAACATTTTGGAGGCTGTTTGGGAATTCCATTTGGAGCTGCATCTCGCTGCAAGTGCATCGGTCCAGGTGAGGGTTCTGACCTCTGCAGGCTTGTGCTCACCTTGGCACAGGCTGGGGCTGGAGCAGGTTTTCCAGGGAAGCGGAGTTCACTGATCTGGAAAGCAGGGACCTGCTGGGATTTGCTTTTGCAAATCTGACATGACATTTGTAAAACCAGCACAAAATTCTAATCCCTGTGGGTTTTGTGGAGGAGGTATTGGTCACCCTGAGAACTAGATCAGAACTGGCTTCTGTGGAAAGAGAGTCTGAGGTTTGTAAATGCCACACTTGGTATGATCTGTGTGATTAAATCAAGTCCCAGCCCCAGAGGCTGATGGTTTCTGCTCATTCGTGTCCTCAGCCTGTTGCTAACCCAGAGGCATCTGCTCTGCTTTCAGGCTGTCCTTGCCCTGGTGCCTGCAGTGCCCAGCGCCTGAGACCGAGAGAGCCTTGTCCAAAGGGGCTTTTGGCACCTTGTCAGGAATGTGGCAGCAGCCCCATGCGGGAGCAGCTTGGAGGTGAGAAGTGGGGCTGTGTTTGGGGCTGATCCAGGTCAGGTGAGTGTTTACCTGGGGGTAGGAGGAGAGTTGGCCCCACATGCTGAGTTCAGGCAGGATCAGGGTGACAGATGCTGCATTTTGTGCAGCCTGCGAGTTTCTATGCCCCCCTGGAGATTTCCCACTGGGGTGTGGCAGGGCAGGGAGCAGCTGCAGGTCCCGTGCGCTGCTGGCCTTTGTCTCTCTGCTGTTCCATCGGACCCTGGGAATTTGCCGCTGTCACTGCCACCGCCACCCTGCCTGGGGGCTGCGTCCTCCTGGCAGCCCTTGCCAGCCCCACACACGAGCTCCAGGGGTGCCTCTGTGCTCTGGGAACGTGCCTCGACCCTGGGAGGACCCTTTTGTTCCTGGGCAGCTGGACAGAGCCTTGGGCCTTGTCAGCTTCAGATTGCAAAAGTCACTGAAAGGAAGAAGGACAAAGATTTGTCAGAGTGGTGCTGTCAGACCTCACTTGACAGTCTGTGCTTTGTGTTGGAGGCTGTTGTGTATTTGCACTGCTGGGAAGGAATTTCTCCTTCCCAACTGAGCTCAGAAAGTCTCGAGGGCTCTTGGAGGAATATTTATCCCTTACTTCCTTTTGTGATAACTTCATCTCCACCCTGCCACCAGCAATTCCTTGATTTCTCCTGGAGAAAACCTCACTGCAGAGGCAGTTTGCAAAGGAGGCCAGAGCTGTGTTTGGAGCAGAGAGTGCTGAGAGCTGTGTCTGCCTGTGCTGCCCCAGCCTGGCAGCAGCCACATGGAACAGCCTGGGCAGGTGGGATTAGATGGAGCCAAATCCCTTCATGGAAGAGGCTTTCTCCTCTGCAGATCAGGCACAGGGCAGGAAGTGAACTTTGGCAATCGGCTGCTCTGCCCCCAGAAAGTGTCACTCACATCTGCATGAATGCCATGAATCAGAAATAATTATTAATTTTAGACCACAGAAATGCTTTCTGAAACTTTTTCCCTTTCCTGCCCTTTGCTGGCAGATCTTCTATTTCTGCCTTTGAATTTACAGCTGTTCCCTGATGTCATTTTCCCTGCCTGAATTCCTTGCAGCTCCTAGCTGGGAAAAACGGGGATAACTTAGGAGGGACAGAGGTGAGATTTTGAGCTGTATTTTTCTAAACTTTCTAATTCTTCTGAAATGATTTCTGATTCCCCAGTGAGAAGAACATGAACTCACAGCCGTTCAGGCCTGACAGTCCCCTGCAGCGAGAGCTCAGCACACATCCACAGAGGCAAGTCCAGCATCTGAAAGAAATACAAACCACAAAGAGGAGAAAAAGGTGATTCATTTTGCTTCAAAGTTATCTCAAGTTCTTAAAGCCCAGCCGACATCTGCTCTTGATTTTGGTCGGGTGAATCGTGAGCAGCAGGCACAGGTCATGCCATTCATTTAGCTGAGAACCTGGTGTGATTTAGAGGGGACACAGGAAGCGTTTGTGTAGGAAAAGGTGAGAGGACATCAAGGGGAGTGAGGTGGCATTTTGGAGGGCATTGCTGAGGCAGGTGGAGGGAGCCCAGCAGACAATTTCCCTGGGCAATGCGAGGCCCCTCGGGACCGCAGGCAGGGCTCTCCAGGCGTGGCGGTGAGGGCTCAGCACTCGGGACTCGCTGTGTCCTCCTTCCTTGGCAGCAGCCGGCAGGGAAGGGAGAAGAGGCTCCGTGTGGGACGAGGCAGAAAGAGCGAGCAGAGGAGAGGCCTCAGGCTGGACAGGGGCAGGAGAAAGGCTCTGTGGGCAAAGGGACCTCCCTGGTGTCACCAGGGCACCCGTGGGGAACGGAGCGGGCGCTTGGAGGGCAAATGGAGGGGAGGAGTGGAGAGTCTGGAGCAAAAACTTCATCTCCAGGGAACAAGAAGGGCATATTCTGGAGTGAAAAGCTGAGGTCACATGTCCAACCACCTTGGCCCAAGTTGTGTTTGCACAAAGTGGGACCAGAGGTGAAGGTCAATCCAAAGCCAACCCTGCCTGACCTCTAAATTCCAGTGTAAGTTTTACAAGCTGCCAAAGGAGGGATTAAAAAGACATAAAAATGAAATCAAGAGCATTAATGAGACTCCTGGGAATCCCATTACCTTGTTGTCATGGAATTCTTAACAGAGTTCTGAGCTCTTGATGACAACAATGCATTTCTTTATTTGGATTGTTCGCTCTATGGGATTGGGGGTTGATTTGGCTTTTACAGCCCTCATGGAGGCCCTGACACTGCTCCGAGCTGGCTGGAGAAACAGAGTCAGAGCTCCTGGCAGAGACAGGGTCTGCTCCCCCAGAGCAGATTGTGGAGGAATTGTTTGGGACTTGGATTGTCCCTCTGGGTGATGCCAATTGCTGTGATTTGTATAATTCCGTACCTTTGACTCCCAAAACTTCCCAGCCCAGGGCCTTGAGCTGCCAGGGCAGCACAAAGATTGTTCTCTGTGTGGTGCCCAGATTTGGGGCTCACTGTCACCTTTGCTAGTTCAGCAAAGGGAGGGGGGAGCTAGTTCAGAGGAATTATACCCACAGCCCCAAATTCCCTGCTCAATTCCCACTGGAATAACCCCACAGGGCCTCATGGAGCGTGGTTATTCCCGTGCCCCTCGAACACCAGCTGTGTCAGGAAGCAGCAGAGCTTCCAAGGAAGCTCAGCGGGATGGGGACAGGAGGGGTTTCTATTCCATAGAATTGGCTGATGATAACCCTCATCCCCTGGTGGGGGGGGTCACTTGACAGAGCTCCCTGGCATTCAGCTGATCCCGTCCCCCTGAGCTCGGGCTCCCGTTGATATTTTACAGCAGGAGGAGGCGGTGGCCGGACGCGCTCCCTGCCCGTGCTGAGGCAGCCCCTGCGCCCACGGGAGGACATCTCTGCCTGCAGGAGCTCAGCTCCTTTCAGAGCCCCAGCAGTGCCTCTGGGAGTTCCTTTACCTCAGGAAAGGGCTGCACATCCCTGCCTTCAGCACACCTGAACTGGGACCCACCTGCAAAAGCTTCCCATCACCTCTGCACTTCCAGCTGGCTCCATGAAAAGCTCCAAACTTCATCCCAACAGAACTCCATCCGTGCGAACCTTCCGTTTTAAGGTATCTCCGAGGGCTATTGCTTGGGATTTAAATTCTGTGAGGGAAGATTGCCTTGGCTTTAATGCTGCTGATGGATGATGTCCTCAGGCTGGAAGGGAGGGGATTTGGGGTGGCCAGGACATACCTGGCAGCCATGTGGGAGCTCCGGGAGGTCAGAACGGGGAATTGCTGTCTGAGCCCCTCTGCAAACCATGGCCAGGCAATGGCAGCTGTTCCTTGGGCTGCTTTTGGGCTGTGGGTGGCCTCTGTCCGGGCTGAAGCATCTCCTGGTGCCTGTGGAGAGCAGCCCCTGGCCCAGGAGCTGCGGGCAGCCCTTCAGCCGTGTCTGTGCCAGCAGTGTCTGAGCACACCAGTGCCCATCCCTGGGGCGTGTGTTTGGCACGCTGCGGGCCACGGGCAGGACACTGTGGGCACAGCTCCTCCCCTGCACATCCCAAGGACAAGAGGGGCTGCTTGCCTTGCTGGGGCTGCCGGCCTCCCTCCTCCCTGCATTTCCAGCCACCCAAGACACGTGCAGGAAACACCAAGGAGCATTGCTGGCAGCAAGGGGGGGGGCACCGGGGCCTCTGTGCAGCTCTGGGCCAGAATTGCAGCCCCAGCCTCAGCAGCTGCCATCATTTTGGCCTGGCAACACTCACCTGCAGGAAATGCCCCTCTGCAGGTGGGACCAGCCCTGCCTCTCTCCAGAACTTTGGCTGTGGAACCAGGGAAGGCTCAGGACTTGTCCTGCTCATTTCAGCCTGGAAAGAGACATTGCGAGAGCACTTGGATGGTTGCTGGGTAAATCCTGGAAAGGGCAGGAAATCAGTGTTATTGGAAGAGTTTTGTCGTGCTAGTTCTGCCCTAGAGCCATGCCAGGGGCTGGTGCATAAAGCAGCTTAAGCAGAAAAGAAGGCACTGCACTTCCCTTGGTGGTGCCAAGGATTCCCATCCTAGGGAGATCCACCCCTGTGACACAGAGATGGGCTCCGTTGGTTGGAGCAGAGTCCTGGTGATGCCAGCGTTCTGAGCTCAACTCTCAAAGGGTCCATTTGCTGGAGAGTCAGATTTTAGGATCCCTCCCGGCCTCAGTGTGTCCTGTGATCTGCAAATCAAGAGGAACATTCTCAGCGGAGTTGTATTAAACAGGTTTTGTCCCTGCAGAGTGTGAGTTGCAGAGCAAGGGGGAGGGGGAACACCTCACCCGGCAGCTGTTGGAGAAGCAGCCTGAGCGGAGCCGTGCCCGGGGCCGCGGCTCCCGCCCACGGTGCTCCAGCCCCGCTCCTTCCACAAGGGTGCGGCCGGTGAAGGCCCGCAGCGTGTGCGGACACGGGGAAGGGGGAGCCGGGCGCTGCTGTCCCCTGAGGGGTGCGGTGGCCTCAGGGGTGACAGAGCGGGGGCTTTGCACACCCGCGGGGCTACAGGCGGTACCCGCGGGACGGGGGCACCAAGAGCGGCGGGATTTAGGGGGTGCCAGGGTTGGCACGGTGTTCCCCGTGCCCCAGCCGCGATCCAGCGTCTGCACGAGGGAACGCCGCCGCCGTTCTGCCGTGCACGGTTACCGGCAGAGCCCCGGTTCCCTGCGGCCGCAGCAGGACCGCGCCCGGAGTCCCAGAGCAGCTGCAGGCGGAGCAGGAGCGGCAGCGCCGGGCTCGGCCCCAGTGCCCGTCCCAGAGCGGCTCCTGCTGCCCGTGGCCATCCCGGGCCCGATCCCGATCCCGCCGCCGTCCTGCGATCCGTGCCCTGCCGGCCGGGGGAGAGGCGGCACCGCTCGGGACCCCCAGCGGACACGGACAGGAGCCGGAGCTGACCTCTCCTCCTACCTCAGCGCCTCGGGCTCCGCGCAGCACCGGGAGCAGCCCCCGGGTTGGGGTTCCGCACAGCGCTCCGAGCGATGGTCCCGCAGCATCCCCAGAGCAGCATCCGCACACGGAGCGGGGCCGGAGCGACTGAGCCGCCCTTGAAGGGCGGGGGCGGGGCGGGGCCGCGGGGGCGGGGCGGGGCCTGCACAGGTGCGCGGGGCATCAGAGCGCCTGCGCGGGGCGGGGCCGACTCCATTGTAGGGGCGGGGCCTGCACAGGTGTGCGGCGCCCCAGAGCGCCTGCGCGGGGCGGGGCCGGGGGTATGGGGGCGGGGCCTGCACAGGTGCGCGGGGCCCCAGAGCGCCTGCGCGAGGCGGGACCGGGGCTATTTAAACCGCGGGGCAACGGTCCGCAGCCATTTGCCACTCGGCGCTCAGAGCGGCAGGGTGCTGTGCGGCCGGGCTCTCTTTTTCTCTGGCTCTATATTTCTCATTCTCTATACCTCTTTTCTTCTATGCTTCTTTTTCTCTATAGCTTTCTTTTCTCCCCTCCCTTTCTCCCCTCCCCCACCCCCTACTCCCTCCCCCCCCTACCCCCCCCTCCCTCTCCCCCCTAGCCCTCCCCTCCTTCCCCCCCCGGACCCCTCGCCCCCCACCCCCCCTCCCTATCCCCCTACACACCGCAACCCTACCCTACTCCTCTATCCTGCCCCACCGCCTTTCACCCTTCCTTCCCCCTAGTCCTGGCTCCCCCTGCTCCCTGTCCCTGCTCCCCTTCTCACTCCCAATTGCCCCCACCTGCCTTCAATCCTCCTCCTTCTTCCTCCACCATTCCTTCCCCCGAACCCCGTATCCCCCTGCTCCCTCTCCCTGCTCCCCTTCTCCCTCCCAATTGCCCTCACCTGCCTTCAATCCTCCTTCTCCTTCCTCCACCATTCCTTCCCCTGCCCCTTCTCCCTGCTGCCCTGCACACCCCAGCACCCCGACCTGCCCTCTGTCCTTGCCCCGACCACCCCGTCTGCCCCCCTATTCCCATCCTCCATCCTCCCCTCTCCTTCTTTCCCCCGCAGCCGCGGGGCTCGGGGTGCCGGAGAATAAAGCCCACAGGGCCGGAGCCGGCGCCCCCACCCTCCCTGGAAGCCCCACACGGGGACAGGCCCGCCCGGCGGGTGTCCCCATTCCGGTCAAACACACGGCCCGACACCGCCGGGGCTCCGGCTTTCCCTACATCACACTGGGGTGTCCCGGGGGGTCGGGGCGGGGGTTGGGGGGGGGTCGGGGCGGGGGTTAGGGGGCCCCCTCCTTAGGAGGGGGTCCCGGGGTGGGCTAGGGAGGAAGGGCCCCCTCCTTAGGAGGGGGTCCCGGGGTGGGGGGGGTTAGGAAGGGCCCCCTCCTTAGGAGGGGGTCCCGGGGTGGGGGGGGTTAGGAAGGGCCCCCTCCGGAGGAGGGGGTCCCTGGGGGGGGGTCGGGAGGGGCCCCCTCCGGAGGAGGGGGTCCGGGGGCGGGGTGGAGGGGGCTCCGCCCCCTTCAGTCCCCGCCCCCGGATCCCTCCATCGGACGGGGTCCAACCCGGCCCCCTCCCCGGGACCCCCTCCTCCGGACCGGGGCCCGGGGGGGGAGGGAGGGGCGGGTGGGGTGGGGGGGGCGGGAGGGGCCGTTCGTTTGTCCGGTGGTCTCTATGTGTTGACAGTTCAGAGTGACGTGACCCCCCCCCTGCTTCCCCCCCACCCGCCCCCCCCTCCCTCCCCCCCGGGCCCCGGTCCGGAGGAGGGGGTCTCTGGGGTGGGGGGGGGATCAGGTTGGGCCCCCCGGAAGAGGAGGTCCAGGGGAGGGGGCGGGGACTGGAGGGGGGTGGTCCCCCCTCCGCCCCGCCCCCTCCCCCGGACCCCCTCCTCCGGAGGGGGCCCCCCTGACCCCCCCCCACCCCAGAGACCCCCTCCTCCGGAGGGGGCCCACCCCCCCCAGGACCCCCTCCTCCGGAGGGGGCCCTTCCTAACCCGCCCACCCCGGGACCCCTCCTAAGGAGGGGACCCCCTAACCCCCCCACCCCTCAGGACCCCCTCCTAAGGAGGGGGCCCTTCCTAACACCCCCCACCCCGGGACCCCCTCCTAAGGAGGGGACCTCCCCTAACCCGCACCCCCCCACCCCGGGACCACCTCCCTAAAGAGGGGCCCCCCCCAACCCCACCACCCATCTCCCTCCCCAGGACCCCCTCCTAAGCAGGGGACCCCCCCCAAACCCACCCCGGGACCCCCACCCCGGGACCCCCTCCTAAGGAAGGGGCTCCCGTGGGATGTGGGGACAGCCGGAGCCCCGGCGGTGTCACCCGTGTTCACCCTCAGGCGAACCGCATGGGGACACCGGCCAAGGGGGCCCGGCCCCGTGTGGGGGCTCCAGCGAGGGCGGGGGGCGCCGGGCTCCGGCCCTCTGGGCTTTATTCGCCGGCACCCCGAGCCCCGCGGCTGCGGGAGAAGAGGGAAAGGGGAGGACGGGACGAGAGAAGGGACAGCAGGGGATGAGAAGGAGCAGGGAGGGGCTCGGGGTGTGGAGGAAGCGGCAGGGGAAGGGAAAGGACGGGTGGGGGGAAGAGAGAGAACGGACAGAGGAGGGGGAGAGGGGGAAGACGAGGGGGTAACGGGGTAGGGACAGGAGAGGAAGGAGTGGGGGGGTCGGGTTGGGGGGAGAGAGGGAAGTGTTTAGGGGAGAAATGAGAAGAATATGGAGAGGAGGAAGGAAGCGTAGAGAGGGGGACAGGAGGGGAGGGCTGAAAGGGGTCGCTTTGGGGAGGACAGGGAAAGGGGGGAAAAGAGCAGAAAAAAAAGGAACAGGAGGAGGAGGAAGGAGGGGTAGAGGGGGAAATAGGAAGAGGAGGCGAAACGCGTCCCGTCCCGGGCTGCGGAGCCCGGACAGCAACGTCCGACCGTAACGCGCTCCTAGTGAGCAAATGGCGGCCAAGGCAATTACCGCGCCTTAAATCACCTCGGCCCCGCCCCGCGCAGGCGCCCTGGCTCCCCGCACACCTGAGCCGGTCTCGGGACCCGCCCCTGAGGCCCCGCCCCCTGCACCGCCCCCAGGACCGCCCGGGACCGCCCGGCCCCGCCTCCTGCCTCGCGCCTAAGCCCCGCCCTCGGGCCCCGCCTCACACAGCCCCGGCCCCGCCCCTCTCCCCTCGGCCTGCAGGTGCTCCCGGCAGGCTGACAGGGCTCCGGCTGTGCAGCAGCAGCAGCTCCCGGGGACAGAACCGCAGCCCCGCTCGGGCTAGCACGGCCCGGCACGGGCCGGCGCGGGGCCGCTCCGGGGATGGCGGCCGAGGCAGAAGGGGGCGTCCTCGCCACTGCCCGTGGGCGCCCGCCCGCCTCCCACCCACCCGCGGAGCCGCCGACCCCAGGATCCGTGTCCGCACACCGGGAAACACCGTGGAGAAATTGCCCGCGGGCGGCGCCGTGCTCGGGGTTGTGCACAGGCAGCCGGGTAGACACACGCGGGGTCCTTGTGTTTTCCCGCCCTTTTGTCCGCCATTTTGGGAAGGTCACCGCCGTGACGCCGAGCCGCCATCTTGATTGTGGCAGCAACAAGGCCCCCGGGTGTTGCCGTACTCAGGCGCCTGATCAAAATGACGGCCGGAGCCGCAGCGGGGCGCCGCAGATCGCGCAGCGCGGGCCCCCCGCGAGTCAGGGACGGGCCCGGGGCAGAGCTGCAGCTCAACGCTGTGTCCGCAGGGCGGCAGCACTGGGACGGGCACGGGGCAGAGCTGCAGCTCCGCGCTGTGTCCACAAGGCGGCAGCACTGGGACGGGCCCGGGGCAGAGCTGCAGTATCGCTCTGTGTCCGCAGGGCGGCAGCGCTGGGACGGGCCCGGCGCTCCCCGCGCGTCGGGGACCCGCAGACAGGGACCCCCGAAGAGAACGTGCACAGAAACCCCCTAAAATAAATGTCCAATCACAACTAGAAGACCCCTGCCACCAAGCAAATTCAAACCAAGGAACCCTCTGTTTTAAGCTATATTCCATTATTTCTTTATTATTTTTATATTTATCATTACCATTTATCTTATCTATTCATATCTATGTACATAATATATAGAATATCATAGCAACATACACAATATTACATATAGCATAGATATTCTTGATAGTATTTTTCATAGTTTATATTTCTATTTTTATTATGTTTTTATATAATGTTTTTTCACTTCATGTTTATTTATTTATATTTTAAACTATTTGCCTTCATTAACCTAACACTGCAGAATCACAATTAACCAGAATTAAATTTGCCCGGTTTTCTAAGTGGGAAAGAATTTAGTTTTATTAAAATAATATTGGTATATTTTCTCTTTCTGTGTTCTTTTGGGCAAGGGGGTTTTGGGGTTGTTTTGGGTTTTTTTTGTGTTTACTGTGTTTTGGATTTCTTTGTTACTAAACAGTGAGGTTTAGAAAGCTACAAAATTAAAAGACTGCTTTGTTTTACTGTTCCCTCTGAAATACACCTGACTTCAAGTTCCTGCTGCTGATCCTGTAAATGGGAAGGATGGGGGTAAAAAGGCAAAAAATGGCCCCAGGGTGTTTACAGCTTTCCCCGTTCAGGTTTTTTAATGTAGCAGAAAATACAGAGGCTTTTCTAACATATAGTGGACATGGATGTCATTTGTTCACTTCTTTGGTGCCAACAGGCAAAATTCCACACACTCGGGTGATAAAAGAGTAATGGAAAAAAAGGAACAAAGAAAACATGAAAAAAAAAAATTAAAATAAAATTTTCAAGTAAAAAAGAATAAAACATAAAATAAAATTAAAAAGAAAAAAAATTAAAACTCCGGTCTTACTTGTATTTGACATCTGAAACTCTCAGCAGAGTTGGGAAGTTTCAATGAAACAAAAGAGCCACAATGCCTGGAACAACAAAATTTAACCTGGCAAAAATCAGAAACTTTATTGACAAATCCAGGGAGGAGGAGAAGGATGACACCAGGAGCACACTCCAGCTGAAAGTCACCGTTTATTGGAAAAGGCAGGAAATGAAATGGACACTCTCTGGTTCTGCTCCAGCAATTCTCCGGGAGTTGGAGAGAAAAGTGGGAACCTCAGACCAGGACAGGGCATTCCAGGGGCTCTGCCTCGCAGGGGCTCTCTCCTCTTTTGCCAGCTGCCTGCAAGAGGAAAAACAACGGGAGTCAAGTGTCAAACCTGGGCAGGATGTCCTCGGTTGAGGCAGATGGAACAGGCCCCCCCACAGAGTGAGTCCAGGCCGGGCGCCGGGGAGCTCCGGCAATCGGGGGCCGCCCGTGGCACCAAAGGGCTGCAAAAGCAGCCCCGGCTGCCCGGGTTTGGTGCCGGCACACGGCAAGGTCTGGGCACAGGGGCAGCACTCAGTGCTGGGACCGCAGGAGAACGGCCCAAAGCCGGGTCCAACATCCAGCAGTGCAGGCAGCACACCCCGGGAGAAACTCAGGGGGGAGAAGCCCCCCGGATGCTCCCTGCACGCTCCACGTTCCCGGCCTTTGGCAGCTGTGCCAGGGCCTCCCTCAGAACACCGACCTCACCGTGCAGCTCCTGCTAAATAGGAGAACCTGGGGAAACCACGCAGAAATCCAGGCATTTCCAGTTCTTGAGAGCCAAAGCGGCAGCAAAATGCGTGCAAACTTCGTGCTGCAAAGCAGGGATTCACTCCAGAGGGGACACGAGGATCCCTCCAGCAGCCAAGATTTCTCTCGGGCTCTTCCCACTGCTCCCTGAGGATGAAAAATCTCAATCTCCCTAAAATCTTTAAAATCATCACAAATTAGCCAGAAATTCAAAACTTTAGTCTCATTAACAAAAACTTAAACACAAACTAAAAAACTCCACCATATAACCAAATAGCAGCAAACAAACCACACTGCACTCTTTTCACTAACAACTCCTATCATAAAAATGAAACAAAAAGGTTCCCAGGAGGTCACAGCTGGGGGACAAAGCCCGAGGTAGCCCCAGCCTTCCTGCAGGGACTCACAGCATCGCCTCCTGAACTGGGAGGGAGCTCTGGAGCCAGGTCTGTGCTGCCATGGCCTCCTCGAGCTGAACCACCACAGCCTCACAGGAACTGGTGGGTCCCTCTTCCACCCTCGGGACTCCCAGCCTTGGGCTGCCTTCTGCAGAGGAGGACAGACCGCAGGGGACTTGAGTTTTGCAATAATATTCACATATTTTCTTGTCATGCACACTGAAGGTCAAGAGGAAGTTTCTAGAAACAAATATTCCTCTTGAAGAAGAGGCTGCACTCTTTTTGCCAAGCACCTACCTGTGTGTCACATCCAGGCTTCTCTTTCTCTGCTGAGGTTGAGCTGCTGCTGCTGCTGAGTGTCTTTGCAGCCAGCGGGGTTCCCACTGCCTCTGGGACTCTGCTGGGTTACTCTGAGCTGCCAGAGAGCAACTAGATGTTGTTCATCTGCATTGGGCTTCTTCCAGTTTAAAAAACCCCAGGCTGTGTTTACACCACAGAAACTTCTTGTGTTATGGAGTCATGGAATGGTTGGTGTCGGAAGGGACCTCAAAGACATCTCATTCCACCCCTCTGCCATGGGCAGAGACACCTTCCACTGTCCCAGGCTGCTCCAGCCTGGCCTTGGACACTGCCAGGGCTGGGGCAGCCACTGCTGCTCTGGGCAGCCTGTGCCAGGGCCTCACCCCCTGGTTGCTGCAGCATTAATTGAAATTAATTGAAATCTGTTTCCATTGGCAGCAGATTAGACCCTGAGGCGTTGAGGATTTTGTTCTCCAAGCAGTCAAGAGAACGAGTGACTTGGGACATAATTTTGAACAAACACTCTAAAAAGCATAGAGTGTGTGTGGTGAGCCCAGCTGAGCATTATTTTAGCAGTCAAAATAAATTTTGTGAGGGATGGTTGTGCTCCTACAAAGAGCAGGAATCTGCAGCTTCCCAGAGGTCTGCTTTGTGTCAGTAGGCAAGTGCTAGAAAGGGAGAAAATGTTTCCAAATGAGCTTTGCTGGAAGCTGGTTCCTGTTCATTGTCTAGCTGTGTTTAATTAAAGAAGAAAATTAATTAAAGAAGATTAATTAAAGAAAATTAATTAAAGAAGAAAACTCTTCTGTGTAAACCCCCACACACTGTGGGGTGTTCTGTGTCTGGGATTTTCCCCTTGGATAGGTTTGACAGTGAGCTGTAGCTGCAGTGATGCTTTTGGGAGGACAGCAGCAGGCTCAAGGTGTTGAATGTACTTTCAGGCTATAATAGCTGTGTGCTGTTCTGAAACTGCTGCTACTGCTGTTTTCCTACTTCTTGGAACTGTTTGATATATTTATACTGTTCCATTTGTGGAACTCCTTTATCTCTTCCCTCTGAGCTCGCATCCCTCACTTCTGTTACCATGAAGCACTGGAATTCTCATTTCCTTGCCCTGTAACTTGTTATGCATCGTGTTAGAGCTGACTTGGTTTGTGCACAACCTTCCTTGAGCTGTCAGGTGTTCTTTCCCACTTCTCAGATAAGAACAAAGGCTTTTCTACCTTGACTTGGGCTTGGGTTTGTCCCTTGGCTTCCTTTTCCCCGCAGCAGCTGCAGGGTGGCAGTGCCTGCAGTTCTCCTTCTCTTTCCCTCCCTCTCCTTTTTCCCAGCACAGAGAGGGTTCTGACTCCCTCTGGTTAATGCAGCTTTGTCCAAGTTAATTTTGTTTCCTGCCTGAATTCTGATTTTTTACAGTTCTGTGGTTGCTGGAGAGATAGCAAGCAGTAAATGCAGTGCCTTATTACCTGTCAAAGATTTCAGCATAGTCTGATTTCTTCAACAAAAATGTTAACAGATTTGCCAGGTGAAATCACACAACATACAGTGAGAGGCTACTCAGCTGTTCAGCACTCTGCCAAAAGACACGTTATTATATTTCTTTTTTTCAATAACCATGCACTCTAAAAAATCTTACTCTGTTTCTGTTTCTGTCAAATTTGCAGTTGCCATAGGTTTTTCTCATAACTAAATTACAAGTTTAATATGCTTGTTGAGACTTTTGTCCCTCCAGTACACCACCACGCTGTTATTTCTCTTATGAATTGTTCACCTTTTCATCTTCTTTTTGTGTTAGTAACAGTAGAATAAGCTACATCTTATCCTATAACTAGAATCTATAACTTTTGTAACTACAGTTAAGGTCCAATAATATAATGCTCTGTTACTGTCTGTTGAGCAAGGCTAAGTTCCATGAAGTTAATTTTGCAAACTTCATGTCTGCTAAGTTTCAGTATTAAGTTTAGACAGTGTTTTATTCCAGTTTTATATAGATCATGGCTGTATTCAGTATTAATAATGATTAACTTTGATTTGTATTCAGTATTAATAATGATTACCTTCTGTTTTACTGAGGTAATAACCGAGTTACATTTTATTAATATAAAGTCCTTTTAGGGCAGAGTTCTATTGAGTTCATTTTGTTCAGCTTTATTGCTGTCAAAATCGTTATACCAGGTTTCAGAGTTATAGCTTTTACTAGTAAATTGTTCAGTGTTTTCTTTCATTTCATTTTTTGTACACACAAATCATCTTCTGCCAAAAAAATGAAGTAGTAAGAAAACAACCAGCCCGTAGGTGTTGCACACAAGGTCTGTGCAAACTGTATAAAACAAGTGATGTGAATAAAGAACTGGCTTTTCCTGCATGAAGGAAATGGGCTCTGGGCTAACTTATTACAGCAACACCACAGCGACTGAGCCCGTCCATCCCCTCACCACAGGACATGGACTGAATGTCAGAACCTCTTGACACAAATCAAAAGGTGCTCACTTGTACAAGGGCTTTGGGTTGAACTGTAAACAGAGGATCTCTGGTCAGCCAAAACTGCCTCAGCAAAGTCTTGGTCAAAATGCAGACGTGAGTTTAAACCACTTTGGGAGCAGCTCCCTCTGCCACATGCTGCCCCCAGCCACGACTACTACAAGAACAGCTGGCTAGCAGGTGTTGGTGTGACCAGAACACAGGACTGCCAGGTACAGTCCCATAAAAAACACTCAGAGGTTTCTATTCCTTCTGGAAGAGTTGCCATTTCCCCATTTACAGAGTCTGCTGTAAGACACCTTAATCTCAACAAGCAAGAGAATAAAAAACCACCCCAAACTCAGCAGTAGAGTTGCCAACCTTCTCTTCCAGGGGTCAGTGCCACGTTTGGGACAGTCAATACACCAGGACAGTGATGTCCCTCGGTGACAATGATGTCCCTCGGTCTGCTCTGCAGTGCCACGGGTGACTCTTTACAGAAAGCTGTCACTGAGTGGTCACCAGCTTGACGATCATCGCGATGATGCGAGAGCCACGGGGGCACACGCACAGATCCATGCTGGGGTTCTTGATCTTGTCCTGCAGCAGCTGGTCCAGCTCGCAGCGCAGCTCCTTCACCAGCTCCGCCACCTGACACCGGGGCACAACACAGAGGTGATGCTGGGCTCAGCTGGGCTCGGCTCAGCTAGGCTGGGCTCGGCAGGGCCCCTGGCCGTGCTCACCTGGTGGGAGGCCGCCACGAAGCGGATCCAGCCGTCGTCCAGGGAGATGACGGTGTCCCCCCGGAGCAGCTGCACGTGCACCTGGCCGCCGCCCAGCAGCACCAGCGGGTACACGGACACCATGCTGCAGTCGCGGATGAACACGCGGCTCGTCTTCACCTTCTCGTGGTACACCAGGTACGGGCTCTCAAAGTGCCTGGTCTGACATGGACACAGCAGCCTGCTCAGGGGGACGCTGCCCTTCTGCCTCTGCTACAGCCGCAGAGCAGCAAACATGCCTAAAGGGCACCTGCAGCACCAACAGGCCCTTCCCTGACCCATAGGAGCTGCCAACGAGTGTTGGCTCCAGAGGCTTTAACTCGGTCTCAGAGCTTAACTCTGTGCCCATTCCTAACTCAAGAACGCACCATTATTCACAGTCCTAACATGGAATTGTAAATCATTAAGAATTTTCATTTTAAACATCAATAAGGATCCTCCCTGTAATTTTAAAACCTCAAACAAAGCTGATTTCTTTTATAAAAGAAGTTTTGCAGAAACAAAAGCATCCTGACCTGGTAATTCACAGACGAAGGATGAATATGAACATAACCATCACTCTTAGTAACAAACTTCAGCTCTTCTGCTTTTGGTTGCATTTTGACTGCTCCTGTACTGGTCTTCTGGTATTTACCTTCTGGCTTTTTCACCTGTACGGTAAGAAAAAAAGGTTATAAAAATCTGCTGCGCCAAAAAACCTTTTACCTTTATGTTTTAAAGTTTTCAAAACCAGAAATTCTCTAGTAGCAACATGTCAAGTCACTGGAGACAGGTATTACACTCCAGGTGCTGTCCAACCCCGACTTCCTTTGTAACCTCAGCCTTGTAAGAAGGTGTTATTTTAGGTGGCTTCTTAACATTTGCTGCTGGCTTCTGTGTGACACTGCAGTCAGCCTGTAGGAACAGCAGCAGTCTCAGGGAATACAAACTGGAGCTCTGCTCCAGTCTCTGACACCACAAGCATCAAACTTTGGCACCCTAAACCAGGCTCAAGACTGCCACACTGAGCCAAACTGAAGGCAGGCTGTGAGGCATGCTAGACAGAAAAAGGGAAAACGAAAAAGCATTCTTTTACCTGGACAACATTGGGATACAGTGCAGCACACAGCATAGCTGAGATCAGCTTGATGTTCTCTGCATTCGAATTGGCCTGTGAAATCAATGGGGGATCATTAGGGATCCTACAGTGCAGTGTGTAAAGATAAAGCCCTGCTCCAGGAATGACTGAATTCCTGAAACTGGTTCACTTCTCTAGCTGCACTCCTGTGCTTGATAGAGGAGGACAAGTCACTGCTCCTGCAGCCTCAGGCTGGACCTGGGCTGTGCTTTCCCCCCACTATCAATGGAACAAGTTGGCCTCCACTGTCCTGGTGCCCAGCTGAACTGTTCTCTGACATCTGGCCCCAAGTGGTTGGGGCACCCTAGGGAAAGCAAGCACAGGCTGTCCCAAAGCACAGGAAAATCCTACAACTCCCAAACCCTGACCATCATGTAACCCCAGGAGATGTCTGGCCCCAGTCTTTCTGAGCACTGCCCACATGGAAAAGCACAGATGAAATGCTGTGAGTTACCTCCTCTCCCGTGGCATCCAGCACTCCATCACCTCCTTGGGACCACCTCTTCTCAATATCCCTGGCTCTCAAGCCCTCCTTCACAAAGCCAATGTCAGAGAGCAGCTCTGCAAACTGCCTCTTCAGGCTGGCGATCTCCTGCAACACACAGAGCGCTGTGACAGCTGCCCTGCCCAGAGTCTGTCCCTCTGCTCACTCCTGTCACCGCGATCCTGCTAGGCCACAAGCACTGACCCACCTGCAGAACTCTTCCCGACAGAAAGTTCTCCCTGCAGTAGTTGTAGCTTGCCTGAGAGCCCTCTTTGATACTTAAACGCCAGCCCTGCTTGAGAAGATGGAGGAAGCCTTTAATAAAATATTTCTGCTTGAATTTCAAACACATCACACAGCCCCAAGAGAGGCTACTGAGTTTTAACTCACCTTATAGGCCTGGAGAAGAGCCAGGTAGTCACTGTTTCCTACTGCAAACTCCAGCTTCTTCTTGTTTGCCTCTTCCCTTTTATCCCAAGGTGACACCTAGACAGGCAGTAACAGGTTAGTGTGTTCTTCCCCTCACCACTTGGATGAGCCATCCTAGAGCTACATGGCACATTCTCTTTGGTATTTTTACAGCAGCTCACAGGCCAGAATGCAAATTTTCACTGTGGATAACAGAACATATAAGGCATTCAAAAGAGCAGCTGATTCAAAAAGCCAAAGTGACAGTGAAGATGCAAACTGAGACCCAAACTGACCTCTGCATTCACAACTCAGACGTGTCAGCTCCATCATTATCACTGTTTCACAGTTTATATTACCAGTAAAGGTAATATAAACCAGTAGTTTTCACACCAAATTCGGACAAAACGTGTGCACACTTCTTAGCTAAAAACCAAAAATAATATTCACTGTTTCTACTGTATATCAATACCACTCTTGCTGCTACCATGTGGTTTTGAACTTCTGCTCATAACTGTTTTAACAAGCACTGCATCAACACATGGACAGTGTGGGTTAACAAGAATTCAAACCCTCCAGGCAGTGTGTTCCAAGTCACAACAGCACTCTGCTGCTGCACAAAAACCCCAGCCCTGGGCCAGAAACACTCACAAAAGGTGACTTAAAGGCCAGGCTGGCTGCTATGGTGAGCGCAGGGTCCAGGCAGCGGAAGATGGTGCCGAAGAGCATGAGCTTGCCAATCCTGACATCCACGGGCAGTGAAGCCAGGTGGTAGCCCAGAGGGGTGAGCTTCTCGTCCGGAGTGAGCGCGCCCAGGTCCCGCAGCCGCGCCTTGGACGCCTGCAGAGACTCCGTCCTGGGCGCCTCGATCAGCCGCGACAGCACGGAGTGAAGGCTCTGCTCAGAAAACATCTCCAGGATCTTAATTCTGCAGGGGAGGGGAAGGTAACAAGGAAAAACAAAGAGAGGGAAAAAGCAGCTTAGTTCCACACACAGGATAAGAAAGCGCAAGCTTTTGTAAGAACAGAATGAAAGAAGCCAACAGAAAACAAGCTGTGAAGAGCACGCTCCCTAGAAGAGGGCCTGTAACACAAAACTGCAGAGTCAGGGAGCAGTGTGGAGTAGTGAGTCTGTAAGAACAGATTTCTATTTACTACACTAAGGTTTGAAATAAAGCTTTTACTGCAGAACTGTCATTTGTGCTGCTTTGTTTCCTTTCAGTACAAAGGGGAACCCAGCAGGGATGGGGAGGCCTCTTCCTTTAACATGATGATGGTGCCTGGTGCAGGTTGTGGCAGGTGCTCCCTGCAGCAAAGTAAGGACATCCTGCATGCTGGCTTCTTCCAGACACACAAGAGCTCACCTCAGGCAGAGCTGCTCCAAGGGCACCCTCTGGATTTCTGGCAGCTGCTGTTTTACCAGCTGATGGTTGTAGTGGTGGCTGCTGAAGAGATGGAAGCAGACGCCCGAGGCCACGCGTCCTGCCCGCCCCTTCCTCTGCAGAGCGTTGGCCTTGGACACAAAGGTGTCCTCCAGACTTTCCATTCCTTTGCTGGGGTCGTATCTACAGGACAGCAAGAGAGGCTTGTGCTCACAGAGCCACAGAATGGCTTGGCTTGGAAGGGACCTTAAAGATCATCCAGCTCCAACTTCCCCCTGCCACATGCAGGGACAGTTTCCCCTGGACCAGGTTGCTCAGAGCCCTGTCCAGCCTGGCCTTGAACCCTTCCAGGGAGGGGGCAGCCACAGCTTCTCTGGAAAACCTGTGCCAGTGCCTCACCACAGTAAAGAATTTCTTCCTCGTGTCCAATCTAAACCTGCCTTCTTTCAGTCTGAAGGCACTTTACCCCTTGTCCTACCACCCACCCTTGTCAGGAGTGCCTGTTCAGGAGTGCACAGAGAACAGGCTGGAGATTGAGCAGGCAGATGCTGCCAACTTGTGTATGGATACAGCTCCCACCCCTGCACTTGGAAATGACTTAGACTGGCTTTCTCCGCCTCGTAGCAGCTTTCTACACACCAAGTTTCCTTCCAGTTTTTCCCAGCCCTCTGGAAAACCCAAGGCTCACTCAAAACAGTTTACAAACCCCAGAGGAATGAATGCCAGTACCTCTTCTCCTTCATTTTCCCGGAGTCAATCACATAGACCACATCATCGATGGTGACAGAAGTCTCTGCAATGTTGGTGGAGATGATGATTTTGGTAACTCCTGCAGGGGGCCTGAGGAACACAGACTGCTGTTCTTCACTGGACAGGGAGGAATGAAGGGGATAAACCATACATCTGCAAGGACAACACCACAGCATGCTCAGGATATCTCCAGCCTCCTCCTTCCTGGGAACAATCTGCCTGCCTGCACACACTTTTGCCTCACTAGACACTGTCCAGAGTGTTACTTCTCCTTGTGACCATCCAAGGCCAAACACAACCACAGCTAAAACAACTCAGCAAACATTCTGGTACAAATCAAGGGCTGAGATTTCAGCAGCCTGGATCATGCAGAGCACAAAATGGAAACCCCTGCTCACCAGGGTCTCTGAGAACTGCAACAGCTGAACTTCCTGAGCTGAGGACAAAAACAAAAGGAACGAGCCAACAAGATAATAGGAAAGGAATTACCCTGACTGGAGTCAGCTCACACATTTAATAAAGCTTATTTATCCCTGGGTAAAGGCAGGCATCAAATGACTCTTAATTTATGGGAAAAAACTGACAGTTGTGGAGCTTTTCTGTCTTACCTCTTGCTGTGCCTATTATTAAAAAGAGCATTTGTCTGAAGTTGCTCATAAAGCATCTTGATTTCTGCTAGGCCAGGCAAAAATATCAACACAGCACCTATATGTGTAGATAAAAAAAAAATTCAAAATCACTCAACACAAAGGACAGCACAGTATTTTGTTAATGTGCAATTATTGTAACAAAAAAAGCACAGGCTGTAGCAGTCCTTCACAAAAGACTTTTCAAAGTAGACAATTTTCTCACCTTCCCTCTTCCATGTTTATCAAAAGCTTTGTAACTCAATTAATTTTTTTTTTCCAAAAATAGTAGGTAGCTACAGAAACTCTGCATGCAAATCATTAGCTTTGGGCCATCCAAGAAGCTTCCAGGAATCTTCTTTTGTTTGTCTCCCAGGGACAATGAAATTACCTGGGGGGTATGAATGTCTGCCAGCAACTATCCATTCCAGCAAGGCTTCAATTAATTCCAGATTAACTTTGTCCAAGTCCATGACAGACATTGTTTTCAGCACTGCCTTGCTAACCCCTGGGAAAAAAGAAATAAAACATGCAGTAGATCTGTCTTGGGAAAAACATCTGTGGATGCATGGGACCAGTTACAGCCTAGTTTAAAGAGCACCTGGCGTGGACCTGAAGAGGCAGATCCATGCTGTGCCTCAAGCAAAGCTGCTTCAGCAAGAACAGGTACAGAGAGCAAGGGGGAACTAACAAGGCATCTGAGAAGGGATGGAAAGAGACAGTAGCTGGAAATTGTCCATTTTCAAATGCCAAGGACTAGTGTCAGCCAAGATGTTTGCTGGAGTTGAAGAGAACAATGGGTTCTCTTTTGTTTTTTTTTTTAAACTGGCAGGAAGTTTCTCATCTAGAACTTCCAAGTGCAAAACTCTGAATTACAGATAAGCATTCCCTTACAGTGCTAATATTCCACACTGTCTATGTGCCAATTTATTAAATGTAAGAAGGAGCTCACCTTTGTATCGTGTGAGGAGCTGCTTCAGAGTTAACTTCTGGTCTGGGTCTGAATCTCTGACCACGGTGTCAGTGGCTTCCAGAAGGCCAGCACGCCTCAGGTCTTCCTCTACTTCTTCAAAGGCAGTTCTTTTGTGTCTCCCACTCTGTTCTTGCTTTACTTTCCTCCTGTAGGGGCTGCTGTCCTCTAAAACATACCTGGACGGCAGAAGAACATTTGGTGGTGTGGGAAGAAGCCTAACAGTCTCCTTCTAATAATTAATTACAGAGATAAGGTATCCAAAATATTTTTTGTAAGTCTGAGAGGAGCTTTGTATAAACCATAATGATAATATGAAGCTCAAGGTGCTTTAGTAGAGCTCCAAGAGCACAGGTGGGTGATAGGGGAGATCTGAGAGGATTTACTTTTTAAAATCAATGCACAGAACTACTGCAGTGTCAAGGTCAAAAGTGCAGCCTCGACCTCACCACCCAAATACATCTGAGAACAGATGAATTTCACACCTTGTCAGTGCAATCACATCCTCCAGGAAAAACTGGTCCACAGGAAACGTTCGACCTGAAAGGAAACGAGAGAATAAATCTATCTACACACGCCCCAACAGCAAGGAGAAGAGAGGAGAAAGATCAAAGATGATTGTGATTTTATACAGGTTATTATGACATACACTGGCTTCACAGCTCAAAGTGCCTGGAAGACCGATGGACAAAGACTGTACAGCAGAAGAACACCACTGGGATGGAATAGAACCATCTGAAACAACAGCTTGTCTCGTAAATATTTATTTCTCTGAAGTAAGCGAGAAAACTATGTACTGCACACATCAAATAATGTGTGTCTTCTGAGGAGGGAAGCTCTGCTGATATACAGACAGCATAAAAATGTCAACATTCCAAGTCTTTCCTCTCCTAAATCTCATCAGTCTCTCCCTCTAAGCATCATATTTCTTGTGTACATCCTCATCTGGAGCTGAGAAACACTTTGCAAGAAGAAACAGTGCAAACAAATCTCTAAAGCAGTGAGTGATAATAAAAACGAATGGTTTTCACCTGGTATGTTAATGACTGGACAGGAGTGGAAGTACTGAGAGAAGAGCTCAGCATTCAGGGTGGCACTCATCAGTATAATGCGCAGGTCTGGCCTCTGAGCCATTATATCCTTCAAAACCAGCAGCAGGAAGTCACTGAAGAAAACAGGCACAAGAACATTTCAATGTCTTCAGCATTAACTTTCAGACTGCTCTTCTCCCCTTCTGTCCACCTTGCTGGTGTCTCCCAGGAGCACAGCAACACCATCACAGAAGCATGAGCCTGGTGGAAGGGCCTGGTGAAAGGCAATCTGCAAACCTGGCTCTTTCCTGCTTGTCCCTTACTGGAGTGTCAGGATTACTCAGCAAAACCACTTAAACAACAAAAAGTTCCATAAAGTACTTACATTAATGACAACACAAGAACAGCAGATAAGAAATTAACTCAAAGTAACAGATGATTCCTTTCTGCTCCTCTTCTTCTCTGGAAGAGTTACTCAAACTTACCCACTCTTCCCTGCTCGCTGTATTTTCCCCTATGTATTTATAACTTTTGTGGCATGATGAGAAAACTGGTTTAAAGTGATTTTAAATAAAAAGGAAGAGGAATCCTTGAGAGACACAGGCCCTTTTAAGTGGCTAAAATACCACCTGAGCTGCAGAATAATGGGTAGGAGACAAAGCCTCCTAGAAACCCATTGCACTGCAGTGTTTGACAAGGAAAACAAAAGGATGCTCACCACTATATTTACAGAGATGCTGACAGACATTATCTTTTGCCTGTGATCAGCAGATTAAGTGGGGTAAAACAGCAGGAGGATGAGAGCAGGAGAGGATGAGACTGTCTAGTAAAATCTACAGACTGGAAGGAAATGTGAGCATTTGTCCCTTGCTCTGCTGAAGCCCTCATCAGGAGAAAAAGTTCCCCAAAAGGCATGTGAAGAATTACGGTATTTGATAAAAATTGAAACAAGGAAACTGTAAGAAACAGACAGTTCTGGTTAAAAAGTTACTTAAATCTCCAGCCCCATCCAAAACCTCTATGCAACACTGCTGCAATGTGAGGGCGCTTTGGAGGCACAGCAATTTATGAGAGATGTGCTTTCTCACGAGCTGCTGCAGCACAAAGACAAGAACCTACACCCAGACTCCTTCCACCATCCCATATCACTGCCACAGCACCAGCTACTTGCACCTGAGCCATCTTTATCCTTCTGACTACGTTTCTTCATTTTGCTTACAGGAGAAGAGATTATTTACCTTTCTTCTGTTCTTTCGTGAACTTCATCAACAATAACATGAGTGACTCCCTGCAAAGTCAGATCTCCTTCCAGCCTTCTCAACAGCACACCAGTAGTGCAGTACAAAAGCCTGGTAGCTGAGGACTTGAAGGGTAAGACAAAGCATTCAGTTGACTCTGGGCAAATTAACACAGTGCAAAGAGAGTATGTGCTGCTGTAAAGCGTTGGGTTTCAGCTCAGTGCCAGGTTTGACTGAAGGGGGAACGAGCAAGCCCTGCTGGAGATGGATTTTAATTTCTTGACTGACACTGACAACACCCACTTCTTACCAAGGGGCATTGCTACCTATCAAAAAATGTGAACTGCTTTTCCTGTGGATATTGTTTGCTGATAAACAACTCAGATCTCTCTTCCTAGAAAGATTTGGCGAGTCTCTTTTTTAGCATGCTAAAAAGCAATCAGCTGCAACACAGACAAAACTTCACTTGCCACACAGCAGTTTCTGTCTGGCTGTAGCTGTAACCCTTCAGTCTGCACTTGGGAGACACAAGGGAATGGCAACAAGCAGAAAAGCAGCCAGCAGCCCTCCAAAGGACAGCAGGATTGCTCACACTGTCAGAGCCCTTCACCTCACTCAACAGAAAGCAAACGCACAAGACAAAGCACAGCACTCTCATTCTGAAAAGTGAACTGTGCAACTTGAGAGGAAATATAGAACATGTTTGATAGTATTTTATAAAATGCAGATGATACAAACTTACTTATCTCACTGCCTGGCAGGTGTAGGGCAGAGATTCTGTGCACTAGAGAAGCACTAAGCACGTTTGAATAGGAGTAAATGAAAACCAGCAAGCAAAGCACACGTACCTTTACACTTTCCAGACGGATCTGATATCCAACAGTGAGTCCAATCCTTTCTGCTCTTTCCTTGGCTACACGTTCAGCCACAGAAATGGCAGAGATCCTGCGAGGCTGAGTGCAGATGATGTTTGCAACTCTGCTTGGAGAGCCTTGCAATGAAGCATCCAAGATAAACTGAGGGATCTGAGTGGTTTTCCCACACCTGCACAACCAAATCAGGAATTAATGAAAAACCGACAAATCCAACACCTTCCACCCACATAAACTGGAAATTTGCTTTGTTTCATTAGTGTGATCCCTCACATGAAGTTCACCTAGGACTGCTGTCACTGGTCACAGATGAGCCACCACCCCAGCCTTTCCAGATCATGGATCATATTTCACATTACTCTGGATATACTTTGATACATGCAGTCTGTACGTGCCATCACACTCTTACCCTGTCATGCCACTCACAACAAGAACTTGGTGAGTCTCAAGCAAACCCAGAATGTTTTCTCTCTCTTGCCACGCAGGGAGCTTCTGTCTTTCATACAGCATGGACTGAAAGTGCCTGGAAGACTGAAGGACAAAGACAGCACAGCAGTAAGAACACCACTGGGATGGGATAGAACCATCTGAAACAACAACTTGTCTCTGAAATATTTATTTCTCTGAAGTAAGCAAGAAAACTATGTTCAGCACATTGTACCTTTTTCTGGCGAAACTGCGCGCAGATTTTCACGTTTTCGTGATACAGAGACTTTGCCTGCACATCATACTTTTTGGAAAGCTTCTTCTTCAAGTTCACGTAACTCTCATTCTCCACAACAACTTGTTCAGGCTCTTCTTCTTCCTTCTCCTCTTCTGCCACCCCCTCTTCTTCCGGAGGCTCTGGCAGTGCTGAGCCTTGAGACAGAGAACGTACAGTTAAGAATTGTTATTACTAAGGAACAGGCAATGCAAGGAAGAGAGACATGTTCCAGCAGCATTCCCAACAAAGAACCTTGTTAGATTGGGCCTGAGGGTCTGCAGGACTGTTTTAAGGTGATTTTTACCAAAAAAAAAAAGTATTTTATAGCGTAAGGAATACTTTATAACCAAAGAAAAATATTTAGAATCTCAGTTTCTGGAACAAAGCTGTCTTTCTGCAGAGGTCTTAAAAATTGAATATTTTGTCTTACTGTAGCAAAACCAGAGTTTGTCACTATTGAAGTGCTCTAAAACTCAATGCAGTTATTCTTGCAAACTGTCTTGAAAAAAGCTTGCCTTAGATAAAAGTAGTTTTGGAATTGAGAGCTCAAAAGTCACCCTGCCACAAGTGACACAGCCTCAACTTTCCTCTGTGAAAGCAACCTGTTTGCAGCAGCATAAATAGAAAGGGATGGTACCTTGAACAACATTCTATAGTCACTATAACCACGCTAGCTCAGCCTTAAATCCACCTTCGTAAGTTAATTTGGAGGAGCTGTTGGTAATTTTAATTAATCTAAAAAAAGAGGTTTCTGAATTGATGAGTCGCAGACGCAGCAAAGCTGGCACACAACCTTCCTGTTCCCCTCCAAGCACGTTTCCATTCTGGTGAGCTCACATCTCCCAGTGTTTTCCATGGACTGTGGCAGTGGGCATCCCTCACTCTGCCAAACCCAACTCTGTGCTCCTTGACCTCAGTCCTGGCCAGCACAAACCTCTCTGCTGCAGCCTGATTACAGGAGGAACTTCCTAAGGCACAGACAGAGCACAGATCTGGCTCACCACATGACTTCAATCTCCAGAAATAGATTTGGAACAGATGGCTGAATTGGTCCCTGTGTTTTTCTTTTAAATCTTTCTGACTGTTCTCAGCCCAGAACCCATGCAGGGGATTTGGTGTACCTTCAGCCTGTTGATTTGCAGCAGGGGCACTCTCTGCCCGTGGCTTTACAGGAGGTGCTGCCAGCAGGGACACGGGAGGAACACTGAACTTGTGGTGGGTATTGCTCAGTAACTCGCTGACCTCGTGCTCGTCTTCCAAGCAGGTCACCAAGGTATACACCACTGGCTCGTGGGACTCTGCAGCTGCCAGGGCCTTTCCAAAGAGGAATTCAGCAACGTGCAGACGACAGGCAAGAGGCAGACTGTCGTCAGTGGAGTAAAATGCCACAAGAGGTGCCTGAAGGGGATACTTGTTGTCGTCAGGAAATCTCACTTCAAGTTCGTATATGGGACCATCACTTTGTCTGAGATGAGCATCATCTACAGAGTTCTTGGATGGGTTTAGGGGATGGTTTGGAGGGAATTCATGTCTAAATCTGCATTTTGAACCAAACCTGCAGCCTCCTTGGAGGTAAAATTTACATATTTCCTTTGAAGTCTGTTCTGCTGTGTCCTTTGCACTTTTTTGTTTAGATTTGCTGAGCCTGTGTGCCAAGTAGTCCAATTCCAAACTGAAAGTCCAAACGTGATTTTTAATCCTTTCTACAAATTTTTCTCCATAAATTGACCGGAGGGCAAAAGCTTCTTCTTGTCTCTGCTCTAAGCATTCCTCTTGGCTGGCTTCAGCAGCTGCTGCAGAAACCTGCATTTTCTCTCCATACCTTTCAGAGAAGCACTGCAACAGCAAATACTCCAATGATGCCCCAATATTACCATTGCAGGACCTCAGCACCGCCCTACAACGCTCACAGTCAAAGCCATACCTGCAGCAAAACAGAGAAAACAGGGCCACAAGTGAGTGAGAGGCTCCTACAGAGCAAAACAACCACAGATCTGCTTGATCAGGGAGCATGCATGGCACTGCCCCACACCAGGGTTAGATTTCCCCACTCCACTAAAGAAATTAAACTCTTCAGGAAAAGCTGTCACATATAAAATGCTCCCAAACAAAACAAAAGTATTGAATAAACATCCACATGTGAGCAAAATGGATGAAGGGCTCTTACAAAGAGGGCTTACAGAGTAGCAAGGCCAGTGATCGACCTTTTCACGACACAAATGATTCACTAAAAAGCATCACCTGGAGAGTTTGTGCACAGCAAATGGAGACACTTCACTGTCTACAATTCTGTGCTCAGCTGGCTCAGCAGACACCCTTGGCATTGCTTCAGCAGCTTCCTGTTCTGCTGACCAGCACTGCTCATCGTCGAGGTAATCGGGCTCGTCATCCTCTTCTCCAGATACACTGACAGAAAGAGTAATCAAGTTAAAATGAAACAAAATTAAACTGTCCAGCAGACATGGAACTCTGCCTCTGCCGGTTTAAATCCTTCATTTAAATGGAAGATTTGGCTACCCCTTTCCCACAGTTAATACTACTGTAGAAGAACAAAGCAGAGAAAAACACATAGGATTTGACATATAATTAAAAGTTAAGGGACAAAATACTGTTTCCATCTCTAACAGTATGCCTGCTAAAGCATAGTCATGTAGAAAAGGTGGAAATAGAGCCCCCATTTAAACTAACTCTGATTCAGGAGCCAGCTCCTGCCCTTGCAGCTCTTGAAGAAGTTCTTTCACTCTCCTCTGGTTCTCTGATGTCATGTGTATGGTCTGCAGAGGCATTCTTGCTTCAGATCTCTGCTTCATTTGCCCTCCTCTTCTGGCAGGGGCACTTGATCTGAAAATTAAAACAGGACATAACCGTGAGTTATTTGCCTGGCTCAAATGATCTTGACTGAATTGTGATGTTAGGGCCCAAACTTGTAATTCAAAACAGGAAAATCAAAATAAGAGAAATCCATCACCTAAGGATTATTTAGTTGGATTCACTCTTATTGACCAGGATTTGTGTGTTTTTATCTGCACACACATGTGCATATATGTATTGTATCTTTTGTCAAATCCAAAATGATCTACCGAACACTTTGCTAGGTAAAGCTGTTCTCAGACTTCAATACAACCACATATTTCTAAGGTAGCTCAGTCAGAACACACACAGGATACTAAACTAATTCTAAACTGCTGATTTTCCATGGCCCAGCTTCTGTTTTGTAATACACAAATATTAGTAGCCTGTGATTATTAACATGTTCTGACCAAAAGTGTCCTCAAATTACTTTATGACCAAAGAAAAAAATCATTACATTAAAAAAACATTAATCAAAAAGACATATAAAAACTGCTTCATACTGAAACACTTTCATCACCCTTTCAATCTTCTCTATAGTCAAACATGTCCAAAAAAGAGTCCCAAAAGTCTACGTATGCCAACATCCAAAAAAGTATCTCAAATGGCCCAAATTATCCCAAAAAACCCCCCAGTATCCCAGACATCTCTACGCCAATCTCCCTCAAATTAACAGAAATACCTGGATTCTAGCCTTGGCTCCTCAAAGAGACAAAAATCATCTCCATCGTCCCAAATTTTGGTTGAACATTTCCTATTTCCACCAAGCTGAGGCTTGTTTGAATGGCCACTGCTGCCTCCTCGTTTTCCACCGCCTCCTCTCCCTCGTCCTCCTCCTTTGTTGGGCTTTCCTCTTTTCCTCCCTGCCCAACTCATGTTTCCTTGCTGAAGAAGAGGAAAAAATAGCCCTTAGTTATGAAGGTAATTAAGCACATTGTGTAGGTCTGAGCCCACATTATTTGTTTTTCTATGTGACAAGACACCCTGTCAAAACACTGTTGATTATCTGCATGTTGGTGTATCAGTATGCACCTGGAGCAAAAAGCATTCCTCTGGAACACTGTTTAGTAAGTTCTGTGGCTTTAGAAAATAAAAGCAACATTCCTCAGCCAAAAGCTGCAAGTTTGACAAAACTTTCTGGCATGAGCCTACCAGCACTGCTGCCTAACCTGGGAACCCCAGTTCTGCCGCTCTGGTGGGAACTTTCTTGGCCAGAAGCTCACAGGACAAACCTGCAAGGGAAATTTCCCAGAAGAGAGCAGCCTCTGCCCCATCACTTTCTAACTCAGCAGCTTGCAGGGCTGAGACTAACAGGCGGAAGGGGAGCTAAAGCCAAAGATACAATGTTTTATTCACATTATCTCCCATTGGGCTCCCCTCTGCAGGCCGCTGCCCAGGCTGCTGAGCCTGGTCAGGGAGTGACCGGGCTTGTCCTGGACACGGGCGGCTCCCTTCCTTTCCCTTCCCTTCTCACAGCAGTGTCTCTCTCCCCCATTGCTGCCACAGCCCAGCAGGGCTGAGCAGCTGTCAGGGAGCAGAACAGCCCCGCACCGACACATCCTCCTGCCGGGAAGCGACTGCAGGGGGCAGGCGGGCAGCCCGGCAGGAGCCCTGGGTCTGTGCACTGCCACCTCCACAGCCAGGGCAACAACTGAGGTGGCCGCGCACAGGAACAGCCCAAACGAGGGCTTGGGAAGAAGGAAATTCCCCTTTTCGTGGCCGCTCTCCCCACTGGAGCTCCACCGGGACTGGCTATGAGCTCCCAGCCAAGCTGACCCCGCTCGGGGCGCTTTGGCAGAAGTGACGGAGGGAGGAGGGAGATCACGGCAGGTGCCCCGTGGTCTCACAGGGTTCCGTCTCCTTCCTCTCAGCTCAGAGCACGGAGCTCCGGGCACGGAGCAGCTCTGCCGGCTCGTCTGGCACTTCCCCGTGGCACCCTCCCCGCACACCCTCCAGGGGAGCCTGGGGACCCTCACTCCTCTCCCAGCCCGCGTCCGCCACCCTCGCCCGCCTCCCCTCAGCCGGCCCCGCGCACCCCTTCCCCGCCACCCCGCTCTCCGCGGAATCGTGACACTCCCGGGAGCTCCACCACTCCTTTTCCCCAGCGTTCCCACCTCTGTGCTCGGCACCCCCGGGACTGCTCGGGACTCCCCAACCCGGATCCGCGGCGCTTCCCTTCCGGGCCACGGCTCCCCGCCCCGGCCCGCCCCGCTCCCCTCACGCCGCGCCCGGCGCTGGGAGTGACGTGCGGCTTTGAGCCGCCGTGGGTTTGAGTATCTCTGTGTGTGCGGCTGTAACAACAACACCGGCTCTTTGCTTCTCAGCAGGCGTGCTGCGTATTAAAGTGTCCCTCCTATTCCCAAGTTAAGACGAGAACGCTGGTTGAAAATAGTGCTCGCTTCACCAACCCGCAAGTTACTGAGGGAGGTGGGGGCTCGGCCCGGAGAAAAGCAGGCTCGGGGGGACACCAGTGCCGTGAGGGTGTTTCCTCAGGGTCCCTCTGCGGACAGTGGCCACAGCCACCACTCTGATGGCCCATTCGGGTCTGCTCTGCCCCACAAAGGCTCCCACCACCCGCACAAGGAGAATGGTTCGTAAGAATGCTGCTGACTCACACTCCGTGCCACCCAAAGGTGCCTGCTCCAGCAGGGCTTCGGTGCTCCATGGAGCCTCCTCTGGGAACAGCCTCATGGCTCATGTCCTCTGGTCACAGGAGAAGGAGAGGCAGCTCCGGGAGAAGCAGCTCTCTACAGCAGAAGAAATGCATTGTATCACCTCATGGGGTTTTGCCTCTCACATGCTTTCTTGTCTTGAAGTGAAAAAAACAATAATTCTATTCTCATACATATAGACACTATTCTCATTTTCTAGAGGGGGACTGCAAAAGGACACCTAAGCTTGTGCTTGTGGGAAACAGTCGATTTTGTTCAATTTTTTTGTGTTTTGCTTCTGAAACAGCCAGCTAAAAAAACCCCAAAAACCCACAAAACAACAACAACCCCCCCCAAATAAACAAACAACAACAACAACAAAAAACCAAACCACAAAAGAAATGCCTTGTCCTCTGTCCCTAGTCCTTGACTTCAGAGCTAGCAGCATCTTGCAGAGAGCTGTTAATTTAGGAGCCTGTCCTTTCAGCTCCTTTGCTAGGGCTCCACATTTATCTGTGCTGCACAGCAATTATACTGATTTAGGCTGTGCAGTTTCACATTTCCCGTTTTCTGCCTGGAGGGTATCTTGGAAGCAGATCTTTGTCTTTCAGGGAGATATTAGTCTGCCTTTGTTACAGTGCCTCCTCCTTTATGTCTGCCTGCTCTTCTGCTTCAGAGTAACTCGGTGGATTGGCCCAAGAATTGCCCTGACAGCCCTGCCCTTGGGTTACTTGCATTCTCCACAGGCTTTCTTGAGGCCCTTTGGAGCCAAGAGCCCTCCAGTGAAGGGCTGATCCTCCTTAGGGAAGAAATGGAGCAAGTGTGCAGGGCTGCTGCTCCCCACCCTTCAAGCCCTTATTTATTTTCACTCAAAAGAAAATTTTTCATAATCCAGCAAGAAACACAAAATATTCAAGTGCTGGTTGTTGCTGCTCCCCTGCCGTGGCTACTTTGGCAACCTTGCCCTTGGCCCCTGTGCCTTCTTGGCCCCGGCATCCCTAGGAAAGCAGGCAGGGAGGAGCTGGTCCCGTTTCCCTGTCCCCAGCTGGAGGTTGTCTCCTTTGGATGCCACAGGAGGTACTGTAGATCCCCTGAGCCTGGCAGAGCAGCACGGCTACACCAGCGCGTGGCCCCACACGGCCCCGCTGCCGTCACTTCCCAGGGCTCCTCGCCCTCCCTCCCCAGCCCTGTGCCATGCTAATTAAAAAGTCAGAAAGTCTGTGCTGCCTTCTTCCAAGTGCACAGTCCTGGTTTTCGCACGGGCACGCCAGGATGTGACCCGAAGATTATATAATGAGAAGGCTTTTGCTATGCTTGCGTTTCCAATCGGTGATTAGCATATGACAGCCCCGTCCTGGGAAACGTCAATCCACCATTGCTCGCCTCGCTCTCTCTTTTCTTGCACACTCCTAATTCCCAACTCCAGCTACTTCCAGTGCTGAAGGATCTTCACCTAGCCTGGGGTAAGTTTAAAATGTACTCGCCTTGGGATGAAGAGTGGGGTTAATTACGCCATTTTTCATGTTATTGGAAAAAACTAGAGCCGTAACTAATTATATTGTGTGTGCAGCTCATAAAATGATATTTAAAGTGTTTTGCATCTTCAGTGCCCACAGTTATTTTTAGCTGATTCCTTCTAAGATTCTGAACGGAGATCTAGCTTCTTAGTGTGCTGGACAATTTTGTTAGGCTTAGAGACCTCACTTATAGTGAAGTCTCTAAAATAGTTTTAAAAGGCCTTTTTTTTTTCTCTCACCATTAGCTAAATTGAAATATCATGCTGAATTGACTTATTTGGATGACAACAGCATTAGAGTTAGTTGGAGACAAAGTGCAAGAGGGATGAGAGTAAATAATTGATTTTTTGTTCTCTTTAGAGGACTGGGGGTTGTTCTCCAAGTGGGATATTTAAAACAGCCAGCAGCATTGAGACAGTCACCAGGAAGATCCCAAGCACTTATTTAGGAAAACTGTGGATGCTTAGCAACTGAAGCAGCAAAAGTGCTCGGGGAATCCCCTGCACTGTTAACCACGTCATGATTTCAGAAGCAGAACGGGACAGGAAGCCAGACAAACAGTAACAGTTGTGCTCCAAGGCTAGGCTGTGAATGCTTTACTGACCTGTTTGCATGCTGAAGCTTGGTGTAGTCCCTCAGTCTTTTTGATCTGTGATCCTCTGCACAGCTGATTCTCTCCCCAAGTTGTGCCATTCCATGTGGCAGGAGTGCTGGGAGAGAGAACATTGTCACACGGATGCAGTTCAGGCTGCAGGACCTGCACCATGCATGGCTTTGTGCAGGAAGCCCATTCCTGTGCAGCCTCAAGGGCACAGCTCACTGGGACCTCATCCATCCCTCCCTCCCTCCCTGGTTCCCTTCTCCCTCGGGGATCTCATGGGAAGTGTGTGCTGGCCCAGGCTCTGTTAGCAGGCTGCTGTGCTGGGCAGGAGGGGCTGCAGTGCCAGCTGCTCGTGCAAGGCACCAGGGCAGGGTTCTTTGCTGGTCACCAGTGGCCAGCAGCGTGGCAATCACTGGCAGCAGAGGGTCTTTGTTTCCAGCAGATTTGGCTGCTGGAGGGGAGATAGACACAAAAGGGGAAAATACATCCTTTTGCCATGATGGAGGAATCTGGTGGCTTTGACACCTTCAAATTATTCTCTGGGCTTTTCTCTGGAGGTATCATTCTGACTAGATGAGAGCTGCAGGAGTGTAAATGAGTTTTAGTGCTCAGCTCTGAAGAAACAAGCATGTCTTTGCCATTTCTTGTCCCTAGAGCAGGGGCCCTGGGTGTGGATGGCAGGCCAGCACAGCCTGGAATGGCTCCATGTACTGAGCCTGGCCAGTGGGGAGCTTGCAGAGGAACAATAACATCTCCTCATTGACTACCCCGTGGTGGGCTGGCATCAGGAAAACCCTGGATCTGCCACAGGTGGAGGCCTGGGAGTGCTTTAGGAAAGGAGCTTCATGGAGGGCTTGCATTTGCTGCTGACGTGCACATGGATTCATGTATGTGTGTACAGGGAGGGACTTGCTCAGGACTGAGACAAAAACATGAAGGGGAGAATCCTCTCCACCTTTTAACTGCCTTCAAGGGTGCTGTAAAGATGATGGAGTCCAGAATCTTCCCAGAGGTGCGGGTACAAGCTACAGCTGAGGGAAACCCTGACTGGGTGTAAGGAAAAATATTCTTCTTCAGGGTACTGGAGGGCCCAGAGTGGCTGTCAGGACTCCAGTGTGGGAAATATCCAGACCTGAGCTGGACAGAGTCCTGAAGAAGTTTGACATTACTCTTGCTTTAAGCAGGAGGTTGAACTAGAGCCATACAAGAGCTCCTGCTCACCTGCACTCTGCTGTGAGTTTAGGACTTGTCCACTGCCAGCAGAGGCTTGATTTGACCAAGGAGCCCCCATCCAGGGTCTTAGGGCCAAATACCAATCCTGTTTTCCAACCCATTTTTGCACCCTTTAGGCACAAGCCAGACACTGTTCAGCCAGCTGAGGTTCCTGAAATCCCTGCTCCTGGTGAGGACAGTGTTAACAGCTTCCCCACCCACAGCTGGGGGGAACAGAGGACAAACCTTCACTCCAAACCAGGGCAAGGTTCATGTTCTGTTCCAGGGATGAGGAAGGACTGATTGATTTTGCATATTATATTCAGCAATTCAGAAGAACCAGGGGGAGGCAATGTTACATGTAATTCACCGAGCACAGCAGTGAGCCCTAAATGCTGGAAGATGGCCAAAGATAATGCAATTATTTCATGTGACAAAGAACCAAGGGGTAACTCAGGAAACTGCAGATAAAGGACACACAAAGACAGTTACTCTGGTAAAACAGGTAAGGTTTTCTGGACCCACTTAACCAAGGTCAACCTACTTTGCAGTGCAGTCAAAACTCCTGGTTTGCCTGGAGCAGGAGGCAGTGGTGGCATCCCCGGTGTCCCAGTTTCAAAGAATCACTCCTGAGCTCTGCAGAGGACACAGACTGTGCTTAAACATGTCCTTAATAGGATAGGTAGAAGTATGCTAAAAAGAAGTTAAATAATTTATTTCCAGCAAAATGCTGTTCTCTTTGTTTTCAGTGAAAACAGAGGAGGTTCATGTTTCTTTCACGTCTGTTTTGTCTTTCCTACTTGTTCCTCTTCCCCCAGCATGACAAAAGCAATTCTGAATTTTAAAACCAGTTCTCTGTTAAGCACACCAGTCCTAGTTCAACAGCCCAATGACAAAAGTCTCAGGAATTTTCTATGTTGCTGACTAATTTAAATTGGGAGCAAAGTTTTAACAACTTTGCTACTGAAGTTGAATTTATACGTCTATTTTGCTCTGAGACACATACTTAAATACCTTGTCCTCAAAACTTTTAGAGAGATTTAGCTACTTTAAAAACAACTCACATTCCTGTCACCTTTTGGTCACCTGTCCATGGAAGCATAAATGGCCTTGGGCTGGGAGGGAAGCATTTGTAGCAGCATCCACCCTGTGGAGGCCCTGTGAACCCGAACAGATCTTTAGGATGCTTCCTCCTGCTTTGTCTGTTGTCTGAACTTGGAGCAGCTGTGCTCAATAAATCCTTTCTGCATCTTTCTGCCCTCAGGGCTCAGATCAGCTGGCCCACCCCAGGGCTCACATGTGGGCAGCTCTAAGCCATGGGATGTTCCCAGTGACCGTCCAGAGCCCTCCAGAGTGAGGACAGGAGTCCCTGCGAGGATACCCACAGCAGCCATGGACACAAACAAACACGAAGGTAAAGCATCCTCTTGTTTCACTTCTTGCCAGTATGAAAGGCAGCAAGAGAGAAACGTGTTCTCACGGGACCTGTCTGCTGGCCACCAGCTCAGGCCCTTGAGCCACCTCAGGCAGCTGTGGGCAAAGGTTCAGTACTTTCAGTTTCCTAGAAATGTCTGGGGTTGATGTTTTTATCTCTTATTTTAGAACCACTTCTCTCTGGAAAATACTCCTGTGTCATATGTAATGTCCAATGTGGGAAGTCATTCCTTTTCTTGCCTTGTGCCCCACTTCTGCCTTAGGATGTAGAAAGACTTCTGACTGTCCAAAGCTGTGTTTTACGTGAGGTGCTGTGATGAGGATCTGCTTCTCTCCCCCGTGTGCTTTGTAGAGAGGGGTTTTGTTCATATCAGTGCCACAACTCAGATATCTGCACCAATCCCCATCTTGCAAGCACCAAGGTGTATCTTGGCCACATTGCTTGCATGCAATCAATCCTTGCTGAGGTTGTCTGCATTCTAGAAAGTCTGCAAAACTCAAATCCAGAGTTTTAGTGGTTACTGGCTTCTTTCAGATGAATGTGGTACTTGCTTTGCACCCCAGACCCCTTGCATTGTGCTTTGCCTTGCCAGCTCAGAGGCACTGTGTCCGTATGGGGAGGAACTCTGGGAACTATGAGCAGGGGGAGCAGCTCTAGGAGTGTCCACAGCTGTCAGCTCGGGAGAGAGACAGGACCACAGGACCACCTCTTTCCCTCTTAGAAGATGCTTGGTGGTGCCAGTATTCATGGCATAGTTAACAGAAAAGTTAATGCCTCTACTATTATTATGATTATTCTAATTTGATGAAATTAGGTCCATGTACCTAGGCCCTTACAGTACAGCAGGCTGAAAAGAAAATTAACTCAGGGATTTTTTCCAATTAATTGGTAGGCCCTCATGGGCTGCAGAGGCTCATTGCAGAAACTGGGAGATAACCACAAAGTCCCTCATTTCCCACTGTGAGACTGTGAGGAGCCTCCTCTGCTTCAGCTCCTTGCAGTGACTTTACAGAAATGATCTGAGTTTTGACTGGGTACATTCAGAGAGTGCTCATGGCAAAGGTGGGAGGTAAAGTCACAGCAGCAGTGATCCTCTCCCCAGTTCCAGCCTTGCTCAGGAGCAGTTCCTCACTTTTAGTATATCCAAGGACATTACAGACTGATCCACAATCAAATCCACATGAAAGATCCCTACAGATTTCTGCAGGACACGGGTCAGGCTCTCTGTGTTATGTATCAGATTGAAAGAAAATTTGAGGAGGCTCTTCCTTGCTGTGCTATGCTTCCACCTGACACCTCCCATCCTTCACAGAGCTCAGCATTCAATACACTCACCCATGTTGTAAAAACAGCATCTCCTTGTCCTCCCAGCACCTGGTTTGTGTTGTACTGTTAATTCAGAAATGTCCTCGCTCTCTTTGAGTCAGTCCTTACTATCCTGCAGCCAGAGCCCAACAGAACAGGCATGGGCCTCAGGAGATTCAGGAGTCACTGAACACACAGCCTCAGCTCCAGGCATCATGACAAAGCTTCAGGCCAAAGGTCGGTTCCTAATCCACGTGGTTGCAGAGAAAATCTCAAAAAAAAAGAGAAAAGAAAGGCCAAAGCTGTAAACAACCTGTAATTTAAAATTTGAAATATGGGACTTGGTGCAGGCTGGCTGATGAGCCCCAAATAGCTGGCAGTTTGGAGTCATAGTTACTTCTCCCAGTCAGCCTGCTGCTTCTTGTTTTCCCCAGGAGGAAGCATAAGAGGATATTCCCCAGAGGGTCAGTGTCTGACCCAGCTACTCAACCCTCAGCTGAGAGAGCCACTAGCACTGGCAGGAAGTGGCACATGGGCAGAGAGGAGCACACAGCCTCTCTGCCTCTCCCTTCTGCAAGTCACTGGGGAATTTGCTTGGGCTCCTCTGAATCAGGACAAATCCTAGAGACCAGAACAGGGCCATTTCATAGGTGTCCTTGCTGGTAACCCACATTCCCCCTCAGGGGTAAAGAAATCAGAATGGAGCTATCCTTGTATAGCTCTGACTTCCAGGCTCCAACTTTCCTCTGGCTGACTGTGCAGAGTCTGCCCTGCCAGCATTTCTAGCCTCTGCAGGACTGAATTTCTGTGGTCTTGAAGGCCCAGGCTCAAAAAGCACCAAGCATCTGCAGCCAGCATGGAAAGGAGTTTGGCTTCCCCTGGAGCTGGGCATGGCACTGTTAGGTTGTACACGACCAAGTGGGATCACCATACCACAGACCCCCAGGAATGAGAAAAGCAATGAAAAGGTGTAATTTGGGGAGGTTAGAAAAGACATGATTACTGCTTGGACTGCATTGTGGCAAAATATAACTTAAAATATACAGATAAGGTATTTTGCCTTTTGTGGCAATAATAGAAATATGTACAGATATAATAAAGGATAAAATTGACTGTTTCAGTAGAGAAACAGATCAGCAATGCTTTAGGACAAAAAACCCTGTTAACCTAAGGCTGCTACACAGAACTCACCTTCACAGAGAGCATTTTTGTCCTATTTGAACATAGAAGCTTTCTCATTTCCTTGCATGGATCAACTCTGGCCAGACACAGGGCAGCAAATTTAACAGTGAATTTAACATCTGAATTTAGGTGAGTCATTCCTATTTTATACTTGCAGTTTATTTTACAAACTATATGGTGTTCAGACCTCCTAAAGTGAGACTCGAGTCCTTTAAAACTGATTTGTTCCTCAAGAGGGACTTCAAACCCTCTGTTCCAGTTATTTATAGCAGCCATTATAAGTCATTTTAATTGACTGAAGTTCTTTATTCCCACAGGAGGGACTGAAAGTGTGCCTGTGAGTACCCCTGCAACACAGATTTCCCAGGTAAAGATGAGTAAAACGCCCTAAATAACTCCAAGAGTCTAAAGAGTTACTAATATATAAACAGCAGATAAAAAACTAAATTAAGTTGAAGGGAAAATGTAGGCATTTACAAGGAACATGGCAATTAAAATGTGCACACTGCATGAATAAATATCACACATCTTGGGCCTCATCTTAAAAGACCTTTCAGTAAAATTTCTCTGCTCACAACCAATTGTATTTAGGCAGGAGATTTGTGAGCTCAGCTAATTAAGCAGCTGAGATCATTAGCACCAATTAGAGGATGTCGATTCACGGGGCTGGGGGCAGATTTCATGCCTGAGCTTTGATGAGCTTTCAGCAAACCTGATGGACTGTGCCAGGAGCAAGGCTCTGGTTGACTGACGTGGGGCAGGGGTGTCTGATGCAGCCCAAGTGTTCTGTGGGGCTTTGGGTTATCCTGGCACCCTCCCAGCTCCTCACACCACGGGGTGCTCTTGCCTGATAACCCAGAGCAGCCAGTGTTGAGTGTTGAGTCTTTCTGCATGTCTTTGTCCAGCCTCCCAGCCAGAAGCTTGGAAGCCCTGGGGATCAGTTCCTCCTGAGCTCTGTGCCCTGTCTTTGGGCTAACATTTGTGCTGCAATTGGACACCACAGATGCTGTCAGGTTGTCTGTGACCACAGCCCTGGGAGTATCTGTGCTATGAGATGCAGTTTCAGCCTTTCCACAGTGATGTTTCCTATGCATTTCCAGTCTGCAGGAAATGCAACAGAGTTTTGAGCACTTTAATCGCTGGTCTGGTTCAATATGGAACCATAATCTGAGGGAGGAAACATACCCCTGCAGTGGAAACCCAGACTATTTGACACCTCCCTTGTCACCATTGCAACACTAATGGCTGTAATTACTTGCAAGTGCACCACGGCAAGTGGAGAAGGCACAGCTTTCCATGAGCCACCCAGCACTTGTGTCATCTCACCCTCTTTTCCCATCCACACAGCTCCAAGGGCCCAGCACAGTGGATCCAACATGCACGTGGGACCATGTGCTAGAAGCACATGTTTTTTTTCCAGCTGGCATGTGGGGACCTTAATGAACCCTTAAATGTCAGTCGCCAGCTGGCTCTTCCCTCCTGCTTCAGCAAACAATGCAGTTTCCAAAAGGGACTGCACTGATGTGGAACAAGGGCTGATGAGTACTTGCAGCCTGCTTTAAGTCCCTTCATTGCTCTCTTCTGTACTTCCTCTGCTGCTCTGACTGAATTCCTACCACCCTTGCCTGGGATATATATGCTGGATGTACTCCTAGGAGCAGCTTCTGTACCACTGTAAATGACTGCAGCTCTGCTGCTTTCCTGCTGTGAGGCACTGCAAGCCTTCCTAATGCTTGGCTCTAGGAGTGCTGCCCTTAAGTACAGGAGCTGGTAGCTGTTCTAAAAATCAGCTGTTTCCTGGTAAAAGCATGCATCATGCAACTCAGAAAAATCAGATCCAGGGCTTGTGTCAAAGGCTGGAGTTTGTGCCAGACTGGTTTCAAGCAGTGTCCTCAGGCAGCCCTCTTCTGAGAGACAATATCTAGTTACTTCTTCAGAGCAGCCCAAAAGAAATGCAAAGTGGTGGACAGTAGAGAAGTTGGGGGAAGCACCACAGACAGTACTCCTTCATAGCCACAGAAGGTTTTGCTCTTTTCAAGGACATATTTATAATAGCAGAATTGTTCTGTGCAGTATTTCTTTATCATGAGCCTGTTTTCTATCGGTTTTGGCAGGCTTCAGCTCAAGACAGCAGGTCCTGTTCTAGTGTAAGGATTTAGGCAGCTGCCAAGGGTGGCAGATGCAAATGGTCATTGCTGTGAAGACAGAGCCTGGAGAGCCCAGCCAGTGCTGGGGGAAACCTGTGGGGACACAGCTGCTCTGAGAAGCAAGGGCTCCCTCTCATCCTTCCAGGGGCAGCCAGGACAGTGACCCAGCTCACCAAGGCTCTGCTGCCCTCTTTCCATCCCATGCCTTCCTTCCATAGACCATCCCCATCTGCTGCCCACAGCCATCACCCCTGGGCTGCCTCAAAGCCTGCACAAAGCTTTAGGCTACAAGGACAGGCATTATCTTTTACAAACGTCTCAAATTTCTGGCACTCACCAAGGGAGAGGGAGGAGACTCTGCAGTTTTGCTGCCTCGGGCCCAGGAAGCAGCATCAGTCCTGTGCACCCTTGGTGAACAGCAGGGGTTTTCCACACAGAGCTGAAAAATGTCAGGGCAGCAGGAGAAACAGCAGTCAGGGGCCCCAAGAAAGACATCAGCTACTACAGACACATGGCACTGGATGCCTCCCTGCTTTGCTTTGGCGGGTTTGAGGGCCACACTCCAAAGGCAGATGGGCACTGAAATCTGTACCTGGTACCAAATTATTTAGATGCCTAAATGCTTTTTTTGAACAGTTCTTGGACAGGTTTGAAGGACTCCCTATGACTGTGAAGATTCATTTATCCTCTAGGCATTAGTTCAATTGAAGTTATTGTTTCTTAAATTCCAACTTTAACTTAAGTGTTAAATTACGTCTTTACTCCCATGAATTAGTGAGCTGGGACAACACATTACAGTTTAACTGTTGCTGTAGCACAAAATGTGTCTTTTTTGGTATGGGTTACACTTAGAAACTTTGGAACATACAGTTGCCTTGACCTTCTAGAGGGTTACAAACCTGTGAGTACCTCTCTGGTCCTGCAGGCACAGCCCATCCCTGTGGAGACGGAGCCCTGTCACTTGGGCAAGACATGGGCAGGGCCTGATACCTCAGTGGCTTCAATATTTTAACATCTTATGAGATTTAAAGGATGCTTTTCTACAGCTTGCTTCTAGAAATGAGCTCAAACTGAAATCCATAGCTACACCATGCTTGGCAAGAATTTAAAGATAACATGCTGTTCCTTTACCACTTCACCTGATTTTGGATCAACCCTGCATCCAATGCAACAAGAATGGATTTCCTCTCTATGCTAACCCTGACCTGCTCAGGGTTTCAGCACTTCTTGTTCCATCATACAAGCTCTGTGGCTGGTTGGTGTTTCTGGCTGCATTCATCCCTCAAGCAGCAACGCAAGGATGCATTTCAGTGTCTGAAACAGCCACTGCTAGCTGCATGGTGCTGAGGAAGGATATGTGGGGCAGGACAGACTCAGGCTGGGCTCTGGAGCACTGAGATGGACACACAAAGAACCTAAGGCAGCACTGTCACCATAAAAGTAGAGACTGGCCAACAGTGAATCCCAAAATAGCAGGTCACTGTCTGCTCTTAGATGCAGCAGAGGATATTTTGTCCAGCCTCTAATCCAAATCTTTACTTTTGTTGGCTGACCTCTGCTTTCATAGTGTTTCAGTGCACATGGACACCAAAGTCTCTGCAGTGATGATTTTTGCTGATGCCTTGCAGTTTCTTACTGTGAAACCTCAAGATCAGCAATGATCCCATCCCTATACCATTCAAAGGATCTGTGTAGTTTACCCTTTCTGGAAGCACCTGAGGAGGAGATGGCCAGGCTTGTGGGCAGGAACATTTCATTTTCAGCTTATTCTCCCCAGACCATGTCACCTCCAGGGCCAGCTCCAGGACTGCTCCACTGCTAGCTAGACTTGGGGCCGTGATATCTCCATTCTGAAGCAGATCCCTAAAATGGATAGCATAGGTTACAATGGAATAATAGCATACTCCAGCTGGAAGGGACACATCTAACAACTCAACCCTTTCCACTTGGAGGGCAGTGTGTGATGCAGGCTGGCACACAGACTGTGCCCTGGCCACATCAGCTCCAGGGGAAGAGTGTCAAGCAGGGATAGGAATAGTAACATTTTGCACAGTCACAGTACTTTATAACCCTCCCTCCCTTCTCCAGGCACATATGTTAGGGTGCCTGATGATGCTGAGGTATCAGGAGCAGTGTGGTCATTGTCTGCCCTAAGCAGCCCCTCTAACCTCAGGCTACGTTCACAGGTCACAGGGTGACACTGTGGCCAGGAGGGCTGGGGGAGAGGGTTGAGCCGAGGGTCTGGAGCTCCAGCTGGACTCAGGGTTGTCATCCTGGTGAGGGAAGCTGTCCCCGGCCTCCTGCTCCCTCTGCACTGCCCAGTGGTTCCTGCAGTCCCGCTCCTCCTGCGCAGGCACCCTGGAACTGTGTGTGCAGCCAGGCCAGAGCGGGCCGTGGGTGAGCTGGGGCAGCACGGGGATGGCAGGCAGACATCCTCTGGAAAGACACGGCCCGTCCTGCCCGGGGGGCGGCGCGTGCCAGTGCCCCGAGCTATCGGAAGCATCTCTGCTCCATTTGCAGGACTCGAGCGCCTGAGCTCCCGGGGCGGCTCTCCGCTTACGGCCAGTGCTCCCGCTTTGGACTCAGTTTATAACCAGATGTTAGGCCGCATTTCTGTGGGAAAGGTAAAACTCCTGAGCGCCTTGGGCCGCGACCTCGCTGCGGGCTTGGTGCAGGCGGGGCGAGCCTCGCTCACAGCGCCGGGGGCAGAGCAGGCCCCCAGCCCGAGCTGCTGCCTCAGGGGAGTCCCTGCTCAGCTCTGCCACATCCCCCCCGCTGCCCACTCCACACCTGCCTTGTCTGCTTGCTCTGCCAGCCTGCCTTGGCCCCGTCCATCTCCTGCTTCACCCGGCTATCACTGCCTGCCTCCAGTTAGGTGGTGAGCTCTTCCAGCAGCACCAGGGCCTGTAGGGACAGAAAACAGAGAGAGTGGGCACAGCGTCACTGTGTGCCAGGGGAAAACCTCCTGTGCCCTCCCCAGCACAAGTTCGGGCTGCCTCCTTCCATGGAAAGGCAGAGGCATTCTGTGGCAAAGGACAGAGCTTCTCCACAGCTCCTGGAGAGCGAGGGGTTAGAGAACCAGCCCCACCAGCACGTGTGGGAGGAGGACTTGCTCAAAACTGGACACATTCTTGATCGCTGAGCTGCTTTGGAGATTAATAACCTGGCTGCTCTTATTGCAGACCTTCTTGGCATGTTTCAGGCTGTCCTCTCCTACTGCAGGCTGACAGGCTGCAAACTGCCAGGGAAGCTGGAAAGACTAAAAAAAAAAATGTTTTTAAAGAAAGTCAAAATTGGGGCACATTGATTTCCCAAGACAAACACCTCCTACTCTGCACTGAGGCTGCAGCAGGGCCCAAACCTCTCCCCATGTTTCCCAGCAATGAAAGGAAGGGGAGAAAGAGGACAGCACCTTACAGGATGGGTTACACACAGCCTTTGTGACCCTTGGGGACACCAACAGGTGAGCCGGGGAGGAGGGACTGACCCCGCCGTGTCTGTGGTTGCTGTAGTTGCAGGCTTTAGCCTCTGAGCTGAAGGCGGGTTTCACAGAAGCAATGCAGGAGCTGTCACGGATCCAGCATGGCGAGTACGCCCTGGAGGAGAAGGTCAAGAGCTGCCGCTGTGCCATGGAAGAGAAGGTGGCTGAGATGAAGAATTCCCTCAACACCTTCAAGGTAGGCGTGTGACCTGTGGGGAGGCTTACACATTCCACGGGAGCCTGTGTTGCAGAGGGAAGCATTCCCCTGCCTCCATCAATCCTTCCTGTTTGCAAAGAGAGGAGCGGGCAGTTAACTGTTTTGGATACACCCAGGGTACTTCCTTTGGCTTTGGGTCTCCCCTGACTGCTCCAACTCAAAAGTAAGCCACACTGGCCTATTTAGCCTTCTTGACTGGCCTTGAGGCAGTGCTGAGAGTTACCTGGGCACCAGCAGCCCTTGCTCTGGGCTGGACATGCCATGGGTTTATGGCCTGTTCACAGGCCACTACTGGGCCACTGTCCCACACCTCTCCCTGGGTCAGGTCTCCTGCCTTTCCTGCAGGAACCAAAGCTGCTGGGGAGCAGCAAATCAACACAAAACCCTTAAGCCTTTTGAAGCTGCATTTCCACACGGCTGGGAGGAAGTGCTGCCTAGTTTATCTGGCCCAAGAGGATAAAGACAAAGGGCTGGAGAGACAGCCTAGCAAGAAGGCTTGAGGTACGCTTTAGACCAGCCAGCGTCTCCATGCAGAACCTGGATGACAAGGCAGGCAGAGGAACTCTTGTTGTTTTCACTGCAAATTTTCCCCATGGGGTTTAGCTGAGTCAGTAATGCCTTGTGAAGTTAAGGGGGGCTGCTCACTGAAAAAGGCCATTCCTAACCCTGTGACAGGGAGACAGAGGGCATTAGGCAAAAGGAGCCCTTGGTGCCAGACAAGCAAGGGAGACAACAAAAAGGGCAAGGGTGTATGGGTTAGGTCTCAGAGCAACCAGACACAGGGTTACCCAGGACACTGTCACGGGAAAAGGGGACTTAAAATGCAGATACAAAGAACCATGCAAGCAACAGCAAAGGCAAACACTGCTCTCCCTCTGCCTCATGCCCATGTTAACTATCCAAACACCGAGCTCCCAGTGCAGCCACCTCCTTGCTTGGAGAAAATCCTTTGGTTTACATGAGACTCCTGAGTATTTCTCCTCAATCCTGCTGCTCACGTTCATAAAACCTGCAGAAATTTCATGCATCAGAGCTCTGAGTAAGGCTTGGCTGAAACTGCTTGAGGGAGGATGGACAGGGAGGATATGGAGGGCCCCATTTCCTTAGGAAACTAAAAGGGCAGATCCATGGCATGATTGGCAAAAGCTTATACATCCCAGTGCTCCCACTGGGATCTGAACCAAGTGCAATGTGTGAACACACATGCTGGAGGACTGCAGAGGGAAACCTGTTCCCTCTGGTCCATCTCCAAATGCCATTCAGGGCAGGAGTCCCCCCAGTGCTTTCTGCTGGTGCTGGATGAAGCCCTGAGTCCCACCTCCCACCAGTGCCTCCATCACGTGGCACCACACTGCTTGGGTGAGTTGCCTGTAGAATGAAGGATCCCCACGCTGTGCCTGGCACGTGTGACACATCCTGGACTAGCAAAGGAAGAGTGTCTGGTCACAGAGCCACTCCCCACAGCAGCCCGAAGTGCCCTTGGAGCACAGCAGCCAGCACTCAGAGCTGTGATGGGCACCCTGGGAACACTGTGCTTTTGCCTGTTCCTCAGGAGGAGCTCAGCGATGCCAAGTCAATGATTGAAGAGATCAGTGCCAAGCAGGAGGAAATGCAGCAGAAAATTGAGCAGCTGCAGCAAGAGAAGCGGCGGGAATCACGGAAAATGAAAGCTAAGTAAGGGCCCAAACTCCAGGGGGCTGAAAATGCTAATTAGCAGTGCTGTCCATTTTGTTCTTAATTTTTTTCATGGCTGGACATGTGTATCAACCCTGTTTATGATGGGAAATGCTTCAGCTCACCCCAGGATTTTAGACACACACCCCACAGAGCAAAGACAGAAGAAAAATGCTAACAGCTCACTGTGATTCCAACAGCAAAACAACCCCCAGCAGCTCCCTGGAGAACCAGGCCTGGTGGAGCAGAGACCCACTAAAGACAAGCTGGGGCTGTTGAGAGTCAGAAGCCTCCAGCACTCAGACAACAGCATTGCAAGTTCCCCTTCCAAGCTTGCAGGACTCAATGGGCTCCTGGTGGTGCAGTCATGCTCTGCTTCCCTGTCACCAACCTCTTCTCCTCTGAGCAGAGTCACAGAATAATCATGTGACATTCTGCACACTGCTGGGCCACACTGATGCTCTCATGAAGCAGATGATTGTCCAGCTTGGTCCTAATTAGCCTCCTTCTGAAAACAGAGTTTTGATCATGAGTCTATACAGCTGCCTTGATGCAAACACTTTGCAAATCTAGGCTAGCCCCTCAGCTAATTAAGCTAATTTAATTAGATTAAATATGCTCTGCAAAAGAATAGATCTGAAATAACCTTCTCCTATAGCCACTGGAAGTTATTTCCAGAACATTCCAGTTCCATTCATGAGCTGCCAATTCCATTCTCTGCTAGAGTTGTCCCATTTCTGACAGTGTTGGCCACAAATGTAGTGTAGGAGCCTCACCTGTAGCATTCAGAGTTTCCAACCACCTCGTTCTGTGTGTTTGTGCAGAAGAGCACAGAAGGACGACCACGGGTCACAGACAGTGCCAACACCTCTCCAGGGCAGCCCATTCCGCTCCATCAACCTCCCAGAGCCTGTGCTGATGAATGAAGATTTCACCAGTCTCTTACACAACGTGACTTACGAAAAAGGTAAGAAACACAACAGGCAAATGCAGTGCCTTCCTCAGGAAAACAAATCAGGAAAAGATCACTGGGGTCACCTGGGTTCAGCAGTATTTGCTTTGTGAAGGCTGTCCCAACAGGCATTTCTTGCCTTCTCCAAGGAGAGGAGTGCAGGCCAGATCTTCATTCCTGTAGTGCCAGTGGCACAGATACAGAACCAGATGGGGGCTCTTGATAAAAACCCTGGTTGGTTTCTGTGTGAGGGAGCAGGGTGCAGGAAGGAGGATCACACCTTGGTGAGGAAAACACTGTCAACTGCCAAACACTTGGAACTGGAATCAAAGAAAAGGTGATGGACCAGAGCTTTTCATTCTATAATTAAGTTTGGGGGTGTAAGCTGGTCTATCACTCTCTTGCTGTTCAGATAGGAAGACGATAAAAACATATTGATTTAAAATGACAACAAAGGCAGAGATTAGATGAAAACCATGTGCTGTTTTCTACTCTGTTTTGCGCAGCACCTGCCAGCTGTGGCCCTCCTCTGCCCTGCACTCTGAGGTGGCACGTTAGCCCTCTCCCTCCCATCCCTCTGGCACAGCCACCTTTCTCACCCTCTGCTCTTCAATAAGCTCCTCTCCACTCAGGATGGCAGCCCTGTCTCCTCTTTGTTCTGTGTGGAGTATTTTCTACCCAACATTCACCTGCCTGCCAGGAAAAGCCAAGGCTGCTCACGTTCCTGTGCAGTCACAGCACTGAGCACAGCAGGGACCCCACATTACCTGCCTGCAAGTGCCACTGAAACACAGACTGTGACAAGAGCACAGCAGTGAAGATCCCCCTCACTGGAGAGTCCAAAGAGCTGTTTTCATAGCAAAACTGTGAGGGACTAGAGGATTTAACCCTACTGACAGGCAAGCTCTACAGCTGCCTTCTGTTACTAAAGTTCCCTTTGTTCTTCAACAGTGTCTGACACCAGGATCATGCCCATGGGAGAAGGAGGTGTGAAAGTCATAGCAGGCCCAGGTAAGAAAATACCAAACATCAAAAGGCAGCAGGACAATGATTCAACTGGAGTGCTTGCTTTGCTGCACTGAAGAAATGCTCTCAGGGAAGGTGTTTCACAGGGATGTCTTTCACTCTGCCATGTACCTCCATTTTCCTACTTGCAGTTGAGACAGGAGGGCAGACCTGTGTCCCTGAAGTGCCTCTGATGGTCAGTGCCAAGGATTTGGCAGAGAAAGCCTTTCTGCTGTTGCTTTCTTAGATTCTAAGTGCTTTTGCAGAAAGGAAGAATTGAAGCTTCCTGAGGTGACAAAGGATAGCAAGAGCACCACTTTCCCCCCTTGGGATGAGATGGTGATTCTTCTTCTCTAACATATGTCTAATTTTGGATCTTATTTGGCTTGAAAATAAATGCTGGAAGAGTGCAAACCTTGTTCTGCTGAAGAGCTCACCAATTTAACTTCCATTGTAAATGAACTCTGCAAGGCTACAGCCTTTGTGAAGAACAAAGAAAGCTCCAAATTCACCTTCCAGTGCTCGAATGGATGGGAGCACAGCTTAGCTGCCTGCTGCAGCACAACCTGTCAGAGCTGCTGAGGTGTCAGAGTCCACAGAGCTGTTTGTCATTGCAGGGGCAGCCATAGAGACAGATGACAGCCTCAAGCCTCCCCTGGCAACAGAGGGGCAGCCCAAAATGCACCTGCCATCAACAGTATGGAAGCAGCCCAAGGACACCAAGGACTGGGGAGATGAATACATTTCCAAAGAGCAACCGGAGAGAGGGAAAGACATGGGCCAGGGCAGATACAGCTCAGCAGACAACATCATCTGTGAACCCTCTCTGGCTGGTAAGGAGTAGAAAACTCTGGCTAGAGAGGCTCAAAGCTGGTGTGAGCTGGCTGGTGATGAGCATCCGCGGAGGGAGACACAGGCCAGTTTCTGCTGCTGGGGGGAATCTCTCAGGGCCTCGCCCTCCAAGACCTCTGGCCTTTGTATTTGTTGGGCTGTGTGACTGACAGAACCCCTCTGTACCCAGGACAGCCCTTCTCCTTTCCAAGACCTGTCAGGTTCAGAATACTGCTGGGATTGCAGCAGTGTAGTTGCTTATGTGGGTGAAAAATGCAGCTTCTCATTCTGCAGGGATTTTTCAGGATGGGAAACTCTGATAGGAGTTTTTTTGCCCTTGCATCCTTGTTTTGTTATTCTTAGAAAAATTTGGTATTCATAGGGATTCCTCTGTTTTGGAGCTTTCTTAGCAAACTGAGGCTCTGGTGATGTCTGGGGCATGCTGTAGCATCAGGCTGGAGTTTAACATTTTGGGTAAAGAAGACACAAAAAGAAGAGACATTGATATCACTTCTAAACAAGTCCTTTCATGGTCCCTTCACCAGTCTAACATGCAGCTGTCCTTGAGGTCAGTATTTTCCTATTTTAAAACTTAACCATTATCTTCTGGAAGCCAAAAGGCAGAACATCGCCTTGGAGCTGCTGGAGTCAGAAAGGAAGTACGTCATCAACCTTTCCCTGATCCTCAAGATCAAGGCCACGCTGCAAGGGCCAGACGTGAAAAGAAGCACCAAAGAGAGAAGGTATTTGATGTCATGTGCTCTCTGTCTTTTGGGGGCTTTTCTTCAGTCACTATTACTTCTGCAGTATCCCCTCACACACTTTTCTTACATCCACACAGAGATCTTTGAACACTTACTTTATTTCCAGTTGAAAACTGGAGGCACTGGGAGGTTTTTGCAGTCATTGAAGACGTTCCTGCCTGTCCCTTGCATCTTGTCCAGCATCTTCACTCTGATTCTGGGTGACATCAACGTGAAGTGGCAGAAAAGCAGTAGCACATTTTGACCAGCTCTCCATCAGTGGGTTGTCTCATGAAAGGGCCTGACAAGTGGGACAACACAGAAAGCTGGGGAGCTCCTCCAAGCTCTGAGTGGGATGGCTCAGGACCACGGTCCTGCATCATCAGCCACTCAATGCACTGCAAGGAAAGCCTAAGGAGCTTTCAAACCCTTGATGAATAGCCAGTTGGAGAGGGCACCTGCAGGCACACAGCAGCCAAACCAGCCCCCTGATGCAGCCAGGATCCCAAGCACAGGAGTCAGTGACACCTGCACCACAGCAGCTATAAGAGGTGTAGCCAATGATACACTGCAAGGCTGTGCTGAGCACTCAGGAATGCCCCCCTCAGCAGTACTCACTTGTTAGGGTCGAGGTTTTGCTCATGTAACCAGTCTGATTTGGTCTCCTGCCAGCTTTTTCCCCAACTCTCTGCGGTTCCTGGTGCAGCAGCACGTGGATTTGCTGCACGCTCTCCAGGAGCGAGTGCTGAGCTGGCCGAGGCAGGGGATCCTAGGAGACATCTTCCTGAAGCTGACAAATGATGAGGTATGCTAAAGACCTGAAGGCCAAGGCCTTTCAGCAAGGCCCTTGCAGCACAGTCCTGGTTCCCTTTAGTGTTCCCTTTAGCCCCTTTAGTGTTCAGGGATCCCACATGCCAGACCCCCTGTGGGCAAGCAGCCTCACAGCACAGCTCCATAAATACAGGAGCCCCAGACCTGCCTGCAGGAGCCACAGTGAGCCCTGACAGCCTGAATGGCTGCATTCCCAGTGAGGGTGGGAAAAGAGAGTGGTTCTGATGCTGCCCTGCCCCAATACACCTTGCTCAGAGTTCTGACAAGCAGCTGGGCAGGCAGAGGCCCATATGGTTTGTTGCACCCGCTTCTGTTGCCCTGGTGAGCAGCAAGGATGTGTAAAAACTCATCTGAAACTTTATAAATTTTAAGAGTCTCAGATATAAGAGGTTCATACTGCCCAGCCCCTCCACCCCTCCCCACCTGCAGTAAAGCTTTACACACTGTGCTCAACAGCTGGACACATTTTATAAAACGAAAAAACTTTAAAACTAAACTATAAAACTTTAAAAAAAAGCTTTCCTGAGAAGTTCCAAGCCCTGAAGGAGTGAAACAGCAGCTCTGCTGCACTTGTGACCTTCCAGCAGTGGTGGTGGGGAATCAACAGTTTGGCTGGCTCTGTGACCAAAACTCTCTGTTAAGTTTGTTTGTTCTTTTCTCTTTCTCTTTCGTCAGAATAATTTTCTGGACTACTACGTTGCTTACCTGAGGGACCTGCCGGAGTGCATCTCTCTGATCCACGTGGTGATCCTGAAGGAGGTAAACTTCCTTCCTGCCTGCTCCCCAGACACGCAGGGGCAACATGCAAGCCTGGCTGTCTTCCTGTGATGCCCACCCATGCTGGGACTCTCCTGCCATTCCACTTGTTCTGTGTCCTGGAGGTTGCTGCACTGATGGCACCTGCAAAAGGCAGATTTAACACCTTCCTCCCTGTCTGAAACCAAAGCTGCTTTTCTGCTGTGCATGAAACAATCTCTCAGATTACACCTCCCAAAAGCTTGCCTATGCTACCCAGACCTTTTCCAGGAACTGTCTCCTGGAAAATGGAAGACCCATCCAAAAAGTCCTTTATAGAGAAAAGAGCCTTCACTTTCAGCTTCACCTATTTGGTCCTGGATTCTTGGTTTAAACTTGGAAAGTTAAATATAAAGGCAGTTTAAAGTGCAATAACTGAATCACATTTGCTTGCTTCCAAGATATTTTAATTTAGAAGTCAACCTCATTTTGTTCAATTAATTTGAGCCTAAACTAAGAACTTCTTTCTGAACAACAGTGTCTTCTTGGGGTTTCACTGAAACTTAACTAGTTTCAGCGTGCACTTTCAGTGTGCACCCCTACTTAATTAGGCTCAGTGTCCCTAGCAGATAATTCCCAAGCTAAATGCCTGGTGTGCCCCTGTGAACTGCTGTAACTCCTTAGAGCATAACTACCCATTAAACCACAGAACCATCTGGAGGGAGATGTGTTTTATGGGTGGAAAAGACTCTTAAGTCGCTTTATCTCTTTCAGGTAGAAGAAGAAATCAAGTCTGATCTCTACATTCTGTTCTTTCATATAGTCCAGCGGATCCCTGAATACCTGATTCATCTCCAGGTAGGGCCCCAGGATGGGAACTGTTGTTTAACTCTTATCACATCAGGTGACATTAACTCAGAGCAGGGCCTGCACAGCTACAGGGTCCTGACAAACCCAGCAGGTTCTTTGAAGAAAAAAAACAACAACTTTGAAAGCAAAAGCCAGCTAACAAGAGGTTAAGTTTCTTTTTCCCATGAGCTTGCTTATATTTGCCAGTTTCTCCAATTGACCTGACAGAAAGAGCTTTTGTCCCCTGGGAAGCCAAAGGCTCTGGTGCTCTGGGAGAACAGGAGGCCAGAGATGGGACACATCTGAGAGGGCCCCAGGGCCCAACAACCTGTCCTACAGAGAGATGGCTGATAAAAAGAGATCTGCTTCGCAGAAGGCTTGTCTGAATTGTACTGAAGCATTTCAGATCAGGCAAATACAGAAAGCAAGCCCTAGAAAATCAAAACACTGGTTTAGTCACCCAAAGCTGAACCCAACCAGTGCCTCAGCCACACATCCTGGGATTACATTTACAGTGTTCCTTGTGCATTTGCACTGGACTAGCAGGAGGCAGCCCCCAGCCAAGCCCCTCAGGAACCGATGGTGCCTAGCAAAGCTCCCCCAGGGCAGTGCAGGAGCACTCCAGAGCCCTCATCCATGGTTCCAATAGCACGTCGTCCCCAGGAAGGGTCAGGACAGCCCCAAACAGCCTGCTCTCCTCTGTGCCCCAGAACGTCCTCAAGTTCACGGAGCAGGAGCACCCTGACTATTACCTGCTGCTGGTGTGTGTGCAGCGCCTCCGCGTCTTCATCTCGCACTACAGCCTCCTCTTCCAGTGCAACGAGGACCTGCTGATACAGAAGAGGAAAAAGCTCAAGAAGTAAGCACAACATCAGCACACTCTCTCTGTCACCAGGGAACGGAGGGGTGGGGGAAGCCTGGCAAACAGGGGGTTTAGGTCCAGGCGAGATCAACAGGCACATTGCTCTGTTGAAATAAAACAAAGCCCTTTGCACCTGAATGCTGGAGAAGAACCACTGCTGGCATTGGCCCTCCAACTGAGGTCAGCTTTGGGATGGGCCCTCTGAGAGCGAAAGAAAAACCACTTCTAAATCCTTCTAAACATAGCAGCCACATGTTTCATGGGCTCCTTTGATTCCTTAAGCTGGTGGCAAAGTCACTCCCCAGTGGGAAAACACAGGGGGATTTAGCTCTGGCAGCTCCAGGCTCTGGGGAGGGTGAGGACTGTTTCCCTTATGGGCTGAGACTCCAAAAGAATGGTGTTATCCCATTTTACTGGGGGAGGAGGGGGGAGAAACAAAAGCCTCCCATAACCTGTTGGAGATGTACTATGACAGAAATTACCCTGAATGTAGAATCTCAAGATGCAGTTCAGAGCAATTCCCTGAAACCAAGGCTTTTTACTAAAATCAGAATCTGGTCACCTTTGCTCCTTGTGATGATTTACCTGAGGAGTAGGACAAGATCAAATTTCCAGGGGAGCTTCCAAGCATGGAGGGTGGTAAAGGGCTGGAGCAGATTGCTGGGGAGGGACTGCTGTCAGGAGAGGTGTTAAGAGCACCACAGAAAGGAGAAAGCCCTGCTGGCTGGAGCAGACTAGGTGGGACAGGCTCTTCCTTGGGGTGGGCAGAGGTGAACGGGAATATTGAGGTCCCTCCCAGTCCTGTTTCCTGTGATTCTACACGCTCGTGCTCATTCCCTGCCTTATTTCTTAGCCCGACGATGGATTTCTCCTCCCTCAGGTCATCCCTGGTGAAGCTGTACAAAGGTCTCACCTCCCAGTGCACCAGCCAGGAGGTTTCTCCAACCCCCAGTGCGGCATCGATGCGGGACAGCGGGATCCACACGGAAGAGGCCATGCAGTCATTCCCAGCAGCACCTTCCTCGGGCACAACCACCCCGTAAGCCTGCTGTCCTCGTGGGCAGCTTCCTCACCCACACCGTGCCAGGGACACCGGGCAGCTACAGGCTGGCGTGTCCAAAAGCACTCCCTGTGCTCCCTGCTAAGGCAGGACTCAGGGAGGACAGGAGTTTGTTTAGGCCTGACAGTGCTGTGCACACTCACACTCTGCATTATTCACTGTCAACGCTACAAGAGCTGGGAAACAGGACTGAGGTCTCAGAGCAGGGAAAAACTTAGTTTTCCACACAGCACACCTGAGAGCACTGTCCAAATGCTCCTGGAGCTCTGTCGGGCTGGGTGCTGTGACCACTGCCCTGGGGAGCTGTTCCAGCACCCAACCACTCTCTGGGTGAAGAACCTTTCCCTAATCTCCAACCTAACCCTCCCCTGACACAGCTCCAGGCCATTCCCTCAGGTCCTGGCACAGATCACCAGAGAGAAGAGATCAGTGCCTGCCCCTCCTCTTCCCCTCACAGGGAAGCTGTAACTGCAGTGAGGTCTCCCCTCAGTGTCCTCCAGGCTGAGGTGCCCTCAGACACTCCTTGTGTGGTTCCCCTTTGGCCCTTTCGAGCCCTTTCCTCCAGTGCCAAATGAGAGGATGACCAGAGAAGCACGCTAGACTTACCTTTATTCTTGTGCCAGCAATCTGTGGTATTTGTGCTTTCTGATCTGGTTTGATACTAACAGAGTTTGGCTGCATCATTGCCAGTCCCCCTCTGTCAGCAGTGTTTAGATCAGCCCTCAGCCTCCTTCTCCCCACACTGCCCAAGACAATCCCCCTCCTCTGACCTTAGTAGCCTCAGCTGGCACATTCATCCTGAGCTGAACACTCAGCTGGAACACAAGGAGGGTAGAAGCCCTCCAAGTGCCCCTGAAACATTTTGGGGACAGAGCCACCTTACCCAAGAGAGAAACCCAGTCCACCTGAAAAGACAACCAGACCATGGTAAAGTGGGGCACAGCTCCTACATTACAGAGAGAGAAGGAAAGTTAAAATCTAAAATGCAGATGAACAGGAGAGAGATGGAGCAGTTGGCTTCTCATCTCAGTTTCTATGCATTTCATGCTGTAGAGTACAAAAGTCAGCCAAAGCTCCTGGATAAGCAGTTCTGTCTCTCCAAGTTTGGTCCTCCTAACCAGCCAGGCAATTTCTGTAAGAGACACCTCAGTTGCTGCTCTCCAAGACAGGAGAGTACCTTTCAGCCATAAAACCAGCACGATAGGGCTGGCGGAGTGAAGGGGTGGGGGGATTTGTCATGCTGTCTCTGCCATCCTTCAGTATTCCCCTTCCCCTTTGTTTTGTTCTGCTTTTTATTTTTAAGGCACTTGATGCCGCAGATGAAGAAACCCCAGCCAACCGTGATGGAGAACATCCAGGCTGTGAAGCCCCCCGACTGGGAGATGGACAGCAGGAAACACGAGAGGCCGGAGAACATCCTTGCCTCCTCTCAGCTGACAGAGCAGGAGCTCAAGGCCCTGACAGCCCCCTTGCAATCCATCCCCGAGATGGAGTACGAGGCGCCGCCGGCGGACGCGGTGGGGAACACCGAGAGGGCCATCAGATCCTCCGTGGAGCTGCTGCAGGACGCCAGGAACTTCGCGCCCAGCTACGAAGAGTTCGACTACCCCGGGGAGGTCTTCACCATGCCAGGCCCCTACGAAGAGGACACCTTCCAGAACCTCGCTCTCTTCGAGAACTGCTCCCCGGCCTCCTCTGAGTCCAGCCTGGATATTTGCTTCCTCAGGCCCGTGAACTTCACCTCGGAACCGGAGAGGACAGACCATGCCTTGCAGCCGCTGCCCAAGAGCTGCACGCCCGTGAGCAGCAGCACCTACAAGCGCGAGATGTTCCACAGCAAAGGGAAGCAGCTGAGCAGGTCGCTGAAGGAGCTGCCGCGCAGCGCCGAGGGCGTCAGCACCAGACTCTACAGCACGCGGAGCAGCAGCGGGAGCCGCCTGCAGCAGAAGCAGGACAGGAATGTCCAGCCTCACATGATCTCAGCCTCATCTCGCAGCTCCCAAAGGAGCTACTTCCCCCCACAGAGAGGAGCGGGTGAAAAACCGAGCTTTTTGGAAGTAAGGAGGCTTAAATAGGAGAAGGAAAAAAAAAAAAGGCACCTGGTGGTGCAGCAGCAGGAGCAGCAGCAGGAGAAAGATCTGAGACACAGTTAGAGTAGATCACACCAAAACAGCTTTCAAGCCCACACATTCCAAGTCCTCAACTGCATGTACATGCCCAAGGGAGGGACAAGAGAGCTCGTCTTCACACACATCTTCCCCAGGGACAAGCATGGGGCTGAGGTGCACAGCTGGCTGAGCTAGAACACCCTTGAGACCAGGCAGCCTCTCGTGTGCTTCCCCTGTCACTGAGCTTCCCCCCAGGTGAACGTTGTGAGCAGGTCACAAAGTTTACACAAAGCAGTTCAAAATGAGTGCTGTGGCTGGCACCCAGTTAAACAGGTGCCTTTCCACCTGTGAGGAGTGCTGGGTAAGTGCTGGGTAAGTCATGCCAGTGTAAACCAGCATGACTTGGCCAAGCTCAGCCCATTTACACCAGCAGGGATCTGGCCCATAGGTTCTGTTCCACCTGTATTTGTTGTCTGGATTGTACAGACCCATGCTAAAATCTGTGTGAGAACAGTCAGAGCCCAGCAACTGTGTCCCTCGGGTGGGACACGGCAAACAGCACTGTAACCCCTCAGGGACACCAGGGCCTGCAGGAGCAATGGTTCTGGAGGTTGCAGTGACTGCTCAGAGCCAGCCTTGGGCTGTCACAGCCAAGGAGGAGGCCCAGGGTGCTGTGAGGGGCTTAGACAGGAGGCTGTAGATGATGATGGGAGGCAGGTTCCAACAGCCTGACTGAAAAGGCAGCAAGGAAACTTCCAAAGAAAAGAAAAAAGCCTAGTGAGTGAAGGAGGTGGTAGATGGTTGAACAGGGGAGATGAGGCAGAGGGAGAAGAGCCATGGGGACACAGGCACCCCAGAGAAAGGGGCATGGGAGCTCTTTGGCACTCACCTGCACAGAGCTATGGCCCACAGCAGGGTGCAGGTGTGGAGCTTGTCCAGAACTGCAGGAACGTTCTCCCCCACAGGGCAAAGAAAATCACCATGGCAGTGGTGGGCAGAACTGGGGAAAAGGGTCTTGTCCCGAGTCTTGCTGAGACTTGCACTCTCCTGAAAGAGGGACAGATCTTTTAGTGGCACAGTTACCACAAGGTGTGTGTGCTAATGAAGCCTTTTGCCCTACAGATATAAAACGATGCAGCAGCAGAGGCAGCAGAAGAGAGTGCTTTCCCACTTTATCACAGCTCCAAAGCCTGATGCCTCTGTGCCCTAGGGAAGGAAGGAGAGGGTGGGAAGTTCTTCCAACTGCCCAAACTGCTCCCTCACTGGCCAAAGCAGCTAGTGAGCTTCTCCTAAACAAAAAGCAAGAAAGGCTCCAGTTCCCTCTAACCATGCTTATCTTTCTACTCCTCTGTCACTGCCTCAGCCTCAGAGTCAGCACCAAGCTCTCTGCAGAGGTACCAGTGTTGTTTCCCAGCCTTGTCAGCACCTTCTCACCCACCAGGTCCCTCCTAGCACAGAGAGAGAAATAGAGAGAAGGGAAGAAGGATGTGAGGTTGCAAATGCTGGTTAAATTGTCTTTTCCCTTTTAGGAGCTCCATGCAGAAGACAACACCAGGTTCTGCCAGAAGGATGACAATGAGCAAACATCCTTCAGCGACCACAACCCGCGGCACGAGCCCAAGGGGGGGTTCCGGAGCTCCTTCCGCAAGCTCTTCAAAAAGAAATAAGCAGCCCCAAAAAGGCAGGCCGCAGCCAAAGCACAGCAGTGCTTCCCCAGGTCCCCCGGGGTGCAGACAGACAGCAAGGCCCCAGGATCCCCCTGACTCACACACAGGGTGGAGGGTGGGGGAGAGGAGACTCTCACAACTGCCTTACAGATGCATCCTCCTCTTTTCCTAGCACAGGGCAGGCCAGGCTTTGGGTTGCAGTGGAGCTCAACCAGCAGGTCCAATGAGCACAGGAACTTGCTAGCTTTCATCTCTACCTGACTGAACTCCCCTAAGTTTTGGAAAGCTTTGGCCAAACCCCAGTATCTTCTCCTCGCCCTCATCCCCCAAAACTGCTTGATTTGCCGTACATCTTTGCTCTTCCAAACTCAAGGCAGGTCTTACTTGGGCTCACCCACAACAGCAAGGCTACCTTTGCAGCCCTGGCATTCTGGCCAGAAATCTAAAATTCCCTTCTTTCCCCCACTTTCCAAAAAAAAGACGTATTCCAGGAGGCCAGCTCGCATTACCCAGGTGGTTTGAGAAGGTCTAAGAAGCATCAGCTGAAGCACCTGAGCATTGCACTGCCTGATCAGCAACATCCTTTCTTTTGGACTTCACCACTCCTCCAAAGCCTGTTTCACCTTTGTGTGAATGCTGTTCTCCTGAGTGGCGTCCTGCTGTAGGAATCAGCGCTTCTGCTCCCAGTGTGGCCCGTGCCTCCAGGACAGTGCAGGACCGTGAGCTCTGGTGTCACCTGAACCTGGCACCTTCTGAGGGCAGCTTGAAAGAGAACCTCTGCTTTTATCACCTTGTTTTCACAAGCCTGGGACACTGGTCTGTCTAAAGGAGAGCTTCCCCTTAGGAAGTTGTGGACTGTCTCCATGGGGCCAACAGCACTGCCTTGGGGGAATATTGTGAGACTGGGGGCTTGGGACCCCCCTCATCAGCACGAGGGGAGCTGATTTGGGGCCAAGAGAGGAGCACCCACCGTGCTGCAGGGCCCCCCTGGCCATGGCAGCAGGACAGGGGAGCCCAGGGCTGTGCCTGTGGATGCAGAGGCAAATTCCTGCTGCAGATGCAGGGCCCAGAGCTCTCCAGTGTGGACTGACCTGCACCTGCTGCTCGCTTCTCCTCCTCTGCTGGAGGCAAAGGGGTGTGTGTGGAAAGAGCTGTCCAGACAGAAAAACCCCATCCTTTAACACAGTCAAGGTTTTCCCAACATTTCACCAATGTGACCAAGCAAAACTCCAAAGATCAAAATGTTTTAGCTGGTCCCTCTCCCACAGATTTTAATGAAACAAATATCCACTTCTCCTCCTTACAAAAAGGAAAGAAGTACCATACTTTCCTCCCCTAGCTTTTGGAAACTATTCTGGGAAGATTTTTTTTTTAATTTAAGGCTTTTAATGGCAAAAAAATCCTCTTCCGTCTCCTTCCCTTTCCCTCACATCCTCAAAATTACAAATTCCCAGTCTCTTTCCAGTAAGGGCTGCTCCATGCTGACCAGCCACTGAACCACACAGGCAGTTCCTAGGACTTGGCAGCTGTTTTAGTCAGACTGTGCAGGGCCAGGATAGGAATTATGTAGGAAGAGCCAGATACTTGTACCTGAAGCATTGGCAGAGCCTGTTTGTTCTGCACAGGAATCAGCCACAGACAGAGCTGTTTGTCTGTCCATGGAACCAGAGCTGATCATTATGGACAAGTGTCCATTGCAATGCACTGATGCTGTCAAGGGCTCTGATTCTTGTGGTTTTGGTCTCATGGATGTAATGACACTTTTACCCTTCACAAAACAAACCTGCTTTGCATATTTGCCAGGCAGATACTAGGACAGAAAGAGGACAAAGGAAAAAGCCTACCTGCTAACATCTCCTGGGTGAGGAAATCCTTCTGAAGCGGCAAATCCTTGCTTGTAAAATGCATGTGTGGATTTCAGCTTCTATTTTAGTGATTAAGGCACGGTTGGAACTGATGGTTCTTTCTTTCTGATTCTCTATGAGTTCTTCCTTCCAGGCCTATACTTACCACTTGGGATGTCCTTGTACCTGCTCAGAATCTGCAAATGTAAATAACAGGAATGAATGCTGCTCACACCACAAACGCACAACCTGTTGCAGGATCCATTTCAAATCCATCTGTAGTGTACATGTGTGCTCTGGATTATTTTTCTTCCTATGCCCAATAAATGTTGCCTTTAAATAACGCTGTGCCTCTTGCACTGAACCAGCCAGAAGGTTGCATCCATTAGAAGGAACAGGAGCTCTTCTGGTCCCTTCTGAGGCAACATGACTTACACAATCCTGCATCCTGCAAGTCCAGCCATGCCAGCAGACTGTTCCCACACGAGGTTCTGAGACTCAGTCACAGCTCAGCTGAGCCACTCTCCAGGCTTCTGGTCAAGATCCTGTGGTTGGTGTAGCTCACTGGGACAGATTTTCTGCTCCTCAGACTCTTCTAGATCCCACCTCTCCACAGCTACACTCCATGTCTAAGTAAGCCACCCTAGACTCAAAACAAGAAAAGGCTTTCTCCAAAATAGATGCAACAAACTTGTCCAAAGCAATTCCAGTAACATGTGCCCCTGATCACCTACCTTGGTTTACCTTCTTTTTAAAAATATTGCAGATGTTCTGCACATTTGGCAGCTAAATTGTCATGCATCTGGCAAAAGGGTTTTTATTTTATTTTTCCCTTTCAACTTCTCAGCCACCCAGTACAGGATTTCACATTTGCTGGCTAGAAAGTAAGAAAAAAAAGCAACTTACTCCTTACTATGTTTCCCTCATAATGCACTATTTTCCACTGAACACAAAAGGTAAATTTGCTCTCAGTGGACAGAAAAATGCATGTAAAGGTGGTTTGGTTTTTTAAATGGAAAATAAGGAACGGAATTCGCAAAATAAGTTAACAGCATTTTTGTTTTTACACCTGTATCAGGCCACAGGGTTCTCTCCGGAAGAAAGACTTCACCTATGCATTGTCAGGGTTCAGAAATGACAATTCAACAATCTTTTCCATGAAGCACAATAATCTACTATGTCCAACAGTGGTACCTCCAGTGACAGCCACTGGGAAAATCTAATTTAAAGCACACACACAAAAGAATTAAATATCCCACAAAGTCACTCTCAAACCTGAAGGCTCCAAATGCAGTGTATTAGCATGCTCCTCCTGAGACAGACCTGCACCTCCCTGATTTAAGAGAGGCGTATCAGAGCAGCAGCTGAGCCCACCCTGGAATTGGTTTCCTGAGGCTGGAGCACTCCAGTGCTTCCATGGCATGAATCCTGAAGGAGGAGAACATTCCCCCTTTAGCAGACAAGTTTGCAGCAGAGCTGCTGAATGCCATGACAATAACCTGTCACCGTGGGGTCACCAGGCAGCACAACAGCCACTTCCCACCCAGCAGCACTGCAAAATCCCCCATGGAACAGCCTGGGGTGGAAAGGAACCTCCAAAGGCCCTCTAGTCCCACACCCTGCAGGGAGCAGGGACACCTGCACCTCGAGCTGGCTGCTCAGAGCACTTCCAGCCTGACCTGGAATGCTGCCAGGGACGGGGCATCTGCCACCTCTGGGCTATCTGTTCTTGCCATGGTTCACCACACTCATTGTAAAAAACTCCTTCCTTAGACTTGGTCTAAATCTACCCTCCTTTAGTTTGAAGCCAATACTCTGTGCTATTGCAAGAGGCCCTGCCAAAAAGGCTGTCCCCATCCTCATAAAGCTATGAAGTCCTGCTGCATAACCCTGCCTGCTGGGTTTGCAGTGGGTTTAGCTGACATTTAGCCATGTATCAGTTCTCCACAGTAACACAGCAGCTCTCCAGGCCTCCACACGAGCACATTTCCTTGTCCAGGTCACATCGTCACCCCAGGCCACACCAGACCAGATCAGGGTCATTTTACCAAGGGGACAGAGAGCATCATTACAATGATTTCATTTTCTATGTGGAAAGTATTGTCACTAATGCAAACATGATCCAAGTAAGAAGCCATTCCAGGTCAGAAATTATTAACACGGAGCTGCCATGACACAAACCAGTGGCTTAGCAGTTGTATTCAGCTCCTAAATGCTACAGGTTTGATTCTGAGCCTGTCCCTCCCGTTGGCAGCTGAGCCAACACCACGATTTGTGCACTGTGACTGACCCCTGGGCACCAAAGAATGTTTGAGTTCTTCACAGTGACCACTGTCACCTGTTGTCCAAGCATCTCACCAGGAAAGCACTTTAACCCTCCACCACAGACAGGGAACAGCATTCCCCATTTCACAAAGGCAAGCAGAAACCTGCCAGGTCTCTCCTGAGTGTGCAGCCTGACCACTGGGTGGCCTGCTCTGCCTTGGCTGCACAACAGCACACACAGAAGTGTGCTGAAGAAGAAACACAGATCAGAAAGTCTCCGTTCATGGAGTTTTCCTGCTAACCCAGCGAGGAGCTAATAATTTGGCTATCACTGCCAACACTATGTTCACCATGGTGCTTTTACCCAAAGAACCCATGACCTGAACCACACCTCCTGTGGCTTGAGAGTTTTTATAAAGCTCCTATATAACACTGTCCTCTGAAGCCAAGATTGTCAGGTCTTCACTTTGGTTTTCTTTTGCCAGAAAAAGAGTTTCAAAACACCATTGTTAAAGACATCTAAGAAGGAATACAACTGACAGTTTCAAGATCTGACTGGGATGAAAAGTGCCATTCCTGTTGATGAAATGCTTTCCAAATGTAACAACCACAGTAAAGGATCAAAGGGCCCTGATCAATGGCATTGCTGAAAGCATTAAAACAGGTGATTTCTGCCACCATTCAACTGACACCAACCTCTTTAAGAGACACAGCTCTCCAAGATGCTGAGATGCATTCTTCTTCCAAAGAGGAGATGTGGTGAAATTTTCCTTGCCCCAAGAGCCACATGAAGTGAAGATGACACTTTATGCTCCACGTACCTACTGTAGAGGACATGACAGAGCTCCTGTTCCTCAACAGCTGTCATCCACTGCCGTCCCAGTGTGGCCTGGAGTTCAAGGGCAGCACGCAGGTTCATGGATAAACCATAAATACTTACCATACACCTGTTTGGTCATGTGTCTTTTAGACAGAGAAAGCCACTGTAAAGAATAATGTAAGTTTGATTTTTTTTTTCCTAAGGTGGCATACAGGAAATGGGAAACATTTCATAAGGTATTCACTTTGGGAGTAACCCAGCCTCTCAAATATTACTGAATTATTATCATGTAACATGCCAGAAACACCTCTTTAGTCTCTTATTACTAGAATACATACACTGAACTAGGAAAAATACCTACCACAAGGTGGGCTTTTATCCCCCTCAGTGCTTAACTGAGAAACTAAGTTGAACATTTGTCCGTGTAATAATTTAACATATGTCAGCCAAACATATCTTTATCTTTATTTCAATTAAATTAAAAACAATCTGCAAGTATATTTATGCAACATTCACTATATACACACGACTTATGCAACTGCAAGGCAATCCTATGTATGCTGATTAATCTATTGTTAGTAAAACATGACAACAGCTATGGAAGTTGACAAGTGACTGTTTTCATGGCATGACTGAAAAAGAATAGCTACTAGCCATGAAATGGACTATCAGTAAACCTTAAAAAGAACATGACATAACCTAGCAGAGATTAACAGTCTTCTAAATGTAGTATATTTGCTTCAGATGATAGTGCTGCTTTTTTAAAAAAAAAAAATTCGCTGTCACCTTAACGATGTAAGACTTTCATCAGCTCTACCTAAAGAAAGCAATAATTAGACATTATGCTTCCTGGCAAAAATTTATTTTTGAACTGGCACCACAGTATTTCAGAAAATAATAATAAAGTACCTCTTTGGTGAAGCCTAGGTACCCCCTACTACTCATTGTAACGACTTGTAAACAGGACCGCAATACAGTGCTTTGCCTTAATTCTAGCTCGGTTAGGTACCACAGATCTTCCTCACAGTCCTTCTCATAATTTTAGGAAGGTATTTTAAAGCAGGGAGTAAGTAAAGCAAAGGAAAATTAAGGAGGATATAAAGTTCCCTGTTTGAGATTTAAAAAAAGTGCATAATGTTTTCATTCCAAAAACTGTGCCACTGTATGGAACTGATGGATACAAGACTGTTTTTCCTTCCTGTACTGCACATTATCGATCATTACACAAACACAGTCTCTGCTCATGGGCCAGAGGAGTCTCTCCAGACTGTTTTCTGGTACAATCAGCTGTCCAATCACTCCGGAACAACGTCCTGCACACTAAAACGAGAACAGCAAGTCCACCGGGTTTCCCACTGCCAAGTCTGCTCTTGCAGCTCCCTTTCTGTACACCACACTTCCAACGCCGCGTTGGAGGGTCCTTAGTGTTCGGCATCCACGTCCCAGCCCTCGACACCACCGGGTTCAGTGCATCCATTGCCAGCAACAGACGTAGCACCAGGAAAAGGCGGCTCCCAGCGCGGGGGACAGTTCAGGAGGAGGGCGCGTTCTCCAGCAGGGGCGGCCCGTCGCGGTGCACCGACGGGTGCGTGTGCTCCCTTTTGTAAGTTTTTGGAGGAAGCTTTGGGATATGTTGAGAAGTGCTTTGTCGCGGAGGCACGGGCGGCCCGGCCGCGGCGGGCAGCTCCGCGTCCTGCGCTATCAAGGGCGGCGACGGCAGGTGCCTCCGTGCTACATGTGGAGAGGGGGTCTGGGGGGGCGGGGGCGTGAACGGGGAGGAGCTGTTGGGGAAAAAGGCGTTCCCGAGTTCGCTCTTCCTCCCCAGGGGCGGGGGCTGGAGGTGTAGTGGTGAGCTAGAGAAAACATCAGGAGTTCGCACGGGCTCCCGTGGCGGTAGCTCGGGAGGGTTTGCGGTGCTGACACAGGAGTCAGAGATGCAGGTCCGATCGGGCACCGAGTACCTCGGGGAGTACACTTTGGAGGTGGGCTGCCTAGGAGGGATGGCTGGTGGGTTGTCCAGGTGTGCAGAAGTCATCTGAGGTACACAAACATTTCAGTCAGTAAAGCCCCGGAGTGGCAGCAAAGCTCAGGACCCTGCTGTGAAACGGAAACCCGCTCCTGCACTGCAGACTGCTCTTAGCAGGGCTGCGAACAGCCAGGGATGGAAGGAAATGCACTCATGGCTGCAGCAACACAGGAGGGAACAGCCAGGCATTGAAGGAATAATGATGCACTCAGGGCTGCAGCAAGACAGGAGGGAGCAGCCAGGGATGGAAGGAATAAAGATGCACTTGTGGCTGCAGCAACACAGTGGGGAACAGCCAGGGATGGAAGGAAATGCACTCATGGCTGCAGCAAGACAGGAGGGAACAGCCAGGGATGGAAGGAAGGGAGATGCACAGAGAGGCACAAGGGCAAGGCAAAGAATGGTCAAAGCAACTATTTCCATGCCAGTTCCAGGTCTGCTTGCTGGGGAGGTCTGAATTATCTTCCACCACCTCCCCAGTAAGAAGCACTTGGAGTGGGTTAGCACATCAGATACTTCTTCAAGAAAAGCAGAAAATGGGAGTGGATGATGCTGAACAGGGTAAAAAAATAAACCATGCTCAGAAGACTGAGCTAAGTAGTCAGAATTATGGAAGTGAGCAGATCCCAAGCTGCAGACCCTAGTGACAGGATAACTGATTTCCAACACCCTATCACATATATACAATGTTTTCAAATACATTCTGGTAGGATTTCAGATACATTTTGGTGATGTGTTTAATTCTGCTGACTGACAAAAACTGTTGCCTGTAATCTGAAAATAACTGCAAACTGCTGAAGAGCCACTTACAAGCTCATCTTCAAAGACCTATCTGCTCTGAAGGAATTTTGAGTGGGATTTTCAAATCCGAAGTCACAAACGAGTTTCCACTGAGATCAGGTGAAATTTGACACTGTCTGCAACAAAGGCTGGATCAGATCCCAGTTTCCAGACAAATGCTAAAGGAAAACGCAGCAATGGCTTAGGCAGGCATGCAGACAGGACGGGTAAGCAAGAGGGGAAAGCAAGCACCTGAGCACCACAGCATCAGGGTCAAATATTCTGGTGAAACTTTCCAGAGGACTGAGTTGTGTACAGCACTTTCCATCACTACTGTTCATCAGTTCTTACTCTTATTCATATATCCTAAAATGATACTCTGGAACAATTAATCCCAGGTGGAAACATCTGCCTGAAGCCTCAAGTTCTCACAGGGCCTGAGCACAGCACATCAGTAGATGAGACATTTCTGGTCCTAAATTTAGGTCCCATCTGTTTTCATTTGTTTGAGACCAAGACATAGTGAGGCAGAGCTGTGAAGGCTTGAAATACATGGCTGCTTACTCTTTCACATACAGTTCTTCAAAAAATAAATGTACTCTGCCTTTAAGAGTTACTTTTCTGTCATACCCTGCCCCTCCTCTCCCTCTTCACAGAAAAACAAATGACCTTTTTTCTGCTTACTTACTTTTGATGGGGAGGATTCAGCTGGGGCGGATTCTGGTCTTCTTCGTGGAGGAACAGGAGGAGGGACAGGAGCATCATCTGAAGTTTTGGTAAAGTTTATGGATGACACAGAAGCAGATCCTAAGGGACATCAAAAAAACCCGTTGAAAAGGATGAACTTCTGGCTCAATATTGCTGCCAATTCAGGTGCCACAAATAACAAAGCAATTGATCATGAAGAGCATCATGAATCAAACAAGTGGTAAATAAAGACAATGAAATAAGCCTCTAACTTGCAGCTGCCAGAGAAACTGCTTTTCTGAGCTGCAAAGATCCCTGTGGCCAACAGCTCCTGAACTCTCTTAAATAATCCTTGAGACCAAAACCACACCACAAACTTGCTCTTATGTCACAACAGCACCAAAACAATATCCTGAACCTGCAGTCAATGGACCCAAGAGCAAAGAAATCCTTTCTTCTCCTGAGGCTTTCCGAAGACCTGCCTTGGACACTCAGCACTGGCACTGCTCTGCTGAGGAACTTCTGCCTTGAGGAAGTCACTTCACCTCCTTGTGGCAGCCAGCAGAACTCAGGAGTAACCTCTGAGCACCCTCATATGTGAAAGGAGCCTATTTCCATTATTAAATACTGAGGGCATGCCATAAAATATGAGCTTCCTTGCATGTGGGGAAAGACAGAAGAAAAAGAGGTGTGGACAGATCCTGAGGGATTTGAAGCAAGCAAATACTGATTTTAAGCTCTGCAGCAAAACTGTCCATACACACTGCAATCAGTTCTGAACTGTAGGAGGCGGAATAAGGCACCCACAGAGGATTCATGTTTTATTCTCAGTGTTCACCATCAGATACTCACCAAATACATTCACACACATACACATGGCAGCAAATCCCCCAAGTTTGTCTGGGACACATATGGGCCCTAGAGGTTACCTCTGCCCTCAGTTCTGACAGGTCCTGCAAAGACTTGTAACAGTCCCTATGTAACACATCTAATTCTGTTCAGTTTCTCCTTTACAATAAAACCTTTTTAAAGAAAAATGGAGTAAGAAACACTGAAAGTTTTTGTCTTGGGTTGCAATATGTAACCAAAAGTGTGTACTCTGTGTGCCATGTTGAAACTGGCTGGGGAGGTGTTTTTTCTTCATCTTTTGTATAACCCATTCCTCATAACTCTGAGGGGAGGGGGTGGGTGCCTTCTGTCACTGGCCAGCTGTTCAAACCAGCTGGGGCATTCAGAACCCAGCACAGCCTGTGTGCACTGCATTCCCACCTGGATAAACCCTGGCATTCAGAGCCCAGCACAGCCTGTGTGCACTGCATTCCCACCTGGATAAACCCTGGCATTCAGAGCCCAGCACAGCCTGTGTGCACTGCATTCCCACCTGGATAAACCCTGGCATTCAGAGCCCAGCACAGCCTGTGTGCACTGCATTCCCACCTGGATAAACCCTGGCATTCAGAGCCCAGCACAGCCTGTGTGCACTGCATTCCCACCTGGATAAACCCTGGCATTCAGAGCCCAGCACAGCCTGTGTGCTCTGCATTCCCACCTGGATAAACCCTGGCATTCAGAGCCCAGCACAGCCTGTGTGCACTGCATTCCCACCTGGATAAACCCTGGCATTCAGAGCCCAGCACAGCCTGTGTGCACTGCATTCCCAGAGGAACACCAGACCCATCTCACACCACTGGACCCTGCTACAGGATCATCTCTGCTCCAACAGAGCCACATCTGTCACTGCAGGAGGGCTGGACTGGACTGTTCCCAACGCCCTGACCAACAGGGAGTCAGGTTGTGCTCTGACTCTGGCAGGGTTTCCAGGATTTTTTTGTTTCCTTGTACTATTACATTTGTATTTTTAATATTCCTAGTAAAGAACTGTTGCTCCTATTCCCATATCTTTGCCTGAAAGCCCCTTAATTGCAAAATTATCATAATTTGGAGGGAGACAGTTTCCACTCTCCCTTCCAAGGGAAGCTCCAGCTTTCCCCGGCAGACCCATCTTTCCAAACCAAGGCAGTTTTTGATGCTGCAAGGAGGCGACAGCAATCACTTTTCCAGCCACTTTGGAAGGCCACCCCCGATTTCCCGTGGCTAGCACAGGAACCCGCGCTGTGCGTGCACCTACGTGTGTGGAAGGGGCTGGAGGGGTCGGAGTCGAAGACGCTGCCGGCGTCGGCGGTGCTGGAGGAGGCGGAGGCGGGCGGCGGCGTGAGCGGCGTGCGCGGCGAGTTGGGCGCCGACGCCGTGGCCTCGGCCTCGCTCTCCGGGATGCGGCTGTAGCTGATCTTGCGCGGCTCCTGCTGCAGCGGCGTCGGGTGCCGCATGGTGCCCGGCCGCGGGTTGGACGGGCGCACGCCCGGGGACTTCAGTGGGTAGCTGTACTTCTTGGGCTGCAACCAGAAAGCACCAGGAAAATCAACAGGCTGTGAAATCACCTCAACGTAGTTACCGCACCACAGATCTGCACTGACTCCTGCCATCCACCAAAGACAAACCTAAGTGCTTTCTGAAAAGTACAAAAATGCAATACTAACAAATCTCGGAGGAGGCTTGACGTTTCGTGGCTCTATCTCCAGTGACTTGTTGAACAAATAATCTGTGAATTCTGTCTCCACGCTGTTCCCCATTGGATTCAGGTTTTCAAAAAATCTCTGCAATACAAGAAGGCAGACAACTCGTCAGCTAAGATGCTTCTTAATAATGCTCATTCCTACACCACAAACCATCCCAGCTGCTCAAGAGCAAACGCTGGAGTCAGAGGTAATGACACCTATTAAACCTGGGTATGTCACCAGGCCTTTTCTGGACATTGCTACTGCTATGCTTGCTCTGAAAACCAGCTGTGCAAGTACCCTAAATGCTTTCTGCAGTGCAAAATCAGCCCAGATGTGCTCAAACACCCCCAGAAGAAGCTGCAATCCATCCATCTTTACCCTGATGCAAGGAAGACTGCTCCCACAATGCATTCTCTCAAAGCCCGAGGAGAACAAATTAAAAAAACCCTTGCAGAATCTCCAAAGAGAACCTGTCCTGTGACTCTGAAAGTACATAGCTCAAAAGATGGTAAGAAAAGAGAAAAAAGGAAGCAAGGAAAGCAGCCAGAGAGGACACTGCTTAGACAACACCTCAGACCAAGGAAAACAAGCACCAGGAGAAAGGAACATGTGAGTATCACCACCATCAACACACGATGCAAACACTGTGCCATCAGGTAAACGTGGAACATAAAGGCAGTGTAACAGAGGAAAAGACAACTGGGCTCACTGGACAAATCATTGCAAATGAGAGAAGGACAATGACAACCTGCCAGCTTCACTTCCTGTCTAACACTGATCAATAGGATCTACCAATGTCCCAACAGAAGAGAAAATAAAAATGAAACAACCCCAAGAAACTGCGAGCATTGAGCTTTCTGTTCTTGCAGTGAGACCCAGGAGAGGTTTTATGGCAGGTCTTCTGCTCATCTGTGGTTCAGTCACTGCTGATCTGTGTGCATTCAGCCTGTCCTTACGGTCTGTCAGCTGACAGAGTCACCCCACAAGGACACGGTGCCACTTACCCTGATGTCAAACTCCACCCTTAAACAATAGGGCTGGTTCTGGTACTGCTGGATCTCCCCTGTTATCTCAGCTACCTTCCTTCTCTTGCTGAAGTTGATGAGGTCTTTCCCATGTCGCTTGAGAAATTCAGGATTGCCTTCTTCTGTTTTCAAAATGTTGGTTAAGTAAATCCCTAAATGACACACAGAAGGTTTTCAACAACAAGGAGGAAGCCACAACTGGAATACAATGAATTCTTACAGAATTTAATTTCTGCACTGCAATTATTTAGAAAACTCCTCTGTTAGGGCCAATAAGAGAATTGCACCTCACCTTCCAATGAGGGCAACAATTTGAATATTTGAATATTTTAATATTTGAATATATGCCTTTTTGCATCAAAGTCCCAAAGTCTGTGCATCTTTCTGTGGTTTAGGAAGCTCACACAACTGAACACTAAAAGAGGATACTGAACAGGAGTGCTTTCTCTTAACTCCTCTTCTCCATTAGACACCCCAGCTAAACCCCAAAAATAATTTTCAGTTTTTATCCTGCCTTCATAATTGCATCAAATCATTTGAAGATTAGGAAGCAGAGAGTGCTCTCCACTCCACAGATCATGTGCCTGGAATTGTCATTATGACTTGACAGAAATAACTGAAGCTATTCACATGTGATCCTGCTAACCTCTACTCATCTCTGAAGCAGGAGAGAAGGTTTCTTAGTTGATCTTATCTTTCTTTGCAGAGCTCTGGACTATATCTTTCCCCAATCTGCAAAAGGCCAAAAAAGCCATCAGCACTATTTTCCCTCAGTTTTGGCCTGAGGCCTGTGCTGGACAAGTGCACTGCCCAGGCCTGGAAGCTGACCTGCAGCAAACTTTCAAGTGGCTTGCTTAACAACAGGAGTGACCTGTGCTCAACATCACAATTTGCTAAATGTCTGCAACCTGCTTCAATGAAGAACTGTTAAATCTGATGATAAACAGGATGCTTGCTTTCCAAACCCTGTTTCTACAGAAATAAGACTTTTTAACAGAAATGAGACTCAAGCTGTATTTCTTGGAACACTTGATGAGGAAGAGGATCTTTCTCTCCCAGTCAATGGCAGTAGTATTTCTATTGTGACTGCCTTCCATTCAGAGTATTTCTGGTTGTAACAGCTCAAACCACACTCAAAGTAAAAATAAGCAAATAGGGAAATAGGATATTGCAGGTATAATTATTTTTACTGCAAATAACTTCTTCCATGAATAGCCACTTTAGGGTTTTTTTCCTAAATATTCATGTCTGGGCACCTGAAATTCCACTTGTCCTATCAAAATTGACTTTTCTCTGTATTGTTCATACTCTTTTTAGTACCTCAGCTCAAAACTTTTCCAATGTTACTGTGAGACACGGCTCACCCAAACCAAACGCACTCACCAAAAAAAGGCACACAAGGAGGATTAATGGACCTGAGTTTCGCCAAGTATTTCTTATAATGGTCCTCACTCAGCTCATAAGCTTCTTCCAGGATCTTCTTCTGGCGACTTGGAATTTGCTTCAAAGAGAGAAGAAACAGGTTGTTTGCAAAGAGAAGGTAAAGGCATGGCCCAGCAGCAATACTGAGAGCAATGGGCTCCCACTGGTTCTTGGACCACAGGGACAGTGCCCACCATCCTGAGAAGCCTTTCTTACGTGGGGATGGATTTCTTGCTTCTGAACCCAAGGAAAAACCCCTCTCTTCCACCCTGACTGATGAATTTCTTGGGGTTTACTCTCCTTGCTCCTTGGAAGCACATGCTCGCTGCCAAGAGAGGCTTTCAGAGCGGCCACGGCACCCTGCACAACCCTGCCCTGGCAGCAGAGGCAGACATTGCACTGTACCTCAAAGGTGTGATCCAGCCTGTAAACTGCTGCCGAGTTCATGGCACTGACAATCTCCAGGACCCCGTTGAAGTTGTTCAGCTCTTGGAAAACTTGCAGGATCTCAATTATCCGGCTCACCACAATGACTCTTTCCTCCAGGTTTTCTGTTTCTACAATGCATCTAAGTACACAGGAACAGTGGGGTTTGTATTAGGGCACTCATGAGGTTTCCAAAGTCAAACACATTAAGTTGTAACACAAACAAACATGATTTTATCAAATTATTGAAGGTAGTTCTGAAAATGTCTTAAGAGATTTGAAAACATTCTAAGAATAAAAAGCTGGAGACCATTACATTCAAATTCTCACAGGGACCATTTTTAGCATCTAAACACCAACACAGGAATTCTCCCAGAAGAGAATTTTTCACAGGATACTTGAGAATGGACTCCAGACATGGAGTAGGTGCAGATTCAGGAAAGTCACTTACTTTTCAAACCACAGAGTTAGGTTAGTTGTATGCCTTATCATTTTGAGAAGGTTGGGAGAATTAATTTCTTTGTCTTCCTTTGTCCACACACTTCCAACTAGTTCTGATGGCTGCACAGCTCTGAAAAAGTAGATATTTTATCAAAAAACATAACTAAAAGCTTGAAAGAAGGTATTATTTTTCCAAACTCTCTTGATTTTCACTGAATTTGAAATTCATACTTAGAAATGAATTCTTAAGGTATCCCTTCTCCAAAGTTAGGCTGCCCTCGTGACTCAATGACTGATATTTCTACACTTCTTTTTTAGACTGTGGGTATTTCTTAAGCTATGTGACTCTTAACCACCTCTGTTCATCTAAATGAAGAATGAAATCTCCAACTCATTCACCAGAACAAAATGTGAGCTTCCAATGCCTGAATCATTTCTTACAGACAGCTGATGAGATCTGACATGGTCCTTAATCTGCCACACAAACCAGGATGTGAAGAAAACTGATTTAATAATTGTTCATATTTCTCAAGGGTTATCTACTCAGAAAGTATCAAGAGAAAGCTGGAGCACAAGACAATTAACAGTATGCAACAGTCACATATACTGCAGGTAACTTGGGGAGGATAAAGCAAATACTGCATTTAAAAGAGCTTCCTCTGCAAAAATTAATACACACCACTGGTGAAGTCCCCTGATCTCTGTGGGGCTTCACACCAGAGGCCCCCAGGAACACCTTCAGGCATGGAGAACATTTTGATTTGTGCCACTGTTTCCCAGTGGAGCAGTTACCTGTAAAAATCTGACTCCAGTAGGGTGAGCTGCCGAGCGATTTCTATGGGATGCAAAGTGAGCAGGTCAAAAGTCTCTGTGTGGCCTGGTTTGCTGATGTGCCACTCAATCGCTGGAGGGGGGCTCTCAAAAGTGATGTTGTGGCTGGGCCCAATGGCTTGGGCCTGCTTCTTCCTGTTGATTATCTTCGTGATGGATTCAACCCACTTCTTCATGGCTTTGCCTGGCACACAGAGAAAGTTACTATGCAGTTAATGCTGTTCTTCCTAAGGCATCAGTGTCATTCAGGAATCTTTGGATTTAACACCAAAACCTTCTAAATTAAAGCAACCATATATTCTTCAGGATTGGTGTTCTCACACAAGAGTAGAACTATTCAAAGACAGAAAGAATTCCTCAACAGCCAATGCTGAGCACAACCTTGCCCAAGCACAAATCAGAACACTCAAATTAAACTCTTGCTCTGATTCAGGTGCTTTTCTTTCTTTTCTGAGTTTACAGAGAATTTTTGGGAACAAACCTTGTTGTGCCCAAAATGCACTTCTGCAAACACCTTGAACTTTATAGTTTGGGCAAGAGCACATGGTTACCTCAGATAACCTAGAAAGTCAAAATAACAAACAGGGAGAAGCTTCTTCCTGTACTGCATTTACAATCAAAGCTGAGAATAGAATTGAAAAGCCAAATGCCTTTTTAGCTCTGTACCATAAGAATTTCATGCACCAGTCCATTGAAAAATTTCCAGCAACACTCACTGAATTACCTGCCTCATTCTCCCCTCTTTTTAATGGCTGAATAACCACTAAGTTCTTCTCTGACACAGTCTTTTCCTACTAATTGCTACTGTGTCTGTCCTGGTTCTATTTAAAAGGAAACAGGAAAAGTCTGTACAATCACAATGGCAAGGTGTCCTACAGTTCTAACATGCACTGTGAAGTAACTGGAAACTCTTATTTCAAAGAAAAAATGGTTTCCACCATCCAACTCTTACAAAAAGTACCCCTGTGTAAAGTTTAAAATGAGAATCAAAGCAATTATTCTGTCCTGATCATTACCAGGTTCTTACTATTTTTTGTTATTTCAGTCCCTCTACAACAGAACTCATAATTCATGTAAATAACAATCACTGTTCTGAACAGGAGCCAGATTTCGAATAACTCTGTGTATGTGCTGAATGAAAGTTTATTTCACGCTCACGATGCAGTATTGAATAAACAGCGTGTCCTGTTTTTCCTGAAAGCAGAACTGGTCTCGTTCCCTGTCTCTGCAAGGGGAAGCTTTAGGATAAATGCCAGCAGTGCAAACTCTGAGTACCTCTCACTGTTCCGATGAACTCCTCCAGCCGTTTCAGCAGGTCGGCGTCCCTCTCGAAGTCGTAGAAGTGGTGCTCCACCCAATGCCGGCACACATTTAACACCCTGCAGAGGCAAAGAATAAATGAACACTGGGGCTCAGCATGCCCTCCCTGGCACAGGCAGCCCTGGGGCAGGGCAGAGGAGCCCGGGGTGCAGCACTGACCGCAGCTGCACGGGCTGGATGTACTCCTTCCTGAAGCGCTTCAGCTCGGCGCTCAGCGGCTGGTCCCCGTTCTCCATGGCCATGCGGTCGGCCTCCGTCGGCTCGGGCTCGGGAATTTCAAACCTGCCACGGGACACGGGGGTGAGCACCACGCCCCTGCCACCCTGGCCACAAACTTCTACATTTTACTGGTAGTCCTTGAACTGGACAGCTTTTTAAAAGGTGTTGGAAGCGACTCCAAACCGACTGCAAAGCCAGAATCTTACACACAGCAAGTAAAAAGGAAAAAAAATTGCACTTCATAAGAACAGTATTTTTAACAGTGGCATACCTTTCTATTAGCAAACTCAGCAACTCTTGAGGTCTACAGAAGGATCTATATGTTGTGAGAAAAGTCCGAACAAAGTTGGGATCTAAGACAAAGAATAATTTTACACTTATGTCAGCAATTACCTGATTTTTTTTCCCCTTTACAATAACTTCAATTATCTGTTAAAATTAAAGATGTCATCCTACCAATTTACACAGAAGATGATATAAACCAAAATGGCTTTGGTAACAATTCAAAACCTCAATTTAAAAATAGCAATACAAAGCAGAATTTAAACAATTTTCATTTTGTTGAAGGTTCGCAACAATGACTTTTCCCTCCCCCCTCAATTGTTAAAAGGCAGGATTCCTTTCTGATGATTTTGGAATTAATGAATTGATGATTTTATTTATGAGTGAACAACCTTGGTTTTGACAGTGACCAGGACATGAGAACCCAAAACCCACATGGAGGAACTTTGCACTGGGTAGAAATGGCCTCTTCCATGGGAGAGTATTTCCCCTAAACCAGTCATGCTAAGGCAGCCAAGATATTCTTTCATCTGACAGCTATGTTAGAGGTTATGTTTATTTCACTTCAAGAAAATCAACTCTTTTTATTTAAATTGACTAATTACCCATCAATTCATTTAAAATATGGAAAATGTGTCTTCAAAACAATCAAGTGCTCCAAACAGAAAACCAAAGTGTCTCTCATGATGACAAAAGCAAACGCATTTGTTTTCAAATATGAGGAAATGCAGTGACAGCTCACTGGCACTGCACAGAGCTGGCTAGAAACAAGGTTAACCCTGTCCTCACTGAACAGAATTCATGAGCAGACTGCAACAGCTTTGCATATTAAACCCAGGTCTGAAAACCAAACTGCAGCTGATGATTGTCCTATCACAGAGTGGCTGAAGAGGAGCTCACAGGACTTGAAGCAAGAATTGCTGTAGGCTGTAAGGTGTAGGATTAAAAGGCTGCATTATTTGACCTGATGCTCTACTGGATTTGTTTCCTGGAATGTGGATTTTTAGGAGCTGCTTTAAAATCCTCCTTAGCTCTTTACCAGCATCTTGCCCATCTGAATGAACATTCTACCCTTCTTAGACCCCACTGAGCTGCTCATTTGGGCAACAGTTTTCTGTGCTGTGCTGCACCCCTTGACTGTGCCATGTAACCCGGCTTTTCCTTGCCATTTTGTTTTAGGATAATTCTCTTTTCTTGAACAATTGGCTATTCTGCTTCTCACATGTCCTTCATTACTCCATTTTTCTAATCATAATCCCTCTCCCAGTCCTTGAAACTGCGAAGTCCAAAATGATTTTCAAAGGCAGAACTGCAATACTTTTTGCACAAAGAAGGTCACCCCTGTTCACATCATCTTTACCATGAAAACACACAAATTCTGCTGTGCTAGAGAAGCACAGTAACTCAAGCTTCCACAGCCTGCAATCTGTACACAGCATCTACTCTAAATAAGAGATTTTTGTTACATGAAAAAAGAGCTTCCAGAGCAATTAACATTTTCAGATTGCTGCAAGCTCTGAGTCATAGCTATTGTTATTTACAGGTAGGGTCAGCTTATAAATCCACAATGCATATTGAATTTCAAACGAAGTAGATCAGAAAATCCAATCTAACTTTGTTATCTTACCAGCAATGACTGTGACTCAAAATAGTGTACAATATATGAGTAAGTGTTAAAAAAATACAGACAACACCAGTTAGCCAGGATGTCTGCTCATGTGATAATTCCCTCTTCAATGCAGCCAATTTGAAAGCTAAAAAAGAACAATAACTGTTCTACGAGGATTTATAAATAATCACCCTTGAATTCCTTAAGAAAGGAAACGGACACCATGCTGACGCACAAGCACTCTTAACATATCAAAGCTTTAAAAATAGAAGAGTGCTGCCCTATAGATAAAAAAAATGCCACGACTTGGAAACGTTGGTACCACCTAACGCAGCTGCTCCTGCACAGGAATCGGGCAGGAGGAGATAATGACTGCAGAGACACAGGAAAACAAGGAAAAGCCACCAGAATATGCAAATGGGCTCAGAACCCGAACTCCTAATTGCAGGGCAATTTCTGTCATGTGAAAGGACACGGAAAGTTGTTTTTGCAGAGGAGACTTCTCCCTGTTTTGCTGCTCCATCACAGGATAGTTTGGCACACCTTGGGAGCTGCTGCAGTGCTGGGTGCCTCCCACCCCTGGCAGAACTGCTTCCTTACAGCTGTCCCTCTTGCACAGCAAAGAAATTCTGCCTGATAAAAGGGTTTGTCATTGGTCAAGGGGGTGAGGGATGACAAAAGGTCCAACACCTGTATTTACTAGTGAGGAGGACTGCGTGAATCTTCATATATGACAAAAAATTAAGACTTGAAATGACTACAGCAGCTAATTAAACTGCAACAAATTCACGTGACCTTTGCAGTGTATCGGTAATTATTTCTTACACCACTTGACCTACAAAGAAAAAAACCCAGAGAGAAGCCACAGCTATAGTAAATACCGTATTTACTGTCAGCTCAAGGGCTGCCACAACCAGTCACACTGAATTTCAGAGAAACTGCCTCAGAAAGGTGAACACTTGCTGCTCTGGCATCTGAATATGAAGTCAATAAAGACTTTTCAGATTACCATCACACACACACAGCCCTGTGAGGGGCAAGGAAAGCACTTCTCCAGTCTGTACCTGTTTGGTTACACATCACCACAGCCCTCATTTTCCCTGTCTCCAAGCACAGAGAAGCCTTGAACTCAGCTGATACGTGTGTAAAGAGCTGACCTGGTACTCTGCAGAGCTACTCCCCTGCTCACTGCATCTCACAAGATGCAACAAAACCCTGAATGATGTACACCAAAATGGACCATGTTTCCTGCACAACAGAGCATTTCTGGTTGAGTCACTCTATCTCTTACTCCTTTGCTGCCCTGGAAAAGACTGCACAGACTGGTGAGAACAATGATGTTTTTCCTTACAGATAACCAATTATAAAACAGAAGGTATAGAAGATAAGATTGAGAAATTATGCACAATGTAGCAATGCAGCATCATTGAGATGTCCAGGGCTACAAAGACAGGCTAAATACATTGTAAGACAACTATTTTTATCCTTCTGGTCAAAAGTCTTTCAGACCATCTCTCAGCACCCATATTCTCATTTTTCTCATACAATAGTTTTTGCTAATTCTCTGGCAAAGACAAAGCCAAATTTAAAAATAATAATAGAGAAGTGTCTTCCTTTCTCTAAGGCTGAGTTGTTTGATTTTAACTTTCAAGACCATAAAATTGTCATATGACCAATGTCAGAAATCGTGTCTATAAAACTCAAAGCCAAGAGCTGGAAGTTTATAAAGTTACAAGAAAACTAAGACAGGTACAAAACTGCTCAGGTAAAAACTGCCAGCACAATATTGCATTTGGCTTTCTAGTAAATGTTAGGAAAATTCAAGGAAATTTAAAGAGCAAGAATAGTAATGGAGCAAAGATATATAAATATTGTAAAAAGTAAACAGAGTATTAAACTACAGAAATTATATTCTGCTTACTGCCCACTTCTTTGAAACAAATATTCCTGATCTATGCAGGGTATCTAGGACTGAGCTGCAGAGGAACAATCTACAACTATTAAGAGTGTAAAAAAAAAGAAAAAAATAGATTGTTGAAAATGAAAAGCACTAATACCAAGATGCCTAAAGTTTCAGAATAACTAACAGTTATATACAGTTAAATACAGTTAGAATTAGAAAAAAAGATCCAAACCCCAAACACAAGCTCATGCTTTACAGCAGAGCTTATGAAAATCCTGGCTGCTAGCAAGAAGAACCCCACACACTGAGGTCAGCCTTGGGTAACCACATAAATGTCTTTAATGTGTCTTCAACACAAACAGAAACCCAAAGTCAAAAGTCCTTAAATCAAATCCTCACTGAAGCTCCCATTAAGGCAAAGTTCTGAGGCCAAAGCATGCAAGTGACTGCATCTATCAAGATGATATTGGTCTTTCCATGACTGAACTGGGAACACTGGGCCCACAATTCTCTCCCACAGTGTTGGCCCTTCCTGTCACCCAGCTTTAGAAGTCTGCAGGGAAGGAGTTCTTTTAGCCTGGGGCACAGAGGAAAAAGGATTGTCTAGAGCTCAACGCTGCTGGCCCCCACCCCATCGCTTGCATGAGAACAACCTTATGCACATGTAACATCCCACATGAACTGCCAAGCACATCCACTTTTTACTCACTTTACGTGTTCTGCTGCACGTATTTAACACAGGAGGAGAAGCAGCAGCGAGCTGCTCCCCTGAGCTGTGGCTGCACACACCGAGTGCCTCACCTGCGTACATGTGGTAAGTCAGCCTCTCGATGAGCTTCACCACAGTTCCTGCCTTGATGATGGGGATTCCAGACTTGGGCTGCATGTTCTCCTCAAACACAATATTCTCCTCAGAGTCGGGTTCTGCAAATCTATAAAGCTCAGGGTTTGGAAACCTCATCTGCTCCTCTTTTTCTTCCTGTAACATTGTTACATCCAACATCCTTTCCAGCGTGCTTCTATATTGCAAAGATATCAACGCTGCCATCCAGTTGTTTTTCTCTTCAGCTGATTTAGCAGCAAAAATAACACTGTTCTCATCTTTCAAGATGATTTCAAAGGCATGTCTGTACTCATTAGTGTCATCCTTATCGTTGATTTGTACCTTTCTCATGAAGAACTTCTCCTTGAGCCGATACTCTGCGTTGCTAGCACCAGGGAGCCTCGGCTGGCCGTGGTTTGACTTACAGCAAATCATCAGGCCATCAAAGAGGAAGATGTGTCTCTCGTGCTTTGCTCCCACACGTGTGAGCGTTCCTTCCATGATGAACTCGTTGCAGCACTGTCCAATGTCCTTGCCCTCCCAGCCATCAATGTTTTTCTGGATTTCATTCATTTTCTTGATGGCCAGCTGCTTGCCCTTCATCTGCTGAGTATAGAAGCGGCATGCGGATTCACTTCGGTGGAGAGGAGGGAAAGGCAGCCTGTTAGTACACCTGCACTTAAAAACACCACCACCACTAACACAAAAACACCAGAGCATCCTCCTGACAAGTGAGCATCCCACTGAGAGTGCAGCTTCATCATTCAGTATCAGCACCGCTGCACAGGCTTGACTCAAGTATCTCATCTGATAAATTAAATTTTGTAATTATCTTCAGCAGTAGATGCTTTAGCTAAACACAAGCAACCAGAGGCAGGCAAGCTCTGAGTGCTTCTTAGCCCAACAAGCCACTCGCTTCCACAGCCAACAGAACAATTTTTAGATGGCATTAATTTGAAACAAGTACATTCAGAAAAAAATAAGCTGTTAAACACATTCATTTTCAAGCCTTGAGATTACCCTTGGCAGCACAAAACTTGCCTGGCAACGAAAATATTGAATCAATTTTAAGAGTAGTTTCAAATTCAAGAACATTCCCTTCTAACCACACAGAAAGGTACTTCCAGAATATTTTTAGGTGGATTTTTATTATCTGAGCACCCTGAACCCACCAATGCTGTAACTTTCTACTTACCAGTGAATTCCCACAATGTCTCAACTACCAGTTTGCAAGGACACGTAGGAATTAGAACGCTTTTAAAACAATAACAAATTATCTCGGCTTTGATGTCACTTCCTCTGAAAAGGCAGCCTTGTCACAAACCATTCTGTTCATTGTTTACTAAAAGAGGAAACCGGGAGCCCTGGATTTATAGCGAGCTTTAGGAGCAGGGAGCAGAAAACCCGGAAACGTTTACCTCAGCCTTCGCTTCGCGAGGCTCTTGGAGCATATCCGTTCCATACTGCTTTGAAGATTGAGCAGCGCAGTTATTGCTTGCTTCAAGCACTCTTTGTCCTCCTCATCCTCACTCTTCTCTTCCAATTGCTGTGGACATTGAAAGTCAAAGACAGGAGGAGGGTTACAAGCATTCTGGCAGGTGCAAATGCAGAAGTTTGACCCAGGAAGAAGAAATCTAACCATCTGCTCATTTTTTGTGCTCCTGCTGGTTGTACAAGTTAATGGAAATAACCAGGTGTGCTACTGACACAGGTGAGAGAACTCTCTGCTGAGATCTCACTAAAATCCAGCACAGCCACTAAGGGCCCCAGACACAGACACACTCAGACACGCAGTATTTATCTCAAACTGCTTTGGTTTATCTCAAACTGCCTTGGTTTGGTTTATCTCAAACTGCCTTGGTTTGATTTCTCTCAAACTGCCTTGGTTTGATTTCTCTCAAACTGCCTTGGTTTGATTTCTCTCAAACTGCCTTGGTTTGATTTCTCTCAAACTGCCTTGGTTTATCTCACAGCTCCTTAATGGAACCCACTGCAGGTGTTAAGAGGAACAAGCAAGGAAGGAGATCCCCATACACACCACACTACAGGACAAGGCCAGATCAGTCTGTAACAGATAGAAACATCCTGGAACAGGCAAGCTGGACCCAAAGCTGAGCAGAATTCCTTCATCACGTTTAAAAACAAGATTACAAGGGCTCTCATCTCACAGATAACAGTCTAATTAATAAGCAGCTTGAAGGGAACCTTGGAGATCATCTCAGCCAACCTCCAGCACAACTGCAGAGCCAACACAGATCAAGTTGCCCAGAACCACAATGAGTTTTGAATCTAAAAACTAAACTAAAACTGGATAAGAAGAATTAACAGTAATATTTTGTGTCTAACTGTTGTTATGACAGGTAAATCTTTTAAAACAAGATCTGCCATGTTTAAGATGGCTTAAATTGAAGATTTTAATCTCAAATCTTCATTTAAGCATTAAAATGTTTCATATGAGTGAAAAAATAGATGATTACAGCTGTGGCTTAGATGTCAAACTGAAATAACATATGCAGAATTATTAACAGACAAGCATGTTAGACTATCACACACCAAGAATTAGCTCCACACAATTGAAGGATTTGTTTTGGTGGTAGAAGTGAAATGAAGGCCAGCACGAACCAGCATGACACCCTTGGAAAAAGTACAATTGAGCTGTTTGATTTCAGTGTAAAATGTAAGTATTGCCCTCCAAAATCCAACAGAGTACAACACAGTCATGTTTGATATTTCAGTGGGTCAGAGAACAGCATGATTTTTTTCCCTAACTAGAGTTAATAACTCAGTGCAACAGCTGTCAATGCCAGAGACTCCTTTATTTGTGTTTTCAGCCACAAGGATGACCACAAAGTTTATTCTAGGCAGCTTTGGTTCACGCAGTGCCATCCTGTCGTACTCTGAATCAAAGCAGCAGTAGGTGTGAGAGCCTACCTGTGTAACAAGCACTGAAAACTGCACCACAGCAAGCAGCACTCCCCAGGAGATCCTGGGGAGATGACACCACCCAAGGAGGAGCAGACTACCCTCCTCATATCCCTCTGTCTCCAGATTTAGTGGAGGAATCATCTCCCCTTTGTTCAGTCCTGCAGGTCTGGGTTCAGAGACAATTTCAGACCAGAGAAGCAGGCACAGCAGCACTGGCACAAGTCCTGAAAGCAAGCTTTGAAAAAGCTGTAACTGCCTCTAAGATTCTGCACCTTTCCTGCACAAGCATTCAAGAGAAGGCTCTTTGCCTTGTGTGCTGCCTTTTTACAAACTTCCATCAAAACAGCCTAGCTGGACTTCCTACAATTCCTGCATTGCTACTCTTCAGCAGTGGAAGAGTTTGTTTAAGCGTGGTCTTGAAAATGAGCCTTACTAGGTCCCACACTATTCTGTACATTCTCCTCAGAAACAAACCAGTAGAGATTGACATTCATTACTGCAAAGCATTCTGCTCTTATGTTGATTTTTGATTTTTACAGCAACTTCTCTCCAGCTGCAAAAACATTGGTATTCATCCATGTCCCAAAGTAAAATACGTACGTGCATATAGAGAGAGCAGTTTATACTTTCCCAAAAGTATCAGTTGGGAGTAACCCTATTTCCAATGGTAAACAGAAACTAAATCAAAATCCAGTGAGTGTCATTATGCTCCAGGTTTAACATTTACAAAGTGCTGTGCAGAAATGTGTCTTCTGTGTAACACCAACACAAATGGCACATCAGGCAGTACTCTGAACTGCTATGCAGACACTTCTCTGGACACAGAGAATTTGGAAGTTTCTATTCAGCATGGTACTGTACAATTACCAAAACCAGACTCAGTCAGAGCTCAGTGTAAATTACAGCAACGATCTCCTCTTGCACTGCCCCTGGACAGTTTGGAAAAGGTGGAAAGTAAAACGGCATCATTGGAAAGCCCCCAGAAAGTTTCTGTGCAAATCCCACTCATTCTTCTATAGCTGTGCAGTGCCCCCTAATGAACAAACCAGGCACAGTTCTAAGTAAGTACAATTCTAAGGTGGGTCGGTTGCTTTTGGTTTTGGTTCTTTAACAGAAAGTGCACTATATACTACAAAAAATATTATGTGAAGGAAGTGTAGATTTTTGATTATCAGTAGTATGACAGAGATTGTGGGGTTTAACAATCTTAGGAGAAAATATTGGCTTCATGTGATTCACAATACCACAGGCACAAGACCCTGCTCATTCAAGGGAAACAAACTTGGAAAACAGACTGCTGGGGAAGTTTTTTAAAAAAAAGAAGTACTCTGCATTCTAGGCCACAAGTTCTGAAGAGACACCAGGAAGTGGAAGACAAGGTATTTTGTTCTACCTGTTGCACACCATAAGGATTACACATTTATAAATTCCAAAGAGATACAAAAGAATTCCTTCTCATGCAGTGCACAACTAGAGTGTGGTAGTCAAACTCTTAGTCAGAGAAGCATCTCTGGAAATACAATGATAGAAAACACACATGAGGACATGCAGATACAGCCACAGCAGCAGGTGTCATGGACAGCAAGTCTTACACTTCAGGGTTTGCATCACAGGCCAGACTTCTGTCTTCCCACAAGACTGAGTCCAACCATTGGAATTTGGGAACTGCTAATTCCCCAGTTCCTCTGGGAATCAAGACCACAGCTTCAACACACAGAAGACAGAGCTATTTTGTAATCAAGAATAAAAACCAATGGGTTTCTTCTCTGGCCAAGGCAGGCAGGTCTGCTGGCACTTGGCCATAAACCAATCCTGGAAGGTGGCTCAATAGCATAGAGATACCTGAGAGCACTTTCTTTTTGTAATTCCTACGAAAACCAAAAAATTCAGCCCAAAGCAGCAGTGTACTGGGGACAAAAGAAAGTGTTCTCATATCTAGAAAGTTTAATTTTTAGAAAGCACCAGGAAATCATCTGGGACAGTAAATGAGGACAACCTCAGGGAACACTATACACTTCTGGAAAATGTCAGCAGACTAAAAAGCACCTCACACCTGAACCTTGAAGGAAACTCCACATGCCACACTCCTGAACATACATACACAGCTTTAGTGTACTGAAATCTGAAAAGTCACTTTGTTTTCATAGAAACTCAGACAATCTTGAGCAGAGTGCAGTAAAAATATTCATACAGTCATCTGTTTATTTAGACCCACATTACTGCAGGAGTGTTAGTTGCACTGACAGAACAAAACACAATATCTTACTGAAGCAGTGACAAAAACCTTTTCCCCACTCAAAGCTTAACTATGCCTTCTCAGTTTAATTTTACAAAGTTACATACAACAGCACATGTTAAATATCAAACCCCAAATATCAGAGAATTAGTTACAAAAAGCCTTCAGCATTCTCTTGGAAGTACACTTTTAAAGATAAGCTAAAAGGCCCTCATCTTTTATTTCATGTTAAGTTTCACTCAAAATATAAAATATGATCAACCCACTGGGAAGCACACTGGACAAGTAAAGCATCAAAACAGAGGAAAAGAAAAAGCATTCAACTTCTAGTACAAGATTCCTTGTTCCTTCACCTCTTTACTATGTGAGAGATCCTAAGTATACATTGAAAATTCAAGTACATCAAATACCATCAGAGCCCAAAAATGTAAAAACATTCAGGCTAAAGAGACATGTGAATTTTAGGAATTGCTCCTTTGATTACTCAATGTGTGTGTGTGTGAAATTAAAATAATTATGTTTCAAAATTCAATTACACTACTCTGAAGTGCCATTTTGAAAATCAAGATGGACACTGAGGCAAAGTCAGGAAGAGCCATTCAGAAATAAACACTAGACAAGTCTGCCAGCTGATGTTTCAGCAACTCAGCAGTTCCAAGTTTTCTATACCAGGTTTCTGATGTGGCCAATTTGCCATTAGCATGCCCATAAAGGGGGACAGCCTGTCAGAAGACCACATTCCACATTTGCTGCAGAGCTGAGGCTCCCTGCTCAGTGTTTCACCTGGTGTCTGCTCAGCAGCAAGAGGTGCAATTTTCATCTCAGTTTCTACAGTTTTGCTCTCAGTTTGTGCAGCTGGGAAGGGATTCACATATGCAATCAATGTTAGGTTACACACTCAGCATCTCCTTCACCAAGGAAGGGACAGAAAAGCAAAGCCTTTTTTCCTTCTCTGAGGTTCTCACAGAATCATTTCCTAAACATTCAGACTTTTTGTAGGCTCCTAGCAGCCATTTGTGCATTTTCCATTCCATTACTGGGAACGGCTACTTTGCCTACAGGAGGCCTTGACTTCTCCAAGTACAGAAAAGCCATTTGCTCTGCATTTTTCAGAAATAAGGGGTTTGGGTTTTTTGCATATGCTGATGTCTCCTCCACAGCAGCATCATTACCTTTCTGCAACAAATGTACAAGTTCACACAGATCCTTCCAGAGCCTTCATGCTCTGAAACTCTCTTCTTTCTTACTGTCACTTTGGTTTGTCTCATCACTATTAGCAGACCTGCAGAATACATTAGAAATTTAAAACTCATAATTTAGTTCAGAGCATTTAGTTAGATCAGTATTTGAAATATCAGAGTATTTACCTATGTGCTTCCACACTTGTAATTGGGGTCTTCTATTTTCTTCCCCCTAATTTTCTATCAAAGTAAAGACAATGCAATTTGAAAACATCTTTCCTTTCCCTTTTGTAATTCCAAAGTGGACTAAAATCCACTTTTTCCTGCTTCGACACAATTCGACACTGATCTTTGCCAGAAAATTTTGCAAGGCTGTAGGGAAAACTGGATGACATCTCTGTGTTTGGACAGAAATGTATGAATTTTTGAACAGGAATGTGTGAATGTTGGAACACTACGTAAGGTGAATTCACAATTTCAGAGACCCCTCTGGGAAGCAAGGGTAGAACCCTGTTGATTTTAAGAGGAGCCCTGGTGGTTAAGCAAAAAAACCAGCAGGTGAAATGAAATGAAACCACAAGTGATAAGAAGAAACCATGAATGGAGTTGGTTGTTCCACCTGTGTTTGTTATTTCCATCAGTTTCCGTGGAATATCTCCAAGTATTGACAGAAAACATTAACCCCCACTGTTACAAGAGAAACAAAGCAAGCTGCCAGTGGGACCAAACCCACAGCTCCTCATCCAGAAGTGTTTTCAGTGAAGAGATCCAAGCACAGGGAAGTCTCAACCACTGCACTACCTCTCCCCAAGGATCTGCCTTTTGCACAGAAGGTGGCAGGAGAAGAGGACAGGGAAATACATTTTTTACTGTTTTTAAAAGATTACACAGCAATACAAGTGTATCAGAGACTGTATCACGACTGCCACAGTCACAAAAACTAAGAGCTGAAAAGCTAAAATAAGCTTCTTGACATTCAGTCCTTGGTGGATTTTGTCAAAACTTCCCTTCAGTGGGGCAAAAAAAGGATGAAAAGTTGTGCAAGTCCCTGTAGGACCCATCCATTTCCAGGGGAGCCTGGCCTGGGGTGTGCAGCACAAGCTGCTGCCCTGGCAGCTGAGGAGCTCTCTGCCATCAGCCACTGAAAGTGGCACCAGACCTTCCAGCTCCCCCAGGACTGCAGAGCCTTTGCCAGGCTGGTGTTCCTGGAGGAGGGACTGGAAATGAACACATCCAGACTTTGGAACCGTGTGGTTAAACACGTGCCAGCTCTGGAGCTCAGGACAGGCTTCGCTTGGCTTCCCAAAGGAGCCTGGCCTGTGACATCCCACTCCTGCCCCAGGGACCAAAGGACAGCATTTGCTGTTCCAGGTGCAGCAGCACTGACTGGCACAGCTCCAGTGCCACGGAGGACTGTAAGGCAAAGGGTCACAAGGAACATTTTATGCTCACTTCTGTTATAGTTCATCCAGTTTTTGCAGAAAAGCAATTTTAGAGGGATAATAGAAAACATATTCTCAGAGGTATTTAGAAAGGAAAGGAGATTATTAGAAATTATTATAAAATTTCCTGGAAAGAGACATTTGCTTCTCAAAATCCTAGATACATCCTGTGTATAAGGAAAAAACCCTATAAAGCAAAACATGCAGCCCCATTACAGCTCCACAACAGATGACATAAATCACTGACAAATGAAGTGACACCCATGTGCACAGATTCATCTGATACAAGCACGGGAAATGCATCAACAAGTGCCACAGCTAGAAAGAAAATTAAGGACCAAACAGTTTGATTAAAAATAACCAAGTTTCTGGGAAAAGTGCACCACACAAATATGTGACAAAGTTTTATTTTCCCCTATAAACTTCTCTGTTTTGGTGATGAACACACAAGTGACTTAAGGCATGAACCCACTAGCACTTAAAGGAGAAAAGAAATAGAAATATTGTCAGTGAAACCCCACAAGCAAGAAATAAATACAGAATCTCATTTCCTCATTTCACCTGGCTGTATCTACTCCAGCTGCTACCACATGACAACTCCTGTACCTTTACAACATTCCAGTTGTAATACAAGTCTTCCTAGCCCAACAATATGAAGTTTCTTACATTTTTTACCTACTGTCTTATTCTAGGAAATGTTTTCTTAGACTTCAGACCAAATTTTACATCATCCCAGCCTTTTCTCCTAAGAAACACCCAAAGATATTGTGCAGCCCTTATCACACATGAGCAAGTTTGGTCAAGCTACATTTTCTTTGCCACACAAAGCATCTCCTGTCACAGAGACCTGGAACTGCACCTCATCTCCAGGGGATAGAAGTCATCCACAGCTGCAGTTACACACACAAAGAGATGGAAACAGGAACAGTTCTGCTGGTTATTTTATCTCAAATGGTATTGTGCATACAAGTTACTGCCTTTGGAAAGAAGCACTGAGAAAGAGTGATTTCAGAAAGTAAAATCTTGTGCTGATATTGAGTGAACACTTTCTTAAAATAATTCACAGCTACTTCAAATCTGTGATTTACTGGTTTTAACAGCAATTAAAGGATACTTTGCAAATTAAACCTCACAGTGTTCTACTGAAGACGAGCAGTCCAGACAGTGTGTGAGACAACAATCTGTAACTGCAGATACTGCAAAACCTTTGCAGACTGACAAAGTTCAGCTGATTAAGACTCTGATTCTCCACCCTGGGCTGGGTTACACCACTTGCAGATAGGACTGCAAACCAAATTCACTCCATTTGTTACACTCTGGAACAGGACACTGAGTGAAACAAGGCTGACAATCCAAGTGAAGTCAAAGCCCAAAATACTTTGGGATGAGCTGCCCAATAAAACACACAGCAAGAAACTTTGGGGATCAAGCTGAAACACTGTAGTCCTAAACTAGCATTTTACCACCTTGTGCCTTCTTCAGCAACATGTAACAAATTTAATACCAACAATGATACCAAAATAATACCAAAAACATAATAACAACAGTAACAACAACTGGGAAAAGGAGAGGTTATCTTGAAAGACCTCGCCAAACCAGAATTATTATTTTTACCATTAGTGTGGTGAAAATGGAAGAGGAAAAGGTTCAACTGAGGAATATTTCTATTTGAGCTCAATTGCCAACCAGTAAACCTGAAATGTTATTTATCATCTAAGAACAAAGTTGGGAAAAAAAGAAATGGAACATAATAGATGCTGCTGTAAAATGAAAGCATCCTGAGATTTTCACTACATTACAGATAGAATTCCAATTAAACTATATTAGCAAAGAGACAATAGGTTACCATTCATAAATCACAGGACTCAAGTCTACACTTGGCTTAAAATAATCCCAACCACACAAAGTTCTCCTGTTTCCCAGAATATGCTGTTTTATCTAAGCCAAGTTTATATATGCTTTGCAGCATTTCTAATTGGGGAAAAAAGAACTTTAAAGTAATCTCTTCACCCAATGAAAGAGTATCATACAGGGATACAAATGTGCAGCACTTGAAACAGGGCCCAATTCAAATCAAAGGTCTTGAAAACCTCTTTCTTCAATTACTAAAGGTCACAGTTATGATTCTATGATTTAGAAAAGCTCATTTATTATCTGAACATCTGCAGAAAGTGCAGTTTCACACAAAGCTGCTGTTTCATACAGAAAAAACTGTATAAAAGTTTGAGGACTTTCAGGTTGGTTGAAGGAAAACACAGCTCTTAGTCCTATGCTAATTACCCAACAATGTAACAGCAAGAGGATTCAGCTAAAACTAGAATATGCATTTGTGCATTCCTGGTGCCCTGTCCAACTTCAGGAGGGATTCAGTTTCTAAACAGGATAGCCTTTAGTGAATAGAAATTTACTCTTTTTTTTTGTAGTCTGCATAGTTAGAATGTAACTGAAACACATTTTAACCAGATTACTTCAAAATATGCAACATTATACAACACAGCTCAGAGATAAATGCTAACCTCTCCATCCTTAAGTGTGTCTATAGCCAAGAGAAATCAAATGTATTTTCCACACACTACTTTGCCAATATTTTGCCTCTTCCTAACCAGAGGCCCACGTTCACGGCGTTTTTAACTTGATTATTCAGAGACATGCCTGCAGTATTGCATTTTGAGACTGTGTGACAGCAGTGTGAGCAGAGGAACCTTTAACTGTACACGACTTTATCCTACAAAATGCAAACAAGCTGTGGCAAACCTCCCTTCCAAGGAAATGCTTCATGTTTTAAACATGTCCAAAGCCAGACCAAACCCATGAATGAGACAAACACATCAAGCACACACCCCAGAATTTTTCAAAAAGCACATTATATAATGCTGCATGCCAAAGGTGGACATGCAGATCTAAATCAGTAAAAATGGAGTTACAACTGTGGACACTTAGGTTGGAAGATGAACTACTGGCTTATCCAAAGACAACCAACCAAACATTCAAGGAAACACAACAGATTTCTTGAAATTGTTTTGGTTTTTCATTCTGGTTTTGTTTGGTTTTTTTACTTCTCATCTAAATTTCCATAAATACTTGTTTGGAACACCGAATGCCTTATGAATTTCTATTAAACTCAAAAGAAGATCCTACTGGAAAGTTTTCCTCAAAATGCTTTACACTCCTTAAAGATCATTATGCAATACTGATAAGTGACCCAGAAAAACATTCTGCAGCTATTACATGTGTATGTTATTGTTACCCTATCAATGCAAGGTCTAATCACAAATAGCCCAAGTACAAATATTAACCAAGCCTTCCCTTTGAAGGAAAGATATCACCTTTACAACCCCAGGAGATGTGCACTGCAGGAACACCAAAGCTCTTAGTAAAATAAAATGAATTCTGAAGGGGAATTGTGCTGTGATTTCAAATATACAAAGTAACAACCTGAGCAAGGCTTTTTCTGTAATACAGCCACGTGCCACCATCTCCTAGCACTGTGGAAACAATCATTCCAAGAATATGAGTGTGCAGATCTCCACTGCTTTCTAGACTGATAGATTATTCAGCAGAAATAATTATCAGCTGATACTCAGTTAATTATGGCATCCAACTGCAGAGCACACTGCCTGCTCTTCTCTCACCACAGCAGTTTTATTATTCACATTCTAGTAAAAGATTTTGCACCTAACTGAGCACACAAAGCTCTCAACACTGAGAACCATGAAAAAACCCCCAAACACATCAGATTTACACAATATTCTTACTTTTAGCAGTTCAAAATAATGAAGACAGTGGTAAACAGGGGCGAGGAGGAGCCGGGGTAGAACATACTGAACAGCTTCTTTAAAGCCTTCACCTATTGACTGGAAACAAAATAAGTTTCAGCCTTAAAACAACACATGGAAGCAACAAGACAATGCAAATACAACAGTAATAACAACAACATGTCCTATTTAAAGGCAAGTTACCTGTAAATAAAATGCTGCTCCTGGCTTTGATAACTGACTTAGAAAATGATCATGAAACCCAGGACGCAAAATATCTTGTGCATATGATTCGTATGGATCAAATGCTAGTTCCTAAAAAGAGATGAAGAATAATTTTACAATCACAGAGTCCCAGAACAGCTAAAGTTCCACGTTTCTTACAGAAAATACATATCCTACATAGGAGAGACTTTTCTGCACACTTTTCCCAAAACACCTGTAGAGAAGAATCCACACTTTTAAATGTACAGACCCACAGATTACATCAGTCCAAAAGAGCTCTCTGGAAGTGAACTGGTCCAATGCTTTGGCCAAAGACAGAGGCATCATTCAAGCTGGCTGAGAATGCTCAGGGTCTCATCCTGCTGAGTTTGACTCCAAGAACTGAGGCATCAAACCTCTCTGGGCAGCCCATCCCAAAGTCCAACTGTTCTCACTGCACATTTCTCCCCCTCCCCTCAGCATCTAGTGAGAATTAATCCTTTTGCCATTTTCACGTCCTCTCGCTCACCTCACAGTTCTCAACGGAGAGGAATCTGCCCTGGCCATGCTCACACCTTCCCTTCAGGTAACTCAAGACAGCAGTAAGATCTACTTCAGCCTCTCAAGAACCAACAAACCCTCTTTGTGCACCGTGGGTCTCAGCCCCTTCATCATCATGGCAACCTTCACTACAAGCCCACCCTGCCTCTCCTGTGCCAGAGAGCCCCAAACCACACACAGCACACCAGATGTGGTCTCAGGTTCTACACAGACCTGCCAGCCCCACTTTCCCTAACAGGAATGTGTTTCTAGTTTGACAGGAACCTCCTCATCAGTGTTGCTGAGGTTTGTTCACCTCTGCTCTCTGAACTTTATACAGCCACTGAAAGCTGAGATTTGGAGACCAAAAAGATGAGAGCACTTTTTAAAACTGACAGTCCCTTCATTACTGAAGTGAGGCTGGAAAAAGAGACCTCAAACTGAAGAAAGCCAGCTGGACAGAGATCTAATTGCAAGTATTAAAATGTGAACAGCAAAAACAAACAAACAAACCCTCCAACCCCATTCTCTTACCTCTGCCATATCTTCAAAGCAGCTGCCTACTAGTGGGTGAGGACTGCCTTCATCTGTCATTTCCACAGTGTCCTCTATGTGGCCCAGTAACTTCACACTGAGTTCATGGATGTCTGATATACGACTAAAGATATTCTCCACATCCTGCAAAGAGCAACAAAACAAGACAGAAGTCAAACGTGCAAACTGCTCTGCTCTGAAAGTCAAGAACTTCCTCACATAGAACAAGATTTTCCAATCATTTTATAATGCACTTTTCCTGTGATTTATGTAAGATCATAAAATGTATTTTTAAAATAATGAACACATATAAATATATTAAATGTACATTATTGAAACATGGCAAAGAACAGTGACATCTTAAAATTGCAGGCCTGTAGGTGCTTGTTGTGTTTGTGGTTTGCACAGTACTTACATGAGATGAGAACAGTTTGGAGTTGGAGGCATATGGCTCTCTAAAAACTCTGATAATGAGATTCAGCTCCCTTATATATTGTCGGACTTCTGCCATAAATGACTTCACTAGGTCATAATAGGTTTGCTCCCCTGAGGTGGAGGGTTCTTCATCAGATAAAGTTAGTGCACTTAAATCTTCTACATCTTGATGGAACATATCCATTAATACCTAGGCAGCAAAGAGAGGGAGATCCACAACATGAGAACCCCCTTTCAAGATTGACCAGTGAGTTACCAACAAAGAAAACCTATTACTCTCATGAAATCAGACTGATCAGCAACAAGATTTATGAATTATCATTCTGCAATCAGCTGAGCATTACAAAACCAATATCCATTGATATCAATTTGCAAGTCATTATTTGCAGTGGCAATTTCTGAAGACTCCCAGTCACTTAGACCAGCCCAGGCATCTTTCCAAGAACGTGGTCCTAAAATTAATTACAATTTAAAAAGTACACAAAAGCAATTAGCACTTAGCTGAGTTCTCTTGCTCTGAATCAGCAGTGCACAATCTAAGTTTCTGATCACACTACACTGTGTGAAGTCAAAAGATGGGCACATTTTGGCTTTCCAGCCTTAGCTTTACCAGGAGTTAACAAACGACCATGCTCAGAAGCCTGGGATCTACCTGCAGTGAGCACTGGCTTGCCCATTTTTAAACGCATTTTTAAAGTGTTCACATGTTGCTGACATTAGGCAGATGCAATCAAGAGAAAGAGAGACTTAAGTATCTAAGCACAAGTAAGAACTTCATAAGCTCAATTAGCTTTCTGGTAGTTTTGTTCCATTACTGGAACCATATTTTATGGCACTAACTTCTTCTTGGAAGGTACAACATTCCATGTACTCACTAAGAAAAAGACATTGTCCTCTCCAAATTGCCTACAGCTTTAGTTGTTTGTTAACTCGACAAACCAGAGCTGGGCTTACCTTATCAGCACACATTGCTACTTTAATATCTTGTTTTGTGATCTCATAGTGTCTTATATTCCGCACATAATTCCCAACCAGTTTCAAGATGTCTGCAGAAATGTATTCTAATACTGCTACTATGTAAACAGACACTTGGTGATCAATTTTGTAGCCTAGAACTTCCTGAAAAGGAACAAAAAAAAGAAAAGAAAAAAAACCAAAAAGGCATTCCATTGTTATTCAGGTAATAAAACAGACACTGTAGATTACAACTCAAACCAGTAAGCAAGCTTAAGCCCCTGCTCAATGAAGATTCACCACATATCTGTTTTAGGAATAGAAACACGGGAGTGTGTAGCCTAGAGAAGAACCAGTGCCATTGGAGATGCTGCTCTATCAAATGTACAAGTGCCAAGAGCCAACAGACTGTCCCAGAAACCTCTCTTACACATCTAGGGCTATTTCCACGAGTTTTTGAGTGTTTTCTTAGCCATGGAAAATGAAACAAACAATGAAAGTTATACAGCAGGTTCTTGGCCTTGTTTGTGCAAGAGAGAACGGAGTGATTTTTCCTCAGAAATAAGTCCCTTCCATTAACTGTGCAACAAACAGACATTTCTAACTCTTTTGGTTCACAGCAGCACACAGACACTGCAGAAACAGAGGGGCTGAGCTCTGACCACGTTCTGAAAGTGAGATTGCACCAGTGCTCACCTTTAACAAGGGATGGATCTTCTCTACTGGCAGGGATAAGGGATTCCTTCGTTTCCTCTTCTCAATGGCAGACTGGGCATCAGCTATTGCCCACTTATCAATAGGGTGGGGGAAACTCTTCTGAACACGATCCTGAGGACAAGAAAACGTGGCCAAGGGGTAAATGCACCATCTGAACCATCTCAGCAATGCAACTGTGTTATCAAACTGCTTTCTGTTACTTAACAAAGAAATGGTTGCTAATATTTGCATTTCAACTATAAAAGCTTACACAAGGTGAGGAAATGTTATCATTTTGGTACACGCTGCTCACTATGTTCATAAGGCTGTCTCAGAGTGTCATTATCAGAGAATTATCTAGTGCTCAAAATTTAAGAATTAAGCTGCAATTGAAGGCACAGTTTGCTCCCCCTGTGCACACCTGGAAATTCAGCATTTAAACACCTGACTATATTTTCCCCTAGCACTTTATCCCCTGTGCAGGATGGTCACTGCATGAAATGACAACAAGCTTTTTGTTTTGCAGACTGATCAGCCCAGTCTGTACACGTGCAAACTGCTCTGATGATGGCAAAGAACACAACAGGAGAAGAAAATGCCCAACATCATCCACACATTTTAAACCAGTTTCAGGCCAGAGGTGGGCCAGACACAGCCCAGTTTATTTACTCTTTCCTGAGGACACCTGCACTCCCCCATGCACTGAACCACTCTCCTGCTGGAACTCACACACGGGTCTCTGGAGGATCAAAAGCTCCACCTTTTTTTTTTTTGTAGCCCTAGTATTCACAGATGCCAGAAATTTATTTTCTCACACAACCTCACACTTTATTTTCTCAGACCACAGTTCCCACTGACTGTTTCAGTTGCAAGTGCTCGCTTACGTAAATATTGCTGCTGTTTGAGTAACCATGAAATGAGGAAGGTGAAGTTAATGACCACTTACAGAGGGCTGGTACAGGAACAAGTACACAAACAACAACGTCCTAACAACAACAAAAAAGTGACAGAATACTATGCTGTAAAGGTAAGACCCAATTTTCAAAGTTCTCAAACATTAAGGTTGTAGAACTTTGAAAGGCAGTTTTCAAGAGATGAGGTCTCTGTACAGGGGAAAGATGTGCTCCTAAACTCTTTCTGAAAAAGTGACTGAAGGATTTTTGTTTTAATTTCTGGGACAGCAGGGAATATATCAGCCTAAATTACCCTGCTGAGAAAGCAGCACAGAGCCTCAGACTAAGCAGCTGTAGTTTGCACACAGTATCAGTGGGGGGAAAAAAGATCTTTTCAAAGGAACCAGCCAGCTTTATATACAAAATTTACACTCACCATCTATTAAAAAGTAATACAGCTCACAGACAATTTTGCTGTGCATTGAACAACCAATTCAATTGATGGGAAAATGAGCTATTGGGGAACCCAGCAGGCTTTATGCAGACAGTTCTGCTACATAAAGAGGCATAATTACTGCGTTCCATTTTGCATTGTGAAATGATTAATATAGCAGCTTTCATGTAACAGGTCAAATTATCTGTAATAACATTTGTAATAAGTGTTCTCTGTACCTCTACATCCAGAAAACTTCTTGGTTGAGCTTGACACAACATATTTAACAACTGAAGAATTAGCTCCTCCACATACTGCAGTGCATCTTCAGTAGAGGAAAGTTTAGGATGGACTTGCACCTGAACCTAGGGGAAAGAGAAGATTTCAAGCTTTGAGTTTTGCTTTTCCCCAAACCACGTGCTTTACTTGCAGAAAAAAAAAAAATAAATGACAAAACCCAAGGGAAACAGCCCAGAAAAATACAACACTGTAGCTCTGTTAAGGTCCACCAGACAAACCTGAGTGAAACACTCACACCTGACAGAAATATAAACCTCGAATGCTTTATGCACTCCAATCACTATAAATTATATTTAATGTCAAGAAAATGGTTAATTAATAACTGTGCTTAGCAGTGCAATTAGGAAACTTTTAAAGCCTATGCATATACTTATCTCTCTCCACTAGCTCTTTAACCACTGTTTTTGCAAGAGGTTTCAGCAGTGGGGGTTTTCCTTTTCCCCTTCGACACAATCCATAATAATGAAATACAGAACATTTCCCACAGAGCACACTGCAGAAACAACAATTTCAGCAGCATTTATTATTTCAAATTATGTAATCCGTTCTCAGTTAGAACTCATCAAATTGGCTTAGAAGTTTGTTTCCATAGTTTTTTGGGGTTTTTTTTTAAGTATGTCAGCCTCTACAGTAAAATAAAAAAAAAAAAAAACACCACTTCAAAAAAGGCCATGGTGTTGCCTTGGCATTAAGGGCAGCTGAGAGATTGTGAAAATTTGGTGTTCACTTGTATGTCATAAGTGTGTCTAATTTCTTACTGGTGCAAATTCAGCAAGGAACAATCCCCCTTGCTCCTTCCATTTTTCTTCCACACAGCCATGAACTCCTGAAACCTGAGGCATTCTTTTCCTTTGCACTTCTGTAGTCCACAAATCAGCACAGTTTAACCATCCTAAATTCCAGGTACACAAAGCTGAGTGCTTCAGAGCTGAACCAGACAGTTGAATCTCAGTCCTACACCGATGGCAAATACTGTGCCAGAGCAAGCTGAGTGCTGACCTTCACAATGCAGCTGTCAAGCCCCAGTTTCATCAGTTATTTCACTGTTCCCCTGCACACAACTCAAAATGCCCTCAGTTCTCTCAGTCACTAAAACCAGAGCCTGCCAACTCTGAAGCAAACCCCACCAATCTGCCTCATCCAAATGTTAAACCCGTGCCTACATTCAAACAGTGCTGCCGTAATTCTTTCATTTCACACCTGAGTCTTCACTCCTGTTTGCAGTTACAGCAAGAACCAAATGTTATGAAGTTCAAACATGCAACAGCCTCAAACAAATCCACCTGCCTGCTAAGGCCCTCATTATTCTGAGGGCTTCATGTCTGGGCACAGTCCTGGTGCTCACTGAACTGCTGTGAGATTCAAATACGCTGGATCACGCGTTGGGCTTCTGGCAGGTTGCACACCCTTATTCAGCAGGTCTTGAAAAACACCTCCAGAAGTCACTGCTTTTTACACTTTAAAGGAGTCTGGCAAAAATAGAACAGAAGAACTCCTCTCCATTTGACTAGCTAACACAACTATTTTGATTATGCCAACAGTTTCACTTTTCCTGAGAACTTGGCTGTGCACAGCTGGAGTGTGTTTGTGGAGCTACACGAATAACAGCATGCCAGGCAGTGCCAAACACTATTTACAATTCAAACACTGACTCTGAAATACTGTACCAGCCTGGAACACCTCAACACCAGAAATTACAGACCTGCCAAAGTGTTCTCTTCAAGAGCAGAGCTGATCTGAGCTGTCTGGGAGATGCTGCCTTTAATGTGTGGGATTTTTAAAGCAGCACTGAACAAATTTGTATTACAGTCTGCCTGGATTATACTCCAGCACTTTGTATTTCAAGAAGTGTTAAATTACCAAATTTAAAATACAGTAAAAACACAGAGCACGATGAACCCGAGTGCTGAAGAGCAGCTCTGTTTTCTCCTTTACTCAGAAAACAGAGCAGACTTTAATAACCTCATTACAGCTCCTTTGGTCTGTGACACAGAGCCTGTAAGGATAAGAACAAACAAACAAAAACACCACGCCAGGCCATCACCTGAGACATTATCCACAGTCAGCCCCAACAGAGTCAACAATGATAAGGCACTGCGAGCTCAGGAGGTAAAAGTCTCAGAGCTTTTCCCTCAGCATTTCTGGGAGCAGTGACACCATCCCTCCCAAAGGCCACTGCCCAGCTCCACTTCCACACAGCACCCACCCTGGCAGAAGAAAGCACCAGGAGCTGCCACTGGCCTGCCAGCACAGCTTATCTGTACCAGGGAGATGGCAAATAACCCTCACTGCTACGGGAGACTCAGTATCAGCCAGGGTTCAAAGTCATGCAAGGGCACAACAGAAAACAAGCAGAGGAACAGGGAAAGTGCAGCACAGGGAGCTGCACAGCCATCACAGAAATGTGTAATCCCAGTCTCTGCACTGCTGGAGCACCCAAAGGCTCACACTGGGAATGGCACAGCGTGCTCAGTGCAAGTCCCAGTGTAAGGCGTGATGCAAGGCTGGGTAAGATGCAAGATTTGGTAAGAGAAGACAAGAAATGGGAACATCTGTAAGCATAAACCATCACATGATGAGTTTCAGAAAAAAAAAGAGAAGATCAAATTACCAGGGGCTTTCCATCTTTCTCATAAAGCCATCTCCCATTTTAAATTAAAAAACCTGGGCCACCCTGCCTTATCACTCTTGAAGAGGGGGAGTATGGCTTGAATCCCACCAGATCCTTCAATCCTACTCAGGAAAACACCTGATAAAAACAGACTAACAACTTCTCAAGTGTTGTGATGTTTAGATCAGATTCTTATCTCAACACTTCACCTCTCCCTTAAATAATGACAGAACCGTTCCCTTCCCTCCTACACACACAATAAAACGTCTAACTTATGATAAGGGAAATTACTAAAAAAACAGTTTCAAAACTTTTAAAAGAAGCTTCAAATCTTCAAAATACCCCAACAAATTCCAAAGGGCAAATACAACCTACATCAGCTACAAATCCCTGCCACCATGGCTGTTTTCACTCATGTATTCACTTTTTTGAATATCCAATCTTGTCAATCTTTCCTAATTCTCAAAAGAGAAATGACCAGAGTTTTCTTTATTTAAACATAAGCAGAGCCAGCATTTCTTGAACAGCTTTTCAGGATCTGCTTAAGAACATGAGCAGAGACAAACAGTGCCAGCTTTAAAAGAAAAAAAAATTGTAACACTTAAGGAAAAATCCTACAATATGAACACTTGGCTTTTTTTTCTCCCTGCATTTTTTGTCCTCTTCCCTTAAAATCTACAAAAGCAAAGAATTCCTATCAGGAACAGCAAGAGCTTAAAAATTAGGCAGCCATAAATCTAAACTGGCAGAAAAAGTCAACAAAAGCAAGAACACAGAATGAAGTGATTAATGTATGATACAAATACAGCTGATCTTTACTGTATAACCCATAGCAGCTTGTTTTATATAGTCTTCTCAACCCCTTTTTTTTCCCCAAACTCTCCATAATAAATTAGAATATAAACATTCCCACAAGGGAAGCAGTAGGAACTTTAAACCAAACCCTGAGAAACGTTTCATGTAAAGGATTGCAGATCAAACAGTGTCAGGTTAGACACAGGCTTGGTCTCCCAACAGTTCCAACACAAGCACCGCTAGGCTGATCACAAGCTGACCCAAACCCCAGTCTGGAGTGACACTCAACAGCATCAGAAAGGATTACAGGTAAGAAAGGGAGAACAGTGAATTTAACAATCTGAGTGATACATCCTCAGCAACAGCTTCCAGTCACCTTTTCCTCAGGGGCCCTGAGAAAAAGCCTAACAGGCTGCTGGTGAACTGAAAACTTTCAACTGGGGATGAAAAATCTGGCTCCAGAGACTACTTCAAGCAACTTCACTTTACATAAACACCAGCTTTCTCCTCCCAAATCATCATTAACAACCAACACAATCAGGTTCACAGTTGTTCTGTTAAGTACAGAGCACACCAGAGATGAATCCTGCAGCTTCAGAGAACAATATCTGACCCGAGCACATCAGGAGCAGCAGAAGCTCCAGCAGCTTCAGAAAACAGCATAAAAATAAGAAACAATTCTGAAGGGGTTCTAAAGAAAAAAATGCTGAAGCTACACAACAAACTGAAATAAAAAGGAAGCATCAACTGCAGGTTACAGATTATTTTTTCATAACTGGGCAAGACCACCCCTGTACTGGGATTCTGGCAAGAAGTCACATTATGAACCAAAAAACAACTCCTGCTAAAGAACAATGGTACTTCACTGCTGAGCACTGCTGTGCACAGCTGAAGGGCTTGGAAAAAAGGGTCTAAAGGGAAAAAACAACGTATTTACCACATCATAGTGATCATGGAAGGAGTTCTGTAATGAGATAACATGCCAAGCCACCCTCCAAAGCACTGTCAGAGAAGATAAAACTCGACTGACTGTAACTAGCTCTCTAAACTGAAAATTCTCTAAACCTTTGGAAATGGATTATGAGTAGGAATAATCCAGCACAGAAATAAATTTGGCAACAGAGGAGATTACTCTGGCAAGAATTTTTTTTAATTCAGCACCCTCAAAAGTCTTCACTCATTTTGACTCAACACATCCTTTCTTTTCCCTCAGTGACTAAAAAACCACTGGACAAGCTTATCACTAAACACTCCAGGACAAAGTACTTCATGTACACCTTGCATGGATGAGTGTTCTTACAGAGTCAGCACTCCTTAAAAAGCTGCTTCTTCTATTCTTGTACATCTCTGCTGATATTTCATAACCTTGACCATGTTTGGTTACCTTGATCAATTAAAAACACAGTAAATGAAGCCAAATACAAACGTCTTGGATGCACTCTCCAGCAACAATTCACCAAGGATGCAGGACTGGGGTTTTTGCTAACGCTTCTGCTGATGTCTCACAAAGGCAGCAGCATCACACTGCTCCACTGGGCAGGTGAAAAACATCAAGCAGTAAAGACTTGAACTGCAGCAGGTTCTTTGTTTTATCCTCCACAGCCGCCAGGAGTTAGGCAAGCTCTGTATCTTGTGTGAAGCAATGCTACGAGTACAAAGTGCCACTCTGAGTTAGCAAGCGGCAGCTGGTTTGTCACCAATGTGAAGAGGCAGGTCATTAACAATCAGGTAGAAATATCTTTGCCAAAAGCTTCCTGAGAACTCTGCAGTGATATTGAAGCAGCTTTTCCCAGGTGCTTTGCTCCAGGAGAGGTCCAGATGACACATGGAGTCCCTGAAGCACGCTGGAACAGCTTCCTTCACTGAGGGAGCAAACCCCTCCAGCTGCCAAGCCACACCAGTCCACTCACTGTGACCACAACCAATTCCAGCAGCACCCCTGGTTAACTGCTCAACTGGTTCAAAACAACCTGAGGAATGCAAACAGCAGAACATTCTTTGGTTTTTCTCCATCATCAAATCCATCAGTAAGGGTGACAACATCCCACTGCGAAAACCATCGGGTCAGGGAACAAGTGCATCACACACGTGCACAGAAATTCTGACTCCATGAACAAAGGACATCAACAAGATAAAGCCACAAGGAATGATGCTCAAGAGAATCTATCCCAAGGGTTATCACCAGAATGAAGTGTGTAAATTCAGCAGCAGAGGAACACCAGTGCTGGCAGAGGCATCCCATGGCAGCTGTCACTCCTGGGTCTCTTTTCCAAGGTGCATTACAAGCTGTGTCTCTGTCTCCAGGTACCCAAGACCTCTGGTGTTCCAAACGTCTTGAATCCTTCATCTTCAGCATCTCACCTTCTGTCCATCCTTGCAATTACAATTTCAGACACCTGTTGATATTCTTTCTTCCTTCTTTTTCTTGTACCTCACCACCATGATTACTGTCTTTTGCCAGCAAAGATCCCTGCAACACTCCTCTTGTGCAGCCTCAAGATAACTGTGACCAGGCAGAGAAGAATCTCAGCTGACAAAGTTTTCCTCCTATTTGAGGGCACTGGAGTCTATCTTGACAGCATCTGAAGAAGAAGAAGCAGAAGAGAAGGGATTACATTATGATCTCAGTGGTACAAGAGCTGCTCTTTGCAAATGCAGCTCTACTGCTAAGGTCCATGTCCAATGAAACACAAGGCATGGTCTCCCAAGAATGTAGGAAGAGATTTATTCTTACTCTATACTCTTGGGTTTGCTGCTTGATAAAGAATAGAATCAAAACAATCCACTGGGAAAAAGAAAGCTATTTGCTGTGATTCAACAACACCCATTTTTTAGGAAAGCCATCCTGAGGCTGTAGTTTGAGCCCTGCATTAGAAGCCAGCTCCCAGTTACAAAAGGGCAATGGCATTTTAATGATTCAGTCCACGTGTGGCAGCTTTCCCCCAGAGCTGCAAACTCTCCATCCTGGTGCATGGGCTCCTACAATGCTCACTTAAACACCACTCTCCTCAATGCACCCATTAATTCACCACAGGTCTCCACAAAGCCACTGAGTCTGATTTGCAGCTGTGCAGGAAATCCCCACCATTCTGCCTCTACAAGCAGCTGGCTTCAGGTGGAGTCCAGCTGCTGGCACTACCTGAGAACGACTGTCAGCCTCTGGTCAGCTCAGGAGAGAAGGAAAGGCTCTCCTCTAGCAACAACGGGACACACAGGAGCTTCCAAAAATGTGTCTCCCACTGAGACAGCAGTGCTCCGGCAATTCAGCAAAGTCACAAGGTGTCCCTGCAGGACAGCCCTGCCCTTCGGCCCCAGCAGGAAAAGGTGTCACCCTCTCCACTTCAGCAGGCCTGCAGGTGCAGCTCAGGTGCTGGGGAGCTGCATGTGCACCTGCCCTGTGAACCACGAGGGAGGACTGAACCCCTCAAGGCGGGTTCAGGGGTTTAGCTGCCACCCGGGACAGGTTCATTACTTCAGGGGCCTTATCTGGGCAGAACACCTGATACTCAAAACTATCTGCATCTCTATTACCTTAGGAAAATACATGACACAGTCTCTCCATTGATGAACAAGCCAATAAGATAACAATTTAACATTTTCCTCTGCCTCTTAGTTTTCCTGTAACTCAAGCATTTGGCTCTCCAGCAAAGCTGGTGACAATGCTGACAGATTCTCTATTTCCATCTCTACAAAAACAGCAGCAGTAAGAAGCAACAGCCCAAGAGAAGGCAGGACACAGGCAGTGATCTCATGAAAAGCTGAGGACAAAAGAGCCAACACCTGCCAGACAGGCACAAGTTGGAGTGTGAAGCCTTCAGCACTCACCCCACCTGACTCCTGTCACCCCTCTGCCCACACAGAGAAACACAGCAGAGGACAGCAAAACCAAGACACTGTACCTTGCAGGGCCAGCTCGCCATCCTTGGTATCCTCATTGGCCTTCTCTGCTGACCTCAGATTCCAGAATTCCTTTTCCCACTGCAGAATTCATCCAACTCCTTCAGGAAGCATCTTTAATCCAGGGTGATTTCACGAATCCCTTGTCCGCTGGGAAGAAATCTGGTGCTTCAGATGCCAAGTTATCCCAAAGTTTTAATGCTTGTTTGCTTTGAATCCTCATTCCATGCACTCCAGTCGTCAGCACTGAGACTCCTTCCAAACCTGCCAAACATTGGCTCCACCATGGAATAAGCCCTCCTCCAAAGGAACAAGCTCCCCGTGGCCTTGGGTAGCTCCAGTTTCCAGGCAGGCTGCAGCTGGGTGTCCCAGTGCCCACAGGCACCACGAGCGGGTCGTGTGGTCAGTGCTGAAGTTTCAAGGAAGCAACTATCCAGGGATAAGACATTAGGGTGCTAGGGATGAGACAAGCAAAGAGATTTCCAAGAACTGGACAAGGCCACACGGCGCTGGGGAGCTCAAAGAGCACGCCCAGAGAAGAGAGGCAAAACACACCGCAAGAGGAAATCAGGAAGAAATACTGCACGTGTACAGCTGCAGCACCTGAGACCTCGCAACCAGCCCAAGGAAGGAGCCAAAGCTGCAGCTAATCGCTGGAACTGGACAGTCACTCAGAAAGTGCTGCCGTGCCGACTAAACCACACGAACTTCTGCAATCTGAAGGCAGTCCGAGTAACAGTGTCACAAAACTTTGTTTCTTAAGCCTTCTACTTTCTGCGTGTGGAAGAGGAGCCCTCACCATTTTCCCCTCTCTTCCAGATAAATTCTTTCCACGCCACAGGCACAAGCCTCACCATCCTCTGGGAGCAAGACCTGCTCGTCCGTCCTGATTAAGCCTTCTCAGCAAAAAGGTATTTAAACCAAGAGAAGGTTAACTGAAAGCTATTAGACACGAACACTAATTAACCAAAATTCTCTCAGGAGGCGCTCATAACAATCCCCCCTATTGGCAGCCGTGTCACCGAGGAAGCCCAGCGGAGACCCGCGGCAGCAGCGGCACCCCTCAGGGCTGAGGGGGGACAGGACTCGGTGTCCATCGCACGGTTCTT